>NC_057354.1:131105236-131732319 GCF_016509475.1 Prionailurus bengalensis | reverse complement strand
TGTTCCTCTGGCTCTGACATTTCCCATTTCCTTTCCATGCATTATTATTATGGTTTATTTTTTAGAGCACTTTATGCTTATTTATTTGCTAATGTCTTCACGTGTTTGTTTATTTATCTGATTAATTAGTGTCTCTCTCCCTTTGCTAGATGATAGGCAATCTCTGTGAGGCAGCGATCTTTGGCTGTTTTACTCACCCCTGTATCCGCAGTGCCCAGAAAGGTGCCGGCACAGAATAGGCACTTCACAGATACTTGTGCAATTGATAAGTGATGGATTTTATTGTCTTCCTTACACAAGGAAGATATTTAGAAGAAACATCTTTCTGGCCCCAGGATTTAAAAATTTTTTTTTCCCTGCACGTGGTCACTCTTATGAACCACCCAGTAGGGGAGACACGGTTATGGAGGGCAGGATGGGGTGCAGGGGTGGGGGTGTTTTTAACTCTCTTCGCTTTGATCAGCCTCACTTGTGAAGTGTCCGTTCCTCCTATTATTTACTATTAAATTTCCGGTTTCCTGCTTATCCCCATCTTGGATTCTCTTGTCTATTTATTGGTTAACTTGTTTGCCATTTGTCCCTTCCACTCAAAGCCAAGTAGTGATCTGAATCCGGACCGCTTGGGGTTGAATTCTGGTGCCATCACTGACCAACCGTATGGTTCTAGACAACTTGCATAGCCTCTCAAAGTCGTATTTTCCTCAGCTGTAAAATGGGTGTAATTGCAATATTTGTCTCCCAAAGTTGTTGAGTTTCTGAAAGCACATAGGGCACTGAGAATAACACCAGGCACATAGTAAATGCTCAATGAAGTGCTGGTATTGTTTGAATGTAAGTTACAAGACGACAGGGGCGTTAGTGTTCTCATTTGTTATCTTGTGCCCAGTGTCTGGGATAGAGTAGTTACTAAATATTGAGAAGCCAGTGAATAAATATGTCAGAACAACAAGTTGCCATGTAGACATTGGTCTTAACATCCTAGGCACAAGGAATTTTATGGAATAAACATTTTTAGGGAGCACCTGCTATATTCTAGACAGACTCTATCCATTCCCAGGGGAAATCTATCCATTTCTTCAGCTTTAGCAAATGGTTATTGACCACTTGCTATGTGCTAGGGGCTGTTCTAGGTGCTGTGGACAGTGGGGACGGGTCAGACACAAGCCCTGCCCCCAAGGAGCCCGTAGGGTGCAGAGGAAACAGTCCTGGGAGGTGAGGCCAGATTTCTGTCTTCAGGAAGCTTCTAGCTGAGCCTGGAAGTGATCAGGCCAGAATGCCACTGTGCTCAGCGGAGCTGCACCAAGGGCTGGGGACCCCGAATGGCTGGTTCCTGGGCAGTTGGGGACTAGAATTCTATGGTCTAAGCTGCTCAAAGTGTGGCTGCCAGAATCTGAGAGACAGACTTTAACAAAAATTTTACAAATGTTTTTGTTAAAAATTAAAAAAATTTTAACAAAATGTTTAACAAAATTCTTGAGTGGTCTGCATGCCCAGTAAAGTTACTGACTAAACAGGAAAGGCATGATGCCTGTCTCACAGGCAGGAAACGGGCACCTGTCATTTTGGGGGCACACGTAGGAAACTATACAGAACTGAGCTAAGCGGAAGTTGATGTCGGTGAAGTGCGGAGCTGTAACAGACCTCAAATTCCCATATGTTCCTTTAAAATGGGAGAACAGACCAGCACAATATCTTCTAGATCCATCTGTGTTGCTGTAAATGGCAAGATCTCATCCCTTTTTATGGCTGAGTAATATTCCATTGTATGTAAATTACCACATCTTCTTTATCCATTCATCAGCCAATGGATACTTGGGCTGTATTCATGTCTTGACTATTGTGAATAATGCTGAAATAAACATGGGGGTGCATGTATCTTTTCAAATTAAGTGTTTTCATCTTCTTTGGGCAAATACCCAGTAGTGGAATTACTGGTGTTTTTACTTTTCATTTTTTGAGATTGAATCCCTGTGTAGGCCCGGAACTGATGGTGGGTCGACTACACTCACTCACATGAAAATAAAGTGGGAAAATAGATTTAAAGGATCATTCGCTAAAGGACATTTAAGTAGATAAAAAGTCTTGTTGGAGACAAGTTATGAACTTAGCTTGGTACTATGAAAAGAAATCCAGGCCATACAGAGAACTTTGTGGCTCTAAGCTCAAATTAATAAGGGGGTGACAAAAGTCTCGGGAAAAGTGGGGTGTCTTCTAGGGCTGACCCAGCTCCAAATCCTGGCTCTATCCTTCGCTGGCTGTGTGCTCTGACCCAACGATTTACATTTCTGAGCCTCAGCTTTTTTATTGGAAAAAAAAAAAAGAATGCAATATAGCTCCTTTATGGGATGTTTTTGAGAATTAAATGTTATAACATATATAAAAAGAGTGCTGCGTATTCTAAAAGCGTAATGGAGTTATTGCTATTGTTCTTACTAAGCTTTGTGCAGAAAGCAAAATACGTTTCAGAATATTGCGTCAAGAAACTTTGTTCCTGGTCCCAGCTCTGCCACTGAGTAGTTGTGTGGCTTTGATGATGGCGGTGGGAGCTGAGATTTGCTGAAGTCTCACTACGCCCGAGGTTCTCAGCTTACGGCTTTCACGCGCCACCCCAGTCAGTCATCGTAAGCCCTGTTGGCTCGTGGATATTTTCCTGCTGCAAATAAAGTCAGTGAGGCTCAGGGAGAGTGAGTAACGTCCCCAAATCTAGGACGAGCTGCGTGTCTGTCTGGCTCCCGAGCTCTCTTGGCTTCAATGTTTCTTCCTGTAACATGGAAGGAGATTGAATCAGCTTTCTCTCCAAGTTTTTTTTTTTGACGAGATATTCTGTGATCTAATTAGGTATGGAAACATACATAAATGAAGACAGCAAGCATGGCTTTCTGTCCATACTCCCTCGTCTGGCATGGAACCGAGGCAGAGTCGACAATCGAATGGTGATTATTGAAGTAGCCCAGATAAATCTCTGAAATCAAGTAATCACACTCTGAGCATGCCTGCATCACTATTTTTTATTTAAAAGCACTTTATTATTTCTTTATTTCTTGTTTATTTCATTATTTTATTTGGAGAGACAGAATAAGCGGGGGAGAGGCAGAGAGAGAATCCCAAGCTGACAGCACGGAGCCCGTTACGAGGCTCGAACCCACAAACTGTGAGATCATGACCTGAACCGAAACTAAGAGCCGGGCGCTCGACCCCCTGAGCCACCCAGGCGGCCATGCATCACAATTTAGATGCATGCATCTAAGATCTGCCTTCATGGCCTCAAAATCCCAAGGGCTTACGCATTCTGGTGAGAAACCGTGATTTGGACCAGTCTGGGATGGGGCCTCTTGGCTAATGCCCTTGACGAATGTTTCCTGAACATTCCCCGTGCCAGGTTCTGGATGGGCGGCAGGGGTACGGGGATGGGAAAAGGCCAGTCCCTGTCACAAAGAGCCCATGGCGTGTGACAGTGACGGTCACGGTGTGCTGGGCTGTGGCATCTAGGGTAGCACAGACTCGAGCGTTCAGATGTTGAGCTACAGCCCCTGGTGAGGGGCCTCCAGGGAGCCTCAGGCACAGACAACTGAGCCAATGTCAGCAACGGTGGAAGGCCACTGCGCATCAGTAAACAGGAACTAATTACGGGACTTTTTAAAGGTATATCATAATTTTGAAATCCCAGCTGCAGTGATGGTTCATGCTTTAACAAGCTGATGAGTCATCTCAATGCAACCGGGACCAGAGTTCTTTGAACTGTATTTCTTAGATCGTTTTATACTTTCAGCTTCTATTTCCTTTAATTCTATTCACACTTTTCATTGGCTGAGCACATCCTTTCTTCACAACCGTGAAGAGTCACTGTTGGCCTTGAAGATGACTATAAATCCAGAATTTATAGCCCCCAGGTTATTTACATTTTGCCTGAGGAGTAAGATTTGAGCCGTCAGCCCTCAGACAAGCCTTTCTTGAAGACATCGCCCTCGTCGTTAGTTGTATTGTCTTCTAAAAATACACGGTCATTGCCCTCTTCATAAGGGGTTGCGATTGTCCATTTATCTGTTTTGTCCCCACTACACAGGGCTCAGCGAATATGTGTTGAACTGACTTGATCCACATTTCCAGGTGTATTCATTTCTGACGGCGGGTGTAACAAAGTCCCATAAACTGGGTGGCTTAGAACAGCATGATTATACTCTTTCATTTCTGGAGGCTAGAAGGCCAAAGTCAAGGTGTCGGCAGGGCCCTGTTCCCTCTAAAACTCTGGGTAGAATTCTTCCTTGCCTCTTTTTAGCTTCTGATGGTTGGCTGGCAATCTTCAGTGTTCCTTGGCTTGTAAACGCCTCACTCCACCCATCTGCCTTCCCGTGGCTTTCTTTCTGTGTCTTCCCATCATCTTCCCTCTGTGCAAGTCTGGCTCTATGTCCGCATTTCTTTTTATTGTAAGGACATCAGTCATTTGGATTAGGGCCCACCCTTAGTGACCTCATTTTAACCTGGTTAAATCTGCAAAGACCCTATTTCCAAATAATGTGACACGTCAAGGTACTGAAGGGTTAGGACTTCAACGTATTTTAGGTGGATGCAATTCAGCTCTTTAAAAAAAATTTTTTTTTTTAATGTTTATTTATTTTTGAGACAGAGATAGACAGAGCATGAACGGGGGAGGGTCAGAGAGAGAGAGAGAGAGAGAGGGAGACTCAGAATCGGAAGCAGCCTCCAGGCTCTGAGCTGTCAGCACAGAGCCCGACGCGGGGCTCGAACTCACGGACTGTGAGATCATGACCTGAGCCGAAGTCAGACGCTTAACCGACTGAGCCACCCAGGCGCCCCGCAATTCAACTCTTAACACCACGCTAGGGAGCTAGGGGGTTTATGTGGTTAACAAGATTTGGTTAGCATTGCAGAAGGCTGCAATGGACGTGGACGAGGCTGGGGGCTTCCTGGGGGCTTCGCTTGAGGAGGGAAGGCTGTGAAAAGCCAGCCTTTAACCAAAGGCTGAGCCCCTCCTTCTGAGGCTCTGCTGAGGATATTTTGCCTCTTATCTTGCCAGAACATTGCTTTATAACTTCTGGGTCCAGCCTGCTAAATAGGACCCTGACATCTACCCAAAGGGCTAGAGTCTGCTCCTGCCTTTCGGGCTCCACTCTCTGACTTCAGTCATCAGCATCGTCTCTTTTGTGATCTGGGTCCATTCAAACCAACTCTGGGCTCGCTTTGCCCTGTGGGCTCCTTATGGCAGTAGATACAGCAACATGGTTTCCTTTAGTTGAGAACCTCAGAGACCCCTCTTTTAATACCTAAGAAGAGGTATAAGGCCCATCATCTCTGGCTCTCATGACAGCCCCACAGGGGACGCTGCACTGGGGTAGGGCGGAAATGATCTCTTTGGAGTAAGAGACATGAGGGAAGTTTTTATACCTATTCCTGTTGATATCTGAATAAACCAGCCTCCGAAATGGCCGCCAGCTCCTTTGAATCAAGCCGGAAAGCAGGAGTGGACGAGACAAAGACAACCAGGTCATGGAACATGTTCCTCTGCTCTCCTGTGTGCGGCTCTCTGGGCTTTATGCCCTCTGCTGCCTGTGCAGGGCTCTGGAATGCTCGAGTGCTCCATGGAGCGCTCTGGCCTCAAGGCTGAGGGGAATCCATCATGTTTCAAAGTGAGTGGAAGATCGGCCTTCCAAACCCCGCCCACGAGTTAGCGTTCCGCTGCCTCCTCTGACATCCTGGTTATAAATGGTGTTCTGAAAGTTTCCAAGGTTGGGCAACCAAAGAGAAACCCAAGCAATAGGCTTGACAGACACGTGTGCTGACAGAGAGACTTCATTAGTGGCCAAGGTCCCAAGTCACTTTGGCGTCTCTGGTTCTTATCTCTCTCTCTCCGTCGCCTCAGAGGCATGTGGGAGGCTAAGAGGCTGGGAGGGCAGATACCACGCTGGCTGTTTTTGTCAGCCAAGCCGCAGAAGGGAACCACACGGCCCCGAGGCCAACCTTGGCCGACCACAGGGGCCAGCTCTCAGGAGGGACCATGGGGACAGCAAGGTTTGGGTTTCCGCTTTCTCACAGGAAGACTCAATTGACTGCCTCGGGACCGCAGGCGCCTTGCCGAGCAGGGGTGACTCAGCTTCCTCTGTGTGCCACACGGCCTCGCTGAAAGCAGGAGCCCTGACAGCCTGGGGTTCCTCATGCCCGTGTGCTGCCTTTCCACTTCCTGCTCTAGAAAACCTCCAGAAAGTATTCAAGTCTCTGTTTACCTGAAGACTTCCTGGGCAAACAAGTCCGCCCCTTGAACGCCCACGGTGTCGGACACTTGACAAGAACCTTTCCTCACTCATTCGTTTATCCACTGTGCACACCTGTTCTGAGCTGGTCGGGAGGCCCTTGCCATTGCTGTTACACAGATGAGGACAGCGAGACCCAGCCCAAGGCCACGTGGCGTGTTGACGGAGGGATTCTGGGATACTCACTCAGGACCTTACTGCGTTCTCTTGGATGGTCATGTGCCCTTGTCACGTGCTCACCGCGTTTGACAAAAGCGTTTGCTGACTGAGTGGCTGATTGTAATTTTCATCCGTTGTGAGATCGATCATGAGGGCTGAGTGAGCTGTCATGGCGGTGTGGGAAGGACACAGGCTTTAGAGAGACGATTCAGTCCAAGCTACACTGAGACCCTTATTAGCTGTGTGATTTCCGATACGGAGCAAGTTTTGCGAGCTGCAGTGTCCTGTGAATAAGGGAGATAAGGACGCTGAGTTTCAGGGCAGTTCCAAGATTTAAGTGAGATCATATGGGTCAAGGGAGAGCATAGCGCCTGCTACACAGAACGAGTACAACAATTCAAGGCTCTCAGTCATGCTTCGCTTCCGAAACTTCGGATCGAAGCAGATCTTGCAGACATTTTCTTTCTACGTGGAGCAAGGCCTTTGCTTGGTATTTTTGAAAAACTAAGGACGTACGCACACACAGTAAATAAAGCGTGGTCCTGGCTCATTGAGTCACTATCCTCAGGAAATGAGCCCTGTCACATACGTGAACTTCCTAGTTCAAGACTCCACGTTGTAAGCACGAAGGTTTGTCATCATTTCTTTTGACCCAGTTCAGATAGATAACATTGTTCGCCTTTTTTTAACAGAGGAGTTATCCTCGGCATCGGGGATTCTCTGTGTCTGTGTTTCTCACTCATCGCTGACCATCCGACCCTCATTGCACCTTGTTCTGGCCCACCTTTGAGGGACCCCAAAGACACTGAGGGGAAGAAGGAGCTTTGGGTCTGAAATTTCAGGCTCAGAAACAATACTCAGCATTTTGAGAAAATGCGTAAGCAGCCAGGATGTTCTTTCTTAAAAGATACTCTTTCTTTATGCCACCAATTAGATGTTTCCTGTGGATCAGCAAGTTTTCTTTGAAGTTGAATATATATCTAGGAGATGTTGACCCTCTTGATGTTCAAATCTTAGATGTCAAGTTCCTTATAGTTAGGAATTCTGTTACATTCATCACCATATACCCAGGGCTGGTTCACAGCGGATTCTTTTTTAAAAAATTATTTATTTATTTTGAGAGAGAGAGAGAGAGAGACAGAGGGAGAGAGAGAGAGAGAACATGTGTGTGAGCAGGGGAGGGGCAGAGAGAGTGGGAGAGAGAGAATCCCAGGCAGGCTCTGCACTGTCCGAACAGAGGCTGACGTGGGGCTTGAACCCATGAATCGTTGAGATCATGACCTGAGCTGAAATCCAGAGTCGGCCACTTAGCCAACTGAGCCACTCAGGCATCCTTCGTATCAGATTCTTAATGAGCCGTTCTTGAATGAGCAAGACTGAAGCATTCATTCCTTCATTTAACAAGCCTATACCTTGAATAAACCAGAATAATTGTTCACATGGATAAGCTAGCAGACTGCTTTCAGGAGCCCCAAACAGGCATGTTACCTGAACAGAATAATGGGGTGAGACCGGGTCAGGAGACGAGGACATCAGGCAGAGGGGCAAGGCAAGGCGCATTGTGGCTGAAGGTGACAACTGTGAATGAATCGAGTGAGGCTTCTCACTGGGTGTGGACCAGGTGATGAGAAGAGAGAGATCTCCCACCATAAACAGCCAACGCCAAATGAGCGAGGAGTCATTTGACCACGGAGAGGCTGGCAAGGTGTTCTGGGAGAGCTGGGGCTGGGAGGTGCCGTGCTTCTGGGAAATCAAAGCCGCTCACTCAGCACAAATACAACCTCACCTCACATGTAGGAAAGGGGCTGGCATGATTAATACCTGCGGAGGACCAGGGACTATTGTGACCCTATCTGCCAGTGGGGACTTTGAATGTTGATGCAGACCTTTGCCTGACTGAACAGGAAGGGTGTAAGCACTTCCAGGGAGGAGACGTTTACTTTGTGGTTTAGTGACCTTTTTTAGGGCCACTGTTGTTTCTTGATAAGGAGGGTTTAAATAGTTCAAAATTTTTGTATTTTTTATTTCCAGAATTACACTGTGGTGGGAAATGGGAGAACGTGTTTGAAGTCACGCCCGTGACTTACATAGACGTTCACTCTGCATTCATTTGGCACGTTTTATTGAACACCTATCCGGTGCGGGTCTTCAACTGGGAGCTCAAAGGTGGGCAAAGTCTATCCCTTCCACTTCTAGTGGAAGAGGGTGACTCACAAATCATGACAATACATTGTGCTGAGTAGAGAAGGGGGGATAAATAAAAGAAGGTAGAGGAGGGGGTGCTTAATTATGCTATTAGCAGTCAGAGGAGTGTCACGGAAGATGTGCTGGGTTTTCAGGGATGAGTAGGAGTTTTCTAGTTGCGGAGAAAATAGCACTTTAGGGGCGCCTGGGTGGCTCAGTCGGTTAAGCGTCTGACTTTGGCTCAGGTCACGATCTCACGGTTCGTGAGTTCGAGCCCCGCATCGGGCTCCGGGCTGACGGCTCGGAGCCTGAAGCCTGCTTCGGATTCTGTGTTTCCCTCTCTCTGCTCCTGCCCTGCTCCCACTCTGTCTCTGTCTCTCAAAAAGTGAATAAACATGAAAAAAAATATATTAAAAAAAAAAAAAAAGAAAACAGCACTTTAGGTAGTGAAAATGGCTTGGATAATTGCCCAAATGCAGGCAGATGCCCTTGTTTGGGAAATAGTGATTAGAGTAGCTTGCTAAAAAACATAAAGGAGGCCCGGCAGATAGACATTGAATTTCAGATAGACGTTGAATATTCTTTTAACATCACCACGTCCCACATATTGAATGAGACATGCATATACTGAAAACATTATTTGCTGTTTATCCAGACGCAAATTTAGCTGGGCATTTGTATTTTTATTTGCTAAATCTGGCGACCGTAGGCTAGAGTACAAAAGCGGCTAGACCATCTGAATTCAGGTCTTCGAAATCCATGCCAGAAAATTTCCGCTCCGACATGGCGAGGTGGTCTTGGAAGGGCTTTAGACTGAGAAGTGATATAATTAGATTTCTGTTTCGGAAATATTACCGTGGCTCCGTGGAGGGTGATTTCGAAAGGGGGAAGCCGGAAGTAAGGACATGAATTTAAAAAGAGCGAAAACGGGGCCCTGACCTGGGACAGTAACCGAGGGATCGGCCAGCCGCACACTCCAGGGATATTTTGGAGATAGAAGCAGGAGAACAAGCTGAGCAGAAGAGAAGTGGTGAGTATTTGTGTTGGCGTTTCTTCCTAATTGCGGACACGACGTATTTGTCCTTGAAGGCTTATGGCCTTTTTTTCAGGAAACGTTTATTTCTTTTGAGAGGGAGACAGCGTGAGCAGGGGAGGGGCCGAGAGAAGGGGAGAGAGAATACCACGTGGGCCTTGATCCCAGGAACCACAAGGCCATGACCTGAGTTGAAACCAAGAGTAGGAGGCTCAACGCACCGAACCACCCAGGGGCCCCTAAAGCTTAAGACCTTCTGAACGTTCATTCCCAATAGATTTGGGGGAGCGGATTCTATGGAGCCTGGGTTATATACTCTGGCTAACCTCTGAGGCAGACAGTCACATCTCGATCACGCGGCCAAGTCCATGCTGGGTACAGGTGGAAACACTTAGGGCCATAACGTTAGAAGGGTCTATAAAAGGGAATGTCTTCCATACTTTCTCAGGAGAGATTTATTTTTCTAAAGAAAGTGTATATTTTGGAAAGGAGGGACAGCGTTTATTTCCGAGCTGAAATGTACCTCCCGAGTTATAGAACATACTTGAGTTCTTCAGACTTGCAGGGAAGTCACAGAATCGTGTTAGAAGAAATCCCGTGGTCCCTCTCCTCTTGTTATAGTTGGGGGGCTGGTGTCTTCGAGAAGAGAGATGGCCGGTGCAGGGTGGCGGACCTGAGGCCGGGGCATAGGATTCATTGCTCCTGCTAACGTGTAAACTAGGATTTGCACAATGCTTAGGCTTTCTCTGAACATTTCGAGTTTGGAAACACAGTGCCGTTCTTTGTAACTACCAAATTGCAAAGAATTTCTCCTTGAGCTTTTTCGGTTAGAATGTGAGTATTAATCCAAGTTGTTTTTAAGGGATTTCGTGAAATTGTGTCACTTAAGAATAGCCACAGTCCTGACAGTCCTGTTGAAATAGATCGGCACCGTCTAATTCCTGAAGGTGTTCAGAGTTTTGGGAATTTGGAAAAAGAAGCGTTTATATAAATAGGAAATAATAGTTATTTGTCGGATGCACTTTGCGTTGCCTGATTCTGACATTTTGGCAAAGGTAAACTTTCCTTTCAGCTTTCGGAGCCAAGCTGTGTTTAAAAAGAATGGAGTGAAAAGTATTGTATTTACATCTCAAGGATGAAACGTCTATCCTTCTTAGAAATCTTAGGAATGCTGTCTGGGACCACAGCACAGCCTGCCCATGCTTCTTTAATTCCTGGGAGGCCCTCCCTGCTAGAACATACCAGAACAACGCCGCATTCCTGTTGGAGAGATTTGCACCCAATAAAGGACATCAAAATCCTCTCTCCTCTCCTGAGCGATGAGAAACCACAACCAAATGCGTCCTGAGCTATGAGTTATCTGTTCCACATTTTCAATCCTCCTGGAAAACTCGAGTTTGTTTTTAATATCCTGGTTCACTGGACATCTGTGCTTTCATATCCGGTATGCAGTGCCTTCCAGCCCCTCCTGGGACCGGAAGGTGTGGAGAAGCAGAGAGCAGGAGTTCTGGATTGAGAGGGTCCTGGGACTGTGGTCTTTACTGGTATCATTTCTTTGTCTTTCTTTTTTTAAATAAATTTTTAAGTTTATCTATTTATTTTGAGAGACAGACAGAGCAAGTGGGGGAGGGGCAGAGAGAGAGAGGGAGAGAGAGAGAGAGGGAGAAAGGGCAGAGAGAATCCCAAGCAGGCTCCGCACTGTCAGCGCGGAGCCCGATGCGGGGCTCGAATTCACGGACCGTGAGATCACGACCTGAGCCAGAACCAAGAGTCGGATGCTTAACTAACTGAATCCCCCCCGGGGCACCTCTTCACTGGTGTCATTTCTAACCTCCCCACCTCTCGTGACACAGCCCTGGGCCCTTCACGGGGATTTGCCACGTTCATTCCTCCCTGTTAACGGAGACGAAAAGTGTCATAAGCCGTAAGTGCTAATCACCAAGGGAGGCGTCTAGACAGGCAGGGCCCCAAGAGGACTCTTAGGGTTGGTACCGAACACACTCCAAATAAGCCAGGCCACGATGGATCAGGTGTCTCCCAACCTCACCACCCAAGTCTGCCCTCCCGGCTCCCCGTACTGGACCCCATTGATTTACTCAGCAGTAGGTCTTGAATATCTTTGCGCACCGGTGTTCTGGGCGTTGGCGCGTTTGGTTTTGGTAATGAACAAACAGGCCTGCGTGCGTCACGTGTTCCTTGCCCCTGACCTATTGATAGCCAGGGGCCCCAAGTTCTTGGTGTCGCGGTAAATTCTATGCGGGTGTAAAAAAATAAAAGCTTCCGTTTTCATTTGAGGATAATCTAAAAATTAGCACAAACTATGATCTGGATTGATTGAAAGATTGGCCTACAAGGGTCCTGCTGCAGGATCTCGGCGTCCGGGTTTACATTTGTGTCACTGAGCACATCAGAGCCGGCGACTGTTACAATGACAGTCACCTTCCGGTGTGCTGTCCTCCAAGTTGGAGGCCAGCAGTGTTCTCTTCTTTCGCATGCGTTGTATGTATTCCTCAAATTGAATTAGTGCTGGTCTACAGCAGCCTCCACACGTCTCCCAAACTTGATGACACAGGTTTTGTGGGAGGCAGGTAAATGGCCCGCCAAAGATGCCCTAATGACTATTCATAGACACCCTAATGTCTATGAATATGGTCACTATGAATATGGTCACTATGAATGACTATTCATAGACACCCTAATATCTATGAATATGGTACATCGCATGTGTACAGGTGCAGTTCAGGGAGATTATCCTGCACTCCCTGGGTGGCCCTTGAAAGCGGGAGTGAGACACACACCCCAAAGAGCTCAAAACAGATAGTCCAGCGAATATGGGCACATGTACGTTCACACCCGCCCTATTCATAATACTCAAAAGGTGGCGAGGACTGATGTCCACGAATGGTTGTGTATACATGATGGAATAGTACTCAGTCCCCGAAGGGAATGAAATACTGATAAATGCTGCCGTGTGGCATCTGATACACGTCAGAACTTATTCCTCCGAGCGGAGCAGGGCTCACTTGGGTCACTGGAACTGAAGGCATCTCGGCTACCATGTCCGCTGATAAATGCCCTTCTCCCTACGTCTGACTTTGCCAGAAGGGCCCTGCTAGGAAACTATCTTGGGGTTGGAGGTGAGGAGGGGTTTTGAAGGAGAGAATGACAGGCTGTCAGCGGCGCCGGTGACCGAGTGTCTGGGCCCGTAGGCAGGGTTTCTGGAAGAATGGTATAGTAGGTGGCTTCCAAGTTTCAGTTTGGAAACCTCTACACTTTCCTTACACCCCCAGGAAGAAAGGACTAAACTACGCTGCACGTCGTTTTGTCCTAAAACTTCCTCTCTCTGCATTTTCCTAACTTCTGTAAAAATAACGTCACGTTGACACGAGAGTCATTTGTGAAAATATGAGCCAATGAAATGGAGTGTGTAAACTTTAAGAGAAGTAAATGTTTGGATTGTCTTGTTTCCATTAAGATGCCGTGCCTTTGGCCTTTCTTTTTTTCTTTTTAATTTCTTTATAAGTTTATTTATTTATTTATTTATTTACCTAAATATGAAATGTATTGTCAAATTGGTTTCCATACAACACCCAGGGCTCATCCCAACAGGTGCCCTCCTCAGTGCCCATCACCCACCCTCTCCTCCCTCTCACCCCCCATCAACCCTCAGTTTACTCTCAGTATTTAAGAGTCTCTTATGGTTTGGCTCCCTCCCTCTCTAACTTTTTTTCCCCCTCCCCCTCCCCCATGGTCTTCTGTCAAGTTTCTCAGGATCCACATAAGAGGGAAAACATATGGTATCTATCTTTCTCTGCCTGACTTATTTCACTTAGCATCACACTCTCCAGTTCCATCCACATTGCTGCAAATGGCCAGATTTCCTTCTTTCTCATTGCCAAGTAGTATTCCATTGTGTATATAAACCATGACTTCTTTGTCCATTCCTTTGGCCTTTCAAGAATAAGGGGACTCTGTTCTGTGTTTGAATGTACTGTGCGTTGAGATTAACTTCTGAACAAGCAGGGAATGGAAGGGACAGGGGAAGGTAAAGGGATGAAGGGGAGGGAGGGGTGGAGAGATGTGGCAGGACGCACAGGTTTTGAATTGGAGAGGCTTGGATTCCGACCCCAGTTCTGTGCTCACTGGCTGTGTGATTTCGTGGAAGTTGATTAACCTCTCTGAACTTCGGTTTCCTTATCAATAAAATGACTATAATTATAACTGCTAATTTAGTTCGGGGGATGATTAAATGGGATAATGTGTATGGCTTTGTCTGGCCAAGGAGGCTCTCGAGTGAAGGAATGCTAACCCTTGGTGGTATTACTCTTTCTGACTTGTCTGTGGATTTCTCTCCAATTCCAGAATACCTTCAAGAGTCTACAGTGGCCCAAGATAGTGTCATTCTGCTGTGGTGTCCTCGGCCTCATTTTTCAAGCCACCCACTTCAACTTCTTTAATGACGCTGGCCTTTATCCCACGGGTTAAGAGGGGCCCTTCTCCCCTCCCTCCTTCTTTCCCTCTTTCATTTGAAATGGGCATGAAAATTCTATTATATTCCAAGCCCTGGGTTAGAAGTAAGGGTTGTGAGGTCCCAGGGACTTGGTCTTGGGCCCTGGGAAGTTCACGGTCACATAAAAGAGACACAAAGGAGAGAGCCGGGAGTCTGGATCGCGGAGGTGGGGGAGGAAGTGTGCCGTCCCCGAGGGGACACGTCGTCCTGAAGCCTGGGAGGATTTAGTGGGGGGGTCAAGTGGTACCACTCCAGGAAAGGGGGGTGCGCTCTGGGGACAGGGGCTTACGGTTCGGGGGCCGGCTGGGTGCTCAGAGTGACCGGAGTGGAGTGAGGTGCCCAGGGGCACGAGGAGGTGATAACGCAGGGGTCAGGAAGACCAGGCAGCCTCGGGCCTCTGCCACCCACACAAGGGGTTCGCACCCCCCTCTCCCGGCAGCAGGGGAGGGAGAATGGGGTGCAAAGCTGGAAGTGGGCCAGCATCTACACTGCCGGGGAAAGATTTGCGGAGGTGGTCGTATCGGGGAGAGGGGTCAGAGACTTATTTTAAAATCCAGCTGAGCCACGCGAGGGTCGGAGCTTAGAGACAGGGCAGGTGGATGGGAAGAGACGGGATTCAAGAGATGGTTGGGAGCAGCTTCGCCAGGAACAGTGTGGCGTGTTGGGGAACGGAGGCCCCGAGCGCTGCCCATCAGAGAGGGAAAGCAGGCCTGGGGGTGCCTTTCCTCACTTCCTCCACGGCAGTGGCTTCTCTCCGGGCAGACACGACCGTCTCACCCCAAGGATGACCCAGGAACTGCCTCCTGTCACAACGGGAGGCCGTCTGTAGACACACATTGCGCCAACCGATGCTGGACACGGAATTCCCGCGGAAGCCAAGATTCCGCGGTCAGGCTATTTCGAGCCAGTTTTCTTGCTGGTGGGCAGGAAGTTGTATCCTTGGTCCCTCCCGGTCAGCCTGAGCGTCTCTGCTCCTCCTCTGTGTCCCGGCCACGGGCTAGGGGGAGATAAACGTGGCCGCCAGCTCTCTGTCCCCCTCCTGCCAGCCTTTCTGGCCTTGGTCTGTGTTCCGGTTACTTCTGTGTGGAATCCTGGCGGCCCAAGCGCTGTGTCGTCGGCAGGCTGGCCAGGACCCCGGGCCGGTCTCCAGTGGAAATTTCTAGTTGTCCTAGCATAGTAGGACGGTCTGAAACTCCTTTGTGAGGCAGACCCAGGCCCGGCGGGTGGGCCCATGGCCCCCTTGTGTCCGGGCAGCTGCGAGGGCGCATCAGGGCTCCAAGTCCAGGCTGGGTTCTTTCGTTTTCACGAGTACGCACACCATCCACCAATGGAATGATTACCGTCCAGTCGGCATCTTGCACTGAACCCGTTCGGGTTCTTGGCCCACAGCGTCGCACAGTGCCTGTCATGGGAGAGGCACAATGTTCCAGCCTAGGGAAATGGGAAATCCGGGCTGCCATGCTGGCCCTGTGCCGTGTTATGAGTGGCGAGGTCCTTGTGCAGGTCTCTGAAAGTCTCGGTGCCCCCGTAAGAATGTTGACACAGCACGGGGTAAGACGAATGTCGCCCAGACAGCACGTTGCATGGCTTTCGCGGGGGTTGACCCGGTCCGTACGCATGAGCAAACGGGCATGTTAGGAATTTCTATGGTGGAGTATTATTCCAAGGTGTGGATGTACCAGCTTGTCTATCCATTCAGGACTTGATGGATGTTTGGGTCGTTTCTGGCTTTTGGACACGATAGACGAGTTGCCATATGCAGGTCTTTGAGTGGATGTACGTTCTCACTTCTCTCGGGCACATCCGTTCGTGTGGGCCTGGTAAGGCTGATGGTAAGTCTGTGCCCAAGTTTATAAGCAGTTGCCAAACTAGTTTCCAAAATGGCTGTTTTAATGATTCGTTGCTTTAGAAAGTGAACTTTTGTTTGGAGACAACTGTAGACTCAGGCACGGTTGTAAGAAATAAGGACCCTGAGTGACCCGGAGAGCCCGTGTGTCTTTGACCCCCTTCCCCTGGTGGCACCGTCTCCCCTGGGGCTGAGGTACAATGCTACAAGCCAGGATGTTAGCATGCTTGTGATCAAGATGCCGGCCACTCCCCCTACCCCCAGGGTTCCTCGCACCGTCCTTTCCCAGCCCCTCTTTCCTTCCCATCCCACCCCTTCCTTAACTTCTGGCAACCAGTAAGGAGTTGTGTGGTCGTTATTCCAAGAATGTTGGAGAAATGGAGTCATACACGACGCAACCTCCAGGCATTGGGGTTTTCTCACCCAGCGCGATTCTCTGGAGGTACATCCAGGTCGTCGGGTCTATCAATGGTTCGTTCCATTTTATGCGCAAGGAGTGTTCTGGGGCTCGAGCGTGCCTCACTGTTTGCCCATTCTCCAATCGAAGGACATCTGACTCGCTTCCCGTTTTAGGCTACTAGAATCAAGTTGCTGTAAACATTCGTGTATAAGGTTTTGTGTTAAACACACACACACACAACAACAACAACAACAACAACTCCGCTACGCAATTGCTGGGTCATATGATTGCTGTGTATTTAGTTTTATAGGAAGCTGCAAACCATTTTTCAGCCTGGCTGAATATATTGCCACCAGCTGAACGATTCATTTTCTTCAGTTTTTCACCAGCTTTTTATTTCTTCAGTTTCTTCTAGGCATTTCCTTCCCCCTGAAGGGCTCAACACTATGCCCCTGGAATTGTCATTTCTACAACTTGAAACTATTATTTTTGTGACGCTTTCCATGACGCAGCTCAGTGTCCCTCAAGTGAAGTGTTTTCAGAAGTCAAAAACAAAGAAGGATAAAAGTTGGTGTTTCATGTACACTGGTGGGTTTGGTACCCAGAGCTATCTACACAGCACTCTGCTTCTCTTTTCCACTTGGCTGCTGGGATGCTCAGCACCGAGTGTTACGTTAATTGTCAGAGTCCCCCGTTAGCCTCCTTTTATTCCTTGTTCATTTCACTTTATTCTGCTTGCTCTAAATAATTTATTTGCCTAAGTTGTCTTGGGCATCCCTACTTCGTGTTCCCGTAGACGCTTAACTTAGTCTATCGCTGTGTTCACAAAAGTGAATTAGGACCATGCCCACGGGTATGTCTCAAACCTTGTATAAAGAGCTCCTTCAGAATAATGTTCCTTTCATTGGCCTGTTTCCCCTAAAGATGTCTTCTGAGTGTTTATTTATCCATTTATCACGTATTACAGAGAACCTGCATGGATTTTGCATGGGTTTTGCCTCAACGAGGTCACAGTCTAGAAGGGAAGGTTGAGCGATGAATCTGAGTAACCGTAAAAGCAGGCAAAAAGTGCTGAGCCATTTCAAAGAATTAAGAGGCTTGAGGAGTTCAGGGATGGGAGAGATTATGTCTACAGAAGAGAAACGGGAGGCTCCTTTTAATAGTTTCATGACTTAAAAAAATTAATATCTGCAGCATCAGCTATTTTAAATCCTTTCAGGAGTTAGCTGGAGTTGTCTTAACTTCTGTGACCAGTAAAGGAGGTGCCCCAGGGAAAGGAGCCTGTAGGTTATTTGGGGAAGGGGGAAAATGGGCTGTGATGGGGCTAAGGAGCCAACCAAGAGGGGAGGCAGCTAGGGAAAGGAAGATCATCGCCTGTCTCGGGAAAACCCAACTCCTGTTGAGTAGTGAGAGGACTACGATTTTGAGACAAGTGAAGGCACATCTTATCCGTCTGAGATTATGCCGAAGAACCAGCCACTTTTAGAAATCCCGAAAGTGGGAATGAGGAGGGGGTTAAAGGCTCGGGGGCATCACAGTGGGAGTGTGGAGAAATGGCTGCTTTTCTGGGGTCCCGAGAGAGGAGGGCACCTAGACCCGTGTGCTTCCTGCCTGCAAAGTTTCTGCTCTGTTCCACAGGCTTCTCACATACGGTGAAGGCAGCACACGTATGACCTCAGAGAAGCCCAGGGAACCCTGAGACCCACACAGGCCAGGCTGGTTCCCTACTGCGGACACTTGAGAGCATGTTGTCCAGTGTTTACTGAATTATGAGCAACAGAAGTCCCTTTCTGAACTATCATCTAGCTGTGCCTCTCCTGAGTGCTTTAATCTTTTGGATTCTCCAGTCATATTTGCCTCTTTTGCATTGACTGCTAGAAATTCGGAACTGAATTTGTGACCCAAATCTTGTGAATGTACATGTCCGGGCATAAATTTAATGAGCAAGGCTCACTTCAAGTTTGGCCTCTCTTTTCTTGTTTTGATTTTACTGCTTCCTTCCTTTTTTAACTTGCTGTATGCTCTTCTCTTAAGACTTTTGAATCCCAATTTTAGAAATCAGGATATTGGGGCACAGAGAAGTTAAGTAAATTTCCCAAAGTCCCAAGCTAGCGAGAGACAGAGCCAGGATTTGAACCTAGCAAGGCTAGTCTGTCTTAAGGAGATTTGCATAATCATCTCAATGTTATCGTAATAAAGTCCCACCAAAGCACAGAAATCTAACACCGATTTGGATACAGTTACCCCATGTGTGTCGCTTAAATTTACGGTGCAAATTCCTTTACATCATTTGAAAAGGGAGCTGATAGCATCTGTCTCCCAGGTTGAGCTGAGGATTAAGTTAGGTTATGTGGGTTAAATATGTAAAACAGTTACAGTGCTCTTGACCCTAGTTAAATAATGACCAAGAGAGCTCTGGACAAAGAGGAAATTTGGGTCTAACCCCACCTCCATTTCCTGTCAATAAAATAGGGTGCTGATGTTTTCACAAGCTCACATAGAGACATGAAAATGCATCGAGAGTGACACATGGCTGAACGATGTCAACGGTCATCAGTCTGAGGGGGCCATCGGACCCGCGGACCTCCGAAGTGTCTCCCGGGCTGGTTACAAGTCAGGTTTTTTGAGAACCGACTGTAAGTTGTTACAGGTAAAATGGGACGGTTCACGTAGTTGTTGGAAGTTTGAACTTGGCCGAGACTCTATGGAGGCTTCCGTTTTTTATTTAGATCTTACTCGGATGAGAGGGTTTCTTTGCCCTTTGAAGGTCTTGCAGGCATCTCAGACTCAACATATCTAAACATGAGCTCGTTTCATCTGATTCTCCCCTGTAGTTTCCTCTCAGTCAATGGCACCACGTCGTCTACCATGTTGTCCGGCGAGAAATCTAGGGTTGTCCTTTGATTTGGCCTCCTGCCTTACCTCCTTCTCTGAGCGCGAGCACACTCAACTGTCAGATGTGCTGAATCCTCCTGACGGCTTCTCCTGCCGCATGCTCCCCTTTCTCTGTCCCCTGCATCAACCCAGTGTCCCACCCAGGAACTCGCTTCTCAAGGCCCGCCTCTAGTCCCGAGAAAACGGTTTCCGTGGTCGTCCACATCATCATCATCACCACGCCCAGAATTTATCAAACACTTATTTGTGCCGGCACATTTAAGTGTATATGTATATACATGTGGTGTGAGAATATATATATATTCACTTCATTTACAAAACACATAACCCTTACCATGTGCCGCATACTGTTTCAAGGACATCGTACATACTGACCCATTTAATTCTCACAACAACCCAATCGGGTCGTGGTGTTATTATCTCCATTTCACAGATGAGGAAACTGAGGCAGAGAGGTTAAGTAACTTGCTCAAGGTTACACAGATGGAAACCGACGGAGCTCCAACTGGAACCTAAGGAGTCTGGCTCCGGTGCCACAGATCATCATCATGACAGCTGCTATTCCAAGACCGTTCTGATCCCCATGTCTTCCAGAATTAAACCCAAGAGGCACAGTGGGGTTTTCCCCTCTTTTTGTGGCAAATTCCAAAGACGTGAAAGAATAGAGAGGTATAATATATAATGCACAATAGCAGCAACCAGTCCCCTCTTCATCGGCTTTGTCCAAAGCTTCCTATAATCGGTTACAAATTCTCACCCCCGCCTCTGCGTTCTTATCAGGTGTTTGCAGTTAGGAGATAAAGACCCACGGTATCTTCAAATCAAGCAGGCAGTTGAAGTGATGAACCTTTCCTTCCTAATTGCAGCCGAAACCACAAGGTGGGCCCCCCATCGTAAGCAGCGAGGGGAAAGGAGAAGGCCGGTTGGGGGGAGGGTAGGGCGGTGTTGCTGAGACGGCGTGAGCATGCGAGTCTCCGACTCAGCCTCTGTGGCTCACCAGGCCCTCCCCACTGACCCACTTTCTCTGGCCACCAAAAAGAAGAGAGATGTTGCAGAGATGTTATAATGCGGGAGCTGATAGCATCTAGTCTGTTCCCACCAGATAAGCATTCCCAAAGCTGCCTTTTGTCTGCCAAGGCAGAGGGGGCCAAGGTGCTGCCGTAATGAGTTGAAACAAGAGCCCACTATGAGCTGCGGGACGTCTGTGCCCTGTCTGTCCCCTGCGCAGTCCAGGGTTTCTTGGCTTCTTGGTCTGGGTTGAAAGGCTGACATTCATGGTAGTGAATAGGACATTTTTAATCGCTGGTCTATACCCCACAGCATTCTGCCCAGGGACAATTGAGCAGGGCAAGAAGAATGATAATAAATGAGCCCAAGACTTGAGGCTCCCAAATTAAGGATGCTGTTGGTGGTTACAGAGAAAACAATCTGACGTGTGTTTTTATTAATCCTCTGCCCGTGCATCTGGGACGAGCGTACAGACGCTAAAATTCGAGCCAGACGGCTCTGGCTCCCTTCGGAAACTGCCGGATCCCATCTTCAGAAGTAACAGAGCACCAGTTCCTTTGTTTATTTTCCGGAGTAAAATACTAATTCATGCAAATGAATCACTGAACTAGGTCTGTTAGACAGCTTCTCATTTTCTTAATGGTTCCCATTTTCTGGAAACCCAAGAGCACGTTTCTAAAGATGTTAATCATCCAGATTTTTCCACATGTATTTTATGCTAAATCTCTACTGCTTGGAATGCCCATAATGGTTCTTCTTCGCTCTTGCTTCTCTGTCTTCAAACTTGATTTCCTTCTTTACCAACCTTCAATTCTTACCAATCGTTCAAGATTCACCCCAAGTATAAACATTTTAAATCTTTCGAGTTCAAGATTATTTTTGAAATGGGAATATTTATTTTCTCATGGGAGTTGGCAAGGTTTCATTTCTTTGGTGAAATAAGAAGCCTGAACTTAACTTTTTTCATTTGATGTGTAACGTACATGTAATAAACTACGTAGAAAGCCATTATCTTAAATACAACTTGTTAAAAACTTTATATACATCTGTATATCCAGCATGCAGAATAAATGCAGAGTATTCCTGCGATCCACCTTTTCTGTCCCTTTATTATCAATACTCCACCCTTGATAAAACCACATTTTGACTTCTCTTACCACCGATTAAATTTTCCTACTCTCGAACTTCGTATAAATGCAGTATGCCCTTTTTTGTGTCTGACTTCTTTTGCTTGAAGTAATGATTTTTAGATTCATCCATGTTATGTCTTCCTCAGTGGTTGGTTATTGTTTTATTGCTATGGACGAGTCCATTATTTGAGTGTACCATAATTTATGTATCCGTTCTTCTGTTGATAGTTGTTTAAATTGTTTCCAGCTTTTGGCAGTTGTGAATAAACTTGTTCATACTTTTTTGGTGGACAAATATACTCGTTTCTCTCGGGGACAAAGTGGTAAGTGTGGTTGGTGATTTTATCCCCCAACAGATTGAAAGGAAAGACCCATTGGTCTTGTCCTATGTTACTAGCATTACTGTTGAAATCCTTCTAGCTGGATCAACAGCTGGAGAATAGGTGGGTATGAGCAAGTCTCAGCTCAATTCCCGGCTTCTAGAAAACGATCACCTGGCATTCTGCTCCACCAAGACGCAACTTCCTCTTGGGGCGCCTAGGTGGCTCAGTCGGTTAAGCGTCTGATTCTTGATTTTTGGCTCAGGTCACGATCTCATGGTTTGTGAGTTTATTTACTTATTTAAAAAAATTTTTTTAACGTTTATTTATTTTTGAGACAGAGAGAGACAGAACATGAATGGGGGAGGGTCAGAGAGAGGGAGACACAGAATCTGAAACAGGCTCCAGGCTCTGAGCCGTCAGCACAGAGCCCGACGCGGGGCTTGAACTCACGGACTGCGAAATCATGACCTGAGCAGAAGTCGGCCGCTTAACCGACTGCGCCACCCAGGCGCCCCTGGTTTGGGAGTTTAAACCCTGTGTCGGGCTCCGCACTGCAGCATGGAGCCTGCTTGGGATTCTCTCTCTCTCTCTCTCTCTCTCTCTCTCTCTCCCCCCCCCTCTCTCTCTCTCTCTGCCCCACCCCCCGCCCAAATAAATAAATAAACATTTAAAAAAGGTGACCTCCTCTTTATCCTACTTACGGTTTTCCTGGTATTTGGAATGGTTACAAATTCAGATGTATAACTGTCATTTTCAGGAGGCAAGTTTCTGCGTGTCTCTAGTCCTACGTACAGAGGTTCCTTGTACAGTCAGCTGACGCCAGGATTCCTGTGTTTGGAAGAAATACTTCGACAAGTGGTCGGTGTTCAAGGTTGACAAGAGGTAAAATTTAAAGAGGTTTGCATGAGACCACGGGAGGAATCGTTCGGCCTTGAGAGCAGGGAAGAGGAGGAAGCCAGTCAGGCTCAAGCCCTTTGGGGTGTTTCCAAAGCACTTTAATGTGATAACATCCACTATCACGTTTAAAAATGCTGATGTGGTAGACGGTATTACTGACCGTCTATATTTGGTGCCACTTTCTGTGGGAGGATTTTAGATCCCCACACGCTCAGAACTCAGGCTTGGCCATGTGACGCGCTTTGGTCAATAAATCGTGAGTGAAATTGATGTGCGTCATTTTCCAAGCAAAAGCTTGAAGAGTCAGTGAGTGATTCCCTCTTCCGTGAAGATTGGCCGCGTTCCAGGTAGCAAATGCTCTGTCAGCCTCCATCCACAGAGAAGAAGACGGGCACAGAGCCAGAGGCAACTGTAGATGAACATGTAGGGCGAATAGACAGTAAAACTGCATTATTGGAAGCCACTAAGATTTGGGGTCATTTGTTAATTTAGTCTTACCTGATTGAGTCAGCTCGGTTCTGCTTTGTAAATTCGCCTTTATTCCCTGCGGCTCCAGCCATGGAAATCTCTAGCAAATTATGCTCTGCTCCTAAGTACACCGTATGAATAATTTTTGTTGTTGAATCAGGGCAGGGGATGCATTTTGGATCCGGGTTGAGGCAGTGCTGAAGTCACACCTACTAGACCAGAAGAGAAAGGATGATCTAGAGAATGCTAGCATCCCTGGAATGCACAGAAATGGTAGGAGACCCTTTGACATTCCCAGGCCACGGAGGGCGAGGTTGAAGCCATTTTAACCAGATATTAAAAAAGCTAGGGACTCCCCTCTGACATCTGCGTAACCTTTGATGGAGCGAACTTGTCAGACAAAATGTACCAGTGCTATTCTACATGATTTTCATGTGTAGTTATTTTTCCTTTTCTAGACTCAGTTTAGGAGGTTAAAGATGGCGAGGGCGTTGGTTGAAAGAACCTGACAGGTTAAGAGGAGAGGTGGCTGGACATGGTTTAATATAAGCCTGGGATCTCTGAAGCAATAGACGATACTGGGGATTGATGAAATGGCCTCAAATCCTTGAGATTGGTCCATTTTCATTTTGAGGAGTGGGGGTTTACTATTTACTGAACTTTGGCCATCCCCCCGCCCCCCCCCTCCCCCCGCCCACCAAAATTAGTTCCAAGTAGGACGAAATTCCAGCTGGTGTGGCATTTAGCTGCCTGTCAGGTTGACTCCCCAGTGAGTCCTGAATTGTCACCTTTTTCTTTGTTTTTGCTGGAATTTTTATAAGGGCGGGGGTGGGAGAGGACTGGGCCTCCCTCCGTAGCGAATGGTCTTTTTCTTCTGTTTAGGAGAAGGCAGCAACACAGACAGGGCTGTAGTGACATTTCCTTACTCAACACGATCTGGCTCTTTATTTATTCAAGGCGCAGGAGTTCTGTCGTTTTGAGGGAGCACAGTGGCGACATGACAGTGACGTCTCGGCTGCAGCTGGCGGTGGCCATCTAGGCTGCCTCCCCACGTCCAGGGGCCTCTTCCCTTTCCCAGAGTCAGTGTGTCTTTGTCGTATCCACCGGTGCCAGCAGAGAACTCAGAGTGTCACCTGCAGAAGGCGATGCGATGCCTTGGCATCTACGATGACTCCAGTGTGCATTTCCCTCCCTAGTTCCTCTAAGGTCCAGACTCAGACGTCCCGCTGCTGACTTGACTCTGCCCTTTGACGTCTGACAGGCATCCACCCACTCTGACTTATCCAACACGGAGCTCGACTCCCACCGCCCTCCCTGCCGTGGTCTGTAACCTGATTGCATCCCTGTCTTTCCATTCTCCCTCACGAAAATGGCAGACACTATGTCGCCTCCCACCTTCTGGAGAAAAATGCCCAGTGGGGTGTTTTTGTTTTGCATCCTCGGCCACCATATTTCAAAAATATATCCCCAATCTACCCACGGTTTCCTTTACGCGTAATCAAACGGCCATCACCTCTTGCCTCGACTACCGAACTCTCCCTGAAACCCGTATCCCTGCTTCCTCTTCTGTCTTCAAATAGGCCATTCTCCATACAGGTGCCAGAGAGTTCTTTTGACAGTTTAGATTGGGTCACTTTTCTCTTGCCGTGCTGCCTTTGGCACTCCACTGCTCCCAGGACGAAACCCAGATTGTGTCCCGTGCCTGCCAAGGCTCTATGCGACCTGGCTCCAGCCCGCAAGGCTGAGGGCCGTCTTGTTCCACTCTCCCCCGGAGTCCTTACCCCCCCAGCCACACGGGTCTTTCCCAGTGGGCCAAGTTCTCTCCTCCCCAGAGCCTTGGCCTCAGGGTTCCCTCTGTCCGGAGAACTCCTCCCTGGCTTCCTCCTGTCTGCTTCCTCACAAAACCTAGGTCTCAAGGGTCAATGCCACTTCCTCCAAGAAATGTTCCAGTCTCCCCCAGGCGTCCTCTGGAATATCACTCTGCCTACTTCTTGTACAGAATTTACATTTATTTATTTGTTTATTTATTCATTTAAGTGTATTTATTTCAAGAGAGAGAGAGAGGGAGAAGGCAAGTGAAGAAGGGGCCGAGAGAGAGAGGGAAAGAGAGAGAGAGAGAATCCCAATCTGCACTGATGGTCCAGAGCCTGATTCAGGACTCGAACCCACAAACTACAAGGTCATGACCTGAACCAAAGTCCAGTGCCTAACTGGCTGAGCTTGCCCAGGTACCCCCAGCATTTACCAATATTTAAATGATACTTTTTTTTTTTTTTTACTTGACTGGAATTAGTTCCTCCTCCCCTCCCTCCAAGTGAGGCTATTTGAGGACGTGAACATTACCTTGCTTGTGGCTCTGAGCCCAGCTTTGAGTAATCCTGGCACACAATGGGTACTTAATAATTACTTCCAGAAAGAATAAATGAACAGGTTGTGAAAGCGTGTTTTTTCTAGGGATGTCACATGGTCCTCGTATCCCCTGTGCTGAGGTCAGAGCAGCAGCCAGCGGCCTCAGCAGGGCCAACGATCGTGGTCGACGGAACGGTGGCCTCGCCACGATGTCCGCGACCCGATCCCCGGGATCTGTGACTATGTCTCCTTACACGGCAAAGGGACTTTGCACGATGGTCTTGAGATGGGAGGGCTCATTCCAGGTTACGTGGCGGGCCCGATGTGATCACGAGGGGCCCTGTGAGAGGGAGGCGAGAGGGCGGGAGTCGGAGAAGTTGAGGAAGAACGGGGAATTGTGATTGTTACATTTGCAGTAGGAGATGAGCAGCACATTGTGGCTGGCCCTCGGGGGGTCTGAGATTCCCAGGGGATCAGACAGTGGCCCCGCTGCGAGCTGGAACAGGAACCCAAGGAATGACGAGGCCCCTGTGTGCTTCTCGAATGAACACGTCCCACATGTGGTTTCACCACCTCTGCGTTCCCCTTGTCGGACACCACGAATGGCACGTTGTAGGTGCCTGGCAACTGGTTCTTGGGCAAACGCGTGTGGTTTCTCCTATAGGCTCCCTGAATATTTAGAAGACACTTTGGGAAGGACTGGGAATTCTCAAAAGAGCAGGTGGGACAAATATAGCCGGTCCTCAACAGCTGGAGTGGCTCAATCCCGACAACGGTCTCAAATCTCTAAATGCATGAATAAGATAAGGTAGCCTGTATTGTTCATTTCATCCCCGATCACACTCCGATGAACAAGCATCTATTTTCTGGGCATATATTTACACGAGAAATCGTTTACATTTTATTAGTACCATTTTTTTTTTTAATGCAAGAGCTGCTTTGCTCTCTCTTTTATCTTTCACAAAATGTGTCACGATGGGAGGTCAGTATCAAACCAGGTGAACGTGTGGCTGCCGGGGAGTAGCTGGGCTCACTGCTACCCTGGTGACTTGGTG
Source organism: Prionailurus bengalensis (assembly GCF_016509475.1). NCBI lineage: Eukaryota > Metazoa > Chordata > Mammalia > Carnivora > Felidae > Prionailurus > Prionailurus bengalensis. Next base: position 131,705,796 of record NC_057354.1, on the reverse strand, counting down.
GCCGCACACTCGAGATAATCTCTCAGCAACGTGCAAATGAATACTCATTATGAGTCTGGAATCTTCGGGGAACAGAAGACATTATGGTGTTAAATCCTGAATCTATGTCTGTGATTTATTATTGTGTGCCTAGAACCATCTGGCCCTGAGAAACACAGATTAAAAGTCTGGGGACTCCCTGAAGCATCCAGAAATGGGTGGGGGGAACTTGTCTGACCTTGGGGTGATGACTAATGTCTTGGGGGTAATGCCCGAGGGACACTGTCCTCAGACAGGTGGAGGGGGTTGGATGACACTCTCATGGGTCACTGCTGGTTTTGGAGATAGGAATTCCCAGTAGCAATTTTTAGTAGTTCGTGTTACAACTTTTATTTTTGCCCCTACCGACTGTTTTTCTGGGTTTCACTGTTCAGTATTCCTTTCCTTTATGGAAGTAAGATTTTTGAAACCTTTCAAATTCAGAGCAGTGGTTTTGTTTCTGCTCTTCCCACCTTCCCTGGATGAAGATTTAAGAATGGCTTCTAGGTCGGCAGGTATCGTTTTGTAACTTGGGTTTCATGCGGTCTAGAGAAACTCCTCCAGGTGTCTGATCAGTTCTGACACCTCTAGATGCCACGACCCTGGGAATTAGTCACACCGAGAAGGCAAGTGGCATTTACATCCCATCCACTCCCCTTTGGAAACTTGCAGGGAGGGTCTCCTGCAGAGAAATGGAGATTGGTATTCAAAGTCAGTGACTGGCTCATCCCCCAGGATCACCGGAAGCTGTTCCCCCAAGACCATTTCCATTGCCATTGCCATGGCAGGCTTTGAATAGAACTGATACATGTTGGAAATGCAAATGGGTTTCATTGGAGCAAAGTGAGTGACAGGGTAAGCTAGTGTCCCGACTTTTTGCCGGTTGCTTCCTGCCACAATCTTTCAGGCAGCTGTTCTGGACAAAAAAAGGATAGCTCCAGATTCGCATGGCCAGGATAAGGGTCACGATGCTCTTAAAGCCCCATTCCAAAATTCCTTCCAGCATGGTGTGAGGCATGACAGATGCGAGGAGCATATGCCCTGCAGACTCCCCAGGGTCAATCTGCTCCCGATACGGTTTTTAGCATAAATGATGGAGCTAAACACTCCGAGGAAAGCCAACATCAGTATCAACGCTTCACACACTACGATGTGCTTCCACAGACACCGCTTTATTTTGTTAACCCTCCTTGTCTATCCCAGAAGGAGAAATGAGGCATGGCCGGGTGAGGACCCGGGCTGGATCTGATCCCCCCTGGCCTGCCTCCAGCAAGAGTCCAGCTTGGTCAGACTAGGAGGAATCCCCTCCACCCTCAATGTCTCCTCTTAGGAATTTTCCATCCCCTAACCCCCCAAACCCGCTCCTTGGCTGTTAGTCCTCACTTCTTATACTTGGGCTTGGGGTTGAGCCCAGTCCTATCCTGAGGTCTCTTTTCCCCCGATGACAACAGTTCTTGAATACAATCTGCTTTCACCACTTTAACTACTGTCCAGCTCCGGTTTTCATGAACAAGTGTCAATAGGCGCGTTAGGAACGACAGCCAACATCCGGATGACACAGACCCCGTTCTAAAGCGTTTCGGAAACTGTTGTCTAATTTGAGCCGCATCACCACGCTGTGAGGCAGGGATGAGAAATCCTGCGGATCAGAAGAGGGTACGTGTCTCTCCATCCAGGTTGGGTTACCTGTGGACATTCATCGCGGAAGGTGGTAGAGGGAAAACTCACCCCAAGTCTAAGTCTTTATCCTTTCAACTTGGACTCAAACAAAGAGACTTTTTTTTTTTTTTAATTTCCTGAGAACTGGGGGCCAAGGTAGTCTCTGGAGATTTTAAGGGAAACAATGACAAAAATAAAAAGGACTAAGATCTTTGTAAATACTTTATTAGTTCACAAAACCCTTTTGCGTACGCACTCTTACATGGGATTCTGGGAAGGAACCACGTCCCGATGTTTTTGCAAATGAAGAAACCAAGTTTGGGAAGTTAAGTAACAGAGCTCTGGTCGCCAAGTTAATAGGTATCTCAGTCCTGTGACTTTAGAATTTGTGACCTATGAAACCATGCCCCTCTCGAAATAAGTAGGTCGCCCTCGATTAGAATGGAGGGACAAAGCAAGTTTTCATAGATTAAACAAACCAACACACAAACAACCTCAAACCGAAACAAAAAATGCAATAGGTCTACACTGGGTAGAGCGTTCCTCAGAAACTTTCCACCCTTTCTGGTCATCCTTCCTCAATGGCTTCCCCCCCCCCCCCCCATACTCATGTCGACTTTCTTTCGAAGTTTTGGTTTCCATCACTTAGGTTCCCAGTGGTTACCCTGCCACTGGCGATTTGTCTCTCACCCTCCCAGACGCACAGCCTTTTAGGTTTTGGGATTTAGTCTTTATTTACATTCTCATCCTGGGTTGTAGAATCCAGTTAGTTTTATCTCGACGATATCATGAGGAAAATGCATTGAGGAATACATTTATGTTTTCCAACAGTCTCTACTTGTTGTGTCTGTCCCCAAACAAAAATCAAAGCAAACCCTGATGCGTGATTTACACACGTTGCTAGACAACTGGATGCATGCTAGTATGTATACAGACTCTCCTCAATTTGCATAGGTACATTTCATAAAATACAGACAGAACTATAATCGGTTTATACCCCAAAGAACAAAGAGTAACATGGGGAAGCTATTCTTCCCTAAATGGAAACCTCTTTATTATTTATCTTGTTATTAAAGTATACCTACTAACCCGCGAAAAAATCCAATGCAGAAATGTATAAAAAATAAAATGGAAGTGCCTTATGATCTACTCCCCTGAGAGAACTATTGGTAATAGTTTGGCAAATATACTTTTAGCTTTTAGATTTTCTAACAGGTATAAGTACGTACATGTGAATATTAGATTATTTTTGGTAGAAGTGGAGTTATAAGCACTAATGCGTGTTTTTAAATTTAACGGCATATCAGGAAGATCTTCTCATCTCTATTTCTATATCTGTTTATATGACCATATACTTACATAGTCTTCTGTATTTATATCTATATCTTTATCTCCATATATATGTGTGTCCATATGCATATCTTCTCTTTTTCATTTACATATAATATTATATTACCTGGATGTGCTCTAATTTACTTAATTGATCCCATATCGACAGATGGCTTGGACATGTCAGTGTTTCACCATCAAAGATAACGATTCAGGAGCACCTGACTGGCTCACGTGGTAGAACACGTGACTCTTGATCTTGGGATTGTAAGTTTGAGCCCTACGTTGGAGATAGAGATTACCTAAAAACTAAAATAAAAAAAAAATAATGATGCAGTGAATACACTTCATACGTACATTTGAACAACTGTCCAGTTACTTCCTTAGGCACAAATTTCCCCAAGTGGAGTTGCTATTCTGACACCTAACTGCCGAATTGTTTTCCAGTCAAGTTTGCCAGTATACCATTTCCATCAGCAGGGTAGGTGAGTTCCCTTCTCTAGATCCCTGTGACGATGCTAAGCATCATCAATCCTTGAAATCTTCCGAGGCAGATTTTTTTCACTTAATATAATTCCACTCAAGCTCTAATATTTTCCCTTTGGTAGATAATCCAATTAAAAGTGTAAAAAAAAAAAATAAAGTCAGCCACAGCGGTAAATCTTAATATAATGTCAATTAAAGTTATGCAGAGTGAGCTTGGCCAATGATGAGTCCTAAAAAGCTGTTAGAAACACACACAGATGAGACGTTCCCTTTCCTTTGATTGAACAATGGCAGCCAGGGGAAAATCAGAGAGACTCCCGGCAACAGGCAACACGGCATTTGACATGGCTTTACAAAGCAAGCAGGAGGGCGTGGTGCTGTTTCAAATAGTGCAGAACGAAAACAACAGAAGAGGAAATCTACACTACGTACAGGTCTATATTCTTCATCTGGTCCCAATTATAGTGCAGGTGCATACCTCCTCGTCGGTCTCACTGACCATCCATCATTATTCCATCTGTCCACACATCTACGTAGGCATCTGTCCATAATTCAGTAGCTGCTATTGTGTTCACTGTGTTGACCGAGTCAACACGCAGTGTCAATTTCTGTGCCAGATGTCCTCAGGGCCCTGTGTCTCTGCCCCTCTCAGCTCTGCATGCCTGTGTCTGGCTTCATTCTGTAAACAAGATCTGACCTCGTGGCTGTTGGACCTACATCCTGTTATCTTCATAGAACCGCCAAACAAAAGATGCTTATCTTTCCCACGTTCACGTATCAATCCCAGGGAAGGAACTGATTAGCTTTGCTTGGAACCTGTTCCCCTCATAGAATAATTCTCTGTGGTCAAGGGATGGAGTGTTTTTATCGGCTAACAGGGGTCCTTGGGCAGCCCTGTTCTGAGAAAGACATGCGCTGTTGATATGATTAACAGGAAAAGGGGGGTCGGTAATGGGATTAGACAGAGCTAGAGCTGCCGATGTTTTCCATGAGAGGGAGGTGGGGGTAAAGTGTGTGTGCGGTGCTAAGGAAGCACTAGGAAGGGGATGTACTGTGTGCAAAGAGGAGTGGAATTAAGGGCAGAACAAAAAGCAAAATGCGGTTGGGAAATCATGAGTAATTTTGTTGGGCTGGAGGATATGATCTGTGGTGGGAAATGGTGGGCTATGAGGCAGGAGAGAAAGTCAGGAATGAAATGGAACGCTCAGGACTTAGAACAGCATCTCCTTGGAAGAGAGATAGGAGATAGTGTCCATTTTGGAGGGTGGGTTAAAGGACAGGGATTTGGGATCGACCGAGGGGTAGATGGATGGCAGTGTTTGCTTCGAAGCTGGTGCAGCTGTCCAGGTGACTGACGTAAGAAGGTAGGGAGACAAGAAGAGAAAAGTTCATGTGTCTCTTTGTAGAATTTCACACTTGGGGCTGGATCTCCAGTATTTCCAGTGCCCCGCTGCTCATCCGTCCAGGAGTTGATGCGTGACTCTTTCTTTCTAGGTAAGAGCTCTGTCTTCCTAGGCCCAGCTGCAGGGAAAGTGTGGCCATTTCTGAGTTGTGCCCACCTACTTCCTCACCCTGGCCACAAACGTGCCTCCCATTCTACCTTTAGCTCATCCTCAGGCTGGGCTTTTGCAGTCTGCTTTGTGTTCCAATGAGCACCTTCTTCCTCATTATTTTCCCAGAAGAGGACTTCCCATTCCCCTTTCCTGTGTTTGCACAACTGTAATGGGACATATTAAAATTATGAGACAATTGGGGCATCCATAAAACTCTTTTTTTAAAAAAAATTTTTTTAACGTTTATTTATTTTTGAGACAGAGAGAGACAGAGCATGAACGGGGGAGGGTCAGAGAGAGAGGGAGACACAGAATCTGAAACAGGCTCCAGGCTCTGAGCGGTCAGCACAGAGCCTGACGCGGGGCTCGAACTCACGGACTGCGAGATCATGACCTGAGCCGAAGTCGGACGCGCAACCGACTGAGCCACCCAGGCACTCCTCCATAAAACTCTTGAGTGAAGCATCCTGGGGTGTTTGAATCGGTACAAGAATCTCCTAGTTCATTCATTAAGCATCCACCTGGGGCGAAGCACTGTGCTGTCACTTTGCATATCTTATCTCATTAATCATCAAACAGCCTTGGAAACATTCATTTACTCAGGCAGGCAACATATATGTATCGAAAACCCATTATGTGCCAGGCACGTAATTCCAGAGTAGTGGAAATACTAAAATGAACATGGAATCAAGATCTTACCCTTACGAATATTATAGTCTAGTGGGCAAAGTAGGCAATAAATAATCAAATATACAGATCGGTAATATAATTTGGGGTCTTGGATTCCTCAATGCACCTTCCCCATGTAGCCCATCCCCCCCCACAACCCCTCCAGTAACCCTGTTTGTTCTCCACATGTAAGCCTCTTCTGTTGTGTCGCCCTCCCTGTTTTTATATTATTTTTGATTCCTTTCCCTTGTGTTCATCTGTTCTGTGTCTTAAAGTCCTCATATGAGTGAAGTCACATGATATTCGGCTTTCTCTGGCTGACTAATTTCGCTTAGCATAATATCCTCTAGTTCCATCCACAAAGTTGCAAATGGCAAGATTTCATTCTTTTTGATTGCCGAGTAATACTCCGTTGCATATATAGACCACATCTTCTTTATCCATTCCTCCACCGATGGACATTTGGGCTCTTTCCATACTTTGGCTATTGTTGATCTTGCTGCTATAAACATGGGGGTGCATGTGTCCCTTCAAAACAGCACACCTGTATCCTGTGGATAAATGCCTAGTAGTGCAATTGCTGGGTCATAAGGCAGTTCTATTTTTGAGGAACCTCTATGCTGTTTTCCAGAGTGGCTGCACCAGCTTGCGTTCCCACCAACGATGCAAAAGAGATCCTCTCTCTCCGCATCCTCGCCAACATCTGTTTTTGCCTGAGTTGTTCATGTTAGCCATTCTGACAGGTGTGAGGTGGTATCTCATTGTGGTTTTGATTTGTATTTCCCTGATGATGAGTGATGTTGAGCATTTTTTCATATGTTGGTTGGGCATCTGGATTCTTCTTTGGAGAAGTGTCTATTCATGTCTTTTGGGAGGAGGTGGTTATTTTAGATAAGAAGGCCAGAGAAGGTCTTTCTGAGAGGTTACCTTTGAGGGGAGACCTTACTTAAGGGAGGGATCAAGCCATACACAACCCGAGGGAAAAGGCACGGAGAACAGCATGTGCAGAGGTCCTGAGGTAGAAAAGGGTTCAGCTACTTTGCGGAAGGGAAGACCGGTGTGTCTGGACCACACTGAGCAAAGGGATAGGGAAGGGAGATGTGTTTGGAGGGCATGGGCCTTGTGGGCACGCTCAGAATTCTGGATTTTGCTTTACCTGTGCTGGGAGGTCAGCCATGAGGTCTGAGATGAAGAGGGCCTAATATGCGATTTACTGATGTTTCAGCAGATTGCCTGGATCTTGTGAGGAGAAGAGATGGGCAGTGGGGTAATGAGTGGGGGCAGAGTGAAAACAGAGAGGACTGTTAATCACTGCCGTTCAGGCAAAGGACGGTGGTGGCTTTTACGTTCTCCACTTAACAGGTGAGGAAATTGTAGTGCTTAGGATTTATACTGTTATCACAGACTCTCTAGCTTTTGAAGGAGTGCTAGGGTTTGAATCGATCACTTTTTGAACCAGGTAAGAATGAGAGTTTAAGTGACGTGCCCAAGCGCAAACTGGCGATTGAGGGAAAGTTCTGGATTCAAAGTCCAGTCTGCCTGGCTCCAATACCAGAACACTTTCATCAGTGCCAGAACGCCGTTCAGAATAAAACACAAGTTGATTTCTAGGAATCATTGCCCATGAAAGAGATTATCTTGATTGATAATATTAATCAAACAAGAAATAAGAGAATATTCTCTCTCTCTCTCTCTCTCCCATTGGCTAACTTATTACTTCATTTTCGGATATTGGAATTACGATACTCATTTTACAGAAAAAAAATTAAGCGTAATAACCAGGAAAAGGCACTAATAGAAATCAGTGAAGCAATAACTAATATCCCTAATCAAGGAGTATTGAATCTCTAACTTTTAATATTTAAAAAACTGGTGTAGTATCTAATGTTTGTGTTTCAGATACTATATGCTTTGCGTATGGTATAGCTTAATCCTTAATACGAAACTTCAAGCTGGTATCGTTTCCCCCAATTGATTGGAAAAAAGGAAAATTAAGGCAGGGGTGGCTCACCAGTTAATCATCCGACTCTTGGTTTCAGCTCAGGTCGTGATCTCGCTGTTCGTGAGTTTCAGCCCCGCATCGGGCTCCGCACTGATGGTGTGGAGCCTGCTTGGGATTCTCTCTCTCCCTCTCTGCCCCTTCTCTCGTCACTCTCCCTCTCTCTCTCTCTCAAAATAAGTAAATAAACTTAATTGAAAAAAATTTTTAAAAGAAAACATAAGACTCACAAAGTTTGAGTGATTTGCCTCCAATCCTAAGACTGGTAAAAGGCAAAATCGGAATTAAAACAAAACTCTGAACTCTCTCTGTGTGGAGGGGAGGGATTTGGTTGTGGCATCCAGTGGTGTAGCTCCTTTGGAGCTCCCTGACCCCCGTCACCCTCCCCCACATCCATTTACCAGTCAGCCCAGTACAAAAGCCCAAGGCTCAGAGTTACCAGGGTCAGTATCAGTCTTATGAGGCCAGTGCTGAAGGCATAGTCAGGATGCTTGAGTTGTGTAGTGTTTTCTTTGACTCAGTCACTATCCCATCATGACATTGGTTTGAACTGAAATGACCACGATGGAAAATAAAATAGACCAGTTAAAAAAAAAATCACACAGCAGGTAAAGAAGATTTAAACAGGGCAGGTGGTGTGTGTATGTGTGTGTGTGTGTGTGTGTGTGTGTAAACAAAAAATTCTTATTCTCAGACTCCCTGATGTGGACAAAAGGGTTGAAATCATGAAAGGGGAGAAAAAATTATCCCTTTTGCAATATAAATTTTTCTCTTTCTAATTCTCTTTTCTTTCTTTCTTTCTTTCTTTCTTTCTTTTTCTTCTTTCTTTCTCCCACCCCTGTTCTAATAATTCTGTTTTCAAATATCATTTTTGTTGTTCCTTATGTTATTGGCTTTTTTTTTTTTTTTTTTTTTTTTTTTTTTCAAATGATTGAGCTTATCTGAGAGAGTGGAAACATTGTCCAGATTCTCACGGTTTAATAGCTGGAAAGGATAGACTTTTCCTTCTCATCTATCATTCATGGTTTGGTGCTGTGAGTTCACAAAGCCAGGAGCTTTCAAAAAGTGGAAAATAATACCGGGGAAGTAAGGAGAAGAAGAATGCTAGCATTCTGAAAGAGACTTCCAGCAGCCTGCTGCCCACTCACATGACACGACATAATCATTCTGCTGGCGGGTAGGGAGCAGAAAATGAATAGATAATCGTACCTCCAAAGTTCCATATTACCTTGCGTGAAGGGCAGACGCCCAGGGGACTGACGTACTCGCTTTCCTTAGCAATGGGAGGCCTTTACGTCTGCAAATTAAAGGAAACAATCTGAAGGGCCTTACTGGTTGGAAGATCTCAAAGAGCTTGGCACAGTCATGTCTGGTGTATGGAACTCACTACTTACTCTCTCCTTCGAGCAAGGTGGTTTCGAAGCAAATGAGATACCAGTAAGGCAATACGTGTGGAAAATTACAAGTTGTTGTAGACCTAGAGTAGGTCAACTGCACATGATGCTGAAACTAAGTGGTTAATCCTCCGAGAGTGCCACAGGGCCTTGGCACAGCTTCTTCACCAGCTTGGTGCCCACTTCCCATGATACCATGAGCATCTGGGATGACCCCTCCCAGAAACTACGGGGCCTAGTTACCCTGACGTAGTGTGTCAGTGGCCAATGGGATCAATACTCTGGACGCCTCAATTCTACTTTCCTTGTCTCCTTTATGGATCAGTAAGTAGATGGGTAAAGTCTAACTCTCAGAAATGCCCCACATAGTGAGAGTCGACATCTCTGTCTTGATCGTAGTTTTTATATCTGTACCTTCTTCTCCACGTTGACATCCTCCAGATTGATCCTCACGATTCATTTTTTCATATTAAGTTTGTCTTATTCTTCAGGTCTGATGTGTGTCACTTACTCTGGCTAGAACTTCCTTCTCTTATCAGGCTCCTGGGTGGCTCAGTCCGTTAAGCTTCTGACTTCGGTTCAGGTCGTGGTCTGTGAGCTCGAGCCCCGCGTCGGGCTCTGTGCCGACAGCTCAGAGCCTGGAGCCTGCTTCCGGTTCTGTGTCTCCCCTGCTCTCTGCCCCTCCCTTCCTTGTGCTCTGTCTTTCCCTCTCAAAAATAAATAAACATTTAAAAAATTTTAATAAATAAAAGGAGGCACCTGTGTGGCTTAGTTGGGTAAGCATCTGACTCTTGGTTTCCACTCAGGTCATGATCTCTTGGTTTGTGGGTTCGAGCCCTGCACCAGGCTTTGCACTGATGGTGCAGAGCCTGCTTAAGATTCTCCGTCTCCCTCTCCCTCTGTCCTTCCCCTGCTTGTGCGCTCTCTTTCTCTCTCTCTCTCACAAAATAAATAAACAAACTTAAAAGAAAAAAAACCACACTTCCTTCCCTTATCAGCTATGATTTGCTTTTTCTTTATTCTGGGAGCTTACCTTCCAGTTCAGATAAGCTCCCTGGACCCCATTCCTTGACATTCTCCCCAAGGGTAATGCCAACAATGGATTCACGATGGAGTGCAAAGCGAATGTTGTCGTCTGTTCTTTGTGCACTCACGTGCACAACGTCTAACAAACCTGGAAACACAATCACGTGCTGTACTGACATGGGGCTCGAACTTACCAACCGTGAGATCGTGACCTGAGCTGAAATCGTGAGTCGGACGCTTAACCCGCTGAGCCGCCCAGTCGCCCCTGGGTTTATTTTTCTAAACCTACCCTTAGGCTCTCTCCTTAAACCTACATCGCATGCTACTTTCATGAAAACTCGAATTCAGACTTCAGAAGTCCTATCAAACGATGGCAATGTAATGTCGCGAGGTAGCCAAATTGATGCTCATGTTAGGTAAGAGTGGCTTAAAATAAAATACATTTACAGCACCGTGGTGGAAACAAAAGAAGCAAGATAAGAATCACTATCCGATAGATTTAAAATTAACACCCATCTCAGTAAAAGAGCTTAGAGAATGGACAGATTGCTTTAAAATAGATTTAAAGAGTCAGTGTGGAGTGCTAAGAAATTATCCACGTGTGAGGTTGTGATTCTCAGCGCCTACTTCGGAAAATTTGTCATTTAGATAAAAATTAGAAATGTCATACAGCCTTTAGGAAAGTGGGGTTCCTCATCGTTGTCTGAAGGGTAAATGAGAAATAAAAAAACAAGTGTGGAAGATGAGAGCACATTTGATACCAATATAAAGGATCCACAAGATTATTGCAAAAGTAAAATCCATTCTGAGGAATGGATTAAAATGCTGAAAGGCATATGGGGCGCCTGGGTGGCGCAGTCGGTTTAAGCGTCCGACTTCAGCCAGGTCACGATCTCGCGGTCCGTGAGTTCGAGCCCCGCGTCAGGCTCTGGGCTGATGGCTCAGAGCCTGGAGCCTGTTTCCGATTCTGTGTCTCTCTCTCTCTCTGCCCCTCCCCCGTTCATGCTCTGTCTCTCTCTGTCCCAAAAATAAATAAACATTGAAAAAAAAATTAAAAAAAAATGCTGAAAGGCATATAAGAAGTCTGAATACTGGCCCTGGCAGCACAGTGCACAACAGTCACCACTGTGTGAAGATTATGACTGAGGAAACTTAGCATTTTCATTATTATTATTATTATTTTGCAAATTTACTCTTGAATTGTCATCAACTGTCAGAAAAACATGGGTGTCCTAGCCCAGAATCCAGTTCAGTAATAATCGCTTAGAGTGCTGTCACCTCCAGGGGTGGGAGTTAGACTAGTAGACCGGTGTAGACCCTGGTGTTATAAAGAGCCCGAGAACCCGCGAGGAGAGTTCATAGCTTCTTGGAGCTCTGTCCCTTTGCTATAGAGTGTGGGAAATTGTGTGAGCTGACGTATTTAAAAATTATTTGTCACTGTAAAGCTTGAGACAACTGTACAGGAATATTCCAATACGTTATTATTATTGTCACTACTATGATAGCTGAATCCTGTTTCGATCTTGCCTTAAACTATAATTTCTTTCTTGGGGGGGGGGTGCAAGAAACACATTATAGCAGCTGCTTACGGAAGCACAGATACTCGCACTGAAAAGAATCTCTCTGTAGTTCAGCGTCTTGTCCTAGTCAGTAACCTGTTCACCGGCACTAGGTCGGCCGATGCCTGCTGTGTATCATTCACTAAAACACTTGACTAAGCAGATTCTTCAACTCAAGAAGCAACACCCCAACTAGCTGGTGCTGGTGTCGTCTCCATGTTAGTTGAACCGAACTGAGCCGCCTGGAAGGCAAAAGTGTTTTTTCAGTGTTTACGAGACAGTGCGTGGCATCAGCAGCATAGACAGAGGTCTTCAGCCAATCCAGTCGCCTGCATGCTGCCCCGTTAATAATTGCGTTCCTTTTTCAGAGCAGCTCATAAATATGTTACCACTTCGGGCCCGTGGTTTCAAACTGCATAAATGAAAAATGATCAAGACTTCCTTCCTCGCTGCGAATATTTTAAGTTCCAACATTAATAGGCTCATTTCTCTTTTCTAAGCACCAAAATGAGCATGGAAAATAATGGGTTTCACTTTCCTGATGCCAGAGAAACTACAGAAATGTAGAAACATTGAGGGTTGTTGTAAAAACAAAAAAAACCCCAAAAACGCAACCAAATAAAATAAATTCTTGCCTCCTGCAAAATGCTGTCTTTTAATCTGAGATAAACCATGGGGTTTCAACGTTATATTCACTTGTACGAAACTCCCATGACATCTCTTCTAGGACTGGGTGAGGTGGAACTGGCCGTAGATGTGTGTTCAGAAATTGTTACTGGTGAAAAAGCAGCACCAAGGGTGACAGCAATGTTCAGAAGGACACTGGTGTTGGGAACAATGGCCCCGAGATTTCCGACGTTGACAAAGTGAAGGCCAACGGGAGGGAATGAGAGCAAATATTTACTGAGCACTTGCTACGTTTCTGAAGTTTCCCGGGGGATATGATTACCCACGTTTCACAGAGGAGAAGACCCAAGTGTCAAAAATGTCCATCTGTCACACCCCTGATCCCGGACAGTTTTTGTTATGCTGTTTCACCGTATTTAAAAAAAAAAAAAGATAGTAGGGGTGCCTGGCTCAGTCGGTTAAGTGTCCGACTTTGGCTTGGGTCATGATCTCATGGTTGGTGGGTTCAAGCTCCGTATCGGGCCCCGCCCTGACAGCACAGAGCCTGCGTGGGATTCTATCTCCCTGTTTCTCCGCCCCTCCCCTGCTTGCTCTCTATCTCTCTCCCAAAAAAAATAAGATTAAACTTCAAAGAAAAGACAGTAAAGTAGAAACAAATATTTTGAGGAGGAGAGAATAGGCATTTATACCAAAGAGCCACAATCGCTTCGGTTAAACCGAAGCAGGTCCCCTTAAGGGTGACGAGAGGGGACTTAGGGGAGCAAGTCCGCTGTCCTCCTGAGCATCAGGTGAGCTAGGCTATGATGATCGTTTGGACTTCATGAAACATGTACTTTACTAAAGGCAAATAATAAAAGGGAAAGGTTTTTAGAACGCGAGTTGTGATTTTGGCTTAAAAAATGTGGCCACCGTAAGACCCTAGCTTTGTGGTAGGAAGTCATCAACAAATGGGTAATTCATCCAGGTCCTTCGTACTGGCAGTAGTTTGTGTGTGTGTGTGTGTGTGTGTGTGTGTGTGTGTGGGCGTGTGTGGTTGAAGGAGAAGACGGGAGGCTCCTCTTTTCTGATTTTGCCGCAAGCCAGGCTTACGCATGGACAGTGACTGAAACCGAGCCTGATCAATGTAACTCCGCCTTGTTATGTAGTAAGCAGTTCATCCGGCTTCGATATCCGGTATGGGTTTCATCATCCTTGGACACTGTCTTTGTGGCTTCTTTGTGCTTCCAAAAGATGGTCTGAAAGCCTGCCTCATCAAGACAGCGTGGCGTGGTGCACAGGACACGGCATTTTGAGACCCAGGATTTGGTCTCATAACAGACTCTGCCGCTTTGTGGCAGCTTGACCTTCACATCCCCACCGTCCCTGCCCCACGGTCAAGTTCAAACCTTTGTCACCCCTCTCCTGGTCCTCTTGCCTCTGGTTTCCTACTCTCTGGTTTAGTCAGCTGCTATTTCTGGATAAACTATCCAGTCCACATAGTTTGTCATTTCAATGCCCTGCTTAAGTCTTTAAGACGATTCCTCATCTGGGGCACCTGGGTGGCTCAGTGGGTGAAGCGTCCGACTTCGGCTCAGGTCATGATCTCGCATTCGGTGGGTTCGAGCCCCGCGTCGGATTCTGTGCTGGCAGCTCGGAGCCTGGAGCCCGTTTCAGATTCTGTGTCTCCCTCTCTCTCTGCTGCTGCCCTGCTTGCACTCTGTCTCTCTGTCTCTCTCAAAAAAGAAAAAAAAACATTAAAACATTAAAAAAAAAAAAGATTCTTCATCACCTAAAAAATGAAATGTGAACTGGCAGGCCCTTTGTGATCCGGTCCATGCCTCTTCCTCCAAGCAGCCCCTCGCACCTCGCTCTTTGCGGCCGCGGATGAGGTCAGATGCGGTTTCCTGGTAAGTTAGGGTATTTTGGGCCTCTGTGCTGGATTTGCCTAATGACCCTGGCGATGCAGCTTTCAAACTGTATTAACCTTCCAGAACCCCTTTTGTTGCTCCCCATTTCAGTTACGGTTAGTTCTTTGGAGGAGAGGAAGCGCCGTTGTCCGTCTCTTAAACCCTCACGACACCGCAATGATCTGCTCACTTGAGCGCCTGGCTCCTCCAGGGATCTGAGCTCATGGACGGACAGACTGTGGCGTGTAACCTCTCCATGAAAGAGCCAGGTCCGCAGCCTGGCACAGGGCTGCCATTCAGACAGTATTTATTGAACGAATGACATTACTTAAGCCTTCTTGTCTTAAAAACTCTGAATTTATAAGATAGGAGGGAGGACAACACCCGCCTCAGGGAGGGGTTGTGAGAATAAAATTAAAAAAAAAAAAGTGAAAAAGAACTTTTCAACTGTAAAGGTCGTTATGCATCCTGGTTTTTATTATGTTGAGGGAGGTCCTGGGAGTAAAGCCTTGTCTTTTCTCTTATGGGCTTTTATGACTCCACAGATTTGATTCAAAGAGGCAGGAATTGGACCAAAGTCTAAGGATACAGGTCTAAAGATTCCTGTAATAGACAATGTTTAGTGTAATTATTAACATTTCGACTTGCTGATGAGGCACACACTGCTTTTTAATTATCTTAGCTTCAGGAAAAAAAAAAAAAAAGAGATCCATTAAGAAACGAAAGCTTCCTAACAGCTTGGTAGAGCATTATTTGTTCACAACCACTAGCAAATGTATTTTGCCGAATGCCGCAAATCCAGTTTTTAAAGACTGAACCACATCTAGTAATAATTTCATAAATATTAATGGAGAACATGCAAGTGGAAAGTTAAATTAAAATGCTACCAAATGGCCAGCAGGCAGCAGAAAATGAGCAGGAATCTCTAATCAGTGGAATTCACGGTTGTGTAACTTTCATCCTCCCATTAGAGTACAAAACAGAAGTTGATTTTTCTCCCACTTCAAATCAGTTCATGTTGAGGGAAAATGCAAATCAGCTCAATTACTGAAGATTTAGAAACAGGCTATTCTTTGTGGCGAGTCTCCTTTGCCTGGTCTTCGTTGAATGCAATTGGCTGGACTCATCGACTTTATGACTGTGGTCTTCTCATTGGGTTGCAGGGCAAGGCTTCGTAAGATTTTGGGGAGGGAGAGAACAAGCAGTATTTTCTATTCATGCCTCATTGGTTTATCGTTTTGAAGTTCTGGAGTTTTTATGATTCTGTCTTTCAACCGGCATGTTGAAAACCGGATTGACAGAAAGATTTCAGGCTGGGCTACAGGAAGAGGCTAGAGTTCTGATTAGCTGGGCTCAGTGATGCTGTAAAAGTTAATTTTGGATTATTTTTAGTATAGGCGTGACTCCTCTATCCCATATTGTTTTCGCCCATTCATTTATCCGGCTAGGTGACCAATGTTCACTGAGTCCCCGCTATGGACCATGTCCTGTGCTAGGCACTGGGAATGGAAAGTTGAATAAGATGTGGTCACCTGGTTTCCTCCACAGATTTCCCAGGCTAATATAGTAATTACCTCATCGTTGTGTTGTGGTATTGAAGAAGTTATTAGAAGTGAAACGCTTAGAACAGTTCTTACACACGGTGTTGCCTTATAGGAAGCACCGTGTGATGGTAGGGGCAGGGCAGTCGCAAGAGGAGGGGCTAACAGCATGGAAGAGAAATGGAGAAACTGAGAGAAATCAGACCACTATGGTTTCGCATTCATGCGTATTTTTCTTACGAGAAAAAAAGGAGGGATTGAAGCATGAAGGGCGGGAGAGTGAGATTATCACCCCTGTATTCCATAAAGACCATTGTGGCTGTCGTACGGAGGGCGAAATTAAGCTGACAGGCTAGAGGGCTCAGGATGAGTTATAAGGCAATTAAATTAGGTGAAGACAAAGAAGACAGTGGGCTGAGCAAAGAGAATAGCATGGAGGAGGAATAGTAGGGGAAATATTTGAGATTTCGAGGAGGGAATTGGTGCATATTGGTAATTCATCAAAAATGCAAGGCAGTGAGGGAAGACGTGGATTCTCTGTCGATGTCGAGGTTTCTAGAATAGGTGGCTGGTAGACAGTTGAGCCTTAAAGGAAAAAAGTGGAAGTAGAAGGGGGGTGGGTTTTTTTTTGTTTTGTTTTGTTTTGGTGAAAAGACTTCGGGTTCACAGCTTTTTTAAGAACTGTATCACTCAATAGAGAATGCACTTGGCTGGATTCAAACTCCGCCAAACCAGCCATGCAATTCTTGGACAAGACACTTGACCTTTTTGGATTTCCAGTCCCCAACTCACCTAATGGGATTAATGCCATCCTGATTCAAAAGGCCGTTGAGAAAGTGAATGGAGACCATGTCTATGAGAGCCTCTTACTTGGGATAACAGAAGTTAGTATGTGCTAGCCGATCTGACTCTGAAGAGTGGTGACGATTTCACAGCAAATGGTTTGTTCTGTTTCTTGCCCAGAGGACAAGAGTTATTCATATACTTGTTTATTCATGCGCTCCATTATTTAGCTATTTATTCATGCATCTCTTCTTTTCAAAATTTTTTTACATGTATTTCTTTTTGAGAGACAGAGAAGGACAGAGCACAAGTGGGGGAGGGACAGAGAGAGAAGGAGACCCAGAATCCGAAGTGGCCTCCAGGCTCCGAGCTGTCAGCACAAAACCTGACGCGGGGCTTGAACTCACAAACTATGAGATCACGACCTGAGCCAAGGTCGGATGCTTCACTGACTGAGCCACCCAGGCGCCCCTACATCTCTTTGGCAATAATTTATTGAGGCCTTTCTGTGGATGGCTAATGTGCCAGGTGCTTTGACAGGGAGGATTCGCTTTCGTAAGGAGGGATTCCTTTAGGGGGCAACTGTATCTCTGTGCTAAAACCATCATCAGATTAACTTTGATCATATCTGTAACCCTCCTCAATAGTATGAGAATGTAATAAATGTGTCCTTCAGCATTTCAAAGGACCCGACCTGACCCTTCTCATAGCTATTACGACAACAGAAGGTAGCACTGGATGGTTGCCAGTGAGCTAATATGTATTTTCAATTTAATGAAATTACTTGGTGGAAAATTGTTAATTGTTATGAATAGCAAGAATATTAATAATAACTAAAATCTATCGGGTATTTTCCAATGACTTATACTTACGTCTACTATCTCAATTAATTCTATGAGGTGAGTTCATCTTCCCTACCCCCCAGAGTTTGCAGATGAGGAGATCTGGCCTAAGTGAGGATAAATATCTTGGTTATTTGATAGAGGTTAAATGTCTTAGTTATTTGATAGATTGAGCTGGGACTGGTACCTAGGTTTGTGTGAATGCAACTCCTATTATATTTGCTTGTAATGTATTATGATTGAGTAAAACGTTGATGTAGCATGTTGCCCATATTTCAATATGTGCAGAAGGTAATGTTATCTTGACTTCTCTAGTCTGAGTCGATTTCCTCCTCTGTCTGTATGTGTGTGTGTGTGTGTGTGTGTGTGTGTATAGTACATACACCTCTTTTAACATACAGCCTACTATTCTGTTGTTCAGTTGACTTACTTCTCTGTTTCCTTTCCTCTAATATGAACTTCTTAGAGGCAGGGACCATGTCTTTCGATCTTATACTTGGCAAACAATGAACAGCTGGAACACATTTGAGGAAGGAATGTGTGTATATATATTAATTACAGATTAAAACTATTTTCTAGTGCTCATCAGAATCTTTCTGCCTTTGATAAAACTAAGGATTTATATTGATGATTATACTTGAACTGATGTAGAAGGTTAGGCTTCCAAAATCTTGTCAAAAGCAATCTGGCCTGAAAAGCTTCTGATGCTCAATGATGAACTCTCTCTTTTGTGTTTCCATGTCGTTGCCTCTATTACTGGAGATTTATTTGTAAATTAGAGTTATTCATCTATCTTATTTCATATATCTTGATTTAGCTGCACTGACATTGACTTCAGCTGACAGAGCTGCATGAAGACTGTTGTGCTTCCCCAGGAGCCAAAGATGCTGGAGCCCTTCTAGCCAGGGCCCTTGTATCCACCTTGAGGTGAAAGTCTTTCCCCCCCGAAGCCAGTCTGAAAGGGCCGGAAAAGGTAACTATACCATCAGGTGCCCAGAGATCAGTGCAAAGACCCCAGAAAGAGGAAAACACAAGGAAATTCAACACCAACAAAGGAACACAACAACTTTCCGGTAACTGACCTCAAAGAAATTGAGATCTACAAGTCACCTGGAAAAGAATTCAAAATAAATTTTAAGGAAGCTCAGTGATATTCAAAAGAACGCAGATAGACATCTCGATGAACTCCAGAAAGCTACACCTGAACTAAATGAGAAGTTTAACCCAGAGAAACACATCATAACAAAGAACCAAACCAAAATTCTGGTGTGAGGAATACAGTAAACAAAATGAAAAAATAAAACATAGACCTTCATAAGGCAAAAGAAAGAATCAGTGAACTTGAAGACAGATCTCTTGATATCTAGTCAGACGAGAAAAGGCAAAAATTAGAATGAAAAAGAGTAAAGAAATCCTACGAATATTATGGGACACCAGAAAGACAAACTCCTGCATTATGGGAGTCCCAGAGGAGAGGAGAGAGAAAGGGACAGAAAACTTATTTGAAGAGATAATTCTTGAAAACTTCTTCAGTCTGGGGAAAGATATGGCCATCCAGGCACAAAAAGTTCAAAGAATCCCAACCAGAGATTTTCACCAAGACACATTATAATCAAGCTCTCAAAAATCAAAGCAAAGAGAATTTTGAAAACAAGAGAAAGAAGGTTCATCACATACAAGGGAATGCCAATAAGACTATCAGCAATTTCTCAGCAGAAACCTTATAGGCCAGGAGAGAATTGGATGATACATTCAAAGTGCTCATGCATGCGTGTGTGCGTGCACACACACACACACCCACACACGTCAACCAAAAATACTTTACTCGGAGCCCTTTAAAATTTTTATTTTATTTTTGCCATTTGTCTTCTAGGCTAGCACCCTTGGCCAAGTGTTTTGGATTCTCTCTTACAGTTTCCTCATCACTTTCCAAAAATAGAATTCTATTGGATCATGACGTTCAGTGACCAAAATTTGATTCTTAAGTATCTGACATATTTAAGTCTGAAAAATCAAAGGGAGGCCATCAAAAGGGTTTTCTGGAAAAGCAGACAATCTCAGTGAACACAGAAACAATTTCCAATTCTTCTATCGAGGCCGGGGGTTTGGGGAGCATAGTCTGTGTGCCCTGTGAAAGGGATCAGGAGGGCAAAGCCCTGGACTGCAACTGCCATGCTTAGTGGGCATTTCTACTCTGGATTCTGTGAAACCTCTCTATGACCTTGCTAATAAACCCAGAATTTCGCTTATGTTAGAGTAAATAAGTCACTTGCAATGGAAACATTCTTTAATAATGTACAGTCTTAGTCACTATTCTTCCAACTGTAAAAATTAGTCAATTTCTCCAAAAAAGTGCTTTTGAAACGTACTAAATGAGATGATATGTATAGATGCCCACTACAGGATTCGGCACATGGTGGGCACTCTCTAACCATGGATTGCTTCCTTCCTTCCTAACGGAGAGTAGAGCTGGAGGAAGGTATTTAATATATATCCACCAGTCCAAACATCTGCTGTCTAAAGGGAAGATCGAGGCCCCCTGGAGGTGACATGACTTATCGATCTGCAACTCCTGTCTCCAGTTCTGTAAATTTACATTCTCCACTTTTTCCACGTGTCGATTTTCTTGGATAGCGTGGAAAGTGAATTCTATGGTGGCAATGGTAAAAAAAAAAAAAAAAAAGAAAAAAAAGAAAAAAGACATAATAGAGAATTAGACACCCGAGCTTCCTGCATAGATATCTCTACAGTACAAGTATTCATCAAATATTCACCAAGGTCTTGTTGTTGTTAGAACATGGGGTATCCAAAAGTGTGAAGCACGGATCCGGCTCCCAATCTACGTTGGAAATAAATAAGTAAATGATAGCCAGGTTTGCTTGTCAGTTCTTATTTTAGCTCTTGTGTTTGTGGTAGACAGGGAAGGGTTTCTTTATATTTTAGCATGACGACCTTCTAGGATAGGTTGGATTAACCCATTTTACAGATGAGAAAATGATGGTTTTAGTGAATTTAGACAAAATATACGTAGTAAGTGTCAGAGCTGGTGGGGAGGAGAGCAAGGGACAAGTCTGATTCTGTCTCCTGTACTTGCGCCCGTGACGTTCCAGCTTGAAAAACAGTCAGTTGGACTGGAGTGGAAAAAGATCGCCTCAGATCATTTGCTCCCATGGAGCTTTCTTCCCCCGATTTCCCCAGATGCCGTCAGCCTCAAAATCTGCCTTTCCTATCCCCTAGCTCTGTGAGCCAACTTCATTAAGTTCAAAGAATCCCTGAGTAGTTGTACATTGAATTTTAACCAAGTGAGTGGTGACTGGAGGTCACCCTCTGTGCCGGATACAAGCCCGTCGTATGGGATGAATGCCTGAAAGCTACAATTTGGCCCGGAAATCCAAATCCAACTCCGGACTGCTTCCGCCACGTCGGGAGATGGTGGGAGCAAAACTTCATTTGGGGCTGATGGTTGAAATGAGTTATTAAAGATCATTCTTTAATAAAAAGTGGCAATGATCTCAGCATTAACATTTCTAATTTCACTGAGCCCTGACTAAACCTTTTCTTTCGGAAGGAGGATATTGGAAGTGTGAGACAGGTCAATTATCGAGGGGAGAGATGCTCTCCAGTATTTATGCGTAAAGCTGAGTTATGCACGCTTTATAACGCACACCAGGTGATAGTTGGGGAACAACCTCCATCTTAGCTAGTCAGGTGTCCTTCCAACATTCTTTCAAGAGGGGGATTCGAGGGAGGCCCATATTGATTTTACCATCATGGGACTTTGCCCTTGACCCTGCAGGCTGGGCTTACTGTTGTGTCTTCCGTCTGTCCTTTGAAGTGGAAATCGTCTGGTTAACTGCCCTTTTCCCTCACCAGTGACAGCCCCTCAAGGACAGCGACGATGATGTAAGTACCTTTATGTCCTCCGCACGAAGCATAATGCTTGGCACGGAGTAAAAACCCAATACATGTTTGACAAACGAAATGGCTAAAGGGCTGATTAATCTGAATGGCTCCCGTTTTCATTTACCAGCATCCCGACATCAATCCTGTACGCTCCCAGATAATTTATTTCTTTTTTAACCTGCAGAGCAAAATGCTTTAGCAAAGCACGTAGGGCGGGGTGGAAGGGAAGTTAAAGAAAATAACCCACCGAGAATAATAAAATGCAAACTTACATCTCCTGAATTTCAGAATGAAAGGTGGCGTTTCAGATCCCATTTCCCGTGTGAATTTTTGGCTCGCGTTTTCTAACAGGAAAGCTAAAAACGGATCTTTTCACAAAAGAGGTATTTTTCTTCTTGGCCTGGAAAATCAATTTCCATGTTAATCTTGCTCCTTGGAATGTCCTCCCCCACCCTCTCCCACCTAGCAAACTACTCTTCATCTTTCACAGCCCAGCTCAAATGGCAGCTCTTTCAATAACGATAATCACAGCTAATATCTAAAGAGTATTAACTCTGGGATGGGGCTGTGCTAAGTGTTTTACAGAAATTATGTCCCTTGCTGTTCACAAATCTCCATCAGATCAAGACTACGGTTTATCATACATCTGCAGATGAGGAAGCTAAAGGCTAGAGAGGCGATGTCACTGCTGGGGCTCCATCATTAAGTGGTTCGTAGGTTGGAACGCATGGCTCTTGACTTCAGTGGGACTTTAACCACAAGGACACACTGTCTCCCTCCGAGGCCACCTGTGACTCTTCAGACAGAGCCAGCCTTTCTCTTTATTAAGACTCAGCACCGGCCCTGGCCAACTTTTAATCCGCACATCCTCCAGTGACTACCACAGCCGGTTCTCCATGACTCCAAGCTCAGCACTTACGATAGCAATTTAAGTAACAGAGTTGGGCCAGTCTTCTAGAAAAAAAAAATATCTGCTTCTCTCACTCCTTTGCTCCTTGGACTCCCCCGTCTTTGGCCACTGCCATTGTAGTTTCCTTCGTCTCTGCCTCATCTCTGCTGATCCAATTTCTTACTCATCTTTAGTTTTTACTTGTCTTTGACACGCTCTCCATCAAGAACCATCTTGTGTTCTCTCTGTCTAACAGGGCACCAAGAGAGGAAGACGTACATATGCAGCGTTGTCCTAAAAAGGGTGATGAGCGTGTTTTATTTTTTTATTAATTCTTTGCAAGTGATGACTGCGGTCTGGGACATTTGTGCCTATCCCCACAGCCCCGGTAGAGCACAGAAGGGATTTAGAGCTCAGGTTCAAGGTGGATCTCCCCACCTGACCCTAACTTTTCTGACAAGTGATGCTTATCAATCCTGAGAGGTGTTGTGAGTTAGACTTCCTTTTCTCCAATCACGGTTCCTTCTTAGAAGAATCCTTTCACATATAATCTCACAATAGATACTTCTGAGGTAGTCAAAGATAAAAGCATCAGCATATAAATCACATCCTGGCAAAGTGCGATGGGGGCGGGTGGGGGGCACCCATGGGACTTGGAAGGCTAAAGCAAGAGAGAGATCGCCTGGGGTTTTGTTTTGCCGTTTCCACGGAAGGCAGATGTGAAGCATCCCCGAGATTAGTGTAAAATCCTCACCGTGTTAAGAATTAAATAATGAAATGGTTCTCTTCTCCTCAGGAGAGATAAACTCATATCTTACAAAAGTCGCGTACGCATGTTTTCTTCCTATCTCAGATATATCACGTAAGTTGACCACCTTTTTCTGTATATACTAGTGTCATGGAAAATAATCAGTTCGGAGGAACCATGAAAACATGGTTAAGAAAATGCATAATCGCTCATCAGCCGTGGCTTGGAGCAGGGCCTAAACGCCCCGTGCTTTGGTGTTTTCACTGGAAAACTAGGGTTAGTAACAGTAACAACTATTTTATCGGATTGTTGTAGAGACGGAATGATTTAATACATGCAATGTCTTCTCGTGACTACTAATGCTCGTTCACCATTATTATTACCCAGTGGAGACAGCACTGACTTGGGAGAGAGAAGACTTAAGTCTCATCTCTTAACCAGCCGGGTAGCCCCAGGAAACTCAATCTTGCTGGACGGAAGAAAGCTTCCAATGTGGGCCTTGCTGGCAGGTACAGCTTCATGTGATGCTACGGTCTATGCTGCCCTCGGTTTCCCAGCAGCTCAGGCTGCCTACAGCCGATCATTGTCGCCTCCAGCCACAAATCTACTCTCCCTCTCCCTCCTTCCAGGCTTGTACCGTGTGGGCACGTGGTACCCCCAGCCCCAGCAGTGGTGTCTCCCACCTTGCACCCTTGCTCACGCGGTCCTCCTCACCTTGCCACTGTCTGGCTAACTCGTCTGCTCAGAAGACACTTCTCGGAAGGGCTTGCTGACTCCCTGAGTCCGATAAGAAGCCCTTCCTTGGCATTCGCTTTACACAACCCAGCGTCATCACGGCGTATTTTAATGTCCGAATCTTTCACCAGAGGGGCACCTACATGGGGAAAAGATTGTATCTGTTACATTTTTTAACTTTGTTTTTATCATTATGTTTTTTAAAGCGTGCATCTTTTTAAAGCATCTGGTGCCCAGAACATCCTGAACACCTAGTATGAGCTTCACGAATGTTGGTCAAGACCCTGGCTGCATGGAAGGACCTTTGTCTTCTCATTTATTAAAAAAAAAAAAAAGGAAGGGGGGGAGTGATGTTCCCAAGCTGGGGCGGGGGAGGGGTGACAGCGGCTCATGAAAATCACCCATTGGGTTGCTAATTCTACACGAACCTTCCAACAGCTCATGAGAAGCCCGGGCCTAGATTTTTAATTCCACCTTGGTGTCCATGAAGGTCGTACAGGGTGCGGGGAAGGTGGGGAGGGAAAAGGAAATCCGTGAAGTATTTCTCACATTTCTGAAAGCTCGATGGCCTTGCTTATCCATCAAGATTCTATCGAAGCCAAGTCAGCTTCGTGTCCCTTTGCTTTTAGGTGGAATTGTGTTATTTCAAAGGGCTCCCCCTTATCTTTCATGTTGACCAGATATTCTGATGGCAGTTAGCTTTTTGTCTTTGACTATTTTAGAATGATAATGAAAATTAGTTATTATTTTATACATGCACTTTTACAGGTAGGAAAAACTATTCCAACATGGACAACGAGCAGCGGTTAATTCAGTAATGAATTTACCTGGAGGTTCCGAGTAGGGACAACTGCAGAAGAGATGGCGGCCATCTTGTTCCTTTTCTGGCTTTTCCGGAAGCTCGGTGTATTTGTCTGCTAGGCCTTCGACAACAAAGCACCACACAGAGTGCTTTAGATAACACAGATTGGTTGTCTCAGTTTCGAGGCTGGAAGTCTGAGAGCAAGATGTCAGTCAGCAAGAGTGTCACCTTCTGAGGGCTGGGAGGGAGAATCTGTTCCACCCTCTCCTTTTGACTTGCAGACGTCTGCATTCTCCTTATATTTTCTCACATCAGCTTCTCTCTCTGCATGTCTGCATGTAAATGTCCCCTTTTAATAAGATCACCAGCTATGTTGGATCAGAACCCGCCCTAATGGCCTCACTTTACCTTGAATGCCACTGTAAAAAACCCTATCTCCAAGCAGAGTCACATTCCGGGGTTCTGGGGGATTAGGGCGGAACCATCTGAATCTCAGGAGGGGCACAATTCAACCCATCACATTGGGGGACTACTCAGACCTGGGGTGTTGTGACCTCCGGCATGGTGTTGGCACCTTCAATATTTACCATTCACCACGGACCCTCCAGCCTGACTTCATGCCTCATGCATTTAGAGAGAAGCACTTGGATAACATTTCCTGAATTCTAATTCCTCTTTTCATGCTGCAAAGCTGTTATTCTCTTTGGTATCTCCTTTCATCAACCTGGCTGCCAACCAATGTCTAAAAAAAAAAAAAAAAAAAAAAAATCCCAACACTGCAAGCTGAGTTCCTGCCTCGGGTCGATGTGGGTTTATTGATATTCCAGCATGGTTTCCTCCGCGATTTATGCTCTGCAGTTTGTGAACCACAGACCCAAGGGGAAAGGAGATAGTGAAAGAGGGGATTTTTCGATCACTTTATATGCAGTAAGTGAATCTCAATTTCCTGCTATGTTATTTCAGAGTCCTTAAATATCCTTTTCTCAGCCTGGACATTAGAAATTACAAAAGCTCTACATTCTTCAGAATGAAATATGAATCCTGTAAGACCCGGGATCAGAGAGCAACCTCTTAATAATGGGAACGTAGCTGCGGACATATGCATCCTTGTCTGATTTGGGGTGAAGGGAAGATGCCTATGTTGGGATCCGAAATGGTGAGAACAGCCTCAGTTCTACGAGACACCTTATCGTTTCTGTATCTCGAAGGCAGGAACCAGACCCCTCATCCTCGTTTCCCCCCGTGTAGGCACAAAGTGCAGGAGAGCGGAAGAAATGGGGATGGTTATTTAGAGTGTTGCTCTCTGCTCAGGGCAGGACTTCTGAAACCATACAAACCATGATGGAGTAGGGAGCTCTGCAGAGCAAGATTTAGACTAGAAGAAAGCGCACAATGGTAGAACTGAAGAGAACTCCGAAATTGTCTGTGAGAAAGAACAGAGACGCGCACCTCCCTTTCTTAATGTGTGTTGGTTTCATAAGAAGACAAAAACCAGGCGATTGTCTGCAAGAATACGATAGCTTCTAACATTCTATTTCTGGCTGAGCCTAGAAACAATTACAGGTGGCTTGCGCAAACAGAGAGACAGACAGGGTGAGGGAGACAGACGTGGAGGGGACAGGATGGTGGAAGTTTCCATCCCGAGCTCGCAGAATACCAGCCCATTGGCTATACAAGTCTCCAAATGGATTGACTTAGTAACGGGAGCTCACTAGAAAGAAAATGTGACGTTGCTGGAGGGTTCTGCTCCTGAAGCTACGGGCAGTTTGTTTCCAAGCCTTGAGGCTTGCACAGCAGTAATTAGCAACAACAATAAGTACTTCAGATGTGTGGCACCGTTTGTGGGGTCCTCTAAACAGCCCTCCAAGGCCGGGGTGGGGAGCCCCAATGACGGGCCAACTTCTTCCGATAGTAAAGAGTCCACAGTTGGGAATCTGAGGTCCAGGCGCCATCTTCCTTGCCCATGCCTAGCTGGAAGAATCTGAGCCCCCCAGGAAAGCCCTCAGAGACAGGACTAGAACTCGGGTTTCTTTGGCAGCAGCCGAGAAGTGCGTTCACCTCACCTTTTCCCTTTCCTCCCAGACTATGGATTTTCTTAGCTCAGCTCTGCCCTGTGACTTCTTTGATAGCGGGAAGTCTGTCTTCTCTATGGTGGGTTTTGTGTGCAGACCGGCTGAAGAGACGACAGAGAAATTGCACCACCTGAAGGGATTACTTTTTTTCCAATTCGTTACCCTCAGGAAGCTCTTGTATTTGTGGCCCAGATCCAAAGACCGTGTTCTTCAGCGAATCTCTGGTCATCAACTCGACTGGATTATTCCCTTCTCTTCTTGGCGTTCTCCCTTGCACGCTTTATTTACTAACTATCCACTAATTGGGGGTAAGCATTGGGCACTCCTGGTGACTTCCATGCTATGAATTTCAATCTGGTGGTCAGTGCGGTGGTCCACCTAAATCCACCAGATCTAATCATGCCACACGTAAAACCCTTCATTGGCTCCTCTACCTAAAAATCAAAGCCCAAGCTCCCGTAGCTGTTGAGGAGGATGTGGGTGGGCGCGAGGATGGGAGGCAAAGCTGGACCAAGGCAGGGGTGGGTCGTAGAGGACCACCTGGTTAAGGAACTTGGCCTTGGGAGCAAATGAATCCATAAAAGAAGGAGTTGAGCTAATAATCTCTAGCACCTAGTTTGCTCTCCATTCCGTGATTTGCTTCATATCATAAGCCCAGCATCACGGTACTTAGGACACCGCCATGGGTTGCGTGGTTATTCAATTGCTGCTTTTTTTTTTTTAATTTTTTTTCAACGTTTTTTATTTATTTTTGGGACAGAGAGAGACAGAGCATGAATGGGGGAGGGACAGAGAGAGAGGGAGACACAGAATCGGAAACAGGCTCCAGGCTCCGAGCCATCAGCCCAGAGCCTGACGTGGGGCTCGAACTCACGGACCGCGAGATGGTGACCTGGCTGAAGTCGGACGCTTAACCTACTGCGCCACCCAGGCGCCCCCAATTGCTGCTTTTTTGCAAGTATCAGTTCAGTTACTCTGTGCCTTTACTGTCGTGGTGTTGAAAAACATCAACGTAATACACGATGTGGTTCCTATCTTCCAGTAACGTACAAGTGTGGGAATTATGAGATCCACAATATGTTGCTTATGTTATTTGTTGGGAACATGTTTATTGAATGTTATAGCTCTGTATTAAAGTCATATGATCATGGATTCTAGAATCAGACAGTATGGATTCAAACTCTAACTATCACTTACTGTGTGACCTTAGGCAAGTCACTTGACTTCCTGTTTTCTCGTCTATCAAATGGGGATAATGATTACCCCTTAGCTTTGTGGAGAGAATTAAAAGGGGTAACGTCACTGAAGTATATAGTGCTGGGCCTGGCCCATGGTGAGCAGCTGGGAAACATTATCTTGCGGTATTTTTTTTAAGCTTTTAAAAAATTTATTCATTTTGAAAGAGGGAGAGAGAGAAAGGGCGAGTGGTGGAGGGGCAGAGAGAGAAGGAAAGAGAGAGAATCCCAAGGAGGCTCTTGCACTGACAGCTCAGAGCCCGATGCAGGGCTCGAACTCATGAACTGTGAGATCGTGACCTGAGCTGAGGTCAAGAGTCAGACGTTTAACCGACTAAGCCTCCCAGGCGTCCCCATCTTGCAGTATATTCTGTTGTGGCATGTGGCACTGAAGACACGACATCATACCAGGTAGACATGCATCGCGCCATCGAGGGATGGCGAACGATAGGCAAATAACCAAAAAAAAAGTGATTTCTGTTGGAAAATTAGCACTACAAGGGCAACAGGCACCGTGCCGTCGGAGAGACAAAGTAGATTCCACCGTGGAAGGAGTGTCTGGGAAAGCCTCTCTGGAAAGGTGACATTTAAGCCCCCATTTGACATATGAGAAGAGTCATTCATTGAAAATGCCGGGCAGAGTGAGTCCCAGCGGAGGGACCAGCAAGCATAAAGCCTTTGCAGCAAAATGGAGCTTGGCATGCTCTAGGAAGGAACAGAGGAGCAAGTGTCCCACGGCTCAGTGAGCAGAGGGGTGGGGTGGCGGGAGGTGCAGCTGGGGCGGGTACAGGGACAGATCCTGCCGAGACTTGCAGGCCCGGGTCCAGAGTTTGGGTGTCGTTCCCAACGTAAGGGACAAAGCGGCAAAGTGACATGATGTGATTTTCGTAGCCTTGCTTAATACGGACAAATGGTTGAGCTAATGTCTTCCAGGCCCTCCGGATCGAGGCGTGGGTGCGGATTTTAAAAGGCAGGGAACAAAACTGCAGGCTCTGGCAGAAAACCGGGAGGCACTTATTGGGAATGAGAATGGCCTTCATTTCTGGAAATATTGTAGGAAAACAGGAACCATCCCTCAGAGGCGCCTGACAATGCAATCCCGCTTCTGAAGGGCAGACACATATCCATGGTTGGTTGCATTTGGCAGAGCGAGAATTAATTCTAAGTGCATGCCCTGGGAGAATTCAGTTTGCTATTTAGTATGCCAGGCCCTGTGCTGGGCTAAGGGCACAAAGATAAATCAGACGCACAGAGTTACCGGCTCCTAAAAAGCTTCGTCTTCTGCTGCTGGAGGCTGGCTGGTGGCAGCCGGTCCAGAGGGGCAATGAGGGAAGGGGCTGGCTGACGGATTCCATGCTGGCACAGGGAAGGGAGAGGTCTGCTCTCTGGGGAGCCCAGGAATGGTGTGACAAAGGAAGAAATGAGAGCAAGTCACCTTCTCTGGATGTCCCTCACCTCCCGTCTATCTCAGCCAAATGGATTTGCCCTCAATTTCATTTCCTCGGAGTCTAGTTTGCTCCCAAGGTGGGAAAGTGCTAATTTGAGACACTGACCCATGGTGTAAAGGGAGATGGGCTTGGAGAGGGTCATGTGCTCTCCCATGCAAACAGAGTATTTCGGGCTGAGCGGGGCTTACCGAGAAAAAGTCTTCACTTCAAGATCCCCAATTTTTAGTTTTGAGAATTTTTGACCTGCAATTAAGAGTCACGAGAAGAGAGGATTATGAGAAGTCATAGGACGTGAACCGTCCTTACAAACATCGTTCTTCACATTCAAGTAGCGTAGCTTATCAGGCATACCTTTATTAGTCTCATCATTTGTGCACCCATCAATCCAGGCAACATTTCTTGAGCACTTGTATAGCAGGCATCGTGTTAAATTCTGGGGGTTCCGCACGAACCGGGCACCATCCCTGTCCTTAAGGTTCTTATGGTTCCAGGGAGAATCATATAAATAAATATGCTTCACTGCAGTGGCAGCTGGCATTTTCTGTATGACCCAAAAGGATAAAACTAAGACCGATAGATGCATATTACCAGCAGATGGAATTCAGTTCAATATTAAGAATGACTTTCTAACGGCTGAGGTGGTCAAGGGCAGGTAGAGTTTTCTGCCCCCATACAGGATCCTCTCCCCAAGATGGCGGGCACAAGGCAAACGTTAGTACTGCAGCTGGACCATGTGGAAGACATTGCAGGAGGGACTGTATGGTTCACTTTCAAGTCCAGCTATGCTCAGACCCAACCTTGGTTTAGGTAAGGAAGAAACTTCGTACAGTTTAGAAGATGGGGTTGGGTGACTCTTCAATGACAGATGGGCAAGAATCTAGAGCCCTGCCGAAGGATTTGCTGAACAACTTTGGCCCTTCACTCGTTGATCAGGTGCACCCACAGATACATGGGATCCTTTAAGGATCTGATAAAGTGTGAAACCAGCTAGAAGCCACAGGACTCATATATATGTGAGAATATAATGAGCGTAGAACACAGGTACGCCGAACAGAGTTTTCTGCTTAAAATCCTCTCAGTATCTCCTTAATATCCTTCAAGATGAAGAATGGGCCCTTGCCATCAATCAGAGGGTTTCTCACGATCAGTTCCTACATCTCCTTTCCCCTGTCCTCTTTCACTCTCCATGCCCCCCGTCAGGGTATGCTGCCTTGTCTCCGGCCTCCAGAAGCAGGGGTCTCCTCCGGGAAACCCCCCACCCCCCCCCACACACAGTGCCTTGTACAGCGATTGACAAACACCATCAGCGTTTTCCTACCGAAGCTTAGGAAGGGGTGAGGTCAGATCTCACCCTGTCATTCAGTCACGGGTAGGGCTGCAACCACGAATATATTTCTCTCTGAAGTGGACCCTTTCACCACCGAGGCTTACACTGTAAAAATCGACATGACCTAGATTCCTTCTTAATGGGCTCAGGGCTGCTCAGTAGACCTCGGCTTCTTCTCTAATGGGGAAGATAACCATTGCCATTCGCTACAGTTGCGGTGCTGAGAGCCTCAGGTGCCCCCGCCATCCCCATAATGGCGGTGTCACTCACTAGCTCCTTGAGATGAGGGTTTCCAGAATCCAGGGTCAGCGGGGCCGGATTTCAGGAGGACCCGACCCGGAGCGGACAGGACAATGGTTTCCTTCCTCCCTCCCTCCCCCCACCCCCAACGCCCCTTTGCACTCCACCAAGTAGGTCTGAGCGAAGGCTTCCGTTTTGAAGTTTAAATGAGGATTCTTCATGGTAATTCAAGTTTTCCTTCAAGAAGTCCTTGCATCGTCACCAACGAGATCGCAAGGTCCTTCCCTTGTTCTCAACTAATTTACCCTTGACAGCAAGTTTGTGAGAGAGGCAGACGGGGGGAGGGGTGGTGGTGACAGAAGCTCACGAGGATGAGGTCACTCTGAACCCCACAGAGGGAGGTGGCACCAGCCGTGAAAACACCTGCGGCGGAAGCCGGTTTTGGAACCTACGAGTCTCTATTCGTGTCCTCGGCCCATCTATGCCTACCTGGGCCTGGCCGGGGATGCACACACCCCTGCCAGTGTCCGCTCCTCATCTGTGAAATTGCTGTATCCTGAGGATTGGAAAACAACGCATCCTTTGTTTCTAAGCCTGACGGATTCCAGGAGGCGTAAGCCGCGTGTGAACTGAATCACGCACGCCCAGCATAGATACATGGCACACGGTGGCACTCAGAACATGATGCCCGTTTTCACTTTTACCCCAGTGGAGCCCCTAGAAGTTCTGGATGCTCTGCTTTACATGTGACGTCTGCTCAGTAAATGGCTAGGTCCCCAATTTACAGAAAAAAGAAAGGTGTTGTGACTTAAGCCTTACCCAGCCAGTAAGTGACAGATGTGATCTGGACCCAGCGAGGGACTTTGCAGGCATGTTCAAAAGTTGCCTATTTGTAAAAACCTAATTTGGGATCGGAAAAGAGTTTTGACGATATCCGATCCACACCCCTCCGCTCCCACCATGCCAGTAGGGAAACTGTGTCCTAGGAAAGGGGCCTGTGCGAGGTCACAAGGTACATTGACGTAGGGCCCCCGTGACTTTTTCCCATCCGTCTTGCCAAAGATGTGTGCCTCTGTCCCCCGGAACCTTTGCCGTCCTCTGCTCTTCTGGGTCATTGTCAAGGCCCAATCCAAACCCTCGAAGTCTCCTATGTTAGATACGCGAGCAGCGTGTTCCGCGGGTACGCATATCCCATGTTGGCCAGAAGTTATTTGCTGCGTTTAATTAGCATATCTCAAAGGTGGTCCAGGTTATATCTGGGGCGGGAAAGGCACCAGCTCAAGTGCACGCTGAAACTTTTCACAAGTCACGTGTTCCTCTGGCTGCGGTTTTAATAAATATCATACGGAAAAGTCTCAGAGAAATCCAATCCTCGGAAATGTCTCGGTGTGGATCACTAACCGGTACACGGAGGCGAAGTTCCCAGCTGGCCTCCCTGCTTGGGGGTTGGCTCATGTGCTCGGTGTGTGTGTGTGTGGGGGGCACAGAGACCTGGGTGAGTGATCCAGGGCGCCTCTTCAGACTGAGGGACCGGAGGCATTCAGCTACATGGACAGCTGCTCAGATTTGCTTTGTTTGAACAGAAAAGGAATGTGAGTCTAAATCAAGCCTGGGGTCACGGACGACTCGGGAACGTGTTAGAGTCAAGTCCCTTAGGTTTATCCTAATGTTTTTCAAATATGCTTTTGGAATAACACAATTGCTTTGGCTTTTGGGCCTTTGCAAATCTTACAGACATCATCTCACAGAAGGAGGGGACCATTCCCACCGGTGACACAAGAAAGTTAGAATCTAAAACATTGCTTCTCAACTCTGGCTGTGGCGTATAATTACCTGGAAAGCTTTTTTTCAAAATGCCCCGTTGGCTGAGCCCTACCGAATCTATCTGTATATAGTTGGCAGGGGGTGGGGCCTCAGTGTGTGTGTGTGTGTGTGTGTGTGTGTTTCCCAGTCTATAGCGTGAGTCCATGAAGCCCTGGGAACCATTCTCTGTGAATTAGGAAACTGAATAATTGTCTGGCCAAGGTCATGTCATGACCCACTGGTCCCCTCCCATTGGATAAAACCCAAGCTTGGTGTGGCCTTCAGAGTTCTCCACGGCTGGTCCCCATCTGCACTCTGCCTCACCCGCCACCAGCGACCCCCCCCCCCCACCTCTTGGGATTCAGTTACATAGGACCACTCAGTGCACCCAAACGCGATCACATCAGTACAAGGCCCCCTGCCTAACACTTCTGTCTGCCAAACTTTGCATGGAGGGGACTTATGGACCCTTTGGGGCCTCTGTCAATAATCCCTTGCTCCTGGAAGCCTTCTCTACGACCTCAAGCCAGGAGCTAACCCCTCTGCGAGTGTTCCTGGAAACTGGCTTATTCCTCGGGTACAGTGCTTAGCTGATACCAAGTCTATGTCCCCCCTTGTAGACTGGATGCTCCTTGACTCCACTTTCTCAGTCACTTCTGTTCTGGGCCTGTCACAGAGTGGGTGCTGAATAAATGCACGTCAAATGAGCAAGTGCAAACGATGTAGCTGTAGTTTAGTCTGAAGTGGAGGGTCAATTAATTTTTTCTAATGTATTTTCCCACAGTCCTGTCACATGTGTTAGGAGATACTCTGTTCCAAGAAGGGTTCTTTGGTCTCCTTTCACAGGTAGAGAAACTGAGCTTCTGAGAGGGATGGTGGACATTTTCTTCCCTTCCATCAGGTGTCCTTGGCCACAGAGCTTCTGACCCTCCCCTGCCCACAGAGCATGGTGAACACTGTGTCCGTGGCCCAGGACTGCTGCCTGTAACCCGGGGAGTTGATGAGCCCAGTTCATCTTGATCTATTCCGAGGGTTTCACTCCACCCACCTACTCACACCTCCTGCATTCAAGAGTCTAAGCCCGTCTTTGCTCGCACAGGCAGCTGCCTACTGGCCAACCTCACTTGCATTTTCCCATGGGGGCCTTGGATGCTAACATGGAACTCTTCTTCTCCTTACATTCTTCTCATTCCCTATCAGGAAGTGAGACAGGAACCTGGGAATCATTCTAATCCCTTCCTTTCCCTCACCAGCCCCATCTTCTAGTTCCCACAGTCTTGCAGATGTCATTCAGAAACCTCTTTCCTTGGGGCGCCTGGAAACTCACTCAGTTAAGCGTCCAGCTCTCGATTTGGGCTCAGGTCATGATCTCATGTTTCATGAGATCTCTCTCTCTCTTCATGGATTCTCTCTCTCTCTCTCTTTTTCTGTCTCTGCCCTCGCTCAAAATAAATAAATAAATAAACTTAAAAAAAAAAAAAGAAATCCCTTTTCTCAATAATGGATCCGATTTCTTCCTTTGGTCTTTCAGAGCCTAGATCAATCCCTCGTTTGGAGTTGCCTGTCATTTTTCAAAACAGAGACTTTTGAAGAGTTAAAAAAAAAATGGTGCCTCTTCCCTGGATTCACAGATGATTTCAAAAATGATAATTACCTCTTCCATCCTCAGTTATGACTCTATTTTAGAATTCTCTTCCTCTAATTAAAAAAAAATCATCAACTCTTAGTGCTATTTGAGTCTGAGTCATTTGTGCAGGAAAATCAACAAAGTTCCACAAATAACCATGCAATGCCAGAACCAGGCTGCCCGGGCCTCCCCCGGGGGTGGGGCATCCCCATAAGACGCACACTGGAGCTGTCCTGCTACGCTGGTCAGATCCGCCGTGCCAGGCAAAGACATTGCATTTTGGGGTAACTTCCTCCCCCAAGTTTCTCTTTTAAATACTTAGGAGAGTCCCCGGCATGTGCACAAATTCAATCAATATTATCTATGATGATTTTTCCCTCTCTGAATGAAATGCATGTTTCATTCAGAGACTTAAAAATATGCATCAATCCTGCTCATGATATGACTAATTCCCTGAGGTGATGACCGATGACCAGCTTTCACTCCAGTGAGCACACAGCCATGTCTCCTCCTCTTCCTCAATTTCAGCGGTCACCAACGACTCATAAAAGCTGCGGTGGGAAAACCCATAAGGGGTCGCCACGTGTGACCCCTGATTTTCACATCAGCGAGGTGAGGTCACACATCTGTCTCATCAACATCAGTTATAACGGGCACCGGGGTTTAGACACGCACCACACACATTAAATCTCGATGCTCCCAGGAAGAGATAATTGCCGACGGTTACATGTGGGGTCGGTGAACCGCCACATTACTCTGGAAGCATCCAGATGCATTCTGAACTGCCAGCCATAGCTGCAGAGACGAAGGAGAGAGAATTGGTCTTGCCAGGCGATCAGTTGAGGGAGAGAACAGTTCGGGAGAAGGGGAAGCTCCTGCAGGGGCACTGGAGGCTCACGATGCCTGACATGTCCCTGGAGTGTGGACAGTAGGGATGAGTAGGACTGAGGCAAGAGTGGGGCCGGCTGAATGGTAGACGGGGATAAGATGGTGAAGGAACTCAAATGTCGTGCTCAAGACTCTGGATGTTTCCACGAACTACAGAGGAGCAGCATCAGCGTTTTAGCAGCGGGCAATCCGTCATCCTGTGCTCCATCGAAGTGGCCGTGTTGGCTAGTCTCCCCACCTGTGGCCTTCCTCCCTGGGTATTGTCATCCAGTCGCTCAACTGAAACGCTGGGGATCCTCTCGCTTCGTGTTCCCGTCACCTTTTTGCATCGAAATCACCCTGTCTGCCCATCATGGCTCCTGCGGCGAGCCCACCTTCACCTGTCTCAAGTGCCACTGCTCCTGCCTCATCAGAACCCCTGTCCTCTCTTGCCTGAACTCTTGCAACTGTTTCCCACCGGTTTTTTCTGCTTCCCCTCCTGTCTCCCAAATTCCCCTTCTCACACAGCAGCCTGAGACACATCCTCATGGAGGCAAATTCCATCTCACTAACCCATCCCCCTGGTTAAAACACGTCAGTGGCCTCTGGTTGCTTAATTCCAAAGTTCTGTAGCCTGCAGCGTCCTGCAGGGGCGGGACCTTGCTGGTGGCTGCAGGCTCAGGACCTGAGGCACAGTCCCTCCTCCCACCCTCCCACCCGACCTTCTTCCGGCCTTGGGACACTCCCAGGGGCTTTCTTTCTGTCTCACCGGCTTCTCTCACACTCTCTCGCCTCGTAGATGTCTGTACTGTGTCATCTGCCCCAAAAGGCCACCCTGATTCCACCCTTTATCCTTCCAATCTATTTCGCAGCGACCATTTCTTTTCCTTGGTAGCATTTACCACACGGTACACTAGTGTGTGTTTGTTTGTTTGTTTTTAACAGTTTATTCCCAATCCCATTATAACGCTTGCCACATAGCAGGTGCTCAATAAATATTTGTAAAATGAGGAACTTGCCCATACACCTTGCTAAAGACCAGATTTTGATGACCCTGGCTGATGGCACACAACCTTGCCCTCAGAATTAGGAATGATTGCGTGGACCAGACCAACCCAATTCATTGGCTGCTCACCCACCGATCAACTCTCTCTCTCCACCTAAGAGACGTGGAGACTCCAGTCAATGAGGGGGAGTGTTGGGTCTGTAACACCACATAGTCTTGAGGTGGAAGCCGGTGGGAGTGTTGCAAGCAGAGGAATGCAACGCAGAGGAGAGAGAGAACAGGGAAAAACAGTAATGAGAGTGGTTACACAGGCAATGCCTGGGTGGCTCAGTGGGTTCAGTGTCTGACCTCCACTCAGGTCATGATCTCGAGGTCCGTGGGTTGGAGCCCCGCGTCTGGCTCTGTGCTGACAGCTCAGAGTCTGGAACCTGCTTGGCTCCTTCTGTGTCTCCTTCTCTCTCTGTCCCTCCCCTGTTCATGCTGTCTGTCTGTCTGTCTCTCTCAAAAATAACATTAAAAAATTTAGAAAAAGGGGGAGGAGTGATTACACAGATTCTAAAATCAGAAAGAGAGGCATTAAATCCCAGTTCCCTTTTCCTGCAAGGCCCATGGCCCTTTTGTTCTTGCGTTCCATTGTCAATTTTAAAAGATACATTTCATTCTAACCAGCTAGAGTGGGGTTATGTGTCTTAAAACAAAAGCTGTTGACTGAGACATTTAGGAAGACCGCTCTGGCCACAGTGGGGAGGGCGATCTAGAGCAGAGAACCACAGACAGGACAGGAGTTAGGTGGCTTTTGTAATGGACTAGGCGAGAGGTGACAAAGCCTACAAAAGGTAGAGGTGATTGGGAGGGACAGATTCAAAAGACACTCCCTGGATGGAGTTGCCATGGTGACAGTAGGAGGTGAGGGTTAAGGGGGGAGTCCAGATGATGTCTGGGTTTCTAGCTTAAGCCACCCATCACGATCCTTTTGTGAGTTGAACTCTTGAGTGTGGAAGAGTGGATACTGGGTTGAAGAGAACTGACCTGCACTTTCCACAACTCCCCCCCGCCCCGTCCCCACCAACCCATCAGCCAGGCAGGCTGCCGGTCACGGTCCAGTCCCCTTCCAGGAAGCCAGCGATGCCCAGCTCTAAAGCTAAAGCTCTTCTGTAGTTGTTGTCTTCGGCCCAAACTTTCTGACCCATTTGGACTCATTGACACCCATCCCCTCATCTGTCAAGGTTGTTTCAAAGTCCGTCTTCTCTACTGGCAAGAATCGCCAATGTACCCAAGTCCTCTGACTTGGTGTTGCCCAGGTCCACATGGTATACCACACGTGGTGTATAAAACTTCAGGACCTGATCCATCATTCATATACTCATGTCCCCTAACGGAGATGGACTCTTGAGAAAACTGGGTTGTCCTTTGGACACACCCTTGCTCCAATGCTGCACAAAAATGGCTGATTCTGTATTCTCCTGAGTCTTGGCTAGAGTTGTGAACTTTCACAAATGCACGATGGCCCTACTATTTGCTTGTTTGGGCTTTTCCTTCAATCTTGGACACAGAACAATGACATGTCATGCCAGTGAATTAAACCTCAGTCCTTTACTGCCATATCAAAAGCCTGGATAATGGAAGTGATATTTATGAGGACTTGCTTGAAGGGCATGCTATTTATCCCTTCCTCGGGTGTGCTAATTTTTATTCCTGCATCAAGCTGTGCACTTGGACCATATGTTCTTAGTCCCCAGCAGAATTTTCATGCATTTTAATGTTATTTCCTTGGCTTACATCCAGGGATATTATACATAATGGCTTTATAAAAACTATTACTGTAGGGATGTCTTTGACGTACCATGCATTAGGTCATTCAGCTCCTACTATATGGAGCCTACAGCAGAAAACTCCTTTGCAAGATAAGGGTTAGGGGAAGCTTGACCTCCTTTTAGGAGCTAAGGCAGTTATTCTTTTTTTGGTAATAAGACTATCTTTTTGGATTGACCATCAGGAATCTCAGAGCCAGATACGCAGGTGGATCACAGGAAACCATGAAGAACTCTTTGGTTGGACAGAGAGCAATGGCGTGTGAAATGAGGAAACCGAGACGGAGCACCAAAGAGGGGGCTGGAGATGAGAGCAGTCAAGAGTTTAGGAGGCCTGGGGTTCTGGCTACCTTCATTCTCCAGGATGCTCATTGGAACCGAGTTCCGGTTCGAGTCTCACCTGTGACTGTGGCGAGTGACTAACCCATTCTGGGCCTTGGCTTGTTGTGAGGTGAGAGCCTGATGGCAGAAGCCATATAATTAGAGGGCTTCTCTAGTCGTGTTTGGACGATCACTTCCATGTCCGTTCTCTGCCCCTCCTTCTCCTGCTGGCCTTCATTCTTCCAGCTCGCCTATTCTGGAGTAACCACAGGCACCCCTCGTCCATGCCGGTGGCTTTCAGGCCACGGAGGTGGCTGCCGAGTCCTCAAACTTGGCTACAGAGTAGAATTATTGGGGAGCTTTGAAAAATGATCATGGCCCAGATGTATCCTTCACCAAATAAATAATTCTCTGAGGTGAGACCCGAACACATTTCCCTGTTAAAACCAGGTGATTGAAATGTGCGGCCAAATTTGAGAACCACTGCTCTTCAACATTACTATTAGTTTGAGTCACCTGGGGGCCTTTCAAAGCTTTTTTTTATAACGTGTATTTATTTTTGAGAGAGAGCCTGTGTGCACCTGTGTGGGGGGGAAGGGCAGAGAGAGGGAGACAGAGGATCTGAAGCGGGCTCTGAGCCTGATGCAGGGCTCGAACTCCGGAACCTGTGAGATCATGACCCGAGCCAGAATCAAGAATTGGCAGCTTAACCAACTGAGCCACCCAGGCGTTGCTCACCTGGGGATCTTTTAAAAAATTTTTTAATGTTTCTATTTATTTCTGAGACGGAGAGAGAGCGTGCAAGGGAGGGGCAGAGAAAGAGACAGACACAGACTCCGAAGCAGGCTCCAGGCTCCAAGCTGTCAGCACGGAGCCCGACACGGGGGCTCGAACCCATGAACCGTGAGATCACGACCTGAACCGAAGTCAGAAGCTCAACCGACTGAGCCACCCAGGCGCCCCTTAATTTTTAAAAAAAATTTTTATTTATTTTCTGAGACAGCTTCTTGTTGTCCGAAGCTCTATCAGAAAACCTCTAAGCTTCTTGGTGCACTTCCGGGGCCATCCTGGGCTCCGTCGTCCTCGATGTTTCTGCTTATCTGCATGGTGTCTGTACTCAGTTCATTGCCTGGCGTAGAACAAGAATTTGTGAGCAAAAGTTGAATAAAATGAGGGATTTACTATCGACTTCCCTTCTTCGTGTTTTCTGATTTTCAGCCCTAAAGTAATAACGAATCAAGGCAGCGCGAATTAATCAGGGGCACCTGGGTGGCTCAGTCGGTTAAACACCTGACTTTTGATATCGACTCAGGTCATGATCTCGTGGTTCCTGGGATGGAGCTCCACGTCGGGCTCTGCACTTAGCATGGAGCCTGCTTGGGATTCTCTCTCTCTCTCTCTCTCTCTCTCTCTCTCTCTCTCTTTTCCCTCCCCTGCTTTCTCTCTCAAAATAAATAAACTGAGAAAAAAAAAAAAGACAGCACAAAACAGATTATTGCTGGATACCATGCTGCTAACCAGAGTACCGAATCCCAGTTTGCCCTGTAACCCAAAGCTGGTAACAGAAATAACGCATCACTGTCGTGTTTTCTGTTCTTTGTCAGCCAGAAGGTGGCAGGTTGCTTCCCAATAGCTGCAAGGCTGCCTGTGAATCCCAGCCGGGCACGCCGGGTTTAGAAACCTCTCTGCCCCCCAAGCAGGGGGGTGCGGACGCTCTCAGGACCTTGTCAGGACTGTTTGCCGGAGGAGACTGCCATGTACCCGCCAAGTCAGAGGTGCCCCTGCGGGCTCCTGTTAGGCGCAATTGGTTTCTGATGAACTCAGAACTCATGATTAACACTCCTACCTTACAGGAAAATGACATTTGAGATCATGTGATTCAAAGCACCCTTGTTAATTATCGTATTTTTAGCTGATACATAGCACCCGTTTTTAGAACATTCAGAAAAAATGTCATGCCTTTGAAGACACGTCTCGATAATGAAACTCAAGCCAGCTGCATGTAAGAGTTTTGTTTTCTTTCTTTCTTTTTTTCCCCTGTTTTTGCAAATTATGAGCTAGAAGGAAGGATACAGTTCATATGCAAGTGGTGACGGTTTACCCCAGCCGGGAGAGTCGTTTTATTGCACCTCCTTTCCCACGCGTGTCGGGATTCTGAGGACTGGGGTGGACTCTTCTGGCATGGCTGCGTGACCTCATGTCAAGGATGGGGACTGCGTTTGAAAACAGGTGGATGTAGCCAACCGTAGATTTCAGATAAAAGAATGGAAAATTGGATCTAAGAGAAAAACAATATGAAGATTCAATCTGTGCACTGAAGTTTGATTTACATTGTCGATGTCATATTTTACGTCCCGCTTTAAATGGGATCGTTAATGGTAAACAATAAATCAAGCTCCGCTCGAATTTTCACGAGGACGATTGGGTGTTTTTTCTTTGGAAGGCTTGAAAAGGAGTTAGCTCGGTCGATACCTCCTGTGCCGTCACCTGGGATCCAGGCAGAGTCCTGGTTCAGCCTGGATTGGCTGTGAGGCACAGCTGGTGGAGGGAAGGTCCTGTTGGAAGTGTCCCCCTCTGTCCCGGGTCCCCAGCTCCTCGGATGTTCATCTCTCCAGACCTTCCACTCTTTTATTTTTCCCCCTTTCTCCTTTAAAGAAAAAAGCATTTCCCATTTTTCCTCTCTTATTTCCCCCATTCTCCAAGGGACAGCGAAACACAGACTTCCAGAACTGGTTCGTGCAGTGACCAATGTGGTTTTCTTCCTTTTTTTTTTCAATGTTTATTGATTTTTGAGAGCGAGGACAGGGGAGGGGCGGAAGGAGAGAGGGAGACAGAGGATCCGAAGCAGGCTCTGTGCTCACAGCAGAGAGCCCCATGTAGAGTTCAAACTCATGAACTGTGAGATCACGACCCGAGCCGAAGTCCAAAGCTTAACTGACTGAGCCACCCGGGTGCCTCTGTTCTTTTGTTTCTTACAAATGTGTACGTTTCATGTTCATTTTTTTGCAGGCGAATCTGCCCGTGGCCCCTCACAGGAGGGTCTGCCCACCCTTGGCCTGGGTCCTGGCCAAAAGGGCCTGGGTCCTGTTGACTTGTAACTAACTTTCTCTGTGTCCTGTTTTTGGGACTCTTTCCTTCCAGTAGCCCCTTCCCGGATTAACACAGAACCCTCAAGTGTGAAGGTTGGCTTTGTGGTACTTCCATGACTGTGATCGACCCCCCAGGAAGGGTCCAGGCCCTCCGATCCGCTCTATCATTCCTCACTCATTTCAATGATTTATACACTGGCTAGTGCTTTAGACAACACCCGATACATGGATACATTCTTGTTAAGGGGAGAAGGCCCCCCAGGTACTTTGATGCAGAATGTGTTAAAAAACCCACAAAATAATTTTAAAAAGGTACATATAGAAAGTTGCTTTTTGTATTTAGGAACGTAAACCACAGAGTTAGGATAAGAATGTGGTCGAAGGTTGGAGTGGAGAGTAGGAACGGGTCTGCATAATATAAAGTAACAGGAACTTACTGATGCCGAAGAAGGGTGGAGAGAGCAGGTGTGTGCAGGTGTGTGTGTGGGGAGATGCAAAAAATAGTGGAATAAAGAAGAGAGAAAAGGGCTCGGTACTGATAGGAGGCCCATTGATTAAAGGTTAACAACGCCTCCAATTCTTTAGCGAGGACGGCACGAGAGAGGTAGTTCTCTGATAGCCAACATGATTGTGAATTCCGTGCCGTCCCGAGCGCGCTGCAGGTCTCTTTCAACGTTGCATAAACGTCTGAGTCCCAGGATAGCCTTGTGTGAGGGTTGCCCTGAATAATCGAAGGAGAAAAATTGGGGTGCACACCGGGGGGGGGGGTTGAGGTGAAGGGAGGAGGCCCGCAGCCTCCGGAAGTGAGACAGCCAGCAAGTGCCGGAATTCCCAAGAAAAAAG
Organism: Prionailurus bengalensis; assembly: GCF_016509475.1. Lineage (NCBI taxonomy): Eukaryota > Metazoa > Chordata > Mammalia > Carnivora > Felidae > Prionailurus > Prionailurus bengalensis. Next base: position 131,663,659 of record NC_057354.1, on the reverse strand, counting down.
ACTGGGTGGCCAGGGGTGAGCATGATAGGGTAACGCCTCGGGAATCCTTGGCAATCTGGGGGAACGGGGTCCTAGGCCATTTCATTTGGATATGCTCTGAAAGATTGAGCCCCCCACCCACCCAAACTAGAAGCTTTGGGGGTACGTGGGTTAAACTCTGGATACGAAGAGATTGACCAGGGTCCATATTAATAGTCGTAGGTAATACCTGAAGATCATTTGTTAAATGCCAGGCGTTGTCCTAAGAACTCATTAACCCGTTTTCTTCTATAATTGGTGAGGCAGGTATTTTTATTAACCATAATTTTCTAAGGAGGAAACGGAGGCTCCTAGAAGCTAAGGCAATTGCCTAAGATCCCAGAGCTGGTGAGTGTGAGTGAGGATCAACCCTGGGGGGCATGTCTTCCAAACTGTGCTCTAACCACCACCGTTTGCTTCCTCTCCTGGAGACCCTAGCTCACTGAGTGGTCTGGAGGGAGGGTTTCTTACCCTCCGGACCTGCTTTCCTCCCCTTTAAAATGAAAGGCTTGAACTAGTTGATGGACACATTCATTCACTCACTCATTCATTCAAGGCACAAAATGAGATGTTGGCGTACTCCAGTAAGACTGTTCTCTGTATGTCTTGGGGTTTCCTGCAGAATTCTAGAAGGAGTGCTCCTGGCCAGGCTCTTGTCCTTTCTCCCCCAACATCTGCTCCCTCCCACCACTTTTTACATCCATCACTTCGAGTGCCCAGGTCAGCTCTTAGTCCCCAGAAATGCCTGTAATTCCCCTTTCTGATTTCCTTCAAATCTCCCCACCTCCTGTAACTTGCCCTGTGATCTCTGGAATACATGGACAATCATCAGTCATCTGCTCTAGTGTCCCTCTTCCCTGATTTCCTTTATTTCTTGCTGCCTGAAATGTGGCTCTCCCAAATGGACACTGCCTCCCCTCCAGTGGTGGTATTTTCCTTCCCACCCACTAACTTCCTTGGGCTTAAATGTGGGGAGACACATGTCCTTGCTTCTTCTCCCAGATTCCAGACCTTCCTTTTTCTTTTCTTTCCTTTTCTTTTCTTTTCTTTTCTTTTCTTTTCTTTTCTTTTCTCCTTTCTTTTCTTCTTTCTTTCTTTCTTTCTTTCTTTCTTTCTTTCTTTCTTTCTTATATCCTAACCCTCCTCCCAACTTTCTATCCCTGTCAACAGTTTGAACCCCACTACCTCTCCTTGTTGAAGCCATCGGTCAACTCCTAGTTCACTCCCCATTGTCATATTTACTCTTGACTCACTCTTCATATGTGAACAACACACATCTCCATGATGCACCGGTACCCATCCGGTCCGGATGACCCTGTTTGACACTTGGGATCCTAATCCCTTGGCCTCTTCTCCTTATTTTTCCCCCTTTTCTCCGCTTGCTTCCACCGCTCATTCCTACAATCGAGTGCGAGATCTCATCACTGCCAGGAACGGCCGTTATTTCTTGTCATCGCCCATTTGAAGCATCCTGCTCTCTGTTCTTGGTCACCCCTTCAGCTCTTTTCTTCTCGTATCCATGACTCCAGTCATCCTCCGCGAGGTCCTGCAGACTATGAATCATATCATTGGTTTCTCACTGTCTCTCGCCCTTATATTGTCACTGCCCTGCTTTCCCAACTGAAATTCCATGGCCCATCCATAGAGCCAGCTGGAAGCTGGACTTGGCCAGAAAAAATTCTGCTCTCACTTTTAAATTCATGGTCGCTAATTTCAGGTAGACCGGTCAAGTCGCCCAGCAAACATTCTGCAATTCTCTTGCCCACTCACTGTCCCACAGTCCTTGACACATATTTCACTTCCCCCCACGTCTCTCCTTAAATCTCTAAAACCACCTCTCCTGTTCTCCATCCCAGCTGGTGACCTTGCTGAGAAAATCAAAGTTTCCAGAGAATTTGTGCAAGCTTCTGTCAATTCATCTACCCACCAACCTGCTTCTGTGCCTATTCGTACCACTGCCTCTCTCATTGCAGGGACGAATTGCCTGTGCTCCTAGCTGATGTCATTCCCGACACATGTGGTCCAGATTCCATCTCCCCCCACTTCCAAAGGCCATTGCCTGGGCACCTGTCGGATGTCTGACCTCACCGTTAGTTTTTCTTCTCTACCAGATCTTTCCTATAAGTGTACAAACATACAATCGTCTTTCCTGTCACACAAAAAAACACATAAACAAACTCTCTTTTTACACTACCCCTCTATCATCTCATTTCTCTCCTTCCTTTACAACGGAAATCCTCAAATTGTCTTTAATTGTTGCCTTCCTTCCCCCCGGCACCCCCTTTACTATCAGCATGGTTTCTGCAGTAAATTATTTGAGGGATGTAACAATAAATGTTTATTTCTCTCTCACATCCTGGTCAGTGTAGGTTGACTGGCTATCCTGAGTGGTTTTCCTCTGGGGGTGGACCCAAGCAGCCAGTCGGCTCTTCTGCTATGACACCCCTGTCTTCAACATGCGGCCTCCAGCGTGACCTTAAAGTGAAGGGCATGAGCAGGGTCACAGAGGGTTTTTTTTGGTAGGGGGGGCAGGCCTGCTTAGAGTTGGCACATACCATTCTGCTCACGTTCCTGGTCTGAAATCTAGGTCCCAGGGCCCCAATGTAACTGTAAGGGAGGCTGAAAAATGTCACATTCCAGTGTGACCAGAAAAGGAAATGCATAAGCCTCTATTCTGCTAAGTCATTGATATTTAGAAGATTTTTGTCACAGCCTCCGCCAGTACTTATCCTGACTAATACAGAAATTGGTATCAGTTTTTGCTGTAACAGAAAACTAAAACACATGGCATCAGCTTTGTGGATAAAGATCAATTACTGTACGGAAAAGTTGGGGATCCGGTTATGTAGCAGCAGCAAATTGGTAAAACCCCATTTTTACTGAGATCGGAGCTCTACAACAAAGTTGGGGTGTAGGGTGTCAGTGATGTGTGAAGGCTATCATTGCCTGCAAGTGCAAGATATTGGCCACACGAGATGTGTTCGATATGAACTAGCCAATTTGTAAGCAAAAATGAAAGCAAATAGCGCCCAGGAATGTGGACTCTTAACGGAATTGGAAAGGCGCGTTAAGGCAGTCTCCGGACAACAGGATAGAGGATTTAATGAGGCTTTGGGTGAAAAATTCTTGGAGAGCTTCAGAATTGAATAAAGCTGCTCGGCAAAGGTCAGATTAAGGGGCTGGCCTTCCCATGAAAGTCTGATGGTGAGGGAAAGAAAGAGAAGAGGAGGGAGAGAGGGAGGGAGGCGGAGAGGGAGAAAGAAAGGAAGAGAGAGAGAAGGAGAGAAGGAGGAGGGGAGGGAGAGGAAAAGAGGGAAGGAAGGAAAGAGAGAAAGAAAGGGAGAGAGAGAGAGAGAGAGAGAGAGAGAAGACGTGGCCTTCCCCCTGCCCCGGGAGAAGACACGAGGTTGACAAGCATCTCATCAGGTCTGCCACCCTGCTCTGATTTGGCTCCTCCCCCCATCACTCCACTGACGTGGCTCTTGTTGAGGTCACCAACGAGAGGACACCTAAGCTGCTAGATCAAATGGTTGGTAGTCGGTCAGTCTGTATCCTCCTTGCCCTCCCAGACACGATTGCCTCCTTGCCTTAGACATGATTGTTCACTTCCCTTTTCTGTGGATCTGTCTGTGCTTGGATCCGTCCTCTGTTCATTTCCTTGATCTGGAGTGTCCTCCCCACTTTGGTTTTCCTTTCCAGCTTCTCCTTGTCCTCCTGATCTTTTCACGTGAAGACCCCTGTGCCCGGTCCTTGGACCTCTGCTCTTTCCATCTACTCCCAGGGTGACGACAGTAAGTGTCATGGAGCTAAATGCCAACGAAGCACGGGGACCCTTCGCAAGCTCGTGCATCCAGGGCAGGCCTCTCTCCCGGCATCAGATTCACCCATCCAATCACCTCCACTTGTATCAGGCCCTGCAAACCCGACGTGCGTAACGCTGAATTCCAGATGTCTCCCCTAGACGTGCTCTTTACATCGTTTTCCCGGCTCAGGAAATGGCAGTTCTACCCTTTGAGGTTCTCAGGTTAATCAACTTGTAGCCAGTGATCCCTCCAGCTTATGTCTCACGGCCCTCATACAGCCCATCCACAAATCTTGCTATCTCTGCCTTCCAAAGACTCCTGCCTTCCGAGAAGCTCTCAGCATCATCATGGCCAATAGCCTGGCCAAGCTGCCATTATCTCTCATTCTTACCGATGATGATACTTCTCCCCCTGGGCACCTCTATCCACTCTCAACATGGATGCCATGGAGACCCCAGATAAGTCAGATCGTAACACGCCCCTGTTCCACCCTGTGACGGCATCCTACTAAGGCCAATCCAAAGACTCTTCGGTGGTCTACGTGCCTCAAAGGTGCTGGCTGTCTCCTACTTCTCTGGCATCTACTATCTCCCTCTCATTCACTCACTCACTCACTCTTTTCTGACCACACTGGCCTTCCTGCCATTCCAGAATGTTCCAGGCGTGCCCCCATCTCAACACTGTAGCACACTCGCCCCTCCAGATTTCACTTCCACGCCCCTTCTGCAAGGAGGCCTTTCCTTTCACACTTCAGTTTCCTGCTGTCCCCCTCCCTCCACCCCCCCACACCAGTCCCAGCACTCCCCAGCTCTGTCCTAGCTCCTTCCTGGCATTACTTTATTCCTTAGCCCTTCTCCCTTCTACTCCAGCAGATATCTTGCCAACTGATTATATTTCCTGCCTATCTTTTCTCTGTGAAAGAGAGGCTCAACGAGGTAGAGAGTTTTTGCTTGTTTCATCCAGCGCTGTGTTCCAAGCACCCGGAGGAGGGCTCAGGGTAGACATGCAAAACATATGTATCGAACAGGGCCACGAAGGGAGAAACCCATGTGTGTCTGTGAATCGTGGGAGATGCTGAGGGGAGAGGGGAGTCCCTTGGGCAGGAGAAGCAAATGGTGGGCCCGCCTGGCTGAGCTTCTCTCTGGGAAGCTGGAGGGGCTCCCCACTGTCCAGGCTCCACAGATGTGCCTTGTCACGCTGCCCCTCTCTGTCCCGTGGCTGGACCCCAACTTCCCTTCTCTCAGGCTTCCTGCTCCCTGCAAACCCACCGCACCGGCATCTTTGGCTGCCCCTCGTGGTGTAAATGAGGAAGTAAGTTGGTCCCCGTGGGAACCTGGGCTGACGGTGGAGGGACGGTGGAGGGGAGCCGGCCTCTAGCCCTCTCCACCTCCCTCTTCATCCCACATCATTGTGCGGAGTGTTCCTCATTCCTTTTCAGTTTTAAACATTTGTAAATGTGTACTTATTTTTGAGAGAGAGAGAGAGAGAGAGAGGCAGAGAGAGAGAGGGACACAGAGAGTCCAAAGCAGGCTCTGTGACGTCAGCGCAAAGCCCGGTGCGGGCCTGGAACCCACAGACCATGAGATCGTGACCTGAGCCGAAGTTGGCCGCTCAACTGGCTAAGCCACCCAGGCGCCTCGCCTCCCTCTTCTTACGGGAGCCGGCCTCAGGCCCCTGAGCGCTGTCTGAGCATCACTTCCTGTCCGTTCTCCCTTGCCGCCTCCTTGGTGTCTCTCGTGCCCGGCTCTTTGAGGCAAAGCCTCTGGGATGCGGACTTCTCCGGGAAGGATGCTTCCAGAGCTGTGACAGCACGCTCGCTCTCAAGTATAAGCTGGCTTTATGGCCTCAGAGTGAGTTACACATACACGGGGCAGCTTCTGCCCCGGGGGAAGAGGGCCGAAGTAAATGCATTCCAGAGAGGAGGCACACACTTTGAGAAGGATGTGTGTGTATCTGCGTGTGTGTGCAGTCGGGGAAGCCGACCTATGTCTCTTGCCAGTCTGTTCACCCCTGGGTTCCCCTTGGCCTGCCTGGCATATGGGTGTGACCCAAGCCTCCTGGTGAAACAGCCTATGGAAGAGGAAGTTAGGGAAAAGAGCACAACGGAAGAGATGCGCTGAGTGCCATGGGCTGCGTGTCACTCAGAACGCCCCAAATAGAGCTCGTCTTCCTACCCCCTCTGTAAGGTATTTGGGTACCAGGAGCTCAGCTTCAGTGCCCCCATGGCCAAGTGTGCCACCGATGTGGTGACGAAGGCCTTCCCCACCCCCCCATGCCCCCCCCGGCCCAGAGCACGCCCACAGAGCCGGGCTGCCCAGCAGGCCGAACCTGGAGGTGCCCAGCCCTGGTATGTCCCCTGTCATATGCCCGGCATGGCGGTCCCTCCCCACGGGGGGCCCCTCCAGCGACGCCTGGGAAGGAGGAGAGAGACGGCCGACAGCGCGAGATCAGTGACAGCGCACGTTCCGGAGCCCATCCGGGATACCACCCGGGGAGCCTTGGAAATCACGCCGGGGAGGTTGGCCTTGCAGGCAGCCGAGGATGCTTACGCAAGAAGCGGGAACCCAGGCCTCGATGAAGACACCGCAATGTATGCACGTTACCCAGCGTGGCTGTTTTCACTGTTGCTAGCCCTGCCTCGCCACGGAGGGACAAGAGTGGCGTGGGATTTAGGCCTGAATTCCCAGTACGTGGTTTAGCGCCAGGGCAGACTCCCCTCCACGCACATCTGTGAATCAAATCCCTAAATATGGCACGGCTTCCGAATAGGAAGCACCTGGGCTCCTCATGTGTGTGCTTTCCTAGGGGTAAGGTTGCTGGGAGCCGCGTTCCTTCCCTTTCCCCACGTCATCTTGGTTTGGGCCCCTTGGCCTGCTGCCCAGGACTCTCCCAGTGAGCTGCTGGGCAAAGCCAGAGGCAAAGCGGTTTTACCTCTTGCCACCGATTCACAGAAGCCACAAGTATCTTTCCAGGTGTCCTCTGAATTCCTGGCTCTGTGACTTCCGTTTTACCTTCCTGGACCCAACTGCCCAGGAATTCTTCCTGCCCAACCCCGTCGGTCGTGTAGATAAAGTCAGATTAGCCTGGATCATCAGCCGAGCGCTCCAGCGGCCCCCGGGGACAAAGCCGGGGTCACCTCTGTGGGTACGTGTGTGTGTGTGCGTGCGTGTGTGCGGGGGGTGGAGGGGAACGTGTTGAAAGACCATTACCTAAGAGGGAACAACCATGGCCACGGGCCTTCTCACGTTCGCCGCAAGCCCACGGGGATCGGCGGTTCTCCGGCTCTCAAATGGAGAGTGATGATCCAGAGTCTGTGATTGCTGCCAGGTTTTTGCCCTTTAAGAAGCATGCCCCCCCATAAAACGCAGCCCCCATAGCGATGCGTTCACGCAGTCCAGTGCCCTTGGCCCCCTTACATATGTTTATCCCCTGTATCATTCTAAACGCTTCTTATGCCATTTGAGAAATAAACTAGAACGTTAATAATGCATCCGAATTTTCATCGGATCGGTAATAGTTAATATGCAATTTCTGAGCTTGTAACATAAGACACTAAAAATGAAAAATCAGATCAGATATGGTGATTCCACCCACCGTGTTTTTGGAGTATGGACGCTCCGGTGACAGCGAGACACTGCCTCTTGGTGTACTTCTATTTCCGGAATGGCTGTCTCTTTGGCCACAGTTGTTTTCAGGTCTTGACATCTGCAGCACGTATACGAGGAGCTCTTGTGCAAGACACTGGCCTGTCATTTGGCGTCCTCAGCTTATTTGAGGCTAAGTGTACGAGGACTTTTATGTACTGGAAAGAAAAGCTGAGTTAAGGATGTAAAATTATCCGTGGAAGGCAAGAACAACATCCCAGGCAACTTGCTCTGTGATCACCCAATGAGAAATGATGAAACAGCCTCCATAAGCCAAGGTCTCGACTCAGTGAAGGGCGGACAATGATTTTTTTTACAACGTAGAGATAAAAAATACAAGGAGCTGCTGAATTTTTGAAGAGCCAGTGAGTGTCGTGTTACCGGGAAACCTACTTCCTGTGTAATTCTTCACGAAGCGGATCGCGTCGGTGAGCGTGTGAGCCCCCAGCAGGCCCTTGAGGGTAGGATCAAGGTCTGTGCGTGCTGTCATCCATTTGCTGAGCCCACATGTCATGCCCACGGCTGGGTGTTGAGGACACCGTCCCTGCCCCAAAGGGAGGGGAGCCAAAGTAAGTGCTCAGCTCAGTCCATGTAATAAATGCAAAGGGAACATTCATGAGAGCACGGAGGAGATGCCATCCGCTGGTTGAGGCTTGGGGAAGGCGGCCTGAAGGTCTTGCTCTTTGAAAATCTATGCAGCCACCAGAGAATATAAAAATTCTGATCAGAGTGATCGACAAAGTGAGAGGAAATCCAAGTCCTCTGGTTTCCAGGGCTCAAGGTTTCCTTTCAGCCCTGGGCATCTCAATGTCCCCTCAAAGAAAAACAAGAATTGAAATCGAATTTAAAAGCAGAGGCTAGGGAAATAGACTTTCTAATGGGATGGCTGACCTCTTGCGCACGAAGGGTATCTGAAAGTGAGGTGATACCGGTGGAGAAACTTTGGTGATTAACATCATCGACTAGTGGGGATTGTCCGTCTGGACATCAAGGTCCTTAATCTGTGACCTCGCTTGGTGTTACCTTATTTGACAAACCACTGTTCCTCACGGCTCCTGTACTCACCAAGGTGAGACTAGGCAACTTGCATGACACCCCGGGGCCCCGTATCCCCAAGATATCTCTCTGTATCTCATCCTTCCAGAGAATGTTAACGGCAGAAGCCATCCTTTGGGAGCATTCTCCTTCTCAGGGTCTGAGTGACCAAATTTGTTTCAACTGCGTCTTGTCTGAGAACCAGTGCAATTGTCTAGATCCTTCAATAAAGAAAATAAAAACATGTTTATATTAATTATCTGGGTGAGTGGCAATTAAACCTTTGTGGGGTTCAGGGGCCCTTCTGTGAACATGATAAGGTAGGGCCTCTCCAGAAAGAGAACAGTCTTCTCCTGGACGCGCGGGGCAGATTTCTCGTATAATTTCTGAAGAAACCTACCTAGGACCAGAGACCACATTGTAAACATCCGTGGTCAGGTGCAGGTATTATAAATTATCGCGAGGCGATCTACACAAGTGATCTCTAAAGTGGGGGGCCTGTACCCCAGAGAGTGCATAGGATAACCCGCCGGTGTGGGGGGACAGCATATCAGGATATCATATCAGAGCTCCAATGTGATCTGCCTTTGAAAAAGTAAGAGAAATTAAGCTTTGCCAATATACAGGATACAAGGTGACACGGAGGATTCCCAACACGCTTGAGATGTGTTTCTCAGCTTGAGATGTGTTCCAAGAGGGGACATGGGGTGTCCTAAGGGGGTGGGGGGCCAGGACTGGTACTGTCACTGGTTCATTCATTTGTCAGAGGCTTGCGGTGGGTCGCGGTTCACTTGTGACAGACGTCACACTCTTTGCAATAGATGTCACGAAGACAATACCTTTAAAAATATTCACAACGCTTGGCACTGAGATGTGAGGGGTCATTTTAATCTTTGGTGCCGTACAGGAGATGTATGGTTTTCTCCTGGCCCATAACTTTGGTGTCTTCTAGAATCCAAAGATGCATTTTTCTTCTGTCGTACGACACAACACATACTCCAAATTCCCTGAACTTCTCGTAAGAGGACAGGTGAGAATCATGCTACCCGGCTCACGCCAGGATTTCATGTGTCCCCTCGAGGTAGTATGATGTTTGAAAAGTGAGTCGAAGGGCTGGTTTTCAAAACAAATTCTCGATGAGAAGAGAACATTTTGGACACGAGTGGTTGGATATGTGTAAATCGTCTTGTGATGTGTCTGGCCGTCCCATGAAGCAGGATGTCCCCTGAGTGTGAGTCCCAGGCACAAAGCCCACCGAGGTATTCTGTCCCACCCATGACCTTGCAGGACTCACCGGATTTCTCTCCTTTCCAACGTGTCCTCAAATTGGTCTTGTCTCCCGAGTGGGTATATGGAAAAATCACATGTGGGAAAGTGACTTATAAACTCTGGAGTGCTGTGCGCATGCTCGGGACTAAGTAAACAAAACATGGAATTAGATTGATATTGTTCTCTCTTCCCTGGTTGGAGCTCAAGCCTCTCAGTCAGTGTGTGACAGTGATAAGGCATCTGAATGACTGACATAATCTGTGGCTAAGTGACCCGAGGTAATATGGTTTGAACCAATTGCAAAGCTACGAGTCTCTGGTGCAGTAATTTGTTAATTCTTACGGCGGGTCGCATATACTTGCTTTGGAATTCTCTAGAAAGTTCTGGATTTTGTGACGCTTTTGTATACGCCATGGCATCTAGGACAACATGTCAGGCTCGGCGGATGATTGTTAACTCAAATTGACTTGGTGTCTGACCTGATTGTCCCGGAGAGTGATTATTTGGCCATTAACTCAATGGATCCACTGGGCCCTACTCTCTTCACTCTTTGAGGTCACTGCTGCCTCACTATATCGACACGACAGCGTCCAGAGGTAGTTATTCTTGGTCCAATTTATGGACGAGAACACCGATGTGCAGAGATCTGGGTTACCATGGCCAAGTGGCTCAGTTTTAGCTGTTCTTAGATGACATACGATAAATATGTATAAAGACATTCACATAAATAGACTTTAAAAACCAAGCATTATCCTCTATCTGTCCACGGACTTGCTTGTTGCCATAACTACTACCCCTTCCTGAAGGCCTCAAATATTATTCACGTCTTTCTTCCAACAGTACACAGCCCAGCTAATTAGTAATTAGACAGGAAGTGGCCAAGTCGAGGAACGGTTTCTATTCTTAATTATGTCTGATCCTTCTGAGACCCTGCAACAAAGATCAATACTTGCCTTGTGCAGACAGGGGACTTGAATTTCTTTTTTCTTTTCTTTCTCTCTCTTTTAATGTATAGCCATAGCCCAGGGCCATCTTCTACAGGGCTCCCACCCAGCTACAGCTTTCCTCCTGGAAATCTTTTGTTTGCGTTTTTAGTCCTTACTCTCGACTTCCCACGTCTCCTCTAGAAGCTTCATATTGGGGCTTCTGGGTGTCAGCCAATACCTGGAGGCAAGTACTGAGGATTTCAGAGGTGGGAGTGAGGAAAACGCAGTATGTCAACGCAGTGGCCCAGGAAACTTTTCATTGCTCTACCCCTGACTCTCTGAGAGTGACAAGCCGGTTCCACGAATGCTGTGTCAGGGCACCGGCTGCTCCGGGGCTGTCGGCGGGAAGGGTTCACTTTCAAAAGTGATGGCGTCTGCCCAGCTCGCCTCTCCCTGGGCCAAGAGAAGAGAAAAGAAGCCAAAGAGGAAATAGAGAAGATGAAGAAGACACTCCTTGACCTTCCCTGGACACCCAGATCTGGGGAATATCTTTAAAGCACTAAATGCATCATTTGAGGCATATCATGATTGGGCAACCGTTCAAAAATCACTACTGTGTGTCTGCGTGTGCCAAACACACGTCATGATGGCCCAGCAAACACAAAAATGAATGGCAGCTGGGCTTCATCTGGAAGATTACATGGGAAGAGGGTAGGTACTCCTGTTTTATATGAGGTATTCACAGACTGCAAGGGGAATACGGAGGGAGGGAAAATTATTTCTTTCTGGGGAGCTTCAAACACTTTTACTACAGAGAGGGGTTTAAATTTTTTTTTTTATGTTTTTATTTATTTTTGAGAGAGAGAGAGTAAGCAGGGGAGGGACAGAGAGAGAGGGAGCCACAGAATCCGAAGCAGGCTCCAGGCTCCGAGCTGCCAGCACAGAGCCCGACGCGGGGCTGGAACTCAAGAACTGTGAGATCAGGACCCGAGCCGGAGCCGGCCGCCCAACCGACGGAGCCACCAAGGGGCCTCGCTTCAGATGGAAGTTTTAAACGACACTGCTGCTCCACTGGGATGGACAGATCAGAGACCTGAGAAGGTCACAGCCTAAGGGGGTTGGGGGCTCAGAAAGCTTTCAAGCTAAGAAACAGTGGGTGGCGGGGGGTTGCAGGCCTTGTGGGGGTTACAGCGGGGGAGGAGTGGACATCAGACCGTGAGGCTGAAGAAGAGGCAGGGGCGGGAGGCCCAAGTGCAAGGGCCAGCAACGACCAAGTCACAGAGCTTCATTTCGAAGGCCACGGGCGTTCTCAAGGTGAACAAAGACAAAGGGAGAAGTGCCTTCCACCACGGTGGGTGGTCATTTGGACTGTTTGCGATCTGGAAGGCCCCTGGTGAGCCAGTCTTTACCCCCCGTGAAGGCGACTTCTACAGGTGCCTGATGGGACCTTCCCAGCTTTGTTGTTTCCACCCAAGGACACTTGCAAATCTGGCTGATGAAAGCCGCATCCTGAAAACAGCGATAAAAGAGGTGATTTGGCCTTTTTGGTAGAAACGTCAGGAGCACCAGTGAAAGTCACCGTGCAAGAGATCGCGCTCCATAGCAGGTCAGGTGAGAGCTTTGGGGACCGGTTTCTTGGTCTTCCTTCATTCTATCGTTTCAAGAGAGAGGACGCATTTACAATCCTCGGATTACAATGAAGGCTTTAAAAGGGCAATACAAATAATGGGTCTGTTTCTGGTTCTTCCTGAGTGAATTCTGATTCAACAGAACCTTTCACTAGTGGATCCAAGATGGCCAAGCAAGCCCGGTATGGAGTACCTCCCTCGAAATAACCTTCCAATTCCCCATCTTGTTTTTAGAAGCACACAAGGCTTTCAGGTAAAGAATGTCCTGCCTCAAATGTGGAGTCCACACCTGTCTCTGCTTGTTCCCACGCAGGTGATCTGACAGCCGGGAGCGTCAACCCTCTTACGCACAACCTTGCTCAGTACACGTGGGACAAGCATGCGTTTGAGAAGAGCTGTCTCAGGCTCGCTTGCGAAAGAGGTTCTTATACCCGGGGCCGACCGGACTGTGTCCCAAACCTCCCCGGCATCCTGACATTAGAGAGTGCTCAGCTGCGGGGCCTGGGTGGCTCCGTCGGTTGAGCATCTGACTCTTGATTTCGGCTCAGGTCATGATCTCATGGTTCGTGAGTTCGAGCCCCGCGTCGGGCTCTGCACTGCAGCATGGAGCCATTTTGGGATTCTCTCTCCCTCCCTCTCTCTCTGCCTCTCCCCTGCTCATGCTCTCTCTCTCTCTCTCTTTCAAAATAAATAATCAACTTTTTTTTTCTTTTTAAAGAAAGTGCTCAACTATTACGGTGGATGATCACTGGCCTCCCTACAGCTGTGAGCCTACTAGATTTAAGTGAACATGTTGGCCAACGAGGCTGAGAGATGTGGTAAAGCCGAGTGAAGGAAAGGGCAGAGGTGAGATCTGGCTTCAGAGTTTAACTGGGGAGGCAACCCCACAGCTCCGTGCTCTAAGGTGACGTTGGCTATGCTTCGGCACAGAGTGGCTGAACAATCTTGAGACGCTTCAAAAGGGATTTGTTTCCAGTGTTGAGCTTTGTTCCTCTGCCCTGGCTGGCTGGATGCCTCTCAACTGGTCTTCCTAGTTATCTGGTCTATGGGACCTGGAACCTGGGAATCGTAAGGAGAGAGGGGATCTGGAAGATGCGGTTCCTGACTCCTCCTCTGTCACGTAGAGGCCTTAAGAGGGGTTACAGAGATGCTAAGTCCACACTACATAGTCTAGCACGCCGCCCTGCATACGGATGGAGAACACTAATCATATTCCAGACTTCGACAACGTAGCTTCCTGTGCGCTTTCCCGATTGTTTGTCTCGGCAAGTACAGTGGTGAGAGCTCCTGTAACAAAGACACAGACTCTTCTGCCACCACCTTCCTCTTCCGTGAGCTCCCCCACCCCCCCAACCAAGGCTCTGCTTGCAGGGCTCCCCTGGGCTCGAATCCCTCCCTTACCCGCACTCGTTTTTGGAAACACTATCCAGTTTTCAGGGACAGCTCAAATGGCACCTCAACCGTAGACCAATGACATTGTGAGGTAATAAGAATTCTTTGATTATTCCAATCAGAAATGGTCTCTATTCTTTTTTTTTTAATGTTTATTTATTTGTGACACAGAGAGACAGACAGAGCCTGAGTGGGGGAGGGGCAGAGAGAGAGGGAGACACAGGATCGGAAGCAGGCTCCAAGCTCCGAGCTGTCATCACAGAGCCCGACGCGGGGCTCAAACTCACAGACCGTAAGATCATGACCTGAGCCGAAGTCGGACGCTCCACCCGCTGAGCCACCCAGGCGCCCCTTGAAACGGTCTCTATTCTTAAGAGACCGAGCAGCACCCACTGTGCAAACATTTATGTGAACCCAGTCCTTCGCTAACCTTAATGCTGCATGATTCCCTCACTGTAAACGTTTTATACCGTCTTTCTAAAGTTTGAGACTATCGGTTAAGTAGTGTACAATGAAATTACTCAGCGAGTTTGGGAAATGTTTTCAGAAAGTCTAATCAGAAATGAATCTCTACCTCTATCTATTCAGAAAAAGCACTGAATGTTTAAGTGAAATACCAGGCACCAGAAGATAATCCAACCTATTCATTAAATAGCCTGTGCAGATCCAAATACAAATGTAAAGTAGTTATGTTGAATTCAGTTTTGCTCAGCTGGGATGTATAGGGTGCCAATCGCAATATATTCTGTGCGTTTGTGGTCACTGACATGAAGTTTAGGGACATAAGCACAGGTCATGTCCATAGAACTTCATGTCAGTGACCACAAACACCGTTTCTGAAGGATTTTCGGGTTTCACTTCCGACCGCTATTCCCTATTTCACTCATAAGACCTTAGGTTTCTTAATTTGAAGACTTTCTTGCAGCTTCTCAGAAATCGGATTCCTCTGACTATATATATATACTTGCTCCCCAAATTCTCAGAGCCTTCTGGAACCCCGTTCGTCGATGTCTCACTTGGTGCCCACTTGGGCCCTGAGAGCCAGCAGTCACGAGGCACCTCTGGGGACATACATCGAATGGGGATTTTGGTGGACTCTATTCGCAATGGTAACTTGGCCGTGGATCAACAGTGGAACTTTCTATTTTCCTGGCTGCCTTTTGTTCAAATCAAGCGAGTGTAAAATTACATTTTAAAAACACGTATAAATAAAAAGAAGGAAGTGCCGAGCAAAATGTCTCTGGGAATCCATCAGGCCCAAACTGTCTGAAGAGCTGGCAGTTTCAAGCCACATGTCCATTTCACGGGGCAAAGGAGAGGACTGACTCCAATTGTTATGAACAGTCTCTGACATAGCGGATGAGAAAAACTTCAAGAAATAGGTTTACGTACACATAAATATATAAAATGTATACGTATTTCATAATGCACACCTTCTATAATGTCTTTCCACAGTCAATTAATTTTAGATAAAATCATTCCACCTGAGTCTGTTTATTCTCCTATACCAGGATCAGAGAAGGGAAACAGCAAATTGGTAGGATATCCATAATGAGGATATCCATAATGAGGACCTCCTGAGGAGGTCAAGGCTACCTATATGGCGTTAAATATTTTTTTTCTCAGATATGGCGGAGAGCAAGCCTGGCAGTTGAGTATATCCATGGGAAATACAGCATGGGACAGAATGATCTAGAATCCAGATCAAGAGGGCATGGGAGCATTCATGTTGGGTTCTCTGGGGGCCATCTCGAATCTCTGAATCTCCATGTCCTCATCAGAGAAGTTCAGCCTCCCAGGGTCATTGCGAGAATCAAAGGGACACAGTTAGGGGAGATGTTGTTTAAATTGTGAACGTGCTTGTAAACACTAGTTATAATATCCAAGATTTGATGACACATCTCGTTTAAACTCCCTTTGTTTTCTGGTTGTGATAACGGAACCCCCCTCTTATTCTCCTGGGACGGCTTAGGGATACATAAAGCTAAAACCCTGAGGTGCATCCCATTCCCCTCGGAAATCATGACACGGTCACATGGAAACGATCTCACAGACACACCCCTTCCTGGGACGTTGGTAAGTATCAAAAAGTAACTACTGGGGCGCCTGGGTGGCGCAGTCGGTTAAGCGTCCGACTTCAGCCAGGTCACGATCTCGCGGTCCGTGAGTTCGAGCCCCGCGTCAGGCTCTGGGCTGATGGCTCAGAGCCTGGAGCCTGTTTCCGATTCTGTGTCTCCCTCTCTCTCTGCCCCTCCCCCGTTCATGCTCTGTCTCTCTCTGTCCCAAAAATAAATAAACGTTGAAAAAAAAAAAGTAACTACTCAAATAATCGCAAATAGGAGTCAATTTGTGTTTCCTGGCACACCCCAAAGCTTTGTGTGCATTACTGATAGAGGAGATGATTCTTAATAGGATCCTCTGTGTATTCTGACGTTGCAACTTCCCCTCTTGCCTCTGGGACGACTCAAGCCCTGTAATTGAAGTTCCAAGAAAATTGAAGTCATTCATCTTTTTTCTCTTTAATGCAAAAAATATAGAAATACTCTAACTTTTGCAGAAAAAGCCCCACAACTGCGCCAAATTATAATAATTGACTCTGCCTTCGTTGAACCAGCTGCGAAGATAGTCTGGTGGAACCCAGCAGTTTGCTAAATTCAGAAATAGTTAATTCGCGAGAACAGCTGTTGCCCAGTCACGTGTCAGCACTTGTTTATTTCATAAGGGAAACTGAAGGGAAGAACAGGTCTCCCCCATACAAGTGCAACAGGGCCCTGCTCTTCCGAGAGAACAGCTCGTTTTCTTCTGAGATCACCTGCTCCGTATTCCCTGAGAAGTTATCCTGGATAAAGGAAGTCCGAGAAGCTCTTGGGTTCACCAGGAGAGGAGCCAGGAGAAAGTTGTGGAAGACAGCCCTGTCACGTTTCGGGATAGCGTCGAGGACTTCTGCCTGAATAAATTCCCGAGGGGAGTCACCCGGCTGGCATTACCATGTTTCAAAAATGTCTTATTTTAATTATCTTTAAAACAATGTTCTGAAACTTCTTCTGTGTGTGTGTGTGTGTGTGTGTGCGTGTAAGTAAATGTCCTGGAAAGCCTTTTTAAAATGCAGAATCCCGGGCCTTTGCCTGTTAGGTTCTGAATCAGTAGGTGTGGGGTGAGCCAGGGAACCTGCATTTTCATATATACGCACCCGGGGATTCCGATGCTGATGTCTAATGAGCGGGTGCATCGAGTCTCCCCGAGCACCTCACTTCCCCTCACACGCTAAACTTTAGGTGCAGGGCTCTGCCTTCTGTCCTCGAATGCACCAGTGTCTCCTCTCTTGGGGAAATTTTGCTTGCTCTGGCCTTTGCCTGGAGTGCTCACTCCGTAGATCTTCGTGTGGTCGGCTCTTAACATTCAGGTTTTGACTCAAGCCGCACCTTCTCACAGAAAGTACCGCCTACACTTCCTGCACGCAGGGACCCAGCGAGCACTGCTTTCCCAAGTCCCTTCTTTGTGAAGTAATCCTCTCCCACCCCAACTCACCGTCTGCTTCCTTTCTCTCTTTGCTCCTCTTTGGAAGTTGGCATTAGGTGTTCCCTCAGTTTCCCCAGACTGCAAACTCCATGAAAACCGGGATCTCCTCTGACTCATTCACTGTGTGGTCTCGATGCACACGAACAGAACAGTGCCTGGCATAGGTTCGGGGCCCACCGAAATTTGGTCCCGGACACAGGGAAAAAAATGAAATATCGTCTTAAAGGTAGGAGAGAAGAGGGGTCTGTAGGTCAGAGAGCCAAGCATTCAGTGCTGTTGAAATTTTTCTTTGAAATTATTCCTTTCATCTTTAAAACTTATCGCTGTGAACTTTCCCCACTGTTCCATAATGCAACCCTATTTGTTTTAGTATAAGAATAATTCTTCAAATGACTTACCATTAGATAAAATCGACGCTCCGGGAAGATGGGCCACATGGACACCTCCAAGGGCATTCAGGAATATGAATAACTCAGTGTTAGAACTAACCACGGTGTAAGAATAGAGCTAGTCTTATGAGAGCGAGACGGACAACTCTGGGATCGTAGAACAAAATTCTAGAGGGACGTTTGGCTGCAGAGGTCTGGTGACCCAGCAGCCTGACGGCTCTCCTGGGTCCCCCCCTCTGGATCGAGACGCTCTGGGCCCCTCCATTTTACTGCTGCTTTAAATTCACGTGGGGACCCAGTGAACACTGCTTTTCAAACTCGCTTATGCTATTACCTGTCAGAAGTGCTGAGACACATCGGGTTTTCAAATCCCTCTATGCAGAGAGAAAAGAAAACTGAAATGCATAAAGAACATTTTTTAAGTTTATTTATTTATTTTGAGAGAGAGAGAGAGAGAGAGAGAGAGAATGCGAGCAGGGGAGGGACAGAGAGAGACAGAGAGAGAGAATCCCAAGCAGGCTCCGTGCTGTCAGCGCAGAGCCCTACATGAGCCACCCAAGTCATTCCAAGAACATTTTTAAGAAAGTCTCCTCGGGTTTACTGGTTTCACGTTTCCTACAGTTGCATGGCAGAGATGACTGGCCGATTGGTGGCCTTGCTTCCTTCCCTTTGCTGCCTTTGGACAGCAGCCCGTTGTCTCTGCTAACGGCTCACGCTCCCAGTGTGGCTGTTTCTGACTCTCTGTTCTAACAACTCATCCCAATAGAATTCGGACTCCACGTGGGGAAAGATGTTCAAGGTTTGGTTCACGGACTTACCTCGTCGTAGTTTTTAATGTCTGAGGTGGGTCCATAGAATCTGGGCTTTCTCATCATCATCCAGAATAAGCAGTTGGTTTCTAGGGTCACCAACCAAGGTTGAGAAATGATGAATTTCACTTTCCAAAACGTTGGCCACACGAGACCTTCCCTTTCAGCGCTAGACTGAGGGATGCTAGTTCTTCTGAGTGACCAGACCGAGGACCGGCCCCAGCTCTGCCCTGCTCTTCAGGTTAACCCTGGCTTTTGGGGATGGTCTTACCTCTCTTATTGGATGCAGCGTGCCATAAAATGAACATGGCACTCCTGTAGGACAAGGAAGCTCATCTTTTCCAGGGGCTAATTCATAACCCAATGTTTTAGCTGAGAAGCAAAATGGGTTCCAGGTATCTTTTTGGGCACTGAGTAGTGACGTACGTGATCTTAGAACAGTCATTTATCCCTTCTTCTCTCATTTGCTAAGAGGGGTCAATAATGATCTACTAGAATTGTTCTAAGTATTAAATGCATGGAAATCAACTACATCTGAGCCTGGAAAGCATCAAGTGTCCAAAAGGCGTCACTAGCATGGCTAGCAGTAAGAGTGATGTTTTCTTAAAATCTGAATATGGCTTTGTCTGCTGGGGATTTGGCAAGAATGTCCTCGTGTATTGGCGGGAATCCATCAATATCGATCAACGAGTGTTTATTGAGAATCTGTAACGTGAGTAAGGTGCTGACCTAGAAATAACTAGTCGAGATGGTGTGACTAACCCTACCTTCAGGAGTTTCTATTGCCATCCCTGAATTAAACTTCCTGTGATTCTAGGATAGAATCTCAGTGTTTGAGACAGGCCAGCTGGCCTTGGGAAAGATGAAGAAAAAAACTTGACTTCCCTTACAGGCAGCATTTTGAATTATAGCCATTCACCTTGGCTTTGCCCTGTAGCCCTGTGACACGGGTATTAACCATGAGAAGCGACATGACAGGAAAGGAGTGTGCAGCAAAGACTCTTGGAGTCTGGAAAGCTCATCGACAAGTGACAATTGAATCGAACAGATCTGAAAATCGTCATCCTACGGAAGAAGTGGGAAAAGGCAAACGAGTTTGCATTTCAGAGCCTCGGGAAGGCCCACGAACTGGGGATATCAGGCGTTTCCGAATGTGCAGGTAAAAACAGAACCGAAACCCAGTAGATAAGTGGAAGGGTCGTATAGAAAGCAGGTGGACTCCCAGAAGCTGAAACGCAGACAGGTGACTGCCTCTGCCACACGTGGTTGAGCTCTGCAAGATCACTTTCTGGAAAGGGTGGATGAGAGGACAACTTTCTCCCTTACGACTTTCAGAAGTATCGCTTGGAACTTTCCGTTTTGGATCTTTGCTGAGTTCTTCTACTCTTTAAATTCTCCTGTCTGCTCTTTACATTGGTTATTTGGAATGTTGTAATTCTGTATGCCTGTTCTCCATAGACTCTCCAATGATGATCTGGTCAACATCCTTGGCTTCAGATCCCACCAAAAGCTGATGATCGTTAAGAGCTGTCACATCCAACTCTGGCCTCATGTCTACGACAGGCCACCTGAGAACCACACTGGACGCTCCCCAGGCCCCGCGTATCCCCCAAAACCTTCTTTATATCTGTGTATTTCACCTCCATTTCCCCTCTCGTCTCCTACCATTTCCTCCGAGCCAAAGTCTGGGAGGGATCCTCACTCTTTCTTATCCTTCATTCTTCAGAAGTTGTTCTTAATCCCTTCCCATTCTTGGGTTCTATTAAACAAATGGCGCCAAGTGAACAGAAGAAAGAGCCAGATCTGGAGGAGTCTGTGTTCTCCCTGGGATGCTGACATATGAACATTATATGGCATTGGAGCAGAAATGCTCTGAATGATGGCTCTGTGAAGTTCCACAGCACAGAGAGAAGGAAGTGATGAATTTCTGGGTGGAGAGCAATTTCAAAGTTTCCAGAGAGATTCCATTGCAGCTGAGGCTTGAAGAAAGCATTAGCTTTTTCTCCTTAAGTGGATTTCCTTCTTTTAAGTTTATTTATTTTGAGAGAGAGAGGGAGAGAGGGAGGGAGAGAGAATCCCAAGCAGGCTCCATAGTGTCAACACAGAACCTGACATGGGGCTTGGTCTCAGGAACTGTGAGATCATGACCCGAGAGGAAACCAGGAGTCAGATGCTTAATTGACTGAGCCACCCAGGCGCCCCAGAAAGCATAAACATTTTTAGAAGAAGCAGCAGTCAGAGGATGCTGCCTCGGGCCGGGCATGGCCCACGGACACGAGTGGCTTGTTTGGCAACTGACGAGCCATTTGACCCTGGACCATCATTTGGCATGAGGAGTCCTGAGCCTAGCAGTAGTGAGGCTTCAGTCAAAATGTGGGTCACGAGGTGGGTGCCAAGCTTGGGTGACTAGACTTTATCCCACAGGCAGAGGGATCTCACAATGAATAACGAGCAGGGAAGAGGTTAACGTTTTGAAAGATTATTCTGGCAGCAACGAGGAGAACAGACTGGATGGGCTCGAGGAGATGGAGAATTTGAGGAATTATGGAACGTGTCCCGAGGTCAGATGGGTTCTTATGAAGACGACATCTCTGATGGAATAAGGAGGGTGAGGGCAGATGGGACATCCTGATTATGATTTCCATGGAGTCATGTGTTATTTTAGACTCTATTTTCTTTGACTGGAGCACAGTATCGGCTCTTGGCCACCGTGCAAGGACGTGCATTCAAAAAGAAGACAATGTCCCTTTCATGTTTCAAAGCCTTTCAAATTAGCATGAGGCTCTCTACAAAAGAGAGCACATGGGCATCTTCCCGAAGCTTTTTGCCATGGGCATCGGATATCGAAACCTCAGGATGTAGGTCAGCTTGAGGCTCTGCACTGACAGTCCTCACGCGCTGTAAGGACAAATCCATTCCCGGACGACATCACGCTCCAGGAGGGAGAGCTGCCCGGCGGGTCAGAGCGTGACCTGTGTCAGAGCGCAAGTCCCCCTCCCCCACCAAGCTGCCGATTCGTATGGAATCTACATTCCCGGAGACGCTGGCAGCCCAAATTCAAACTCGGTTCTAAATTAGCTCTTTTGCTAACGTGTTTCCTTGCCTAGAGGGATTTGGGAAATGGAGACAGTGCCTCTGCTATTGCCAAGAAAAAAAAAAAAAAAAAAAAGAAAAGCCTTATCTGAAAATACCAGAGCATTTTCTTCTCTTTTAAATTGGGTCAAATGCACTCAATTGAATTGGTAAATTTTTACAACAGAAAATAGATAAGTCCTCTGCAAGCAGGGCTTCCTGCTTTAAAATGCAGCTGAAAGCATTATTAGACTATAAAAGAGTTGTTGTGTTGGTCAGTCTGAGGAAGGGCTCAGCTTGTCCCCGGCAGAGGAAGGAGGTGCGCGTAAGGGATATTGTCTGACTGTAAATCATGGGTTGCAAAAAGAGGTAAGTGTTGCGAGCGAATGCAACCAAAACATTCAGGGAAACCGTGGCACAGGATTTTCCCAGAACCGGAAAATCTCAGATCTCAGGGAACAGACTGGACTGAACAGGGACCCAGGGTCTCAGCCACTTGGAGCATTAAGACTCAAAGTATGTTCAGCCATGTGGAATTGGAGAGCTTTTTGGTTTTGTGTGTGTGTGTGTGTGTGTGTGTGTGTGTGTTTACAGCATCAGCTGTGCTTTTTAAAAGCTTTATTTAAATTAGCATTCCGTAAAATTCACCTACTGTAAGTTTACAATTCAAAGTTTCAGAAAATTTATGGGGTGGTGCAGCCACCACCAAATTCCCGTTTTAGACCATTTCCATCACCCCTTAAAATTCCCTCGAACCTGCTTGCAGTAAAATCCTCACTCCCAGTTCTAGGCAAAAACTAATTTGCTTTTGGTGTCTATAAGTTAGTCGTTTCTGGATATTTGATAGAAATGAATAATAAGCAGTCTTTGGTTCTGGCTTCTTTACGCTTCGCGTAATAATTCTGAGGTTTATTCGTGTTGCAGCAGGTATCAGTGTTTCATTGATTTTTTTTTTTTACTGCTGAGTCGTATGCTGCCGAAAGGCTACACTACACTTTACCCATTCGTTGGGTGATGGACAACTGGGTTGTGTCCAGGGTTGGCTATTATGAATCACGATACTATATACGTGCACACACGAGTCTTTGTGCGGATGTATGTTTTCATTTCTCTTCGGTAGATTCCTGGGCATAGGGTTGCTTGGCCTCATGATTGAGTTGCTGGGTCTGTTTAACGTTGGAAGAAACTTCCAAAGTTTTCCGAAGGGGCTGTACCATTTTATATTGCCCCTGGCAACGTGTGGGGGTTCCATTTACTCCACATCCTCGTCAACACTTGGTGCTGTCTGCCTTTCTTATTATACCCATTTTCATGATTGTGGGGCTCTCCCAATTACTAACGATAGATACCTTTTTGTACGCCGATTAGTCATTTGTATGTTTTCTTTGTCGGAATGTCTGTTCAAGTGTTCAAGTCCTGTGCCCGGTTTTCATGTGGATTGTTTAGAATCTTATTATTGAGTTACAAATGTTTTTATATATTCTGGATACAAGTCCTTCATCAGACACATGATTCACAAATATTTTTCCCAACGTGTGACTTGTTGTGTTCATTTTCTTAACGATGTCATTGGAAGTGCAGACAATTTTCATTTTAATGGAGTCCGATTTATCAGTTTTTTTTTTTCTGTTACAGCTTATGCATTTGGTAGTGTGTCTGAGACCTCTTTGCCCAACCCAGTGTCACAAAGATGATCTCCCATGTGTTCTTCTAGAAGCTTTGTCATTTTGGCTTTTATATTTAGTATACGACCCGCTAGAAGTGAAATTTGTGTACGGTGTGAAATAATAGTCTCAGGCTTTTGTTTTGTTTTGTTTTCTGCATATGTTGCTCCAACCTTCCTGACGCCATTTGTTGAAAAAAAAATCATCCTTTTCACTACTCACTGCTTTGTTGAAAATCTAGTTTGTCATAAATGCAAGCATTCCTTTCTAGGCACTCAATTTCCTTTCACCAATCGATACGCCGACCCTTCTCACACACCGCACGGTCTGGATGATGGTCGCAGTATAGTAAGCTTCGAAATTGGGTGGTGATCTCCAACCTTGTTTTTTATTTTCAAAATTGTTCTGGCTCCTCTTAGCATCTCCATACAAAAGTAGGTCAGTTCCCTGTCAGTTTCTATAGATCAGTCTGCTAGAATATTGGTAGAGATGGTGTTGAATCTCTAGATCAGTTTAGCGAGAAGTGCCATTTCTCCAATATTTACTCCTCGAATCCATGGACGTGGGATATCTTTCTACTTACTTAGTTCTTCTTAGCAATCTTTTGTAGTTTTCAAATTATGCACTTCTTTTGTTAGAATTATCCCTAGTATTTTATTCTCCTTGATGCTATTGTGAATTACATTATTTTCTTAATTTCATTTCTGATTGTGCATTGCTAGTGCATGCTATAGTCTTGCTAAACTCATTTATTAGCTCTAGAAGTTTTGTTGCGGATTCCTTAAAATTTTTTTTTTTTAATTTTTTTTTTCAACGTTTATTTATTTTTGCGACAGAGAGAGACAGAGCATGAACGGGGGAGGGGCAGAGAGAGAGGGAGACACAGAATCGGAAACAGGCTCCAGGCTCTGAGCCATCAGCCCAGAGCCCGACGCGGGGCTCGAACTCACGGAACGCGAGAGAGTGACCTGGCTGAAGTCGGATGCTTAACCGACTGCGCCACCCAGGCGCCCCTTAAAATTTTTTACATATGGGGTTGTGTCAAACATGAACAAAACAGTTTACTTCTTCCTTTCTGATTCATCTTTCTTTCTCCCCAGGTTTTTCTTTACTTCCTCCCTCCCTTCCTTCCTTCCTTTCTTCCTTCCTTGTTTCCTTCCTCCCTCCCTTCCTTCCTTCCTTCTTTCCTTTTCCTCTCTTATTTCGTATGTCAGTCTAGCTAAAAGCTTGCCAATCTCCTTGATCTGGTCAAAATCACAAGTGTTGTTTTCACTAGATTTCTGTTTTTGTTTCACAGATTTCCACTTTTTTATAAAAAGTGTATTTATTTTGAGAAAGAGAGAGACAGAGAGTGTGAGCAGTGGAGGGGCAGAAATGGAGGGGGAGAGGGAGAATCTCAAGCAGGCTCACATTGTTAGTGTGAGGCCCGTAGTAGGGCTTGAATTCAGGAATGGTGAGATCATGACCTGAGCCAAAATCAAGAGTCAGATGCTTAACGACTGAGCCACCCAGGCACCCCTCACTGATATCCATTTTAGTTTTCCCCCTATTTGCTTTCTAATTTGTTTTTCTTTGTCTTTCTTAAAAGGGAGGCTCAGTTTATTGATATAGGGGTTCTTCTGACATAAGTATTTAAAGCTAGAATTTCCCTCTAAGCAATCCTTTACATGCATCCCTTACATTATATGTTGTTTTAAACTTTTTATTCTTTGAAAATACGTTTCAATTACCTCTATGGTTTCTTCTTGACCCATAGGTTTTATGGAACTGTGTTGATTTTTAAATATTGGAGATTTTTTTCCATGTATCTGTCTTTTGTGGATCTTGAATTTAATGCCATCATTGCCAGAGAATGGCCTTTGTGTGGTTTTGATTATTTGAAATTAATTGAGGGGCGCCTGGGTGGCTCAGTCGGTTAAGTGTCTGACTTTGGCTCAGGTCATGATCTCACAATCCATGAGTTCGAGCCCCGCGTCGGGCTCTGTGCTGACAGCTCAGAGCCTGGAGCCTGTTTCAGATTCTGGGTCTCCCTCTCTCTCTGCCCCTCCCCTGTTCATGCTCTGTCTCTCTCTGCCTCAAAAATAAATAAACGTTAAAAAAAAATGAAATTAATTGAGACCTGTTTTGTGGCCCAGAAGATGATTTATCTTACAGACACGTATGTGTGTGCTGTATCTGGGCTGGGGTGTGCGTTTTTGAGTCTGTGTTGGATTTTCTTTTGGCGAGGCTTCCTTACCGCTCACATCTCCTCAAGAGAGAGCACCCCGGCTCTGACAGTTACGAACGTATGGGTTCCTTTTTTATCTTAATGTTTATTTCTGAGAGAGAGACAGAGTGCCAGCAGGGGAGGGGCAGAGAGAGGGGGAGACCCAGAATCCGAAGCAGCCTCCGGGCTCAGAGCTGTCAGCACAGGGCCCGACCTGGGACTCAAACCCATGCACTGCGTGATCATGACCTGAGCGCAAGTCGGACGCTTAACCGACTGAGCCACCCAGGCGCCCCCAGCAACCCATGGTTTCCTCGGGCCTGCTCCTGTCTCCCCTGTGCATGTGCAAGACCTGTGGGCAACCCAGGTTATGCGGGAGCTT
Organism: Prionailurus bengalensis; assembly: GCF_016509475.1. Taxonomy (NCBI): domain Eukaryota; kingdom Metazoa; phylum Chordata; class Mammalia; order Carnivora; family Felidae; genus Prionailurus; species Prionailurus bengalensis. The sequence goes on along the minus strand of NC_057354.1, from coordinate 131,637,903 downwards.
GTCCAGGCCCATCGTGGCTACCTTGCCTCGTGCAATTCCCTGTGAAAACCAGTTTATTAACCCAAGAGGCCCCCAGCCCCCACGTGCTTGCCGCTTGGACTGACGATGTCCCGAGTCCAGTGAGGCCCTTGGGGAGTGGTACTGGAGTTTCTTCCCGTTGCAGCCTATGCCGAGCTGCTCAAATTATGGTGCCCTGGAGGGTGCGGTGCTCCTCAGGTCGTTGTCTGACTTTGGTCCCTTTCCAGAGGAGGGAGATGTTGTCTGGGACAGCGGTGTCCAACCTCCCTGACGCTTTTTGAAAAAAGGCGATTGTTTCATGACGGAAGTTGGACTCCTGTTTGCCCTCTTTTGCATCGTCCCTTCCAGCTTGACACCTGCTCCCCAGGGGAGATCCCCGGCCACGCGCTGTAATCCAGAGACTGCCTATAATTTGGGAGACTGAGGCCCAGAAAGGGAAGGGGCTGCTTCGAGTTCACTTTCAGAGCCGCTGAGCGGAGGGCGTCAGGACACGGGCTCGTGGCAGGTGGAACCAGGGCTCCTCCGGCCACGAGAGGGGCCGCACCTTCCGCCGTCGTTGGGAGAGCAGGGGGGTCCAGACTTGCATCTCATCCTGTTGGGGTGGGAAATCCCCACGGCCCTGACTCTGGAAAGTGGGGAGCCCCTCCCCAGAACACTTGGCCTTCCTCCGCCCCTCCCCGCTAGCTGCGCCGCCCTCTTTGTCCCGTCATAATCACCACCCACGAGGGTCACTTCCCACGCGCCTGGTTGCCTCGGCACGTGGCGGCATGGGGACACCTGGTGTGTGTCCCATGAGCGTCCTCAGCCTGTTCTGTGAGCTGCCTCCTGGGGGTGGGGCACGGAACTTCATTGTTCACGTACGGTCTTCACTGAACCCCTATGACAACAGCCTCCCAAGAGTCCCCCCACCCCCACCCCCCGGTCCCTCCGTGTGACACACGGGCTATGAGAGAGGTTCAAGAACACATCTGAGACCTCACGGGGATGGACGAGGCCGGGATCTGACCTCACGTCTGTGTGTTTCCAAAGTCTGTGGTTTCTGCCGTCAGACCACGTGCATCTGCAAAACCATGAAAGCCTCACGGGTGGCAGCGGGGGGTGGGGGGGTTGGTGGCAGCAGGGGGCGTGGCAGCACCTCCAGCCTGAGCCCGAATTCCGGGGCATAACCCGATCCAGCAGGGCACCATAAGGAGCCACACATACCGCACACACATACAAGGCACACAGGCACACCCTGTCTCCTGCCTCCCACGTGATCCCAGCTACATGCCCCCCCCCCCCCCCCATGTAGAATCACCCACTGGGCAAAGAGGACAGATCACATGGCTTCTTGTCTTTTTCAATTATGGCACTTTGGCTCAGCATCTACCTTCCTGAGCGCAGGTAGGATTGTACAAAGTTGTCAGAGACACAGTTTTCTACGAAGGTGCCTTGCAAAATTGCCCTGGGGAGTAGCACTCTTTTTTTTTTTTTTTTTTTTTTTTTTAAGGCAGAATAACCATTCTTCACAGCTTCTCTGCCGTGGGAAGAGCGAGCAGGTTGGTGGAGGAGTTTAGCAGATTTATTGACATGAACATAGTTTTGAGACAGAAGGCAAGCTGTCATAGCCTGACATGCAGGAAACTCGGGATAAATATTTCTGTTGACGCCCCATGTATCCCTTATCCCCACATGCCCTCGCGCTGGGCTCTCCTGTCAGGATGAACTTGTAGGAGGCTTTGCTTTTGCCCCAGAAGAGGGCCAGGGGGGCGGTGGGTGGGGGCAGGGAAGAAGGGGAGCGAATTCGTGAAAATTACTGGGAGGGAAAGCAGAGGTGGAATAAAATCGTAAGACAGAAGTCCCCTCCCGTCGGAGGGAATGTGATCCGGGACCCCCCCCCCCTCCCCTGGGGACGCCTGAAATCTGCCATTGCCATAGTAGCCTTTCCACGCATCCCGGGTTTTTCCCTATACATCCATACCTACGCTAAATTTAATTTATAAAATCAGTACAGTGAGAGATCACCAACAATGACATAATAAAATAGCATAATTGCAACAATATACTGTAATAAAAGTCGCGTAGATCTCAGCAACCGCAGCGTACGATATTTTTTCTCCACTAAGCAGGTCAAGAACTTACACTTTTTCACTTAAAGGAAGCACTTTCTGGCTTCTCCTTGGGATCTCCGCCTTGCCAGCACTGCTACTGTTGCGTTTGGGGCCATTAGTAGGTAAAATACAGGTTACTTCGCAGCCCCTCCGACAATCAAGAGCCTAAGTGACTCGAGGTGGGTGACATGGGCAGTGTGGGGGCTCTGGGCATGGGGGTGATTCGTGCACGTGCAGGATGGAGCTGGACAGGGTGAGATCTCATCACGCTACTCAGAGCGGTGCACAACTTAAAACTTACGGATTGTTGATTTCGAGAATTTTCCATGTGATATTTTCAGACCTCTCTTGAAGCCATGCACACCGGAACTGTGGAGGGGGTACTGACTGTAGTCATGTCTTTCGCAAGCAGACCCAGCGCGCATTTTAAAAGCAGAAATGACAGATTATACCCGATAGACTAGCCAGTAGTAGCTGACATTTATACTCGGGGCACACTGCTAAGCCGTCCGCATGCCTTCATTCAGCAAATTTTATTGAACATGTACGAGATGCCGAGTTTGATCACGGGCACTTGGGGTCTATCAGTGAATAAATTCTCACGGAACTTCCATTCTTTTCTTTTTAAAAAAAAATTTTTTTTCAACGTTTATTTATTTTTGGGACAGAGAGAGACAGAGCATGAACGGGGGAGGGGCAGAGAGAGAGGGAGACACAGAATCGGAAACAGGCTCCAGGCTCTGAGCCATCAGCCCAGAGCCCGACGCAGGGCTCGAACTCACGGACTGCGAGATCGTGACCTGGCTGAAGTCGGACGCTTAACTGCGCCACCCAGGCGCCCCTCTTTTCTTTTAAAAAAAAATTTTTTTTTTAACATTTATTTATTTTTGAGACAGAGAGAGACAGAGCATGAACGGGGGAGGGGCAGAGAGAGAGGGAGACACAGAATCGGAAGCAGGCTCCAGGCTCTGAGCCATCAGCCCAGAGCCTGACGTGGGGCTCAAACTCACGGACCGTGAGATCGTGACCTGAGCTGAAGTCGGACGCTCAACCGACTGAGCCACCCAGGCGCCCCCTTTTCTTTAAAAAAAAAAAATTTTTTTAAATGTTTCTGTATTCGTGAGAGACAGGGAGAGACAGAGCACGAGCAGGGGAGGGGCAGAGAGAGAGGGAGACACAGAATCCGAAGCAGGTTCCAGGCTCTGAGCCGGCAGCCCAGAGCCCGACGCGGGGCTCGAACCCATGAGCGGCCAGATCGTGATCTGAGCCATAGTCATAGATGCTTAACCGACTGAGCCACCCGGGCACCCCAAGGAACTTCCATTCTTGAGGGAAGGGAAGAAAGACAACACTGGTGGAAAGCTGGGCCATAGGCCGCTTGGGATGAGTACCAGATGCTCACGGGGACAGAGTCCAAGCTTGGCAAGAGGACATGGGGGAAATGACACAGCCAGTCTTGGGGCCTTCCTCCTCTGGTCCCCGCTGCTCCCATCAGAGCCCTGGCAGCCCTTGCCTTCCCTCGCTGGCCTGTGCTCCTTCACACCGTGTACCTTTCATTGTCTAGTTCTCTGTTCCATTTCAGGCTCTTCCTTTGGTGGCCTTCACTCCTCCCTCTCAGTTCCAATGTTTCCTCCACTGAGCCCGCTGCTCTGCCGCCCGCCAGTTCTCGCCACAAAGTCTCTGGGCCTTCTCGCTGCCCCCGTGGCCTGGGATGCCCTGCTTTTTTGGGACAAGGGTCTCATTTTATTCTGCCGCCAGCTCCGGACCATCGGTGAACCGTGTGTTGCCAGAGCCACCCTGCTCTAAGGGATCTCGGAGGGGCTCTCGGACTTTCCACTGGACCGGGAATCTTCTTCTAGGGTGAAAACAAAGTTTTGCCTCCCAAACGTGAGCCCCTTGTGTAGCAGGTTGGTAGGTGTTCAGTGAATATTTAGGGAGCACATCGCCACGCAGATCACCTAAAATTTGCATCGTGAGGGCCTCACAAAATCCGAGTTCGTGTTCTCACTCGCCTCTGAATCCCTAGTGCATTTGCCCATCATCTGCCCAGTGCCTAAAATGTGCCAAACCCTGTACCGGCACTGAGGGCAGAGAGATCTATGAGAAATGCCGTCTGCCAAGAAGGAAGGCCTTGGACGGGGCCGCAAGGTGAACCCGAATGCAGGTGTCAGAAGGGAACCTGAGAGTAACACAGGTTTGTGACCATGGAGGAGGAGGCTGTCCCTTTGTGGGGTGGTCGGGAAAGGAGTCACACAACAGAAGAAGACCCCCTAAGCTTGTTTAAAAGTAGAGGCAGGAGAAAGGGGCTCAGCTTCTCACCTTGGCTGCTAATTGTGTGGGGCCGCTGTTATTCGCATAGAGAGCGTTTATCGAGTGCGTATGGAGTGCCGGCTACTGAGCTGAAGACGCTCCAGGACTATCTCATTTCCCGCTGCCCTGGAGGGCAGACTCTTACCCCCGTTTTTTGCTGGGGAACAGGGAGGTTGGGCTATTTGTTCCTGTCACAGGCAGTGAGTGGTGGAACCCGGAGACTTTTATTATTCCCATAAATGACCTTGAATGCCATGGTCTCCACAAAGCCTTCCCTAACTATAGCACACCTTTGGGATTGCCCATTTTCCGGAGTTATCACAGCACTCCCAAACTTTACTATACATCAGCCTTTCAATAATTGCCCATTAGTCAGACTTCTCTCATGGCTTGATAGCGACTCATTTCACTGCTTGATCTGTTAACATTCATCTCTTACGTGGAAAAAGCAAAAATCACCCACAGATGAGTACCATTCCCAGGACTCTTGTCACTGTTCCTCTCTCCATGTCCAACAGAGTAGCTGTGGTAATCAGGCATCCTGATGGATGGATGTGTGTTCCCCAAGTATGGTCCTGGACAAGTTATATCATTTCCCTAAGACTCGATTTACTTGTTTGTACAAATAGGACACGAACCCCCTTTGGAATGATTTTGGAATGAGTAGATATGACGCGTAAGAATACACTTTGTTCTGGGGCGCCTGGGTGGCTCAGTCGGTTAAGTGTCTGACTTCGGCTCAGGTCATGATCTCACAGCTGTGGGTTCGAGCCCTGCGTCGGGCTCTGTGCTGACAGCTCAGAGCCTGGAGCCTCCTTCGGATTCGGGAACACAGAATCCCCCTCTCTCTGCCCCTCTCCTGCTCACGCTCTGTCTCTCTCTGTCTCTCAATAATAAATAAATGTTAAAAAAAAAGGAAAACACTTTGTTCTATGAACAGACATTTCTCCAAAGAAGAACTACAGATGGCCAACAGACACACGAAAAGAGGCTCAAAGTCACTAAACACCAGGGAAATGAAAATCAAAACCACCATGAGATAGCGCCTCACACCGGCCAGCACGGCTCAAATCAAAAACACAAGAAACAACCAGTGCTGGCGAAGGTGTGGAGAAAAAGTAACCCTCGTGCACTGTTGGTGGGAAAAACAAACTGGAGTGGCCACTGTGGAAAACAGCACGGATGTTCCTCAAAAAATTAGAAGTAGAATTACTATTTGACCCAGTAGTCCTACTACTGGGTCTTTGTCCAAAGAGAACGAAAACACTAATTCCGAAAGATATATGCACCCCTATGTTTATTGCAGCATTGTTCGCGATAGCCAAATGATGAAAGCAGTCCAAGTGTCCACAGACAGATGAATCGATAAAGAAGATATATGGATAACAGTATAGAAGTCAGCCATAAAAAAGAATGAAATCTTGCCATTTGCAACCACACGGGTGGATCTGGAGGGCATAATGCTAAGCGAAAAAAGTCAGAGAAAGACAAATACCATATGATTCCACTCATAGGTGGCATTTAAGAAACAAAACAAATGAGCAAAGAGAAAAAGAGACAACCCTGCCCCCCCCCCCCAAAAAAAAATCCCAGACTCCCAATTATAGAGAACAAACTGGTGGTCACCAGAAGGGAGATGGGTGGGGGGATGGGTGCAGTGGTGAAGGGGACAAATGCTCATGATGAGCACTGAGTAATGTATAGAATTATTGAATGACTATCTTGTACCTCGGAAACAAATATAACCCTGTATGTTAACTGTACTGGGACTAAAATTTAAAAAAGAAAAAGAAAAGGAAAACACTTTGTTTTAGTTTCCTGACTCCCTTCCCTTGAGGCAATCTTTAACAATAAGTGCTGCTGCTCGTATTGGGGATAAATGGCCTTGCAGTTTATAAAACAGTTTATAGAACGGAATGTGGATCGGGAAACCAGGGTTCAATTCCTAGCTTTTGTGCCCATCAGCTGTGTAATTCGGGACAGGTAATTGAGTCTGCCTTTCGCTCTTTCATTCGTAAAATATTTACTGACCGACTCCTACGCTGGGGCGGAGTTCTGTGGCCTGGACCGAGAGCAGTGGGGGGACAGGTCCCTGGCCTCGTGGACCTTTCACCTCCTGGAGCTTCCGCATGGAAAGAGGCAGGAGGCCGCTTCTGGGGTGGTTTGCAGAGCTGGGGACAGCTCCTGAAAACAAAGCAGCAATTTGACAGATGTAACTGATGGAAAGAACATGTTATCTGCGGTCAGAGGAACTGGGTTCGAATTCCGGTTTTGTCTTCCTGAATGAGTGGCTTCGGACTGAGTGACTCCGCGGGGCCACGTCTTTCCAGCGCTTTAATTTCCTCATCTGTTCAGCAGAAAAACCACGTTCTCCTTCTCCCGCGGTTTCTCCTGTAGCAGGTCAATGCGATGATGTCAAGGAAAGAGCTCTGTGCCCAGGACAACACTATGTGCGTGTGAGTCATTTGTGAGTTACTAGTTGTTTAAAATGAAACATAGAGCCCAAATGCCCATCGACTGATGAATGGATAAAGAAGATGTGGTGTATATAGCTATACATACAAGGGACTACTACTCGGCAATCAAAAAGAATGAAATCTTGCCATTTGGAATGACGTGGATGGACCTAGAATGTATTATGCTAAATGAAATAAGTTAGTCAGAGGAAGACAAATACCGTATAACTTCACTCTCTGTGGAACCGAGGCAACAAAAGAGATTAACATAGGGGAAGGGAAGGAGAAATGAAACAAGATGAAAACAGAGAGGGAGGCAAACCCTAAGAGACTTTGAACTCTAGAGAACTGAGGGTTGCTGGAGGAGGGGCGGGTGGGAGGATGGGCTAAATGGATGATGGGCACTAAGGAGGGAACTGGTTGTGATGAACGCTGGGTGACATAGGTAAGTGATGAATCACTAAATGCTGCCCCTGAAACCCATACTGCGTGATATGTTAACCAACTTGAGTCTAAGTCAACTCTTGGAAGAGAACACATGCGGCCCGGGGTTCTCTCTTGCCCCGGAAAGTAAAATACATCTGAAAGCGACAACACTCGGAGGACAGCGTTGTTGTGATTGGCCGCAGGCTCTGGATGTCCACTAGCCCAGGTTACCTGTGGAATCGACCGAAGCCCTCTTTCTTTCTTGGTAGTGCTATCTCTGATGCTGAGCCACGGGATTCCCCCCAATGTCCTTTGCTGCAACTGTGGACTCCCCCCAGAGTGCTCCTGCTGCTTAGTGTATTTCCCGCTGAGATGTTCCCATGTGGAGAGGACCAGGCGGACCGTCTGCGGGAAGAACCCCAGGCTGGAGGTTCCGTTCCTCCGTGGAGAGTGGCAGATTGGTACCAGGGAACTGTTTACTTGTCTTTTGTCTCGATTACCCACGAGTTTGGTGAGTGTGTCCCCAGGCCTCTGGTGAGCCCTGTTCGGGAGAAAGTCACTTTCTCACGGACCCAAAGCTGGGCGAGACTGTCAGCTGCGGGTCCTCCCCGAGCCAGCCTGCCGGACCCCTCCTCTTGCTGCCTCAGCTGGCGGCCCAGGGCGGGCAGCAGAGACCAACCGGCAAGACGCCAGCAGGGCCCTCGGGTCTGCAGAGACAAGGCCTCATTGTGCATCGTGGAGGATTCTGACTCAGTGGCCTGCTGTATTCCAGTCTCTACGGCTGCGAGGAGTGGTCATCGCACACACATTCGTACATACGAATGGCAAAGTAGCGCCTTCCATGCTCCGAGGGCAGGCGCTCAGGGATGCTGAGGGAGAGACCCAGCGAGGCGCGGCGACTTGCACAAAGTGCGACAACTGAGGCAAGGTGGGTCGTTCGGGACGCGCGGCCCTCGCTTGTTATGTTGTCTCAAGCAGGATCTTCCAGGCGCTGTGAGGGATGCAGGCGAGGGCAGGGGACCGGAAGGAGCTCCCAGCTCACAGGGACCCACCAGGACACAGGCAGTGTGGTAAGCGCTGTGCCAGGGACAGACGTCGAAGGTCCGAGGAGCAGAGGTGACATCTGCTCGGCAAGCGGGTGAGACTTCACGGAGGGAGGAGCCTTGAAGAATGAGTCTAATTGGAGGAGGAGAGGAGTTGGTTAGGTAGACAGAAGGAACCGTGTGAACAGAAGCATGGCACAGCGAAACCTGAACCCCGAGGAGGGATTTAATGAAGAATGTGTGAAAACGGTTGTCGCTTTCCTTTGGGGAGCGAATTCCAGAAAACGCAAGGTGAGTGGAAAAACACAGCCAGCGGTATCCTGATACATTCATGGCGGCCAACGCCCCCCCAAGAAAAATTCAGGGAAAATGAGTCAAGTCCGAAGGGAAGGAGACTGCAGGAGGCCCAGAGGGAAGGAAGCTGGTTGCATTGCAGGCCTGGGCTTCGGTCCCCTGGCCCGCTGGCGCCCAGTACAAGGGACAGCGAGGGTGGGACGCAGAGTCGAACAGATCCCAGATTAGAACGAGACAGCGGCTTATCCCTCGTGTAGGTTTCGGGAAGTCTGAGCTCTTGGAACTGCAGCCTCCTTATTTCTACAATGAAGGTGATGATTCTGCCTCCCAGGCTGGGTGTCGGCGTCCCGGGAAGTAACACAGCACAAGCAACCAGCGACGTACCTAGTCGGTGGTCGTGCTGGGGGGGAACACTGGCTTCTCTCGCTGTCTCCTGAATACTTAGAATGAGGCCATCGTCTAAAAAAATAACAATAACTAGAATTTTCCCTCCCCCCAAGTACTCAAGGGGGATGTGTGTTAAAATGGGATGTGATTCCTTTTAATCAGATGATAGGGATCTCGGCTGACGTCACAGTCTCGGGAACCTCACTGAAACACACCCAGCCCTTAGTGCTGTGAATTGGAGGCCGGTCTGAACTCTCGGTGACCTTGGCACAGAGGACCTTTTCATGCACTCTGCACGGGGAGGAGAATTCAGGGGCAGGCAAGGGGCACGTGGGCAAGGACGTGCATGGAGCTGGTTTCTTTCCGGGGTTGACAATTTAGTCAAGAACATCTTAGTTATGCGCCAGTGAGTTCCTAGAACCCTGGGGGCAAAAGGGACCTTATGCTTCCCCAGGAGATGTTTCTCTGTCTTACAAATGATCTCTATTTTATTGCCTGGCCTTCTCGAGTGTCTCTTTGTATGAATTCCAATTGCTAACTGCATGGGAACGGCCTGCCGTGGAACATTCCGGTTGGTCTCAGGTGCTCACGAGTGCCGCCAGTTTCCCGGGTCTGAGACACTCCCTCCTCTATTTAGCTCCTTGATGGCGGCCTCTTAGCCCAGAGCTGGAGATAGAAGCCAGGTCAGGGGTTCTAAATAATTTTGCAGGTGTCACTCTTCACCTACAGGGGATGAAAATCTGGAACGTCTGTTTTCTGCAAAACAAGCTTGAAATGACGCCAAGGGTGTGGGGATATGCCAAGATGGCGGACGCTATCTTGAGTGCGAGGGCCTAATGGATAAACTGAGGCCCAGAGAAGGGTGGGTGACATGACTGCTCCCATAATCACAGACGATAAGGCACACAGATGAGAAAGGGGCTGTGGGAATCAGGGTCAGGTCGCTGTGGCCCCTCATCTAATGCTCTTTTGCCCATCTTTCATCTGCTTAGAGGGCCCCCCCAGGCTACGGCAGTGGTGAGGGAAACGGGGCGTAAATTTAAGAGGGGCTCAACGTTCTAGAATGCACTGTGGCACGACAAGCGTGAGGTGCTACCTCACACGCTCCTCGATGCTGGATGGCTGTGAACAAGCCCACAACTACCGTGTTATAAACCCTAGAAAATACCAGGGCGGCCTGATGACTTCGATTCTCCGGGGAGAGACCGCTTTTGGCTCTGAGACCAAGGCCTTAGATCCCTCCTCCTTTAAATGTGCCCTAAATTTGCATCTGAGCTCTGTTTCCTTGGCCCTTTTGTGATTTCGCATTGAAACGAAAACACAAGTTCCTCCGGGGACTTTTCTAATCTGGTTGCAAATAGCAGATGACCAAATTCACCAGCTTCTGTAATTCACTAGACCCGGTAATCACAGCCTCGAAATCCCCCCAAATCCCACTGCAGGGACTCAGGCAAAAATAGCAAGTGAGGTCAGCCCCCGAAGGGGAGAAAAGGGCCCTTGTCATCTAAATAGGAGGAATCAAACCATCTTTTAAATGCAAGGTTAAGAAATGCCTTACGTGTTTGTGCTGCACCACTTAATTTCTCTCTCATTCACTAGCGGGTCTGAATGTCTGCTGTGAACCAGACGCCAGGGAGGAATGAGATGCCAGAGAGGATTTGCTGGGAAGCTAATGAGGCCTCAGCTTCAGGGCCCCTGCTGCACTCTTGGCCTCTCCCGAGGCCCGGGAAAGGAGCCCCGGCGATGTGTTCACGGTCCGCGGTCAGGTGGTTTTGTAAAATACACCTATGTAAAGAAGGCTCCTCTTTCCATTGTGAAGGTTTCATTTTGCAGGCCGCCTGAATCTGTCCCCTCCCCTTTCTCCAAGAACAGCTTTGGCCTTGGGGGAGGGACGTTCGGGTGAACAATGAATTGTCAACTATATTAGAGAAACTGGTTGGAAGTCAGGGTACCGCGGGACCCGGAGGAAGGAGCCCTGGCCTGTTGAGAAGCCCACGGATGGAGCTAGAGCTTAGGAAGGGGGGTTTATTCTGTGTCGCCAACTGGGTATGTAGCAATTCAGGTTTTTTTAATGCCTATTTTATTTTTGAGAGCACGAGCGGAGAGAGGTGGGGGGGAGCAGAGGATCCAAAGTGGGCTCTGTGGTGAGAGCTTCAAAAGTCAGCTGTGCCCTGGGGGTCCCCCTGGCCACCTGCATTTCTGACCCACTGGCTGTACCTTTGGGAGTTCCCGTGAACCTCCCATGTTCGATAATTCGATAGAACAACTCGCAGACCTCAGGAGAGCACTAAACTTATGATGACAGGTTTACCATAAAGACTACACTAGGGTGAGGTCCGGGGGGAGTGCAGCGGTTCTGTGCCTTCTGCTGAAATCAGGGCAGGGGTGCCTGGGTGGCTCAGTCGGTTAAGCGTCCGACTTCGGCTCAGGTCATGATCTCACGGTGTGTGGGTTCGAGCCCCGCGTCGGGCTCTGTGCCGCCTCCTGGTAGCTGCTCGGCGTGCTGGCATTCTCTGCCCTAATCTGCGCTGATGTCCCTCAGTAAGGTGGCTCAGGAAGAGCGGACTCGGGATTCCCCACTCCCTGGACACGCCCGGCCTCAAAGCTGATGCAGCTGGCTCTGCTCAGGAGGCTGAAACCTTCTAGAACTCTCCAAGGAGACAGGGGGTAAGGGGACCCTTGTGCTGACACGTTCATCACGCCTCCCGACTAAAAAGTACAGAGAAGAGAGTGTAGACCATTTCAACCTGATGTGGTCCATCCCTTCCTTCACAGCAAACCCTAAGAGGTGGAGCTTGATGCGTGGACCCTTCCTCACTCGCCACACAACCCCCGTGAGCCTCACTTGCGTGTCAGAGGCAATCCTTCCCCTCTTTTTTGTTTCGGCTGCTTAATCGAATTTTCTTGAATTTTGAGAAAACTGTAGATTCACATGCAATGGTGAGAAATAATGCAGAGAGATCCTGTGGTTTATTCTGTCCCCACTCCGGCCCCCTTCCAGTGGTACCTTCTTAGTGGACTAGAGTCCGTTATTACAAAGGATCTTGAAGTGTTCCGAAAAAGAAGACTTCCGTCACCACCCGGATCCCTCACGTGGGCCTCTGATGGCCACTCCCAACTCCCACTTCTGTTTCCCTTTTAATCTGCAGCAACCATCGCTCTATTCACCATTTCTATCGAGACAGCTGGCATAAACACGTGGCCAGGTCTTAGTATAGAGCTGTCTTCACTACTGTGGGACGAACACGGACACGTCTTCGCGAAAGGTCCCGATCTCCCCTTTGGAAGGTGGGCATTTCGAGCAGCCATGGAGGAGGTTCAACACTCAGAGAAACAATAGATAATACACGAAGAATGATTCAGAATATTGCTCTGGCAGACATCTATGACGGCACAGCACCATACACGTGTATTTGCCCATGTTAGAAAATATGCCTAATCCCTTCCCTTTTTTAGGTGGAATGGCAGTTCTGGCCTTGATACAGTAAGAAATTATGTTGTGGGGCGCCTGAGTGGCTCCGTAGGTTAAGCGTCCAACTTCGGCTCAGGCCACGATTTCATGGCTCGTGAGTTCCAGCCCCGCATCGGGCTCTGTACTGATGGCTCAGAGCCCGGAGCCTGCTTCGGATTCTCTGTCTCCCTCTCTCTCTGCCTTTCCCCCATTCTCTCTCTCTTTCTCTCTTTTCTCTCTCTCAAAAATAAACACACATTAAAAAAAGAAATACGCTGTGTGCATAACATTATAAACATCACTTTGCATTCAGTGCTATTTTCCAAATGCAGGAAAGGGGACCGAGGTCCCCAGAGACAGCGACGTCGGTTTGCTCTTTACATGATGTGGGCAGTCCCCACTGCCGTGCTCAGGCTGACATCATCAAAGTTTTCAGAGAGAAGAGGGGGGTCAAAAGAAGTTTGGGGTTCTGATGCTTTCAGATCTGGGCTCACTAGTGTTTCTATACTTGGTTTCCAGTTCAAGGGACTGAGGGAGCAGAGGGAAATTGTGCCAGCCGCTGACTGCCTAGTAACGGCCGGGGTAAGGATGATTCAGAACAAGAAGACTGACCCAAACTTCAGTGGGATTTCATCTCCGTGGAAATGCCTTCTATAGAAGAACCGGCTTTCTTTACATGTTCCTACTAACCTTCTTTCATGACCTAATTCCCCTTCCTTTCCCGGGGACCAGAGCTCGGCAGCATTCTCCATATTGGGGTATGTCAGACACAATGGGACTAGCCCTTTCCCGGCTCATTGAAGGTTTCTACTCTCCTCTCACTTTTCAGCGACGGTGTGCGTAGAAAGAGTACTGGAAAAGACCTAGCTCTCTCGTTTCCTTTTCCCTCCTCCCTTCCTGGATGGCAGGGGGTGCAAAATTCACCATTCAAAATGATGCAGGATCAGCTTGCCAGAGAAAAACTAACAGGTCAGCATTGTCACAGAGTGACCATCACCAAATGCGGTATATTCCGATCGTACATATTCTTCTCTTTTTGTTTGGGGGAACGGCTTGCATAGTAAAGTGCCCAAATATCTCCGGCGGATAAGCTGAGTGAGTCTCTTTTACATATAACCTGTGTAGCCACCACCCAGTCAAGAAGGCAGAGAGCATTTCCATCACGCGGGGGCCCCCTTCCCACCTTTTCTTCTTCAGCGTGCACCCCTCTCAAGGTTAGTACTGTATTCTATATTCTAAATTTTTTTTTACATTTATTTATTTTTGAGAGACAGAGAGAGCACAAGTGGGGAGGGACAGAGAGAGAAAGAGCCAGAATCCAAAGCAGGCTCCAGGCTCCAGGCTGTCAGCACAGAGCCCGACGCGGGGCTCGAACCCACAAACCGTGAGATCATGATCTGAGCCGAAGTCGGACGCTTAACCGACTGAGCCACCCAGGTGCCCCAACTATGCTCTATATTCTGACAGGAGTTTAAATTTAAGTTTAAACCAAGTGAAATGTACAACGCAAGAATGTCAGTAACAAACAAAACCAGAAGGAGCTCTTTGAAAATATAAAAATATTTCGGACGTAGTATTGGGCGAGGTGAAAAAAGAAAGTAATCTCCAGACAGACGAGCCGTGCCTGCTAGGAACTCATGAGTCACACCGTGACCCATTTGTTCCGTCCTGTAACCTCACATGTATTGAGAACCCCCTATGTCCCGGTCACTCTGGTTTTAAACATAGCAACTCATTTCATCCTGAGCACAGCCCTGGGAGGTAGGTGTCACTATACTCATTTTACGGGTAGGGAAAGTGAGGCAAAGAGAAGTGAAGTGTTTCGTCAAGATCGTGCAGCCAGAGGACAGTCGAGCCACAGACATGTAAACATACAACATAGTTTGGTAGAACCCGTGACAGGAGACCGAGCTCAGGCGGGACAGTAAAGGAGAGCAAGGATTCGAGGTTTGGCAAAGGAACAAGCCAGGAAGGCTGAAGGGTGGTGGTGTTTTAGCTTTAAGAAAAGCAGAGGGCAGTGAGATGGCAAAGCAACTTGAAATGGTCATACGTGATTGTTCTTGACTGGCGCTCAACATTTTTATTTTATTTTATTATTTTATTTTTTGAAAGAGAGAGAGGAAGAAGGGGAGGGGCAGAGAGAGAGAGAGAGAGAGAGAAAGGGATTGAGAATCCCAAGCAGGCTTCACACTATTAGGGCAGCACCTACTTTGGGACTCGATCTCCCCAACTGTGAAATCATGACTTGCACGGAAATCAAGAGTCAGATGCTTCACCGACTGAGCCACTCAGGCACCCCTGAAGCTCACCACTGACACGAAAGGGGAGGTGCTGTGGGAGTGAATGCAGAGACCAGATTCCTAGGGCCTCGTGTGACAGAAAACACTGTTTGGAAATGACTGCCCAGGTGCCCGGAAGACCCCGAAGGCTGCTAAGTAGGACCTCATGAGATCAAATTCGCACTTGATAAAAGTATGAAGGCAAGTATGGAATGGAGTGAGGTTAGGGGCACGGGGTGGGGCGGGGGGGCATGATCAGGGCCACAGTAGTTGAGGCACATGAAGGAGACAGCGTGGTCTAGAATCGTTCTTGCTTTTGTCCATTACTTGACTTGAGGGATGGTGGGAAGGCAAGATGGCGGCACGCGTGGAGACAAAGGGATGACCCTATGGTGGGGGGGGGGCCCACAGAGCTGAGCCCACACGGGCTGCCGGCTCTGTGGGGCTGGAGCTTGGGAGAGGGACGGGGCTGGAGCGCAGACACAGAGGGAGACCGCAGCCTCTGGAGTCAGGGAGATCCTAACCACAGAGCAAGTAGAGAGAGAGAGCTGGGGCCGAAATCCAGGTGACCCGCGGCTTATCAGGGATGCAGAGAAAGGGGACCAGGGTCAGAGAGGCGGGAGGCAAACAAGACATGGATGATGTGCCCCCAAAGCCAGTAGGACCCGGCGTCTAATCGTTCAAAGAGAGTTACTGAAATGCAAGAGGGGTGTTAGACGGCTGTGCCTCTCTTTTCTGAAAGGAGGCTCCCGGTCCCTGGGTGACCCTGAGCTCATGAGTCTCGAGCGGGTGAGTCACCGCCCAGCCCAGACTCGGAGATGCTATCAGATTCATCAGGTCCCCACGGCCACCTCCAGGGCCGGCAGCAGCCACAGCAAGGCCATTAGCTGGGCCATGTGCCCTCCCCCGACACCCTGCCCCCACCCGTCCCGCCTCTAATTTAATATTTGCAGACGTGCTGGGCCTTTGCTGCCCAAGACAGGCAACTGCCATCTGATCAGCTTGACAGGAAGCCAGAAGCACCACGGACTTCTTTGGTTTAGCGACACCGTCACCGGAGCGGATACCTCCGCAAAGACTATTTTAGAATGACCCCGACTGTGTCCTTTTTTCTGCCGAGAAATTATGGCCGCGTTTGCAATAAGTCTTTCCAATTTGGAACTCTGCTGAGCAGTCTCCCGTTCACTGTCACTCAGCCTTCCGGCTGGTGGGCCGGGGGCCCCGACGCGGGCTATAGGTTACTTGTTTGGAAGCGTTTTCTCTGAGTGGCCCTATTTCTGTGCGGTGGCCCGGCTGGCTGGAGAGGTGGCCGGGGACACTGCGGGGGAGCCGCACCGTCTCCCTACCCCTTAGATGAGCGGCGGGCTAGCTTCTCTCCTTCCTCGGACAGCCAGGGCAGCTTCTGCTGGGCCACACAGACCTCAGTGGTACCTCACCAGGGTCCCAGGCAGAAGTTTTCAGCTGTTGAAAGCAAGAGCGCTTTCCTTCTTGGGCTCGTGGAATCCAGAGACGTGTGGGCGTCCAAGGGGTTGTCTCACGGGCCTGGGGTTGGCTGCTCGCTGGCTTTATCCGCGCCGCCGGCTCAGATGGGGGCCTGCGGACTGGATGGGGACGGAGGCGTGAGTTATCCGGAAAGCTGGGCGGATCCGGGGTGCCGCCCACATTTTTGCCAGTGACAAGGCCTCCATCAGGCGACAAGATGGGAATAACAGACCGGGAGCTTTTTGGTCACGGTTTGTATGTTGTGGTTGGTTGGATTGCCTTCAATCTCCTCTCTTGCCCTGCCACCCCCCAACTTCTCCTGAAACGACCTACAGTGATCCCACGTGTGTGCTCAAACTTTCTAGGCATGGATTTCACACGTCGTGAGGAACTATGGAGGCTGAGAGGGGTGGAAAGAACCTGGAACTTGAAAACTGTGTGGACCCGCTTTCCAAACGTGGCCTCACCCTTTTGCTAGTTGTGTGGATTTAGGCAAGTCTCTTGGAGTCACTGAGCGGGTTTTCTCATCCCTGAAATGGGGACAACTAATGTCTACCTTGTGAGATAAAAGATGCCAAAAGTCTAACACGGCTCGTGGGGCTCGGTAGATAATCCCGTCCTCTGCGGACCTTCTCGGAGCTCTGGAGGAGAGGAGAAGATGGGCCCGTCCCCCTGGAGGATGTCTCTCTGGGATTGGAAGGGCTGTTGTCCTTCAGGGGACCCCAGTCAACAGAGCAATGCATCCTTATGTCCCTGAAAGAGCTATAGAAAGGTCACATCCCTACGCAGCAGTGGAGTTGAGCCCTGAGGTCAGGCTGGCTACCGAGACCAGGCTCACAACCATGCCCCACACTGCCTCTCCGAATGCCATTTTCCAGTAATCTCTACGATAACCTCAGAGTACCTTTTTTCACTGCAAGATACACTGCCTTCCAGGGTGACAGCGGCTTTCATATCAGATCTCGACCTCTCGGCCGCCTCCAGGATGTGTGGCCGGCCCTCCCCTCTGACGTCTCCAGCAGCGTGGGCCCCGGGCATGCGTCCTTCGTGTCGCTGAAGCCGCCGCGCGGAGGTGCTCCCCCATCTTGCTTGCGCTCCGCTTTGCGTGCGGTTGGCAACGGGTCTTGGAAAAATGGGAGAATGGCGTAGCCTGGGATTGACACGTGATTCTGGTTTTTTGTGTTGTTTTCAATGCTGTGCAAAGTTGTCATCTCCAAATCTTGCACAAAGAGCTGCGATGGCAAGTTCGCACACGCACGAAAAGGAAAGAAAGAAAAAGAGAACGCAAGAGGCTGGGCACCTGCAAACGTCTGACTGCCCGTGGAAATGAAGAGGTAGGAAATGACTTGTCCTTCCATGGGGTGTCCGTGCTCCCAGGTATATTTTCAAGAAGTGTCGTCAAATGCCCTCCGAGGAGAGATTCTCCGTCAGTGTTCTGAGCTAGAGGGGGGATCGGGGTGTGTTTTCCTCAGAAGTTGTCTGGCTTCTTAACCCAGACCCCAAGTTCTGGACTTTGCCCCGGGTCCTGATGGTTTTAGGAAGGCGTGCAAATGGGAACGGGTGTGTATATGTATGTGTGAGAGTGTGTGACTGTGTATGTGTGTGTGTGTGTGTGTGTGAAAGTGTGTGAGTATACATGTGTGAGTGTGTATATATGTGACTGGGTACATGTGTATACGTGGGGCTGTGTGTGAGTGTGTGAGGGTAAATGTGTGGGTGCGAGGGGTTGGGTTAAAGAATGGTGTCAGGATTTGATATGGAGATACTCCAGGTGCTGAAGTGGCTTTGACCTTGGATCCTGCCTGGGCCTAATGAATGGGCTTTCCCTTGCGTTGGTTCTCCCAGACCCTGGGTCAGGCACGGCCCCTTGTCCAGTCTCCTGGGCTTTACCGTCACGGCCTACAATGTGTTGGGAAGAAGTGTGTCACGCTCTTTCAACAGAAACTTGAATGTGCTCACAAGCCAAGCACAGGTCCACCGTCCCCTTAGCTATACTTTGAAAATGCAACACACTCTGAAAACTGAAAGCTTTTTTCTAACTCATATCCGACCTGAACACATCTGGAAGCAACACCTGCTGTGAACTTTAGCTAATTTCTCCTCCTCAGTCCTCCTGTTTGGCATGGTATTTGTATATTTTGCCGCATAAATATTAACATACTTGATTACGAGTTGCTGGCCCAGGAGGGCAGCATGGTCCCCCCGCACACATCGTATTACTCTTTTAAAAAACTAAAAATATTCGGCATTTCGTAATACGTCTGGCCCTAAGTGTTTTGGACCAAAGGTTGAGGTCTCGTAATTTCACTCAATTCTTGCCAACGATCTTGTGGAATAATGATTATGCTCACATTAAGATGAGCAAACTGATATCAGAAAGACGGGCTCGTTTGTTCAGGGTCACGCAACCATTATGGGGAAGAGGCAGAATTAAATACGTGCTTTCCAGATTCTGAAATACACCCCTTCCCCACCACTCCACGTGGTTTTCCCAACTTCCTCGGGGAGGTAAGCCATGGGTGTAAATATGGAACAGGAGCAGGAGCAGGAGCACAGGCTGTACTCCAGAACCTCGCTCCTCAAGGTGTGGGCCTTGGACAGGCAGTTTTGGCATCATCCGAGGTATCCTTAGAAGGGCTGAATCTTGGGGCCTAACCCAGGACCTACTGAATCAGTACCTGCATTTCGTCAAGACCTTCCCCCCCTCAACCCTTCCACCAGGACCTTCATTTGCACATTAAAGTTGGAAGAGCTTGGGCAAGATGTTTACCGGAGGACCAGGCCACAAGTTATTCTTCAACTAGCAATAATCGCTTCTCATATGACCCCCATTGGCTCCGATGCTGCCCCTGCACATAGCTGCCACTCTTGGAAGGTCTCAGAATGCCAAAATTATGACCTTTCGCCAGGATCATACTGCAGGGCGGAGGCATCTGCCAGCAGGCAAGCGAGGAGGCAGAGAGATGACAGTTCTCAGTCCAACAGTGGTTGCCAAAGACAGATATGTGCCCACAGAGGTAAGACAATTGCACGCTTGTTCTAAAAGTCTGTTGCCTCAACAGTTTACTTCCCAAGGTGGTGCTATTTTTCTATTTCTCAAAGCAAATCCTACAACTGCACATTGATCTCTGGGAAAAAACTCAGGGAACTGGTCTCCCAAACAGAAGTACCAGACCAATCTAAATCAGAATTGTTCATTACTTGCTCATCAGTGACATGACTCCAGAGCAGGACTTCTTTAATTTCCCACTATTGATGACACAGCCTGGATAATTCTTCATCGTGGCTCTGTCCTGAGTACTGCAGGCTGCTTAGCCTGCAGCGGCCTTCTAGATGCCACCAGCGCTACCCCCAGCCCCAGTCATGAAAATCAAGAATGTTTTCAGATATTGCTAAAAGTCCCTGGAGGTTGGAGGAGTGGGGCGGGAGGATGGGAACAATATAACTTTCAGTTGAGAACAGTTGCCCTAAAACTTCTTTGAATTCATTTTTTTTTCTATCCTGCAGCTTGCCAAGATCAAGATGTGACCTCCTGATGATTCGTCAACTAATCAGCACTTGGATGTTATTAAGCAGATCTCTTCAGAGAGAAGGTTTTCAAATGAATAGACAATAGACAATAGACATAACTGGCATAGTGATTGCACTGAGGACAGTCCCTTCGAGAAGATTCCTTGTCACATGGGTATCAGTTTTCTTAACCAACTGTAATCAGGAGAGTTTAGATGCTGAGAAATTTAATCTGACTGCTCACCTTGGACTTCTTGCCTATCCAACAGGTCACATGGGGGTTGTTTTGTAATGAAAATTCCTGTGTTGAAATACACGGCTTAGAAGATCGGGGGCTGGAAGTCAGGTTCCTGGGATAATGCAGAAGGCGGAAGGCCGGCCGCCCACTCTCCATGGGCCGCTGAGAGGAGATCGCTAACACACCCAATGTTGGGAGAAAGCTGAAAATCATGGATTCTGTCACTAATTCAGGCAAGTAAAGATTGCACATGGTTTACAGCTCTCAAGAATCGACTGGTGAAATCCCTGGGGAAAAATGTTCCTCATCCTCCTGCCGAGAGGACTATAAAATGGAAAGAGAGAGACTCTAATGTAAAGAGCCATAAAAGGTGTAATTGTTGCAGGAAAACAACATCTTCTTGCCAGGTTGAGAGTTTCTGCACAGCCAATCGTAGTGGCTGCAGGTGACATAAGGAGCGAAGGCGGGACCTCGAGGCATTAGCGGTAAATGATCACACTCAGTGTGAACCGAGAAGATCAGCAGCTGTGGTGGGAAAGAGACCCTCCCCCACCTCCCGACAAATTCACTGGGCACTGCCCTGTATGTGGGGACCCTACGGTCATACGGGGTGGAGTCATCAAGTCAGATAAAATTCTGACAGTGCTCCCCAAGATGGTGTCCTACCCTCCCAGATGCCTACTCAAACTGGGGTGGGTTGGTTAAACTAGGATGATGTATTCATTCCAGCACAGGTAACCAGGACCCTGACCTCACACAGGAGGCGTGGAGGGGAGAAGACCCTGCCCCTGCTCTCAGGGAGCTCACAGTCTGCTGAGCTCCTAATAACCGTATTCCAATGTGATGCTAATACAATGTGATGTGATACAGCTTCCAAGTGCCGAATTAGCCAATCGGATGCTAAAATAGCGATCAGCCGTTGTGGGCACGTGGCAGTGCTCCCACCACTCATCCCATCTCTTTCCTCGCTTTGTCCTCAGAGCAGTTTTATAATCCAATGATACTGATCTAATCTGATGTATTCATTACGTATTAATCTAGTATCATCTAGGATAATATGAATTAGGCATTTTTACTTTGTATTTCTTTCCATCTCTTCTGCTTCTTTTTGTTTTGTTTTGTTTTGTAATTCATTTGGAACATGTTTCACAAAGTTTGGTCTTCTAAAGACTGGGGAGAAACAAACTTGCCCTTTATGCAAGTGGTTTGAGAAGCACTGGTCTGGGAGGCCCCGTCTGGTTGTTGGACCCAAAATGACCTCATCCTTCGTCTTTTGTCTTACCTCTCTTAGTCATTCTGAGCACCGAATAACCAAAACCACTCCTCAGAGAGGCTGGTCCAACTGATCACACTTAATAAACAGCATGTTCTAGGTTAGCCCTGCTAGGAAATGGAGTGACGCTGGGCATTGACCAGCCCCAGTGGTGAGAGGTAGGCGAACATCTTAGCGGAAGAAGGAAACGGTGTCTTCCTTTTGATCTGCTTTGCTGTTACTCATTCCCCCAGCGGCAGCAGAGCTGCTGGGACAGCCCTGCACTTGGTGAAGAGGAGTGCTCGTGGCTGTTGACCTTTCCAATTCCTTGCTCACCGTGCTGTGGTTACAGCTATACTCAACGTGTTGCCCACAGACCGGCAGATCTCCCCAGACGGAAATGGCAACAAGAGAGGACAGACACGAGAATACGAATCCTCTGAATGATCAAACTGCACATCAAAATGAGAATTTTGTGTCAACGTCAAAGTGAAACACAAAGAAAAGCGGAGGTGATAAAGAAAAATGTTGGACACGTTTCTCTAGAATTCTCAGGAGAAAGATACTTTTTGAAGGAAGTCTCACGGAAGATTCTGGCAGAAGAGTTAGAGGCCATGTGGCAGAAGGGAACGGCATGGGGCTGGGAGGGACAGCTTGACACCTCGTGTCCACAGGAGCCTGGGAAAGTCACTTGACCACTTTGTGTCTCCGTTTCCTCACCTGTGACATGGGGGTTCTAATCTTAGGTACTTCATGATCAACCTAGGATGAAATCAATTAATACAAACATGCCGATCATTGAAAACAGTGCTTCAGGGGCACCTGGGTGGCGCAGTCGGTTAAGCGTCCGACTTCAGCCAGGTCACGATCTCGCGCTCCGTGAGTTCGAGCCCCGCGTCGGGCTCTGGGCTGATGGCTCAGAGCCTGGAGCCTGTTTCCGATTCTGTGTCTCCCTCTCTCTCTGCCCCTCCCCCGTTCATGCTCTGTCTCTCTCTGTCCCAAAAATAAATAAACGTTAAAAAAAAATTAAAAAAAAGAAAAGAAAACAGTGCTTCAGACTGACTATGGGCAGGTGGGCTAAACCCTCTGAGCTTCATTTACTCCATCTATAAGATGGGGAAAAATAATACTCCCGAACCCAAAGAATTGTCCTCAGAGAGAACCTCTTGACGTATGGCTACCTGAATGCTACTTTTCTGTTTTCCAAAGGATCGGTTCTGGAAAGCGCACACAGCACTGTGAATGTGACTCATACCGTGGGTGCTGTGTGAGCAACTCCCCAGGCCCTGCCAGCAGGTGTCTGTTGTCAAAAGCAAATTAAAACTGATGGAAGTTCCTACTAAGCCTATTCAGTCAGGCAGTCAACAGACACCGACTGAGGGTCTGCTTTGTGCCAGTTATTGTTCCGGGCACATGAAATGGTGTGTGAGCAAATTTCCCCCCCACCCCGCTGCCAGGGAGCACACATCTGGGGAAGGCCAGACCCTTTGAACCAAATTATATGGCATGTCAGGAAGTGGGAATTTCTCTGTCTGAAAGAAATAGATCCGGATCAGGGAGAGCGAGAGCCGAGCAAGACAGGCTGTGGTCAATCACGGGGTGGTCCCAGCGGGTCTCGCTTGGAAGGTATGGTTTGAACAAAACCTCCAGGTTGGTAAAGGAATTAGCAAGTAGAATCTAAGGGAAAGTGTCTCTGATGGAAGCAGCAGCAGCAGCAGAAAGGCCCCAAGGCAGGAGCATGTCTCTCGCATTTGATGTACAGCGAGGAGGACCTGGTGGCCGAAGGGCATGGTCAAAAGCCATGCTCTTGGGCATTCTTCCTTGCCTGGAGCTTTCATCCACTAGGGCTCCTGGAGTCTGGAAAGAACTTTCCCAATGGGCAGAGCTGTATGGTCTGCCCTCTGCCTTCCTGCCCTCTGCCACGTGACAGGAGTGTCCACGCTGGAGTTGCGGGTCCACACTACAACATATCTCTGTCCCTCTGCTTCCATTTAAGGCACACAGTCCCTGCAACTCCACACCACGCCGGGCCTCTCCAGCAACAACCGAGGCCCAGCCAGAGACAATATGGATCCTGCCACCCATGGAACTGGCAGTCACAGGGTCCTACTAGTCTTGGGGGAGTCCCCCCCAGCGTTAGCAAGCCTTCCGTCCTCCACTCTTGAAAGGAGAAGGATTTCTCAGACAAACGCTACTGCCCGCATGGACCGGGGAAGGACTAGGAAAGTTACATGAGTGTTGCCCACCAGGATGTTTTGCTCTCCAGGCAGAATATGAATGGGGGAAAAAGGATTTGGTTGTGCCTCAGTGGGGTGAGCACTGTTCATCTGGGGATGGGCCTCCCTGGGCTCCATTTTCCACACACCGTCATGGCCACCGAAACGTCAGGTTTGGAATTACAAGAGGCGGCCCACTTTCTTCTGGGAGGACAAGGGTGGGATGCCTTTCACAACTCGCTGATGGTGTATCTTACTTCAGGAGGCCCACACTTGTCTCTTCTGATAAATAAAATAAAATAAAATAAAATAAAATAAAATAAAATAAAACAAAATGATTAATGATATAAAACAGAAGTCCTGTCACTGGTAGGTGGCCCAGTCTTATTTTAAATTGTGGCCTCTTTTTCTCTAGGGTGGGTTGCGGGTCATGACAGTCCTGCAGAATTAATTTCTTCTAGCACTCTCAGTGTAAGGATGAGGACGTTGAGACACAGAGAGACCAGCTAGCATGCCCAAGGTCACCTGGTGGGTGGCCAAGCTGGGAGCAGCATCCAAGCCTCCTGCCTCCAGCCCAGAAATGTTTTCACCACACTGCAACTCCAAGACTTACTTTTTTCTCAAGAGTTTGGTTTTAATTTGTTTTTCTCCCAAGCCCAGGACTAGCGATAGTTTTCTCCTCCAGCTTTCCTGTTAACTGAAGTCCAACTAGTTGATTCTGCATTCAAACCGAGTCTCATATTTGCCCCTAGAGATGAGGCACTGTTTAAGAGCTTAGGAAAATTAAGAGCAAATAAGAAGGAAGCCTTCATCTTCCAGACACACAAGTTCTAGGAGGAGAGAAGATTATTAAAAAATGCACACAAACGGGGCGCCTGGGTGGCGCAGTCAGTTAAGCGTCCGACTTCAGCCAGGTCATGATCTCGCGGTCCGTGAGTTCAAGCCCCGCATCAGGCTCTGGGCTGATGGCTCAGAGCCTGGAGCCTGCTTCCGATTCTGTGTCTCCCTCTCTCTCTGACCCTCCCCCGTTCATGCTCTGTCTCTCTCTGTCCCAAAAATAAATAAACGTTGAAAAAAAAATTAAAAAAAAAATGCACACAAACACGGTGCCGTGTCCTAAGGAGAAAGCTGGTATCTGTTCAGATTGTTAAATGCAAGGACAGGACAGTTTTGCCGAGAAAGGAGGGATAGGAAAGTGAGGCGGGTGGCAAGCCATGCCAGGTTTTCATCTAACTTTCTTCCATATATGAAGAAAAAGCTCTGTTTGGAAACTCACCTTGTCATCAAGAATTATCAACACCCTGAGTCTCCATGTTGGTGGGAAAGGCTCTGGCCGTCACAGGAATTGAGTGTGGATATTTTACAATGACAGCTTGAAGAAAGCCTTTCTGTTCTCCATGCGGTCGCCATATTGGGACCTGAACGAGAGACCGATATTGCTTGTAAGTTGATCTTGCTCCTTGAGGTCACTCTTCATAAATTCTCCCAGAGTCCAGGGCCTCCTCTTAAATATACGAGGTGTCTATCAAGGCAACACAGACAACGTTATTTGAAGGTACGTGGTGGGACAGAATAAAAAGTTCCATGTGAGATGAGATTAACTAGAACCATTTATCCAATGGAATACTCAGGCTTCATATAGTATTATAACACATATGGCCCTGGGTTGAAAACTAAATATGATGTTCCCAGTTTGAATTAAACACTTTTTCCTCTTTGTTCCCATAGTATTTGTGCATAGTTCTTTTGCTCAGTAATAATTCACCTAAGGTGCCGGGTAATGTGGCAGATATTGAGGGTATAGCGATTTAATGACATGGTCCTCTCGTTAGTATTGAACACAACATTTTATTTTATTTTATTTTATTTCTTTAATGTTTATTATTTTTGAGACACAGAGAGACAGAGCATGAGCGGGGGAGGGGAAGAGAGAGAGGGAGACACAGAGTCCGAAGCAGGCTCCAGGCTCCGAGCTGTCAGCACAGAGCCGGACACGGGGCTCAAACTCATCAACTGCGAGATCGTGACCTGAGCGGAAGTCGGACGCTCCACCCACTGAGACACCCAGGCGCCCCTTGAACACAATATTTTAATATTGTAATATTATAATGCACTGTGGGAAATGTACTAAACCCTAAGTTTAAACCCTAAAATTGACATGGCTCAACCCAATCGAAGTTCATTTCTTGCACGCAAAAGTCTAAAATGTGACTTTCTAATCATCAGGAAGTAGACTGTTTTCTATTCAGTAATTCAAGGATCCATGTTCTTTCTACCTTGTGGCTCCACCACCTTCAACATCTGGCTTCCCGGTGTGGAGAGGGTGCATCTGCTTTTGAATTAATTACCTTGGCAAAGAAGTACCCACTGCATCAGTGTGCATAGGCTATTGATCAGATTTAGGTACAAGAGGAGCTGAGAAATCAAGTCCTTGGCTAGGCAGCCACTTCCTGGCAATAACCTGACACTGGGGAAAGGAAACCAGAATCTTTGGGAGACAGCTACCTTCCATGCTGCAGTCCTAAAGTCCTTGAGTTTGGTTTGGGTGGAGGTTGTGATTTCCAGCTTCTCGCGTGACTGAGTAGAGCCATGAGACCAAGTTCTGGCCAATGGGATATACAAGTGAATGTTATACAATCACCTTAGAAACTCCTTTAGGGCAGTTGTGTGCTTTTCCAGTTTCTTCATTTATTCCTCTCCTTTGTGGGAAGTGACAGCTTGAGTCCCAGCCACCATCTTGGACCCTGAGGTTGAGGACCATATTCATGGATGGTAGAGTGGAAAACTCATCAAGACTGTAAGACTTTTCAGAACAGAGTGAATGTCCTGGACGTACCTCAGATTTTATGTAAGAAAGAAAGAAACTCCAATCTTTTCACTGCTTAAATTACTGTGGGATTTGTTAATTACAATTGAACCTCTTCTTAGGTGATATGTAAACAGAGGGAAGCACTTGTGAAAGACTTGGAATTACATGGGGATTCTGAAAATAATAGTTGCGAATTTGATGTTGCTGTAATATAAGGCTCTTAGCCTAGAATAGGGAGAGGCAAATGTTTTCCATAAAGGGCCAGATAGTAAATATTTTGGGCTTTGTGGGCCACATGATTTCTATTTCAATTACTGAACTCTGCTATTGTGCGGTCAAAGCAGCCA
This sequence comes from Prionailurus bengalensis, assembly GCF_016509475.1. NCBI lineage: Eukaryota > Metazoa > Chordata > Mammalia > Carnivora > Felidae > Prionailurus > Prionailurus bengalensis. The sequence continues at coordinate 131,611,295 of NC_057354.1, read as the reverse complement.
TAGAAAAGAGTATAAAGGAATGTCGATAGCTGTGTTCCAATAAAACTTTACTTCTAAAAGTAAGTGGTGAGCCAAATTTGATCTGCTTAGAGGATAATCACCCTGTATTGTTTATCACTGATCATTTATATATGAGCCTCTCATTTTTTCTCCCAGCTGTATGCTCAGATACATAGCATATAATGCTGGGAATGGAGAACAGGTTCAGTTGGCCTCTGTGCAGTGAGCAGGTGAACGGGCTAAGCCAGTCCTCCAACTGTCCTTACTTAGACCTGCTCTGAGTGCCGGGGGGTGATCACCCAATTCACTCCTTCCAACGGAGTCCAATTTTTGACCTCTGCTAGGCATTTTCGGCATCTTAACAGAAAGAAGAGACTAGCGGTGGGATTTTTCTAGAAGTTTGGCAGCTGACAAAAATGGGAAGGTTTAGTTATTTGGTGGTCGAGCCTTTTGGCATGTTTCTCTACTCATGGCCTGAGTCTGATTTGAGAAAGTTCTCCTTCTCTAATAGAGCATTACTACACCTACGTCAAGCAAGAGGTTGTTGTAGATTTGGGGGATATCTGTTCATGATGGAAAGCACTCTGAAGTAGGAGACAGAAGTCTTCATTTCGTGTTTTACTTCGCTGGGGCAAGGTGTGTGGAAACGTGACTAATCTCTTTGTAAGTCTTAACTTCTTCATCTTTAAAATGATCCCAGTGCTATCTACTTCAGAACTTTGCTGTGGGAATTGAAGTAACTTTTATCAAGAATGCAAGATGCCTTGTGCTTTGAGGTCCAATGGGAATTGCAAAGAAATTACATGGGTTTATGGTCAAGAATTTGACCCATCTACTTTGCCCAAACTAAGAAGAAGCATTTGTTTAACAAAATGTTATTAAATTCTTCCCATATGCCAGATTATATAATGTAGGTTTGAGTCGATTCCTAAAGTGGGAAATCTAATATTCATGGTGGTGTCTCGTGGGGTAGACCGCCCGAGCTGTAGGAAGATGTTTGCATGAGCTGGCACATCTTTAGGTCATATCCCTGCACTCAGGATACAACAAGACCCAGAAGAAAGACATATTCTAAAAGGTGGAGAGGACAAATTGACTTTTGAAAACACATTAGGCCTTATGCATAATAGAATTCAAATCATTGATCTACAGTTGGGAGCCATACAGACAGGAAGCAATAATGTCAGGAATTCAGATGCTTAAATAAAATTGGATCTAAATGGACCAAAAGTGAGTGTTTCTCAAATGGATCTAAAATGCCTCGTACCGGGACTTTGAACAAACATTTGGGGAATTGGCCAGAGCAGAGAATCTGCAGATGTTTTCCATATACACAGTATATATTAAATAGCTGAGTGAACTCGAGAATTCAGGAAATGCTCCGACATATAGGGAAATTATTAAGTGGAGAAAAATCTGTTTGCTTTCCTGACACCCTGCCTCTTGTCTAAATCAATTATGAACATTCATCTAACCCACCCGTATAGGTCACAGAAACTCACACTGATCAGAACTCTCAGAAAGTCTGGAAACTGAGAACTATTAGCTAAGCTTTTATCATTAATTGTTATGCTTCCTTTTTTCTCTTCCAAGCTTTTATTGGGAAAATTTCCCCAAAGCTATAATTACACTGAATAATGACAGAACTTATTTAATGAAGCAGAGAGCGGAAACTTTTTGAGATAGCAAAATTTGCAACGAATTAAATATTAATGAAAAATAGTCTGTCACAGAATCCATTTTTTCCCACATTCATTTTATCTCGTATTTTCATTTAATCTCCAGAAAGTCCAATCATCATTTATATTAGAATTAATGAAATAAAAAATGTATGAATAATTTCCGGACTTTCCCAAGAGTAGTTTTTCTGTACCAATTAAGAATATGAATGAAAAAAGAGGTTAAAATCACTGTTGAGAACCATACATTTCTGGGTTATTAAAATCAATGCTATCAAGTGACCATCACCATGAAGATCATAGCCTTTATTCCCGTGTGTGTTTCCAGTAGCTGATTTTTTTTAAGGTTTTTATCCAGTTCAGTCATAAAGTTCTGATGTTACATATGGGTAGCATCTCGATCCAAGAGACATTCCATGAATTACCCAGATACTTATTTCCTGGGGTAAGGGTATGCTAGGGTATCTATTCCGCTTTATTTTAGTTCTGTAAATACCACACATAACACCCAAGCTTTGTTATCAGAGAGCGATACGAACGTTTTTAAATATCAGAAAGCATATGTATCTATAAAAGTTCCATGTGAGATGTGATTAACTAGAATATTTATTCAGTGGAATACTCCTGCTTCATACAGTACTGTAACACCCATGGCCCTGGGTTGAAAACTAAATATGATGTTCCCAGTTTGAATTAAATACTATTTCCTCTTTGTTCCCATAGTATTTGTGTTTGGCTCTGTTGCTCAGTAATAATTTGCCTAAGGTGCCAGGTAATGTGGCAGATATTGAGGGCAGATATTTAATGAGAGATTGACATAGTCTCTCTCTCTTCCTCTCTCTCTCTGCAATATCAAGTTGGGTAGGCAACATATGGTAACTAGGGATTGAGGACAAAACGTATGTGGGAGCTTCAGGCGCAGAGATCCTAATTTCAGGGTGAATGTCGAGCCTTACCGGGGTTCAGGGACTTCCTCGGTCAGCTCAGCCGAACAGGCGTGCTATCTCAGGTGTTCTGTCACCGCAGGTTTCACTAAATGTGAGTTCCTAGGAGATCGGAATTCTATTTGCCTTGTTTCCTACAGGTTCCCTAGTTCACAGAAGAGTGCGTGGCATAAGACAAACCAAATAAGTATTCTTAATGACTTACCCAGAATCATTTCCTATAACTTTTGGATTTACAGAGGGCCTTCTGCCAACTCAACCTTGCTTATTTCTATATTGTCTGTATTTATCAGTTAATATTTAACACAGAAATGTACGTAGTTATTTATTTATAAATAAGTTCAGTTATTTATGCTATACCTGAATTTGTCCAAGTGGAACCATTTGTCCTTAACTATAAGGGGTCACCAAAAGCAAGCAATATTCCTACGTAACCACCGATAACGCACTAGGAAAGTGGCTGGAGCCACCGGCCTGCTGTCATTGCCGACTCGAGATAAACAGAGCACAGCAATATTGGCTGGAGAATGAAGACAGCTGGCATCACGTTTTCCTAGTTTGGGGACAGAAGGCTAGCAATGGGACATAGAACTTTGAAAATGTTTCTAAATTGCTTTCAGAAAAGGTAAGGCAAGATGTGTTCCTTCTTAAAAATCTCATTAGACAGAAGTAGATTTAACTATTCCCTTACAACCACAATGCATGCATAGAGCATTGTGTTTTAGAAAATCCCCCAGATGCTGTCACGATCTTTCACTGCGCATTGTGATGTTAGCATCTTATCGTTTCCCGTGCTCACATATGGAAATCATCTTGGCATTTTTAATAGTATCGAGGCCTAGAATATTATTTGCGCTCCGTTAGGTGCTGTTCCTAATGCCTGCATTACTTCTCATTTTGCTTTTTGCTTTTTCTAAACCTATTTACTCCACTCCCTTAAATACCCTTCAAGGTCACGTTTCAAACCAATTCTTGTATTATCTGTGTCAAAAGCCTCCATCACTCCCTGAGGCAATTCAGCTCGATTTCACGTAATGAATCGATTTAGAGAGTATACACTATGTGCCAGGCATTTTGCTGGGCACTGAGGGTGTCACGTAAAACAGAACACACATGATCCCTGCTCCCACGGAGCAACAGAGAACCTTCTCCAGAGACTGGGATCAAGTGTGGGGCTAATATAATCACATACCTACACAGCGAGATTATTACCAGGGTCAAATGAGGTCAACCACGAAACAACACGCACCATTAGTGAAAGAAGTAAGAATGAAAATAAAAACTCATCTTTTTCATGCACACACACCGTCACCTTGGTGTGACGGGTCCTCAGCCTCTCTCCTACCCACTTCTCTGCCTCTTCATCCATTCACATAAGAAATAGACCCTCCTGAGGGAGGGTTAATGCTCAGGTCTGGCTTTTACAAGATGGAAGGGCTGAAGCTCAAAGAGGATAGAAGGACACGACCCCCGGGAGGTGGGTGTGGAGTCTGGGGACCTCACGGCAGTTTCTCTTCAGCAAGAGCTCCCAATATCAGCTTAGAAATTCAAATTTGGGACGTCCTGGATGCTTTTTCCGGGACCCTGGTCACCTGGGTAATCTTATCATCAGCAACACAGGGACCCAGAAGAGAAAGAAATACCGTCTTCAAAAACGGGAAGGCAAAAATACCACCAACCCAGAATTGTATTCCCTGTAAAAGTATCACTCAATATTGAGAACGAAATAATTATATTTCCGTATGTAAGAGGGCTTCAAGATTTTCCTACACACAGTGTTCATTGAAGATATTTCTAGGGGCGCCCGGGGGGCGCAGTCGGTTGAGCGTCCGACTTCAGCTCAGGTCACGATCTCGCGGTCCGCGAGTTCGAGCCCCGCGTCGGGCTCTGGGCTGACGGCTCGGAGCCTGGAGCCTGTTTCCGATTCCGTGTCTCCCTCTCTCTCTGCCCCTCCCCCGTTCGTGCTCTGTCTCTCTCTGTCCCAAAAAGAAATAAACGTTGAAAAAAAAATTAAAAAAAAAAAAGATATTTCTAAAAGATATACTTTAGGAGGATGACAAGTGAACGAGGGTGAAAATAACAATAGGAAGAGGTTATTGAAATCAGTAAGTCATGTCAGAAGCTAGGGATGATAAAAGTAACTATTTTATGTCAAAAATGTAAAATAAAAATGCTGAATAACAGTGGTGAATTTGTGATGCTCAGTGAACATTAAAGCATAAGAGAGTATCTGTGCTCTAGAAAAAAGAGGAACACCCCATGTTATGTAGACATTAGACATTTTTTTTTCTTTTTGAGAGAGAAAGAGAGAGAGAACTCAAGCAGGGAAGGGACAGAGGGAGAGAGAGAGAAACAGAGAGAGAGAGAGATCGAGAGAGAGAATGTTAAGCAGGCTCCTTGCTCAGCACAGAGTCTGACATGGGACTCAATCTCACGACCCTGGGGTCATAACCTGAGCTGAAATCAAGAGTTGGACCCTTAAGCCACTGAGCCACCCAGGAGCCCCTAGAAATTTTTGTAAAAGTATAGATAAGCATGTGCATTTAAAAATTAAGAATCAGGAGGGTGAAATGAGGATGACGATTACAGATGGCCAGGCACTAGAGAAGACCAATTGTTTTCAGTCAAAATTAATCAGGGAATGCAAAACTTACCATCAATACCAAGCAAGGCTGGAAAGGAGAAACGATATAAATGCCGGTTCATGGAAAACGCTCTGGTAGAAGACAGTGGACAGCCTGGACCCCAGGTCTCCGACGAGACCAGTGGAAAGGCTAGGGCTTTTCTTAATGATGAATATTCAAGGCAGCAAAACAGCGGTGGGGGCCAATGTCCTGCCACATGAAGTTGCTGCTGGGTGTCAGCCCCTGCTGTGGCTGGGGAAGGGGCTGTGCTTCCCCAGTCATGCAGGTTAAAAGCCTTAGAGCTCACGAGGTGAAGGGTCCCCCCTTGCAGACTGACACCCAGTCGTAACAGATCCCTGTGCACTGCCCCCAGAGCGATTGGGAACGGGTACCTGTGAAAGTGAATTTTACGTGTCAGCTTGGCTGGGTCCGGGTGCCCGGATACTAGGTCAAACATTACTGTGGTTGCTTCTGTGACAGGGCTTTGTATGAGATTAACAGTTAAATCAGTGGACTTTGAGGAAAGCAGGCTGCTCTCCATTGTGTGTGGGGGCCTCATCTAATCAGTAGAAGGCATGAATAGAACATAGACTGACTTCCCCTGAGCAACAAGGACTTCTGCCCACACTGCAACATTGGTTCTTCCCTGGGTCTCCAACCGGCCAGTCCATCCAGCAAAATTTGGACTTGGCAGTCTCCATAATCATGTGAGCCATTTCCTTAAAATAAATCTCTCTCTCTCTCTCTCTCGATACACACACACACACACACACACACACACACACACACACACTTCTGCTCCTATTTCTATGAGTTTCCCTTACTAATACTTTTCCTAAGTATGGTGTGTTTGCTTTCTCCTTGCTCAAAAATAGAGAACATGTTGTTTATCAACACAATTAGAGTCTAGTCCTTTGCACAAACCAATAAAATAGGCATAACTTTGGCAATATTTAAAAAAAGAAAAAAGTCATTGATAAACAGTATCAAAAACAAAACAAAGGGCAGAAAAACAGAAAGAGTAAAGATCTAAAATTCATAAGAAAATACTCTGAAAAAACTTTGTGCCAAAGAATTTCTAGATTTAGATAAAGCTGATATTCTTCTAGAAATGAATCATACATGTATTTTTTAAAAAGAGAAGACATCTGGGGCGCCTGGGTGGCTCAGTTGGTTAAGCATCTGACTTCGGCTCAGGTCATGATCTCGCAGTTTGTGGGTTCGAGCCCTGCGTCGGGCTCTGGGCTGACGGCTCAGAGCCTGGAGCCTGCTTCGGATTCTGTGTCTCCTTCTCTCTCTGTTCCTCCCCTGCTCACGCTCTGTCTCTGCCTCTGTCTCTCTCTCTCTCTCTCAAAAATAAATAAAGATTAAAAAAATTAAAAAAAAAAAGAGAGAAGACACATGAGTAAGCCTATACCTATTACGAAATTAAATAGGTGATCGAAGTGTTTCTTACCAAGAGACTCCAGGCTCACACGATTTCCAGGCGGGTTTAACTGAACTTTCAGAGAAGGGGTAATCCCCATGCTAACCCAGATGATGTAGAGAATAAAACAAGAGAAGAGTTTTCTAACTTATTTGATCAGCCAGTGTAATTTCAGTGCCAAGACAAGAAAAGAAAATTCTGGTCACGTATACACATAGATTAAAAAATCCTCATTATGTATTAACGAATCAAATCTGTTAGTGTATACAACAGCATTAGTTTTGTTTTCCTTAAATTGTTGTTAGCATATTCATGTTGCAGCGAATGATGATTATTTCAGTGGCGGGAAAGACAGACACTGAATAATAAGCCTGCGGGTGGAGGAAGGTGTCGAGACATTAAGGGATAGCATCTAACCTAGTCTGCGGCGTTCAAGAGGGGATGATAGGCCCGTGGTTAAGAATGGAAGGGTTATTGAGGACGTTGAACTATAACAGCATTCGAGGCCGAGGGGGCAGAGAAACACGTGCAACGAGAGCTCATGACAGCTTGGAGTTACCGTTAGCTGTTGGCCATGACGAGAGTCGGGCAAGAGACTTGCTTGGCGATGAGATCTGTTCCACGGAGGGTCCCCTGTCCTGGGCTGGTTCCTACCATGGGCTGGTGTTCTCAACTGATGTCCTCATTAAGGCTGTGTGTGCTCCCATTTTCCTCGTAAACTCTCGGTATCCCCTTAGCTGGGGCGGATGCGACGCTGTTTATTCTGTCTGCGAGGCAGGAGTGTTTCCCCATGAACCCAGAACAGGATTCGTCTTCCCTTTGCCTGCTCTGGGCCTCGTCTTCCCTTTGCCTGCTCTGGGCCTCGTCTGCGGTGGGTCCTCAACACCTCTGGGGCAACTGACGGATGGCGCTTTGGCAAAGAGCAGGGTCAGAAACCAGAAACGGACTGCTCTGTGAAAGGCTGGAAGAGTTTGCAACGAAGAATGAGGCGTGCAAGCAAGCTAACTCACATCTTTAAAGAAGCGATGGGTCACCGGGCGGGTGGGGGGCTCAGCTCTCCTTCTGATGAGCAACATGTCTGCGCAGAGCGAGGGGTCTGGATTTGGAGTCAGAGCCTAAGCTTGGGCACGACGTGTTCCACTCGCAGAAACATTCCGAACGACGGTTTCCTCACCTGAAAATGGAGAAGGGACATGCTTCACGTGGTTGCCATAAGGACCACACAAAACACTGTCTGTGCAAGTGCTTTAAAATCTGCAAATGGTTACTGCCACTTCATTACGAAGCTTGCCTGGTTTAGGCTGGAAAGACAAAACACACTGAAAAACAAAATCCAAACGACGCAAAAAAAGAAAAAGAAAAAAAAAGGAAAAAAAAAGAAAAGAAACAAAAAATGAAACAAAACAAAAAACCCCCCAAACGAAAAAAAAAAAAACCCAAACACAACAACAACAACAAAAGCTAACAGAAAACAGGAAACGATGTCAGGCATAAAACCTTGGCATACTTTCCACACGGAGAAGCATTTCCCATAAAGGAATATATATAACCAAGTGACTGGAAAGCCTCAGGAAAGTTCCATTTCCGCTCCTTCCTTTCTTAGCTCTGTTTGGCGTTCAGGAATAGTTGCCGTGAGCCCTGCGAGGACTCATTAGCCCCCCGTAAGGAGAACTTGCCTCGAAGTTCATGGTTATTACCCTTGAAGCCGAAGACACGATGGGCGAAGTTGCTACGTTTCCTTGGAGCAGGCTTCTGCCTTTGTGAGTCACCTGCTTTGCACCCCCAGGCTCTCAGAGCTCACTCACAGCTCTGTTAGCAAGAACCCGGGGAGCAGCCCTGTGGCCAGCCAGGCCTGAGGGCCACGCAGGGTTTCTGACGCTGCCTGTGGAATAGTAATCACTTTTATGGTTCTCTAACAGCCGCCCTCTTCCCTAATAAATCGGCAATACACTTGAAGATTTTTCTTTTTCAACCAGCAGAGGGATTGCAAGGTTTTAGAACAAACTGATCACTATCTTGAGGGCCGCAGCCATTGAATTATTGCTCAACGGCCTCCAGATCTGGGACATGATGATCTCAAGGGCAGGGGCCTCCTTTTCTGGATCGGACTGTGTAGGTGACCTTGGAAATCGTCCTCTGTGCGTTCCACTTTCTTCACCGGGCAAACCGTAGAGCAGGGTTGTGGCTGGATGATCGCTACTCTCCCTTCCCATCCAAGTGTCTTCTTCAACCCCAGCTCAGCTCACGGAACGCACACTCAGGCGGGAGCCGTCCCGGGCACCTGACAGCTGTGCTGCGACTTTGGCAGAGCTGAACGACCTTCCCTTTTACGGCAACAGAGTCTGTTCTCTTCCCCTGCCGCTCATTACCTTACCGTGTCCCCGTGTGGGGTCAGAGCACCTGCTATTCAGAGCAATATTTGATTCTGGCGGCCGTCATAAAGGGAAATTGCCATATCGAATGGGGGATGAATCATTTGGGGGACCAGTGTGACCTCCTTCCCAGCAAACTAAGAATGCATCGTTGTTCTTTTGCCCTCAAAAACACTGATAATCGGCATTCTTGTCCATCCCAGTGACATCAGTCAGCCCCTCTGCACTGGATGTGACTCCCAGGAGCCACAGGACAGAGATTACAGTGCTCACTAGGTCTCCACCTGCTTGCAAATTGCACTTGTTGCTTTCATCAAATAAGTCAGTAGATTGGGTATGGACATGATTTTCGTTCTTTTTTTTTAAAGGAAAATTTTTAAGGTTTATTCGTTTTTGAGAGACAGAGAGAGACAGAGCACGAACAGGGGAGGGGGAGAGAGAGAGAGAGGGAGACACACAATCCAAAGCAAGTTCCAGGCCCTGAGCTGTCAGCACAGAACCCGACATGGGGCTCAAACCCACGAACCGCGAGATCATGACCTGAGCCAAAGTCGGACGCTTAACCAACTGAACCACCCAGGCGCCCCTGATTTTTGTTCTTATAATAATTGTAAGTGGCAAGAGGGGTCTTGTAATACAAGAAGTTGATGAAAATTTGGAAATTTTCTATGAAGCCAGATGTAGAGTTTTATTAAAATTTAGTGAACTATTGAATATAGATGTTTATAGACATTAAACATTTTTATTATTGATTCTTACGTTTCAAGGGTCCAAACAGATCTAAATTTCTGGAAGAATGGCTAAGAATGAAGAAAAGGGAAAGAGGTGCAGGCACGATATTATTGTCAAGATGGGACCTTGGGTACGTTGTGTATTACAAGACAAGTTGACCATAGTAACATTGGGAATGGTTATCATCTTCTTTAGTGTAGACGGGATCTAAATCTAGAAGATTTACCAAAAACAGAGTTCAGTATAATTTTGAAATATCTTGACCTAAAAACATAGGTTTCAACATTGAGATTGTTTTTGCGTCTGATGAAAAAACGGTAATCTGTATCTCAAGAGTCACTTAAACAATGCTGGGATCTATTAAGGATACAGGTGGTATGAGGTTCCGTGCCTCCTTTTGGGGTCCGAGCTCCTCTGCCAAGCAAGAGCTTGAGATTTGAAGCCAACCTGACGCAACTCTACTATTTACCAGCCGAGGCTCACAAAAGTCCAAATCTTACGTCTGTATCTGTAAAACGGGATTCTACAGAACACGCCTCATAGGGTTTGAGAAGAATCAAACGCGGAACGGCATGCTGAACATCCAGTGCTTTGGCACTTTGTGAGGCCCTTAATGAATGGCAACTATAATGACCTTTGCCATTCCCAGGGTGGGAAATAGAGTCTTGACTGGAAACTTTGATTCTTCCTCTGTTTTGAAATAGACATCACACACTAAAGCCGATGAAATAGTTATGTTACATACAAAGGAAATAATCAACAACCTGGAAAAACATCATCCTATCTTTTTAAAAAAATTTTTTTTAACGTTTTATTTATTTTTGAGACAGAGAGAGAGCATGAACGGGGGAGGGACAGAGAGAGAGGGAGACACAGAATCGGAAGCAGGCTCCAGGCTCCGAGCCATCAGCCCAGAGCCCGACGCGGGGCTCGAACTCACGGACGGCGAGATCGTGACCTGAGCTGAAGTCGGACGCTTAACCGACTGAGCCACCCAGGCGCCCCAACATCATCCTATCTTGAACGTACAAAGCATCGACAGAAACTCGGTCTCGTGAGAGTGGGATGGTTCCTGGCTCCAGGGAGGAGCTATTGCCAGAAAAAGAGAACATTTCTCTTCAACTCTTCTTGTCGATCAAGAGATGCTTGGAAGTGAGACAGAAGGGGGCAGGGACACCATAAACAACCAGGGGAGGAAAGGCGTGTGAGAGGGAGGGGGAGACAGCCTGACAGAGCTCTGACCTTCTTCCCACCCAGGGGATGAGGATGTGGTTGTCCCCCCCACCAAGGTAGTCCAGCAGAGGGCATCTGGGGGAGAATGCACACAAAATCCAGATCCCCTGCAAAGCTGGGGGCTTGCAGAACAGCAGTGGGAATAGAGCGGCTCTAGGGACATAGGCAGGGTGCATATTGCCCTGAGAAGGAAACTTGGGCAACGAGTGAGGCTGAGGACCTGCCGAAGTCAAACTGCTAACATCAAAGCAGGGCAGGCAAGCTGAGCACTGGCCCGGAGAGCAGGCACACTTTAGTGACATCATTTGTCGCCTTAGGGATGAGATGTTGGCTCTTGTCACTACTGATAATTCAGGATAAGACCAGTGGCTTCTGTGCACAGTTTGCTGTAAAACACTGAGTGTTTTTGCCTTCTTCGTCCCCCTCACCCCCCTACCAAGCACATGCACATACACAGGCACACATGTGCATACACTTTTTAGATTCTTCAAAAACTTAAACCATCTTCTCTCGGTATGTTTAAAGTAAACTAATGATCTCAATGGCATGGTTCCCACTCTCCCCCCCAGTACATGACAGGATAGTCCAAGGTGAGGGAGTTAGGATCTGTGGACAGGATGCTGTATCACATATCTGCCACTGCATAACAGTAATGCCACAAACTTAGAAGCTGAAAACCACACACCTTTATTATCTCAGTTTCTGTGAGTCAGGAATCTGAGCCCAGGTCCTCTGGAAAGCTGTAAACTAGGGTCAGCTAGGGAGCAGAGTACTCATCTGGGGCTCGACTGAGGAAGGATCCACTTCCAAGCTCACATGGTTGTTGGCAGATTTTAAGTCCTTGTGGGTTGCTGGAGAAGGGCCTCAGTTTCTTACTGGCCATCTGCCAGAGTTTCCCCTCCATTCCTTGCCATGTGCCTCTCTCCTTAGGGTAGCTTACAGCATGGCAACTTATAGCTTCAAAGCCGACAAGGAAAAGAGTCTCTCGGCATGATAGTCCTTCTAGTTTTATGTAATGTCATCAAAGAAGTGAAATCCTGTCAACCTTGTTGTATTCCATTGGGTAGGAGGAAGTCATGGGTCTCGCCCAAAGTCATAAGTTGTGAGTTATGCCAGGGCACGAGTACCAGGAGGAGTAGATCATCTGGGTCAACTCAGACTGTCCACCCAAGCTGCTATGTGTCAGGAACCTTAAAGTCTTTGAATATTAATCTTTTCAGCCTCAATCGAAGATGCCTATTATTATTACTTTATGGAGGAAACATGGGTCTCCCCTAGGTAATTGCCCAGAGGTCACAAGCTAGTCGAAATGCAGCTGGGATTCAAATACAGACCAAAGCAAGTGTTCTTCTTCTGAACTCCCCTTCTTTGCTGGGAAGACCAGAGGACGGTCTCCAAGAATGGGGGAGGAGTGAGCAGCTGAAATTACCTCAGCCTCTGTCTCTGAGAGTTCAGTGACTCCTTTTCTTCCCCACGACCATCGCTGTCATCTTTTTGTGGAGCTGTCTCAGGCTCACTGGCCTAGAGGGCAAGGAGACTCAAAACATCTCAGTGAGGATTATTCTTTCCAACTCCCACAAACACGAGTCTTTAGAATTCAGTTTAAGAGCATCCTTGTGATTCCCCACGTTTTCTCAAATCACTTGGGAGTGTTTTGATTTGGAGTGAGGAGACGCTTCTGACCTTTATGGGAAAAAAAGAAGTCGGGTGGGGGTTGGTTTATAGAATCCTCCATTGTCTTGTTGCTGAACCTTGCAGGCATGTAAGGACAAAAGCCTTACCGGACCAAGAAATCGGGCACTTCTTTGGGTTGCCTCAACTCTTTGACTTGTCTCTTTCCTTCTAAAGCACCACCTACCTCCTAGATTTCACTTGTGGGCACAGCTTTTGATGACGTGCCTGACATGAGTGGAAAGCCCTGAGCCTGCCTGACCACCCGCCCCCCCCCCCCCACCGCACCCCAGCCCACCTGCAGTGAGATGCCCATCTACTTCTAGTCATTGATGAAGCACCTCATGAAGAGCCAAGATCTGGTGTCCCAACTGGTGCCGAAGGGGCTCAGTGCAAACTGGAATTCTGGTGGTATTGACTTTCCATAGGATGAACAGGTCAATGGGAGTAGGGAGGGGAAGGAGCTAGGTTGATAAATCCCCTTCCTTCTTTTCTCCCATATTCTACTCCAAGGCACAGATATTCATTGCAGGCTCCCTGAGGAGCCCTGTGTGCCTGGTGAACACAAGTCTGAGTCCGCCTGCTGTATCTTCAAGGTCTGTGGTGAGGCAGACACATGATGATGTCACCTGCCTTCACAGGTTTCTTTTCCCTTACTCCCTTTCATTCTCTACCCCGGGTTGGCGTCTCCCAAGTAAAGCCTTAGGTTTGGTTTTCTAGACGACTGAGGCTAAGACGCGAGCCCAGTGGGAACGGGACTCCAGACCCTGCCAGGTCATGGAGCTGAATCACGAAATTGAGATTCAACACCACGGGCATTTCCAGGAACGCCGCTCTCGCACTCACAGCACGACTGAGCGATGAACACGGCACTGGAGATTTCAAGGCAAATGTTTTTCGGTGTCATAATCGAGACGATTAGCTTCGCACATTACAAAAAGAAGTGACTCATAAAACACGTACCGATGTTGCATTTGAGAACAGCTGCTGCCAGCCTGTGCGCAGGAACACACACACAAAAGACGATCTGCCTCGGATCAATCTTTGCCGTTCTGGAAGGAGAGAGAAGACAGAAATAGCTCTTTGTGGGGATGACTGACATGTTCTGGCCAGGCATCCTTTGTTAATGTAACACACGAGAATTAGACAAATTGGAGCTGGAAAGCACTCCTGTCATAATGTGGCTGATGGGTCTGTGCAAAAGGCAGCTGCGGTGCCTGCACGAAGGGCTCCCTGCTCTCCCGAGCTCTTTCTAAATAAGCCAAGCTGCAAAGAAGCTTTCGCTGGGAAGCTGATCTCCAAATTGGGCAGAATGTTCCTGTGACACAGTCTAGTCCGTGGGAGAAGTCAGACAGAGGGGCGGAGAGGGCCTCGCTGGAGAGCCTCCTGAGGGACCGTGCGTTCATTCATTCATTCTTTCATTCATTCATGGGACCCCGCCCTTCCCATAGAACTTTCTGTTCTGGAGCAAGTGTTATAACCGCACTGTCCGATACTGTGGTCACCGGACTTTGGTGATGATTGAGCACTTGGAATGGGGCTTACAGTGGCCCGGAGCTACATTTTTAATTTTATTTCATTTCTGTTAATTTCAGTGTAAATAGCCCCATCCTTAGGGGATGGCACAGCCAAATGTTCCTTCATTTAAAAATATGTATCATTGATGGGGCACCCGCGTGGCTCGGTCGGTTGAGCGTCCGACTTCGGCTCAGGTCACGATCTCACGGTCCGTGAGTTCGAGCCCCGTGTCAGGCTCTGGGCTGATGGCTCGGAGCCTGGAGCCTGCTTCCGATTCTGTGTCTCCCTCTCTCTCTGCCCCTCCCCTGTTCATGCTCTGTCTCTCTCTGTCTCAAAAATAAATAAAAACGTCCAAAAAATTAAAAAAAAATATGTATCATTGAAAAAAATACGTATCGAATACTTGCTAAGTGACCTCTTAGAAGTTGCTTGGTAAAGGGGGGACCTGGGTGGCTCAGTTGGTTAAGCATCCAACTTTGGCTCAGATCATGATCTCGCTGTCTGTGAGTTCAAGCCCCGCATTGGGCTCTGTGCTGACAGCTGAGAGCCTGGAGCCTGCTTTGGATTCCGTGTCTCCCTCTCTCTCTGCCCCTCCCCCCACTCATACTCTGTCTCTCCTTGTATCTCAAAAATAAATAAACATTAAAAAAAAAAGAAGTTGCTTAGTGAGTATTTGGGGGAGATTGTGGGTACTCGGGATACTTTTTTATTCTATTTTCAATACAGTTTTTAATTTTTTAAAATGTTTATTTATTTTGAGACCGAGTGTGTGTGTGTGTGTGAGCGGAGGAGGGGCAGAGAGAGTGAGGGAGAGAGAGAGAATCCCAAGCAGGCTCTGAGCTGTCAGCATAGAGTCCCATGTGGGTCTCGATCTCACAAACAGTGAGATCATGACCTGAGTCGAAACTGAGAATCAGACCCTTAACCCCCCAAGTGCCCCTCAATACAGTTCTTAAAAAACAATATGAAGGGGGACACCTGGGTGGCTCAGTTGGCCAAGTGTCCAACTCTCAGTTTTGGCTCAGGTCACGATCTCACAGTGTAGTGAGTTCAAGCCCCGCATCGGGCTCCGTGCGGAACCTGCTTGGGATTCTCAATCTCTCCCTCCCTCTCTCTTTACCCCTCTCCCACCCATGCTGTTTCCGTGTCTCTCAAAATAAAGAAACTTACTCTTTTTTAATAAGAAAAATAAACTGTGGTCTTCTTCATTACACCACGCCTCTTCGAAGTTATCCATTGCCTTTGGTCTCGCGTGCCACAGTACAACTTTATGAGCTCGTGGAACAAGGGACGAAAGTAAGACAATTACCCGGCTGATGACTGTGTATGGTAGGATGTGATGGCACCCGTAAAGAAAATACCATGGGGGTTCCAGTCCAAACCAGGGTGGGGGCACCTGCGCTTGAATACAGCCAGGGGGACTTCATGGAGGAGGTGACCCTGGAGAAGGCTTTGAATGCAGATAAGCTTTGGCAGTGAAGCAGGATTCCGGGAGACAGGGAGCAGCCTACAGAGAAGGGGAATAAATCACAGGATTTATTCTCACAGAATTAAGTCTAACAGAATATTCTGTGGCTGAAAAGAACGCTTAAGTGTATGTAAGATATGTACAGTTAGAAGAAAAAGTGAAATCCTGCCACTTCAAAACTTCAAACTAATAATAATATATATGTATATGTATATGTTCTGACATATACATATATGTATATGTGTATATATATATGTATATGTATATGTATATGTATATGTATATGTATATGTATATATTATCTACCAGGAGATACAGAATTTATTTCTGGGCCAGAATAACCTGTTGGTTTGGGAAAATAATTTTCTTC
This sequence comes from Prionailurus bengalensis, assembly GCF_016509475.1. Taxonomy (NCBI): domain Eukaryota; kingdom Metazoa; phylum Chordata; class Mammalia; order Carnivora; family Felidae; genus Prionailurus; species Prionailurus bengalensis. The sequence continues at coordinate 131,595,258 of NC_057354.1, read as the reverse complement.
AAAAGTATTGGTTCAACGTAATTGTTTGAGCCGAGCACTAGAGAGAACAAATAAGGGAGATGTGGTCCCTGCCTCCCTGGAGCTCAGGAGTCTGTTTGGAAAGACCATCGTTGCCCGTGTCATGAAGGAGAAACACAGGCTTGCCTTATGAGGTGCTTGTTTGGGAGGAGAGATCTCAGGTTTCTTGGAGGAGTTTAAACGACAGGGTTTGCTAGATTCGGGGATAAGTCACGGGATGAGGAGGAATAGTGTCCCATGCAGATAGAACAGCATGTGCAAAGGTTGGAAGGAATCACTTAGCTGCTTAGCCTTTTTCAAGGGATACCCATGAACCCGAAGTACCTGATAGCCAAGCAGAGAGCAGCAGGAGGTGTGCTGGAGAATAATCTAAGGCCAGAGGGCTCGCAGCCTTATGGGGAAGGGGATCTTATTCTGAGCACCATGAATCTGTCCATTTCACAAATGTAGAGCAAAGACCACCCATTGTTTTGGGCCGAAAGGAAAGTTACTATGAACCTGAATGCGTGAAAAGGAAACGTTCTCCCTTCCAGAAGAGGCAAAAAGCATGCAGCGAGGTGGTTCCCTCTAAAAACGCAAAGCATCTGTAAACTGGCAACCTAGCCCCTCACTGTCTACACTGGGTTTCAGGCCAGTGGTGCTTTGCTTTTGGAGCCTGTAGCCTCAGCGTGGTTTCTGGGGAGGCACCTCCTCGTGGAGGCTGCAAGGTCGGAGCCGTGCACACTTGCTCTGCTCTTACTTCTCGCTGGAGACCATGGAGAACTGTTGGCGATCCACTCTCAGGATTTAAGACAGGGTCCTACGTACTGGAGTCCAGCCGTTACGTTTCAGGTACAATTTTGTTCTCCTCTGGCTGTATAATTGAGGACCACATCGCTGTGGGTGAGAATGGGGCTCCCCCCAAAAGGGAGTGATACTCCCACTGGCGGCCATCCTAGATGGGATACAGTTAGGGATAGAAAAATTGGGATGGGGAGGCTGACTGCAGACCAGAGAAGGTCACCCTCTGTCTCTGAGACCGTATGAATTTCAGTCACTGAGAACCTCTGCAGTAGGCAAATCCCCTTGCTCCGGTGCGGGGAGGCAAGCCAGTCCCCCAGAGGGAGCCCTGTTTGTGACAGACGGGTGGACGACTTGAGTCTGTGGGCATTGAAATTTGTCAAATCTTTGAGGGGTTGCAACTTCTCGTCTGTGTCGTTTCTTGTCTGTGTTGTCTTGTTTTCCCGTTGTCCTGTCAGGGCATTGCTACAGGGAAGAGAGAGCATTGATGGCCAGGAATGCAGCCAAGTGGAGAAACACGGAGCCCTGGTTCCTGAGGATGCTTGATAGAGGGACGTTCCCGGGAGCCAGGGGGTAGGCTGGGATCTGAAGGGAGAGCTCTTGCTTTGTAGTGTGAGAACGTAATGGGAATGTGACCTTACGTGGTTGTTCTGGGTTGGAGGGGGCTGGCCAACTCGGTAGGAGGGTGGGGAGAAGAGATCACGGAAGGAGTCCTGGAGAGGGAGCCTTGGAGGGAAAGGATGGGCAGAGCCCTCCTGTGGGTTTGGAGGGCACACATAGGTTGGCATCCCTGGGGTTTCATCACGGAGGTGCTTGAGGAGGTGAGTATGAAATGTAAGGAACTATGGAGCAGTGGACCATCTTACACAGGGAACGGCATAGTCAGATATGGATTTGAAAAGATTGGGGCGCCTGGGGGGCTCAGTCGGTTAAGCGTCTGACTTCAGCTCAGGTCATGATCTCATGGTTTGTGAGAGTGAATATTGGGAGACAAGGAGTGAGATTCCCGGTTTACATACTTGTCTGCGGCCATTTGAAACAACTACCAGCATCTGTTTGAAAGAGATGCACAAACGCTTCTCCTGGCCAAATTGTCTAATTTCCCGATTGGCGTGAGTTTGTACCTGGCGGGGTCAGATGTTCATGAAGCCGTTATTAGAAGACAGGGACCAACTTTCATTTCCTATTTCCAAACGGAATGCTGAGGAGCTGCAGCAGGTGCACAGACAGGAACATGAGAGCCACGTGAGAGAGGAAAGTGAGGATTCCCAGTTAGCTATGGGGCGGGGGGTGGGGTCATATGGAGGAAAATGGTCCAGGAGCTAAAAGGGGACTCAGGTCCAACTAGTAGGAGCGGTTAAGCTTGATCCCTTGTATCCAGATGTTTATTATCATAAAACCCCTGAAAACAACCAGTTTCAGAGATGTAAAGTATTCCTAGGGAGGAGATAAGGGGAAGTTACTGCTCAATTTTCTTTCTCCAGGGAGCGCAGAGGGGAATGAATTGTCTTACACCATAGCTAGTGTGTTTGCTTAGTAGGCAGGGGAAGGGACCCTTCCTTAAGGCTGACTGAACATTGCAGAGGCTGCCTGGGGACAATGACATTGGAGAGGAAGCTCCAATATGTCCACACATCTCCAGCTTTCATGGATGCTTCTTGGGTCTCATCTTGGGGTGCTTGGGTGGCCCAGTCAGTTAGGTGTCCGACTCTTGGTTTCAGCTCGGGTCGTGATCTCGTGGTTCGTGAGATTGAGTCCCACGTTGGGCTCGGTGCTGGCGGTGCGGAGCCTGCTTGAGATTCTTTCTCTCTCTCTCTCTCTGACTCTTTGCTCCTACCCCCTCTGTCTTTGTCTCTCGCTCTCTCTCAAAATAAATAAATAAACATTTAATAGTAAAAGAAAGGGACTGTCTCATCTGGACACTGGACATGGGAGCCGATGACACCGCATATTAATTCAGCACTGAGATTTTATGATAGTTTCCCTGTGAGGATTTCTTTATATTTGCTGGAGGAAAGCCACAGCCGACATTCCATCTCTACCGTGACAACATGCATCTTGGCTGCCATTAAATTGATCGGCATACAAATCCTTCCACCATATGTGTGATGGCCCTTATCCTTTTGGAAAAAACAAACAAACAAACAAAAAAAACCAATCATTTGACATGAGTGACATTAATGGCCTGAAAAAAAAAAAAGTATTAAATTTAGGTCTTGTTAATTTGTAACTGTGATTATCCAAAGTAAAGTAGACCCAGAGATTACATTTGTACCGCTTGACGGGAAAAGAGAGGACACGATGTCTTTGGGGAAGCAAGTCCGCTGAGACATAACTAACTTTTGCTGAGGCAAACTTTTAAATTATCAATAAGAAATCTATAAACGTACTCTCAGTACATTTAAGGTCGATCTCTTTCGTTGCCCTGGAGGATGTGTGTATTTTCTGTATGTCTCCCTGACTCTCTGCCTCCCGGAGCCGGGAACACTCACTGCCCTCCCCCTTCTCTTTCTGCACATCTAATGTAGTAGTTGTCACATGACATTAGTGTGAGGTTTACGGGTGGGTTTCTCCACCAGACCCAGAGCTCCAGGACGTTGTGGGCCAGAACTTACCTCTGTGCAGTGCTGGCTTCCGGCCCAGCACCATCATAGATTAGAGGCTCAGTCCGTACGTGTTGGAGAGAAAAATTCTTCCATAGGAAGGCCCGTGAATGGACAGCACTATTGATGACCTCTATCTGAAGGCAAAAGAGATTTGCTTCACAAGAGCGTCACAAACTCGAATGCTTTTTTAAAAAATACAAATCATATGTTCTGACTCTGGTGGTCTGGTGGCCAGGGTCAGAAACTAGGAGCGTGTGGCCCTGGGGCCAGTGGAGGAAGGCCTGACCTCCCTTAAAAGGTCTTCTTACTCCTATGAAACAAAGAATGAAAAAGCACAAAGCATGAACGGGTTCAGATTCTAAGAAGAAGGCAAGCTCCCTGAGGGTAGGCTCTTTGTTTATTTTCTTCCTTGCTCTGGCTCTGGCTTTCAGATCTGTGCCTGGCACAGGAAACCCACAATGTGAGTTATTGAAAGAATCCAATGACTGAGTCAAATAAAGCACTTCACAGGCTTGATTCAGCCCCTGGGAGAGCCCGTCAGCAGTCTTTGCTCTATAAAGCATTCTCTGGTTCACTCTTTTCCCCGATTTGGGCTGGCTTCCTTCCCCCGTGAGCGCTATCTTTATTAAAGGAAAAGAATCTTCGCACCAAGTAGGCCTCTTGAAGTGATCTCATTCCAGTTAGGACCATTTCTTTTTATTGGTCTTGCCCCTGTACTTTCTAATACTGTTTTCTTTCTTGAAAAGAAAGTGGCAGATCAAAGCTTTCCACTGCCCCCACCGAGTCAGAAACAAAAACAAAAAGGAACACTAAGGACACCTGGACTCATACTACCTGGGATCCAACTCTGGGGGCCTTTGCTTATCAGCAGTGGGGCCTGGAAGGACTATGGACTCGAAGGCTTTCTTTCCGTCTTTTTTTCTATTTTTTTCTATTAACTATAATTTATATGTAACATAAATTATATATTAATATATAAGTTATATATAATCTAAATATACTAATATATAATTTATATATAATATAAATATATTATATATAATATATAAATATATATTATATAAATATATAATATAAATATATAAATTTATATATAATATAAATTATATAATTATATTATATAAATATAATTTATATATTAATTATATATATAAATTATATATAATTTATGTAATTTATAAATACATAAATTTATATAAAAATAATAAATATATATTTATAAACATATAAATTTATAAATACTAAATACTAAATAATAAATAAATAATATAATTTATATATAATATAAATAGATATAATTTATATATAAAATAAATTATATAATATATGTAATATAAATTATATAATATATAAATAATATATATAATTTATATATAATATAAATTTATATTATAATATAATTTATATCATAATTTGTAATATATTATATATATATAATTTATATTATATATAATTATATATTGTTTATATTATAAAAAATAAACAAATTTATTTATATAAAAATAAATATTTATTATATATTAAATATAATTATATATTATTTACATTATATATAAATTATATAATTTATATATAACTATTTTTTATATTAACTATAATTGATTGTCAAATAAGTTTATTTATTGTCAAATTGACAAATTGACAACCCAGTGCTCATCCCATGGAGGAGTGCCCTCCTCCATGCCCATCACCCACTTTCCCCTCCCCCACTCCATCAACCCTCAGTTTGTTCTCAGTATTTAAGAGTCTCTTATGAGAAAGAAGGCTTTCTTATTTACGCTCCAAGTTGCAGAAATCACTGCGTTTCCTGGTGTGGCCGCAGGTCTGGTTTCGGGGCCGTTCACACATGATTGTGCAGGCAGATTTCCATCCAATGTGTCATTAAAAATTCTTGAAGAGGAGAGCCGGGCAAGATAAGATAGCTGATAACATTAAGGAATTATTTTTAGGTATGCTGAGAGTACCTTGGTTAAGTTTCTAAGAAATTTTATCTCTCATACATATGCTGAATATGTGTGTGTGTGTGTGTGTGTGTGTGTGCATGTATGTGTATGTATCTATGCTAAATTTTATACAGTATAGGTGACATGGTGACATGACATTACTGGGATTTGTTTTCAAATAATCAAAGACAAATGGGGGTGGTGGAGTTAGATGGAATGAGTGAGTGACAGGCACAAACTGGACGAAGACACAAGGAGCTGATCCGACTATTCTCTCTACCTGTATACGTATTTAAACTTTTCCACCTTCAAAAATGATAGTACAAACATCAAGGCAACAAATTCAGATTTACCATTAGTGCTCGTATTTTACTGTACATATATTATTATACATATATTATTATATATGTAATATATTACATATATATTATGTATATACATATACATATATTACATATGTAATATATTATATATGTAATATATATGTGTAATATATATAATATATTACATATATACACATATAATAATATATTATTATACATATATTATTATATATGTAATATAATAATATATGTAATACATATATATTATATATATGTAATATATATAATATATTATATAATATATATAATAATATATATAATATATATATAATAATAAGGTATATTATTTAAATATACCTTAGGTTGCATAGCTAAAATAGCTTTATTTTACGTGAGCTGTGTTTTGTGACTTGTACTGCTATTACGTGAATGATACCTATGCTTGAGCTTAGCAGAGGAACTAACCTAAAAAGAATCATAACGAGTCCACAAGAGTGTGCGATTGCCATGTTTGCCCCCTCGCTCTGTGGGCTAAGGAGCTGAGCTCAGGGGTGTTAAGTATTTGTTCAAGATTGAGTCGGTTCGCTTCCATGGTCTTTGGCTGTAAGTTGAGATCGGGGACTCTCCAGTGGGAGGAAGAGGGGGATTCGGGCGTCCGAGCCTGGAGTACCAAACCGAGGCTCCTGGCTTTGGTGTGAGGCAAAGTAACGTGGGCGCATTGCTGGAGAGAGGGTAGGGACCGACGCCAGTGCCTGCGAAGACAACTCTGCAGGCCAGACCTGAGCTGTGGAAGCCTGCCAAGCCTAGGGCATTCAGTGCTCCAGCCCTAAGCCCCACTGGCCTCTGCTTTCCAGAAGTGGCTGTAGATGTGGAAGGAAAGAACCAGACGACTATGGAGAGGCAGTCTTGTGGTTCGCTGGGTTTACAGGACAGGAGGAGAAGAGAGTGGGGAAGGGTCCTTGTTCAGTGGTCTTCAAGTAAACGTTCCCTCCTGTAGGCGAGGACTGATGATGGCTCTCTGGCCAACTGTGGGCAGGTGGTATATGAGACAAGGGTGAAGAGGAAACTGAATTTATGCCCGTGTAGATGAACTTAATGATTCATTTCAACACCCTACACCTCAGATATGTGTACGCACTACTGAGCTTGTTCTTCCTTAAAAATAAATAGACGCTGCTTATCAACATCCCCAAATCAAATATTACATGTACATATGCTAGCTGAACAACAGCTGTGTTTCTCTGCTTTAGACTAGAACACAGCAGGCATTTTTTTCCGCACCGTTTCAGGGTGGGAAAAGAAAATAGACAAAGCAAGAGAAATGGACAAGAAGCTACATGCCTGCCTTTCCTTTGAGAAAAGTCTGTTTTTCTTTTTAATATTCATTTCTGGGAGACTGCAAGCTGGGGAGGGGCAGAGAGAGGGGGACAGAGGATCCCAAGTAGGCTCTGGGCTGACCCGGCGAGGCCAACGCGGGGCTCGAACCCACGAACTGCGAGATCGTGACCTGAGCTGAAATCGGACGCTCCACCCACTGAGCCACCCAGGCGCCCTGAAAAGTCTGGTTTTTAAAGAGCCAGACAAATGAAGAAGGAGGCTTCCCTGTACCCTCCCACTCCCATTGCCCCTGACTTCTTACAAGACTTGGAAACAAACATGTCCGGGGTGCATCTTACCCGGTTCACCTACCATTTTATCATGCCTTCAAAATGGACCAGTCTCTACTCTCCAATATGATTTGGTAAAAGGGGCATTGGCTTTGGATTCAGTGAGACTGAAGATTAAATTCGGAGCTAGATGACCAGGGGGACACTACCTGGAACCTTACTGTCGTTTGTATAATTGTATATCGGAAAGATACTACTCACATTGCGTTATTGTGAGCATTAAAATGCTCATTCTCTAATGTGCTCAGTGTTTGAGAAGAATGACAAGTCTAGAGGGTCAAGGTGTTTTGCTTTCGAAACATCAGGAGGTATAGACCTGTAGGTTCTGTACAAGACGGTACATCCTAGAATCGAGTGCCACGGTCAACGTCTATCTGCCACAGGACGGATGCTCAGTGAATATCTAAGTGAACTGCCTTGGTTAAAAATAAAATTATTGGGGGGCGCCTGGGTGGCACAGTCGGTTAAGCGTCCGACTTCAGCCAGGTCACGATCTCGCGGTCCGGGAGTTCGAGCCCCGCGTCAGGCTCTGGGCTGATGGCTCGGAGCCTGGAGTCTGTTTCCGATTCTGTGTCTCCCTCTCTCTCTGCCCCTCCCCCGTTCATGCTCTGTCTCTCTCTGTCCCAAAAATAAATAAAAACGTCCAAAAAAATTAAAAAAAAATAAATAAAATAAAATTATTGGGAGTCCTGGGTGGCTCGGTCAGTCAAGCATCTGACTCCAGCTGAGGTCATGATCACGCACAGAGCCCGCTTTGAATCCTCTGTCTCCTTCTCTCTGCTCCTCCTCTCCTCCCCTGCTCGCACACACACATACACACACACACACACACACACACACGCGCTCTCTCTCCCTCTCTTAAAAATAAAATAAATATTACAAAAAATAATAATAAAAAGTAAAATTATTTTTATTTGTATCTGCCAGTAGCAAAACCCTTCGGTTAGATTCCATCGACCCAAATAATCAGAGCAGACCAATCAATGTACCTTTTTTGGAGAAGCAGGGGGTTAATATCAACGTCTAGAAATAAATCCAGACACCAGATTAACTGTGTTCATCATGCCAAATTTTGGGGTGGTTGGCAGTGGGACAGTAATGCACAAATATTTCTTACAACTGCAGTTTCCTTTCAACTGGAAATAGAAGGCTGATTTTTTTTTCTCATGCTTTTTCCTCCGACAGAAATGTCCACTTCTCATTCTTGTTGGTGTTCCAATGCCACGAGCAAAATATATGGTCCTAGACCACCAGCTGCAGAAAAGCCAGCCTGTCACGGCTCTCCTGCAGAGGGTAACATCAGCAGGAAGCTTTGGTTCAACTATGTGCTAAAGGCTACAGGTTGCACATACTGTGTTACTGGGAATATTATGTTATTATAATACGATCATAGTGATATTATGTTATGATGTGCTCTCCAATGATGGCCATGCCCTGCGCCTTTAGCCTGTGGTCCTTACTCATGGCTTTCTGATATCTTATCTGAACGCAGGATGTTAAGAAGATTTCTCCACTGTGGCTGGACCTGAATTTCAACATCTGTCAGCACCGGGTGCCTTTTAGGACCTTAACCACTCCCTGCTCCTAGCAGCTGCTCTCTGCCGGGCCTCACCTGGCCTCAGCCCAAGCATGGGCATCCCGCCTTCGGCCACAGACCTGCAGGGGACCCTCCAAAGGACTTCTCAGTTCCAGAGTATCCTTTCTGACAACTGCCCCCTGTCTGGACCCGACCTAGTGATTTTGTTCCAGCCATTTTAACAGCACTGAACTCTGATCTGTGATGCCTCAGCTCTCCAGGACGGTGATGCTCACTTGGTTTCCATCTTCCCGGGCTGCGTTTAGGAAATTGTCCCTGAACAGAGGGCTGGGTGAAGGCGCGGCTCCCCTCAGGTGTGTTTATTCTCTAAGGGATCATGGCCTTGCATTGCCTGCTATCCAATGCCTGAAAACTGTTTTCTCAAAACTGTGCCGTATTTTTTATGGTGGGGATGCTGGTCCGGTAACTCTACTAAAGCCCGAAACAGAAGCCGAACATTTCTGAGTAGGTTGATGGCAGGAGGAGACTGTGTTTTCAAAAGTAACAATTACACAGAAGAGAAACAGAGAGCAGAGAACTCACTGGAATTTTCTGACCGTGGCGACAAATTGACTCGAGGGTCAAAACTGGAAGGAACTCGGAAGAGCAATGATATTTTAGCCAGAAAATTGTGGATACAAAGTCGGGGGGACTCAGAAAGGAGAGCAAGCTCGTTTAGTGGAGGTGTAATGTTGGATTGGAGGAAATCTCAGAAATGGGTACCACTTTCCTGACCCTGCCACTTGGATGTGAGGATTGTTAGACTCTGTGCTTTGTCCGGAGGGTTCCAAAACAAACATTGTAACCAAAACTACCTAACATCTTTTGTAATATACAATGAAGTCTCTGGAACGTTATCGATATTTGATCAAGATGATATATTCTAGAACAAGTTGCAATAAGTCATTTGAATTCTTGCCCAGTGCCCCCTACAGATCAAGGTTCAAGCTGTTTCCAATATTTTCCATTATCATTTTTTATTTTCCTGAAAATATTTCACCAGAGTCCATTATTTCCCATGTAAATTTTACACTGAAAATTAATTTACTTAGCTTTGATCTCTGGAAAGTATTTATGGATTACAACCTTTGCTATGTGCATCTTTTGAAGTTTATTTCTGAGAGACAGAGAGGGAGAGAGAGCAGGGGGGAAGGGGCAGAGAGAGAGAGAGAGAGAGATACGATCCCAAGTGGGCTCTGAGCTGACAGCAGAGAACCCCACACGGCGGGGTTCGAACTCACGAACTGTGAGATCATGACCTGAGCCGAAGTCGGACGCTTAACCCATTGAGCCACCCAGGTGCCCCACTGTGTGCATTTTTAATATGGGGACTATCATATTCAAGTCCAGTTTTCCTACATAACATTATATAAGTTCGAATTCTACCACGGATATGTGATTCTCCTATCAGTTTAAAGAACTAATGAAGTTTATCTCGTCGAGTTTTTGTCTCTTTCATTTTTACATTATTATTTCTGTTTTTGATGTTGTTACCTACCGGATAAAAGACTGACGGTTTATATTTGTATTCTAGCGAATCCATGAGAAATATTGAGAGCCCTTCTAAGAGCGTTGCGTTGCCAAAACTCTCTCCTTGCACTAGATGAATTTTTCAACTTTCAGGCATTTCATTTACGCGGGTGTGGTTCTTCCCTAAAGTGAAGCTGAACTTGCTCTCATTCCCTCTGGATAGTTTGGGATTCCACTAACCGGTTTCCAGACTGTCGCATACCTGCTCTCGATCCAGCTTGGTAACATGCCACATGGACACGTTTTTCAATCAGTTATTATTGTTGGTTCGCTTTGCATATACCGACTTAACCCAGGAAGAAAGCAGGCAAGTTGTAAGGCTCCAAGATTCCCTGGGTGTCATAAATTGGCATATTTGGAACAACACAAGATTAGCCAAAGCCATCTGGCACGTTGACTGCCGACACTTGAAAGCACAGAAGGTCAAAATGAACTCAGATTTGAAACCGGTAGGGTCAAAGCGTCCTGCTTTTCTCAGAAACTCTGGCTAGATGTTAAGAAGTAGTTAAGAAAGAAATTAAAAATCAATTCCCACCTTTGGAGTGGTAAAGGTAAGAGAGTGTTCTAGATGGAGTATCTTGCAAACACAGCTTGGTGGCCGCAAGTGTTTTTTTATCCCCTGAAAATTAGTTAAGTAAAAAAAAGGAAATAGTCACCAAACATTTGAACAGTGGTTTACCACTTAAAAAAAATTTTTTTTTTTACTATTTATTTTTAAGAGAGAGAAAGACAGGGTGCAAACAGGGGAGGGACAGAGAGAGAGGGACACACACAATCCACAGCAGGCTCCCGGCTCGGAGCTATCAGCACAGAGCCTGATGTGGGGCTCGAACCCACGAACGGGGAGATCGTGACCTGAGCCAAAGTCGGGCACTCAACAGACTGAGCCACCCAGCAGCCCCTACAGGCTTTCCCACTTTAAACTTTGTTAAATGAATCACATTTTCTGACAATTTACCGTCACTAATTGCGGTCACATTATTTTCAGCCTCCGCCTTCTGAAAACAAAAGATTTGCCTTGCACGGAGGTATCTTTCTGACTGGGTAGTTTATTTCTTGACGTGGTTCATTTCAAAGACAGGCCCGCTTCTTCCGTGTGGTATAAAAATCAGAGAAGGAAGGGGAACACTGTGTCCGGAAGGGACATGTGCAGCCGTGGGGTTCAGAGCTTCGCCACTAACGACGCGAAGGGGGAGTCTACTCTGGAGACCAGGAGAGAACACGCCAGGAGCCCAGTCTGCATTTCTGAAATACGTTGGAGAGTTTCTCCATGTTTCTCCACCAGAATCTGAGTGTGGGGCTGGCTGTGCGGGCCTGGAAAACGCGATTGTGTTTCTGCCTTTCCGTCTTCAAACCCATCTCCGATTCGCAGCAGAAACATTCGGAACGACAGTAGTGCTTACCGGCATAGATACACTGAAACTTACAGGGTCAGTCTAGTTTTCCAGCTCATCGCTTTGAGCAACCCCGGCCACGGAAGACGTTTGTTCCCTATTACTATGCCTGCTGGATTGTTCGAGTGGTTAAGGGACTGTCACAAAGTTGCATGGCCAGGATCGGACACCGTCTTTTCTCAACTCTTCTCCTTTGGACATTCAGGCTGTTCCATCTGGATGCGACCTCTGTCCCTCCAGCCAAGAGGATGTGTTCCTTGATCCGAAATGTGACTTTCATCATTTTCAATCCCTTTTATTTTCCCTCACTGATTTTATTGATTGCAGTAAGTAATGGCTAATTTTAAGCACATGGTTTTCTGACGGGGGAAAAGTATGAAGATCAACAGTAATATGAGCCTTGGTGTCATTGCATCATGTCTTCCGAGAGAGAACATCCTTAATCCTTGAGAAGGTCCCTGAGAGCTCTGCCCTACCCATGGCAACTCTGCACCCCACCCCTCAGATGACCTCCACCATCATGTCTGTGTCTGTCATCATGGGATGACCCTCCTTTGTAGCTTATTCACTGATGGCTGTATCTATGACTCTTATGGACGTGTCAAGCACTTATATGCTCGTTTGTAAAATATTAAAGCCACTCAGTAAATAGTCGCTGTCCTAAAGCTATTTTGGGGCCCAACTACCCTGGATATTCAGAGCGATTTCACAGCAGGTTCTAGACTTTCCCATGACCCAGAAAATAAGAAGTTACCTCCTGGCACATCAGAGCATCTCTAGGAACTCTTCTCCAGTATTATGTTCGTGCCTGTGTCGTACCAGTTGCTAAATATTTATGGTATTTCAACTAACACATTGCTCAGTTTTTTGTGGCTTCTCTATTATTTAGTTGTCTTTAAATGGTCCTATTGGATGCGCTTGGGTGGCTCAGTGAGTTGAGTGTCTGACTCTTGGTTTCAGCTCAGGTCATGATCCCAGGGTTGTGGGATCGAGCCCCGCATTGGGCTCTGCACTGAGTATGGAGACTGCTTGAGATTCTCCCTCTCTCTCTCTCTCTCTCTCTCTCTCTCTCTGCACCTCTCCCCTGCTTGTGTGCTCTCTCTCTCTCTAAAATAAAAAAATGAAAAATAAAAATAAATGGTCACATTAACTCTTATGTGTGTATTATTCCATTACATGACTATACCAAACTCTACTTAGCCTGGTAATTATCCAGATATTTGATAATATGGAAGCTACTATTATACTTTCTATGTTTCTGGGTGCATGCATGTGAGAGCTCTTCTAGGTGAGGGAGTCTGGGGGTTGAGAGGTTATTGGATTTGTGGGTCTTCAGTTTTGCTTGAAAATTCCATTATTTTTCAAAATGACTGTAACAATTTATACGGCTGCGTAAAAGAGTTCCTGCTATCCACATCACTGCCAGCCCTTGACATTGATAGTGTTTTAAATGTTTTTTTTTTGGCCAAGTTTGTAAGTGGAAAATAGGTTTTCGTTGGGTTGTAAACAGTTCCCCAATCACTTACAAGACTGAATATTTTCATACAATGATTCCTCATCCATGAATTCTCACCTTTGAAGTTCTCATTCAAGTTCTTATTCTGTTGGAGTCGTCTTATTCTTTTTCTTATCAACTTGCGGAATTTATTTACATAACTTTGATACTAACGTGTTCAGTGTTGTGGTTGCAGTCACAATTTCATGGTTTTTAACCTGTTATCCATTTTCCAGATAGTAGGTTTGGATGACCAGAAGACTTACAATCTTAATGTAGTCAGAACTGTCAATATGTTTCTTGTTTGTATTTTTTCTCTTTTGTGTATGAAATTCTTCCCTCACTTTAAACCACAAAGATCTTAATCTGTGTTATCTTCTAAGAGTCTTTCTTTTGCATTTCATATTGAAGCCTTTAGTCAACCTGTACCTATTTAACATGATGTGAGGTTGGAACGCAATTTGTTTTTCTGACGTGGGTAACAAATTGTCCCCGACCTTCACCATCACGTTCTTTTCTAACTTGATTGCCATATCGTGCCATCTTGTCATGGTTGAAACTTCAGCATATGGTGAGTTTCTGGGTTCTTCTATCTTGTTCCACTCATCCACATACCACAATGTCTTAATAACTATACCTTTACAATAATTCTCAACACTTGGAGTGACGGGTATCCGAGCATTATGTTGTCATCTTTATAGTGTTTAACGATCAACTTTACTGAGGTGTAACTTACGTATAGTAGAATACCCTCATTTTAAGTACAGAATCCAATGACTTCTGAGTCTGTATACACCTGGGTGACAACCTTTGTAACATTTATGAGACAAGTGTTTTATTTTATTTATTTTTTTAAGTTTATTTGTTTATTTTTGAGAGAGAGAGAGAGAGAGAGAGAGCGCACAAGCAAGGGAGGGGCAGGGAGAGAGGGAGACCCAGAATCCGGGGCAGGATCTAGGCTCCGAGCAGTCAGCACAGAGTCTGATGCGGGGCTCGAACCCATGAACCGTGAGATCATGACCTGAGCGGTAGTCAGAAGCTTAATCGATTGAGCCACCCAGGCACCCTGAGTCAGGTGTTTTAGACATGGGCACCGAGCAGCACAGGACTGTCACCCTGAGAAGAGAGAACCACACAAGACAAGTGCAAGATTGCTCTGGCTTTCTGCCTAGAGGTTCTTTCAGAAACATGGAAACATTGTGCAGGAAGGGGGGAAGCTGAGCAGGTCAGAGCAATCCTCCTGAGCTGAGAAGACTGAGATTGAGAAGCAGGGAGTCTGAGGCAGCCGTGATTTCTAGAACAGAGTATTAGAGGATAGGAGGCGAAATAAAGAAGGAGCTCCAGAAATCTGTGTAAGAGTTTTCTTGAACTTATCGCTGAATATTCAGATGTACATGTGAGCCGACCCGGAGTTAGAAGACTAACGCTCGGACTCAGTAGAAGGACCTCACTGAGCACCTGAGATTCAGTAGACCCCTGAAGGACCACGCTTTAGTAGCGATGCTACACTAGTCCGGAACGAAGGGTGTTCCAGACTGCCCAGCAAAGCTTAAAAATAAGCCCTGCAGGTATCAGGGTAAACTCCAAGTAACTCATCAGAACAATCCCCAAGACTTCTTAAAAGAAGACAGCCGTGTCGCTGTATAAAACTGTTTTGTTGTGTTGCCCAACGATGCATTTTGTCTTTTGTCGTGATGCCCAGATTCCCACTGCGGCTACGGTTGGTCTTTGGGGGAAGAATACCACCCCCTCCCCAGTGTCATGTCAGCCAACTGTGTGCCCTGCATGGTGTCTGGGTGAGCACTTTCTGTCCGCACAGCGCCCTGTCAGCCGCTGTGGTGACAGCAACACTGTGCGGCCTGCCACGCTCCGTCACACCTTTGTGGCCTTCCTGTTTTTTGAGAATCGTTTGCAAAGGGCTTCTTTTCCAAGGTGAAAAGCTGTGACTTCCCGGAAGAACAGACGGCCATTTTCAAACCATGTACCTCGCCCCAGTGTTCCACTTGACCGGGCGTTGAGCCACACGGTTACCTATCTAGTCAATACCGCTGACGGGATGGGGTAAAAGAGGATTAGACAGTGTGATGTTGTGAATGTCCGGGCAGTTTCTCTGGTTTCCTCCAAAATGCCTCACTCAGCTTCCAAGGGACACTCACAAATGCTTATACCTGAGAATCTCTCAGGGAATCCCTAATAGGTAGGGCCTGAGACCCACGACACTATCGTGTAACACTTATTGTCTTCCTACAAGAAGGGTGGGGGTTAAGAGACTGTGGCCAGGTTCTCAATAAAAGCCAAGGTCAATTGAGAGGTTACATTTTAAGATGGGTTGGTGAACCCATGACGTTTGCATCGGGTAGAAATCATGCTTGCTTGACTTCAGTATCCCTAGAAAATTAGAGATGAGTTTCTTTTTCATTGCCTTCCCCGAATTTAATAGAGCAACACAAAAAAATAGGTTGGTTGTGGATCCACGATTTCTACCCATAGTGAATTCATAAAAGGGGGTAAGAACATCTGTACCTACTTCCCCCTTTCCTTCAGATTGGTCCTAGAAACTGGGAAATGTCCTCTGTTTTCTGTCCATATCATCAAATGATCCATGCAGCTCTTTGTGAGACAGAAGAATCCTACTTTTAACGGACTAGACGCAGCAATTCTTTGCCACATTGCTCAGAGTAGGCTAGGAGCTTTAAAAACGACCCCCAAGCCTTAAGAGCTTAGTGTCGTAAAAGTTTGTACCTCCCTTACGTCACATTGAAGGGCAGAAGGCACCAGGACCTGGGATGTTTTAGTTCCAGGCTTTTTTAGACACTTAGTGTTTGCTTCTGCAGCTGGCTGGTGGAAACAGAGAGGAGGAACGTACAGCGAAGGTATTTCATGGGTCCCGCCTGGATAAGGACACACGTCACTCCCCATATCCCACAGCCAGCACTGTCCATATTGTCATGCCTAAGCGCAAGGGAAGGTGGGGGTAGGCAGCCCTGATGGGTGGTCAGAGAGAAGAGGACATGGATATTGATGAGCACTGAAAGTCTGGGCCACCTTTCACTCCGCGGTCACCGAATAGCCCTCTCATTTTTCCTTACGCTCATCCCTTCCGAACTGAGATGATGTAAGTCCCATCTTGTCACTATTTCCAGTGGAGATTTCTGGGTGCCATACAGTCTCTTCTCCATCCAGGGCCCACTGTGGCATCTCATGGCTTGGCAACCTCTGAACTAAGGAAGGGTCATCCGCCCAATCCAAACTCGAAATGTAAGAGTTGATCAAGGGCAAGTTACAACAACGGGTGCTTATAAAGAGGAAGAATGTGAAAAACACACCCACCCGTGATCCATAGCTCTTCTGAAATTCTATTGGACAGGCCTTATGAGGGCCCCCTCCTCGGGGAAACAGGAAGTTCCTTTAGCAGACCTTCCAGGAAGCAGAATCAGGGTCCGCTAAACCACCTTGCCCTTTTATCTTCATGGCATAAAACCACCTTGTCCTTCTATCTCCATGCCATTTTGTTCTGCCCATGGATGCTTCTCCCTTGACTATTTTTTCTCCATGGTCACATCCTTGGAGGCAGGCCAGCCTTCATAGCTCTCCTTCTGCTGGTGCACTATGGGGCCTGAGGTTGCTTTAACTCTCAAAGAGTCAAAGGCATTTATTTAATGTTGATTGACCGACTGATTGACTGTTCGGGCTCATGGTTTGGGGAAGTTGCTCCAGAGACTTGGTAGGCGACTCATCTCCTTAGGGCAATAGCCACAGATAGAGTTAGTTTGCAGACGTAATTTTCAAATACATGGTATTTCTTTACATTCTGACCCACAAACCTCTTTCTGTAAACTTAATGGACCTTCCCTGAGTCTACCTGGGATAATGAGCTTGGGTGGAAACCATACATTTAATCCAATTTTTGACATAGGGCTGAGATCTAATAGATATTTGTTGTAAAAAAAAAAAAACACTTGTCAAATTTTTTTCTTTTACTGCTTTGAGTCTAGAAAACTAGTTTTTACCAACCTTCAAGTTCCAAAATTTACCTTTATTTCATTCCGTTCTCTTTCGAACCAGACAATTTTCACCTGATCTCACGTTCTTCTTCTCACACCTTGCTGAATGCTGCCGGTAACACCCAATATACAACCACCGACCTGTTTTTGGTTTCCTTCCCTGGCACTGTAAGTCCATGAGACAATTGTTCCGCCTTCCCAATTATCAGTGTCAACAATTTAATGAAGTGTCCCTTCCAACAAATAAAAAGGCTCTTTAGTTTTCTGATACTCATTGTCTTGTTACTGACCTCTTGATTGCTAAGTCAATGCCACATACTTCTAGCTCTGGTTGCAATGATGATTTCTATATTACTTACAGTAGCCTAACTTCTGTAATAAAGAAGGCTTAATATTTATGGATTTACACAAGAAAACATTGTATTTATTTTTTTATAATTTTTTAAAGTTTATTTACTTTGAGAGAGAGAAAGAGAGAGAGAGCAGGGAGTGACAGAAAGTGAGGGAGAGAGAAAATCCCAAGCAGGCTCCACACTGTCAGCCTAGAGCCTGATATGGGTCCCAAATCCATGAACTGTGAGATCATGACCTGAGCTCAAATCAAGAGTCGGACGCTTAGATGACTGAGCCACCCAGGTGCCCTGAAAATGTGTCTTTCTTAAGCTGCTGTATGATGTCTTGATTAGGAGATTCTACTCTGAGTGATAATTTATTAACAGAAATCTTGATAATCAGGGAATAATTACAGAATTAAAAATAACCGATTTTAATCATTTGGGTCTTCCAATTTTTGTGTCGGTGTCATAAAAAGAGTCAAGACAGCCCCAGGTGTGGCAGAACATCAGAAATAGTCAATAGATGCTTAATCAATCACCAACACAATGTAACAAAATTTTTCACATAGAAGGGTAAAGGGTATTTCCCGTGCCTCTACTGTGCAATGTGGTAGCCACGAGATACACGTGACTAGCAGGCACTTAAAATGTGCCTCGTATGACGGAGGGATTGAATTTTTAATTTTATTTGATTTACATTAATTGGAATTTAAATGCAAGCAGCCCCATGTATCGGAGAGCACAGAATATCAATCCAAACTTTTTAGAGACGAGGGATACAGCCCTCTTCTCTCTGAAAACTTTTCTTAAATCTTTAGTAGAGGGAAGTTGGAGTTCGGGTGAAAAGGGTTGCCTCTTCCTTGCTGTCAGTCCTAGATTTGAAAAAAAAAAAATCACTGTCTTCTTAGAATACACTTTACTATCCAAAGTGGTTCCACTAAAGACAACCAGTTAATGCAAACCCTCCTTCTAACTGCATGAGTTGGTGTGTACCTGTTTTCTGAGTGTGTTGGCTTTGATTTCTTCCACCAGTTCTCCAGAATAAAGCCATTTGAGAGACAGGAGGACTTTTTCGCTTTAATTGAATGACACCTTCATGCCATACTCTGGATCAGTACTTCCCTCCAGCCACTGTGAAATACACAAAGAATATCCTGCAAAAAAACCCCCGAGTTCACCAAAACCTCCATATGGTTTGGCTTCACAAAAGGCCATTTGACTGGGTGATGCTTTGATTCCAGTGGGGTTTTCCATAGTTTTGCCGTGGATATGGGATTTTACATGGGATAGATCAGTCAAAAAAAAGTCTTCAAAAATGTAGGAATAGCTGTTCAGAAGTGAAACGTTCACTCTTTTAACAGATGTGAAAAAAAGGCTGTTTCATTGAGTGTGACCCCGAACAATCCTACACTTGAGTAATTTCCCTGAGCCCTTCAAAAATGTTATATGCTTGGCATAATAGAGATAGTAAATGATATACTTTGTAGCAATTCACTTAGGAGCCATAAGAGAATGAGAAACTTGAAACTCCCTTTCTCCCCCACTTAAGCAGACTAGTTTTAAGTTCCAAAATACAAAGGGATATTTTTAGAATCAGATCTGTAAGCACATTGTACCCAGGATGAGATTTGAGTGAACTCCAATACAGAAAAGTCATTTTACAATCTGGAGCCATATCACATGGGGAATGTGTTAAATAATACTTTTCTTTCCAAAATGATTGTATCTTGTATAATGAGTTTCTTACTGAAACTTCATTTAAAAAAAAAATTGTCTTCAGCTGCAACTAACAAGCTTTAACTACGGCGAGGTAAAGATCACATTTCCTTGCTAGATTCCGATTTCCTATGACTTTTGCTCTAACAGACTCCTCGGTGAGACTGTACCCATCCTGCCTTTGCCACCTCCCCCACCAGGATGTCCCTGGAGGTCAGGTTATGTGCGGGGGCTCAGCATTGTGCAGACGGCCCGTGACAGTCATTTTGGATTGCACTGCTCTGGATGCTCCAAGGGCTTCTGCCTCGACCCCACAGAGCTTACTGGGATTGTGTGACTCTTCGGTGAGATAATCCACATAAAGCACAGAGCCCGGAACGCGGTAACGCCTTATAAAGGGTGGCAGTTCTGTCGTCATCTCTGCCATATTCATCAGAGTTCAAGGTAGGGGTGAAACTGATCATTTGCAAAGCCAAGGTTCCATCTGTCCCCTGCCGGCACGTACCCTAAGGGCATGATCTTTGGTGGTCCCTCCCTTCAGCACAAATTCCAACCAAGGCTCAATGATAAACTATTTTACTTTGAATATTTCCTTCTTTCCCTTAATAACCTATTATTTTCAGAGCTCAGGGCCCAGCCTTCCATAAACATTTGTCAGATCAAAAGAGGAAGAACACTCTAGGTAAAACAGAAAATCTAAGGAGAAAGTGTTAGCGCGTTTATTCTGGAAACTAATTTCACTCAAGTTAAAGTCAAAGTATCTGTTCACCACATCTGCTGATATCTTTGACATCTGCAATCAAACACTCAGTGAGTCATAAATGCAGAAGTAGAATCCACATGGGAAGAAGAAATCATGTAGGAGGAAGTACCCCAACCCAAGCCCTCCACCGGACGCTGCTTTCAGAATTGTGCGTTTTAGGGGCGCCTGGGTGGCGCAGTCGGCTAAGCGTCCGACTTCAGCCAGGTCACGATCTTGCGGTCCGTGAGTTCAAGCCCCGCGTCGGGCTCTGGGCTGATGGCTCAGAGCCTGGAGCCTGTTTCCGATTCTGTCTCTCCCTCTCTCTCTGCCCCTCCCCCGTTCATGCTCTGTCTCTCTCTGTCCCAAAAATAAATAAAAACGTTGAAAAAAATTAAAAAAAAAAAGAATTGTGCGTTTTAAAGATACTAATAGTTTAAGTCGAATATATTTAATGACCCTTTTTCTTTTAATTCATCGAATTTGGAGGTGGAATTTTAAGTGTCTGGAAGGCAGCCTGTGGCTGTGTCTTAGTTCAGTTACGACTTTCCTGTTTGGAGCACCTCACTCCTCACCTCTGCAAATCTCTCAGTGTCTGATTTTGAGAGTTGGAGACAATGGAACACACCATCATATTCTGGACTCTTTGGCAAAAGCAATTTGCAAACACAATACACAAGCAAGCTGTTGTTCAGATCGGTTTCCTGCAACATACCAGAAAATGATTCACTGCGGCGATTTAAAAGGTGACATTTAAAAAGAAAGGCAGGTTCGTTTCTGTCTGTCACGGTTGCTGGTGCAAAGAAGATACAGTTTGTGGAATGGCTGAGTTGGGTGACCCAAACCCCGGCCGTGAGTTATTCAATGCTCTTGAATGAGTGCTCTGTAGGCTCGGATCCCCAGAAGTGCCAAGCTGTAGAAATCAGGGGACCAGAGGACTTGGTTGGCTCCATTGTTGAATGAAATGACGATGCCAAGTCTTTATTGCCCTTGTGAGCTCGCTCCTTGCATCGGCTCCATAGATATTTTTGGGAGTCTGGAAATTGTGTACCCTTGAATTCTTGTGGAAGTGCCCAAATTTATATTCACTCAGATGCTTGTTAAAAAAGAGGAAAACAGGGGCACCTGGGTGGCTTGGTTGGTTGAGCACCCAACTCTTGAGTTCAGCTCAGGTCATGATCGGGTCATGGGACCGAGCCCTGCATTGGGCTCTGCACTGAGCATGGAACCTGCTTGGGATTTTCTCTCTCTCTCTCTCTCTCTCTCTCTCTCTGTCCCTCTGCCCCTCTTCCCCACTTGCACCCTCTCTCTCTCTTAAAAAAAAAGAAATTAGGAAAAAAAGATCCTATATTTTAAAATTATTTCTTAACGTTTATTTATTTTTGAGAGAGAGAGACAGAGTGTGAGTGGGGGAGGGACAGAGAGAGAGAGAGGGAGACACAGAAGCAGAAGGCGACTCTAGGCTCTGAGCTGTCAGCACAGAGTCAGATATGGGGCTTGAACCCAAGAACCGTGAGATCATGGCCTGAGCCGAAATCAGATGTGTCACCGACTGAGCCACTCAGGCGTCCCAGAAAAAACTCTAGATTTAAAAAAAGAAAGGAATGATACAACTTTTATGACAGATTATTTACAAAGTCAAAAGAGGACACAGCACAGTGACGGAAAAAAAATGTTTTAATATACACAGAGCTGCCGGAAGCTCATGAGAGCAACAAACAAATAAAACATGGGGCAAAAATACTTAAACACAAGTAACTTTAGAAAAGAAAATAAAAACGGCCAGGAAATGTATCATGTGATATCCTTTCTCCCTAGTAGTCGGATAAAAACAATTAAAGAAATAATATGTTCTTCCACCTTCAGACTAACGAAGCTATAAAAAAGATGCATAGGGCTGGCCAATCATGGACCGACGAGAGGGTAAATGGCTAAATCTTTAACAATTAACCATTGAGGAGGGCACCTGTTGGGATGAGCGCTGGGTGTTGTACAGAAACCAATTTGACAATAAATTGTATTCAATATAAAAAAATTAATCTTGAACTGTCTACTAAAATTAAAAATGCAAAGAGGCTTCTCTCCAGGAGTCCCAGTTAGGGGAGTTAAACAGAGGAGTGAAATAAAAGCAAATAGGGAGACGATGATCAACTTTGTATATTTTTTCATTCTGTTGCTCGATGGGATAAGCCAGTGACGTTCATGTGATGTAAACGTGTGTGTGTGTGTGTGTGTGTGTGTGTGCGTGTTCTGATCACATACATAAGATCAGAATGAGATGTTCTCAAGACTGTAGGGCAGACTCAGGCTGCTTCGGTAGAAGTTCAGAATACGGTAAATTATGGTTTTACGCGTTCTCTGGTGGGACAGACAACATATGGCGTCATCTGGTCAGTTCCAAATGCTGGAGGATAACGTGGATATTCACAAAATGAGGGGACACCAGAAGGGGGGAAACAAGGTGGCGGGAGGCTGGAAGTCGGATCCCATGCACAGGT
Source organism: Prionailurus bengalensis (assembly GCF_016509475.1). Lineage (NCBI taxonomy): Eukaryota > Metazoa > Chordata > Mammalia > Carnivora > Felidae > Prionailurus > Prionailurus bengalensis. The sequence continues at coordinate 131,572,634 of NC_057354.1, read as the reverse complement.
GTAAGGACCCAAATGATGTCAATTACAGCTCCCTGCCCTCCACTCCTCGACCCTCTGCAGTCATCCGGCCTCGCTAATCCGCATCCTGTTCATCATATCCAGTGGCTATTCTTTTTATTTGAGCTGTTTGCAGCATGTGATAAAGTGCTGGACGCGTCCTTCTTGGTTTTTATTGATGACATTTTACGTTCTCAATATAGATGCCGATACGCTTCTCATGAAAAGCCCTCCTTAGCTATTTCTTGGCTCGCCTTGTCTTACCCGGGATTCCCTGTACCGGTGGCAATTTTTAAAAGAAATTTCTCGGGGCGCCTGGGTGGCGCAGTCGGTTAAGCGTCCGACTTCAGCCAGGTCACCATCTCGCGGTCCGTGAGTTCGAGCCCCGCGTCGGGCTCTGGGCTGATGGCTCCGAGCCTGGAGCCTGTTTCCGATTCTGTGTCTCCCTCTCTCTCTGCCCCTCCCCCGTTCATGCTCTGTCTCTCTCTGTCCCAGAAATAAATAAAAACGTTGAAAAAAAATTTTTTAAAGAAATTTCTCTTTTTAGTTGTTCTAAGGGTCACCTCCATCCTTGATTTTCCTAAGTTATCAACTTTGTGCAAGGCTTCGCTGAATTAGTTCTAGGAACGCTGAGAATATCACTTAGGCTATGTGGTCAGTTCTTTTCCAAATTTTATTTATTTATTGTTAGCCGTTCTGCTGGTGAAATTGAGACAGCCCCTTGTGCCCAAATGTCATCACAGCATAATCTAGGCTCCTTTAAGTTTTTTTTTTTTTTTTTTCAACGTTTATTTATTTTTGGGACAGAGAGAGACAGAGCATGAACGGGGGAGGGGCAGAGAGAGAGGGAGACACAGAATCGGAAGCAGGCTCCAGGCTCTGAGCCATCAGCCCAGAGCCCGACGAGGGGCTCGAACTCACGGAGCGCGAGATCGTGACCTGGCTGAAGTCCGACGCTTAACCGACTGCGCCACCCAGGCGCCCCACCTTTAAGTTTTTTAAGTGAGGTGAACAGAACGAGTACACGTCCCAGTTTCCTTGCACTTTGGTATGATTGTGTGACTACGTTTTGGCCCAAAACACTGAAGAATTAAAGTTGTATACCATCTTCTAGGGACTTTTCTTAAAATCCTTTGACGCGCACCTTCAGTTTCTTCTTTATCACCCCCTCCTTTCTGCGGGCTGGAATGGGTCTCTCCGAGATGCGACAGCAGATAGATTATTTTTGTAAAAACTCTGCCTTCTTCTCCCTCCCTCCCTCCCTTCCTTCCTGCCTTCCTTTTTTTAAACGCATAATGACAATCTTGGTTGCCCACTCGGAGGACCGCAAGAAAATGATTGGAGAATAAGTAGTTTGAGAAGTGAATTTTAGGGGTGCCTGGATGGCTCAGTCGGCTAAGCATCCGACTACTGATTGCATCTCAGGTCGTGATCTCATGGTTTGTGAGACTGAGCTGCGCACCGGGCTCTGCCCTGAGAGTGTGGAGGCTGCTTGGGATTTCTCTCCCTCTCTCTGTGCCTCTCCCCCCCCCTCGTGTGTGCGCGCTCTCTCTTTCAAAATAAATAGACATGAAACAAGAAAAGAAGTGAACCTAAAAAGTTATTAGAGAAGAAACCAGGAGGGGAAGGCAGCCAACAATGACCAATATGTGATCAAACTAGCTGCTGCTGTGAGAAATCGGACATCGGTCCCACGGGGGGAACCACAGGAAGCAGCACAGAAATGGAATCTCAGGTTTATCTGCTTATCTGCTTGAGGGGTGAGGGAGCTGGGACATTGATAGACAGGTCGTACTAGCCATGGGGCGAGGGAGTATTGTTTCTAGTCTTTTCTGGACCTCCACTGGGACCGAAAAGTAAGCTTCCACAGCTTGTGAAAGTCCCTATGTAGCTTGTGGTCAGATCGTGGTTATGCCGGAGGGGATATGGGTAATATGGGTAACACTATTCCGCTGTCCCCATGTCATCGAGGAACAATTTCAAGTTTTTCTACACCAATTCTGTCATGTATCAATTGTTCATTGTATGTGTGGGGCGTGTTTCTGAGCTTTCTGACCTGGGCCATTGATCCGTCTGCTATCTTGGAACAAAGTCTACACTGTGTCCTCTGTCATTTTTGAAATTGGCAATGCGTGTCCTCTCTCTTGCTTTGTCTCATCTGCCTGACAAGCATGGGGTCAGCTCGGCTGGTGTCTTCAGAGAATCAGCTTTGTTACATTGATTTTCTCCATTGTTTTTTGTCACCCATTTCATTTATTTTCTGCTCTTGAATTTATTATTTACATTCTTATGTTTTCTTTGGACTTAATCTATTCCCTTTTCCTCTTTATTTTTAGGTGTAAACTTAATTTGCTTGTTACTTCTTTCCTAATACAAGCTGACGACGCTCTATCTTTCCCTCCAGGTACCAGCTCCCATAATTTTTGGTACGTTGGGTTTTCTTCATTCGGCCTTAACTATTTTCTAATTTTACTTGTGATTTCTTAAATATTTTTTAACGTTTATTCACTTTTGGGAGACAGAGACAGAGTGCAAGTGGGGGTAGGGCAGAGAGAGGGGGAGACACAGAATCCGAAGCAGGCTCCAGGCTCCGAGCTGTCAGCACAGAGCCGGACGCGGGGCTCGAACCCACAAACCGTGAGATCATGGTCTGAGCCACAGTTGGATGCTTCACCGACGGAGCCACCCAGGTACCCCACTTGTGATTTATTTTTTGACCTATAGATGATTTTAAAGTTGTTTAGTTTCCAAAGATTTGGGATTTCTCAGTATCTTTTCATTATTGATCAGTAGTTGGTGGTAGTAAATAGACTAGACTTTGCTATTTTCATCTCCTCTCTTTTCTTTCTTATGAATAGAAAGAAATTATTTCATACCATTTGATTTGATTTTTTTCTAACAACCCAACTCTCTGTCTTGCAAGTGAAAATTTGGCTACTTTCCATCTGGTAATTATTTATACAATTGAGTTTATATCTGCTATCTTCTATTTTGTTTTCTGCTCATGCTCTCTCCATTCTCTTTTTATTTTTCTTAAATGATTGAAGGCTTGAAGTTCTATTTGTACTTGTCTGCTGGTTTTGACGTTATGACCCCTACGCGTATTATTCTAGTGGTTACTATTGAAATAGTAATGTGTATACTGATCTTACAAAATATATAGTTAATTACACTCTCTACCGTTCTCCTGAGTACAGATTTTAGGACATTTCACCTCTGCCACTGTTCCTCCTCCACATGCCATAATATTTCCTTTTTTTTTTTTCACGTTTATTTTTGGGACAGAGAGAGACACAGCATGAATGGGGGAGGGGCAGAGAGAGAGGGAGACACAGAATTCGAAACAGTCTCCAGGCTCCGAGCCATCAGCCCAGAGCCCGACGCGGGGCTCGAACTCCCGGACCGCGAGATCGTGACCTGGCTGAAGTCGCACGCTTAACCGACTGCGCCACCCAGGCGCCCCTCCTTTTCTTAATGTTTATTTATTTTTGAGAGAGAGAGACAGCATGAGCGGTGGGGGGGGGGGAGGCGGGCAGAGAGAGCAGGGTGGGGGGGCAGAGGATCTGAAGCACGCTCTGCCCTGACAGATCGTACTCGCTAACTGTGAGATCGTGACCTGAGCTGAAGTTGGACACTCAACCGACTGAGTCACCCCGGCGACCCTGTGAAATTCTTTATGGTTGTGAATTCTTAGAGGAGACTTCTTCTCTGTTTAAGACGACAACGAAGATAGAGAAGTTTGCTGGTTGTCTGTCCGTACTGGTGGGTGGGGGTTACCTAGATCATCCTTTACGTCGAGTTTCGGCCAGTGAAAGTACCGATCTGTGATGGTGAGTCCCAGCTCCGGCTCTGCATCTCTAACTCCCTGCGGCTGTTGTAGCTCCCGCGGCTACCTTGATCCCATCAGCGGATGTTTTTTGGATTCTGCAAAAACAAACAAACAAAAAACAAAAAAAAAAACACCAAAAAAAACCCCAAAACAAAACAAAAAACAAACATAACGCTTTAACTTCTGTCCCTCTCTTTATTTTTGTTCTTTTGGAATTTTTCTTACTCTTTCACAAATTCAGCTGTACACAGTATTAGAAAGATCCCTCAGAACGTGTAGAGGATACAAGTTTGAATTAAGAGGGTTTTTTTTTTCAAGGAATTTTTTCTTTCATAGTGCCAGAAATACAAATCTTGTGTTAACATTTTACTGCTTTGATTTCTTTTATTGTTATTCACATTTCATTCTAGTATCTTCACTGCAGATTGAAAAAAAATTAATGTTTATTTATTTTTGAGAGAGAGAGAGAGAGCGAGCAGGGAAGGGGCAGACACACACACACACACGCGCGCGCACACACACACACGCACACACAGAATCCGAAGCAGCTCCGGGCTCTGAGCTGTCAGCACAGAGCCCGAAAGCGGAGCTCGAACCCACAGACTGTGAGATCATGACCTGAGCCGAAGTCAGACACTTAACCATCTGAGCCAGCCAGGCGCCCCTCGCTGTCGTCTTTTGAAGCTGTCTGCTTTCATCATATGCCAATGGCTGTACAAGCTAGCGGTGAGCAGAGGTAATGCAAAAAGTGCCAGGGAAACTCGTAAGTACCGTGTAACATTTTCCTCACTAATGTTTACTGAGAGTTTCCTAAGAGTCAGGCACTCAGCTGGGTTCTTTGCATATATTAACCTGACTCCTCACCACCAAGTGTTGCAACAGAGGAGGAAAGAGGTCCGTTTTCCCAACACTGCCTGGCCATGTGGGGGTCGCGCTGGGGTTCGGACTCATGACCCCCCGACTAAATTATGGTCTTCTCCCACCATACTTCAGAGTTTCCAGAAAGGTCGGCAAAGTGTTTCGAACCATTTGGAAAAGGTGACTCTGTTACTCCAAAAGCAGGTTGCCAAACAACCGAAACCAACTAAGGAGCATTTCTGTCTGAGGTCTTGGCAGAAGAATCCGTCCAAGTGACCACAGTTTTCTGAATAGCAATAGCTAGATAATCATTTCTGACTTTTGCCCAGCATTCTTTCATTTAACAAGTTTAGCCACCGGCTGATGATATGTGGGAGGCGCTTTGGATAACCTAGGCACATTCTGGATAATTCAGGGTCATGGGCTTTGATTTTTATAGTAGTTTTCCAGCCCACGCATGAATAAATGCGCAGACAAGGGAGACAAAATTTAACGTACAGGTGCTGGGCGTTAACAGTGGTACCCGTTGTAAACAGCCTTCCCGGCAAGTGATGGGTTATCTGGTCAAGCGTAAGGAAGCCTGGGGTGCTTCTTAAAGTGTTTCCCAATTAAACAGTTCCTCCATTTTGTTAAAAATAACCTTCATTCTGTAAACTCTACTTGCACAGCCTCATTTGATAAAGCAATGTGGACCCAGGCGGGTAAAAGAGAGCTGAGAACTGGAGTCTTTGTTCACAATTTTTTTTTCTAAAAATGACTAGGGGACCAGGTTCAAAACACTCTTGATGGGAATCATTGATAAGCTAGCTCCAGTGTCTTGGTACCAGCTTTTCTATGAACGGACCTGTTTTCAAACCAAAAGTGCAACCTCCTCTTTTTTTTTTTTTTTTCAAGACTAACCTTAAGGTGACTGAAATACACGTATCCTGGTCCCAAGTTCGCTCTTCGTCTATGCAAGATAATTCTGGCATGTGTTCCGGTCCTCTCCACACTCTTACCTCTAGCGGCCCCTTGACACACTTACCTGACATACCCATGTGTTTCTGATCCGTCGCTAAAATAAAAGGATGAATCATCCTGGTGGCGCTTGGACGGAAAACTCATGTAGATTTTCCAAGTATTGAAAAACATACTTGGTAAATTATTGGAGAATTTTGGAGCTTAATGGAATACGTTTTGGTGGCTGGGAATCATTGCTTGCTTAATCGACTTAAAGGAGAGACGAAGGCCTGTTTCATTCCGCTGCCAAAGGCTGCGTCTGCTGGGGATTTGACGGTATATTGCCTGCCGTTTTAATTTACTTGAATTCAAAAACAAAACAAAAAAAGCAACACCAAAATCCTCACCAACCGTCCTTTACTTACAGATGAGTATCATATTCAAGTGACTCTTACGCGGGGGATCTTTAGGAGGAAGAGCGAGGTTTTATCTTCTGGCAAAGTCCACCGCGTGGTCACTGAGCACAACCATTCTGTCATCTTTCTTATCTAAAGACCTGGCTCCCACATCGTGTAATATCCAATTGCTACTTTTGCTGTCGTGTGTCTAAGGTTGGTGGAAGATGGGAAAGGCGGACAGGAGGGCAGGACAGTCCTTTGACTGCACTGATGGGAAGAGGAGCAGATTCGGACTCAGGAAATCTCAATGAAAGGCCTTACAAGATTCCCATCTGGTGAGGAATGTGTCCTTGGAACGTTTCGGAGCCTCATTTTCCTAATCTATAACATGTGGCAAATTGTACCTGCCAGATTGCTCTGAGTATTAAATGATAATATATGCAGGAAATGGAAAAGCTAATGGCATCTGGACCAGAAATGGTCCAGATAGATGGTTTAGGGAAAGACTATGAGTAAAAAAGACCAACTGCAAGCACACCCGGTCATGGTACGTATTTTAAATTAACGTAAACATTGAATTTATGCTCTTGATAGTACAAATAACTTAGTTTTAACGCTAGCATATCTTGGAATTGTCTATTTGCACTTCACCCACACCGCACTAAGTATCCGTAGCAAGTTTTCAGAACATCTGATCTTACACGTGAGGTCATTTCATCCACCCGTCTCCCAGGAACAAAACGTGAATCATGGGCGTCCCTGGAAAGTTCCGTCGAGACAAGTCACGCACATTCTTCAGTGACAAAGAGCAGCTCTAATTCACTGGCCATGCCTCCAAGGAGTAAGTCAAAGGCAGTGTTCTTATCATTTTCAAGTGTTATATTTTCTTGAATGTTACATATAATATTTTAATTTTTTAATGTTTGTTTATTTTAGAGGAAGAGAGAGAGAGAGAGAGACAGAGTGAATGGAGGAGGGGCAGAGAGAGAGAGGGGGGCACAGGATCTGGAGCAGACTCCAGAGCTGTCAGCACAGAGCTCAACTGAGGACTCGAACCCACGAGCTGTGAGATCGTGGCCTGAGCCGAAGTTGGACACCTAACTGACTGAGCCACCCAGGCACCCCAAACACGGAATATTTTAAAACATGTATTATCCCCATCTTCTTTGTACTTAAAATTCTTTGCCTTTTGTAATTCTCACAGCATTGTTTTTTTTTTTTAAATGAAGGATTTCTAGGTAAAATATTTCATGAGACATACTTACACTAAATGTGGGGTTTTTTTTTTTTTGGTTTTGTTTCCCTGAAATTAAAATTGAATGGATTTTCTTGCATTTTTTATTTGCAAAATCTGGCAGAATTTGGGACAATAAAAGTGTTAACTTTGGGAATGCTATCAAAGTTAAGTTGTTATCAGTTTAAATTGGGTGTTGTAATTTTAAGATACTTTGTGTAAAGCTTCGTGGGAGGCTTTATTAAGCATCCTGCTGCTGCCTCTGGTTTTGTTTAAGGAGTCAGACATACATGGATTCCAGAGTCAGTTCTGTCATGGATAAGCTATGTGATCTTGGGCAAGTTAAATGATTTCTGAGCCCTCCGTTATTTTAAGCTAATTTATTTGTTTTCAGAGAGAGAGAGAGAGAGAGAGAGAGGGGGCATGAGTGGGGGAGGGACAGAACAGAGAGAGAGGAGAGAGAGAATTCTAAGCAAGCCCTGTGCTTTCAGCACAGCTCAACCCGGGACTCGATCCCACGAACCGTGAGATCATGACTTGAACCGAAATCTGGAGTTGGATGCTTAACCAACTGAGCCACTCAGGTGCCCTTGAGCCCTCCATTTTATCATCTATAGAATGAGGATAACATCTCTAATGGCGTAGGGTATTCCCGCTGACCCAAATCTGTGCCTTCTCTTCTTCCCGGGCATACAGCTAGACTACATTTCTTGGCCCCTCTTACAACTAACAATGAACGGCCAGTAGGTTGACTTTGAGACACTGGAATGGGAGCAGAAGTGGTAGGTGCCATTAGTGTCCGGGCTTTAGAGAAGCAGCTATACCTTCTTCCCGCTCCGTGTTCTCCCTCCTGCTGGAGAGTCGCAGAGGCAATGAGGCCTCAGGGATTCATGGAGCCTGAGTAGGAGAGGAGCCTGGGTCTCTGAGTTGCACCAAGAAAACAAACAAACAACAACCGTACACATTAGAAACACGTGACTGCATCCTTCATATGAGACAAAAATGAACTCTTTTAGGTTAGCTGATGCCTGGAAACACACCGCATTTCTACGAACTCACCTCTAAGAAAAGCAGTTTAAAAGTGTTCGTACGTTTTAAGCTTCACTTCATGGTCAGGTAGCACAAGAAAGAGATGAGCTCAGAAAAGGACTGACTGGTTTGAGAGCAGACGCCTTAGGAACTAGATTTCAGAATGCGGGCTCTTGCTAGCTTGAAAAAAGAATGGCATCTGGACCCAGATGGTAAGAGATGATTCTAGGAAAGGCTGTCGGCAGAAAAGGAGCCATTACCTCTACCCAGCTGAGCAAAGGGAATCCGCCGTATGACCAAGATAGGATTAAGAGGAAATAAAATCTTTCTAGGCAAGGCGATTGCTTCAGGTGTCTCCATGGTATGAAACATTAAGTTGACGGGTACAGGCATGAGGATTAGGAAGCAGAGAAATAAGGAAACATTGATGATGGGGTCTGGAAAAAAGAACTGTAAGTGTTGCACACGGAACTGATCGTAGAAAATAGGTCAGCAACTTTTTAGGAAACTGTGTTAGTTTGCTAGCGTTGCCATAACTAAGTGCTACCAATGGGATGCTTCAGTAACAGAAATTTATTCTCCTGATTCTGGAGGCCAGGAGTCCAAAATAAGAGTCAGCAGGATTGTTTCCTCCTGAGGACGGCGAGGGAAGGATGTGCCCCAGGCCTTTCCTCTTGGCTTGTGGCTGGCCATCCTCATGGTCACATGGAGTCTGCCTCAAATGTCCCCTTTATAACAGGACGTCATCCATATTGGATCAAGGCCCACCCTCATGACCTTAATTGAACTTGTAAAGGATCTGTTTCTAAATTAAATCACATTCTAAGGTATTGGTGGCTACAACTTCAACATATTAATTTTGGGTGATACAATTCAACCCTTAAGGAAACTTTTTGAGGACAATTATCCTGGATGTTAAAAACAAAATAGAAGATAAAGAAGGAAACAGAAAAACCTGTGGGCATAAAACAAAAAAATAAACAAACAAAAACAATGCACACGCGCGCGCGCACACACACGCACACACACACAAACTCTTGTAAAAGCTCTTCAGCCTCCAACACCCATGTGACTCGTTACCCACCCACGGGGGGTGATGGACAATGAACCACTTCCTACAGCCAGAGCCAGGGTCATGGAAAACAACTAAAAAAGAAATTCTTCGAGGGAGCACATCCAGGGTCTAATGCCAAAGAACTTCCTTCTTGGCCAGACAGCAAGGACACTTCACCTGCCCAGCAGGATTTCATCTTCCCTGTAGACCAGTGACTGCCCACGTTTCCTGCTGTCTTTATAAGTGAGGGTTTCAGTGGTTGTACTGGACCTGCTATATTTGGGTATGTTGGATGTGTGTTTGGATGGACAGATGCCTGTTCTTCTTAGTTCGCAGATCACCGGGTCGTGAAGATCCACCTCTGCACTCGATGGAGAAGTCACCGGATCTGGAGATCACGCACTTCAAGCTGTTGAAAGCTGGTGAGTCCCTGCGTAAGAAGAAATGTGCATCCCAGATGTGGTTGGTCAAGAGTGGATGGGAACAGATGGTTTACTGTTCACCAGTCTCACTGTTTTCCTTTATATTTTCCAGCCTCTTTTTTCTGTGAACCAGCCACATGGGAGTTTTCGCCAATGAAATGCAAGTGGGAGCTGTGGGGACTGCTTCTGGTCCACGGCTTTGGGGAAATGGGAGTGTCTCTCATGCACCTATTCCCCCTTCCACGAGGAATATACTGAACCTGAATTGCTCCCCAGGTAATTTTTTTTTAATTTTTTTTCAACGTTTATTTATTTTTGGGACAGAGAGAGACAGAGCATGAACGGGGGTGGGGCAGAGAGAGAGGGAGACACAGAATCGGAAACAGGCTCCAGGCTCCGAGCCATCAGCCCAGAGCCTGACGCGGGGCTCGAACTCACGGACCGCGAGATCGTGACCTGGCTGACGTCGGACGCTTAGCCGACTGCGCCACCCAGGCGCCCCGTCCCCAGGTAATTTTAAAACAGAAGGCTCCTGGATTCTTGAAAGCGGCACCTGGGGGGAAGTTGTCCTCAAACCAAGCTCATAGTATTGGACTGTAATCTGAAAGAAAAATAAAGTTCTATTTCAAGTTGCTGAAATTGGGGATTTATTTGTTATAGTAGGTATCGTTTCTCGGAAACTGTCTAGTTTTAAGCCCCCTCCAGGCCTAACATCATATGACTCTGCAGTAAAGTTCAAGACCTCTGCCACACCTGAAAGAGGAAAAACGAAACGAAACGAAACGAAACAGAACAAGCCTGCCATTTGCTGTCACAGAAGTTTTCCACCAGCTCCACTCTTAAAAATATATTATTTACTCTTAAAAATGAAAGATGACAGTGAAATCTGACTACCTAAAAGCTACTTGCTGCAGCTATTGATTTTTCTGGGTATTAAAAATTCAACACAGCCCAAGGAAACACAGAATTATAGAGTTTTCAGACAAGAAAGGATGTACACGCTATCAGACATCATCTTTGTTTCACAGATGAGGAAAGTGGGCTCAAAGAGGTTAAATAAATTTGCCCAAGTTCAAACTATCAGTTAGTGATAAAGACTGAATTTTGACCCAGCTTATACTTCAAAGAGCCTGTCTTTAAACGACACAACTCTAGGTATGCAATGTTTCAAATATTATTATGGGCATTATATGTTACTGTCTGCATTGCTAATCTTTCTCCGTTGGTCTGGTCTTGCGGTCGGTCAGGCAAAATCATCTGTGCCGTGGATATCATAATAACAGCTAATATATAAAGTTGTTCTGGGGATAAATATGCGGTAATGTTCATAAAACACAAAAATACACTATTTTCTAGGCAGTCGGTATCCGATGATAATTATTGTTACTGTAAAGAAAATGGTCTTAACTAGTATTTTGTTGTTGTTGTTCTATGTTGTCTGATCTAGGAGAGAAAGAGAAGAGACTCCAAGGTGATCACACATTGGTACAATTTGTAGCAGAAACCTCATACGATTAGCGTAAAGGGGCAGTCTCTTGTCTATTTCACTTTAATTACAACAGGATTAACTACAAAAACTTTCCTTAAATGAGAACTCTACCCTAAAATAGAAGTCGTTCATCCCTGGTAGCTTTGAAAACAGGAAGATTAGGGCCATAGTGTTACCATGAGCTGCCATGATATAGACTAGGAGGTCTCCTAATTTAGATTTACAAAAATTATAAATGAGGAAGTTCGAAAAAATTAATGTAACAGAGACATTGACATACAGAGAATGTAAATTCTCTTTTCAAGCTATGAGAGATGAGGTTACACATTTAAAAAAATTTTTTTTACAGTTTTTATTTATTTTTGAAGGAGAGAGAGAGACAGAGCACGAGTGGGGGAGGAACAGACAGAGAGAGGGAGACAGAATCTGAAGCAGGCTCCAGGCTCCAAGCTGTCAGCACAGAGCCCCACGCGGGGCTCAAACCCATGAACTATGAGATCACGACCCGGGCCGAAGTTGGACGCTTAGCCGACTGAGGTTTGTAACCCCGAGGTTACAAAATTAAAGGAACTACATGCGACATTTCACAGTTCGCGAAGCAATTGTCCACATTCACCATCTTGTTTAGACCACCTGCAAAGCTGTAAGATTGGGATTGATTCTTACCTCTATGTTACACATGGAGACTTTGAGATGCACAGGTTTCAAAGGACTGGCTCAAAGTTACCTGCCCATGAAGTCCTACAGCTGGGATGTGGCTCAGAATTGATTTCAAGAATCCTGTGTATTTTCCATTAATAGATCATTGTCTCTCTACATGGAAGGCCTATTTCAACAGATGAGAAAGCTTTGATGAAATACAGGTTTGAACAGCAGTTGAAGCACCTGATGAAAGATGAACATTTATTTAAGAAATTGATCCATGAATAAAAATGAAGCAGACCCTGTGAACAGAGGGAAGACATTAAGAGATTTGCTTGTTAAGGAGAAAGTTCTAATCAGAAGTGTGTGGTTGCTTATGAGACAGTTACGGGCAAAAAGCATCATAAAGAACCGTAATCATAAGGTAACATGCAGTGCTCTTTAGCATAAATAGGTTCTAGAACACCACCTATCTTCTGCATTCCTCTTTATTAATACTGCAAATGATTATGAGAACTAGCCATTTGGAAGACAGTTTCCATTACCTACTTCTCTACCCACCCCCTCCTCTCTACCTACCCATCGACATTCTGGACCTCGTAGATATTATTCTCACTTGCCTCAGCACCTTACCACCAGCACTCACACACACACACACACACACACACACACACACACTCCTGTGCTCATGTTTACTCTGCCTCCAATATCCTTCCTGTTTTACATGCTTAATAAGGCTTGATTTAGACGTGATCTATTTTGCCAGCCCCCGCTAAGTTAGATATTTTCTTGGCAAGGTTTCCGTGACACTCTGTTTTCTCACCTATAATAGATGTACCAAATTGCCTGTTCACCGGTCTGTTTCTTTTGTTGTCTTCAAGTCCAGATAAATTCTGACTTTTTTTTTTTTTAAAGACAAAGGCAAATGTTTATTTGGCGGGAAAACCAAATCAAATGAAACAGCTAAAAAGCTGAAATGGACAACAAAGAGCACAATGTCCAGAAAACTAACGCCACATTTTTATTTATTTATTATATTTATTTTTCTTTGGGAGTTCGCTGAAATATCGTCTCCTCCTCAGACCACCCTCTACCAAAGAGCCGGCAACCTTTTCATAAGTTCCCATCCCCTCAGTCTTCCATGGCACTTACTCGTCCTTCTGGCTGTCACGTCTATTCTTATGTATCTCCTTTTTGTCTTTCTTCCTCACTGGAATGTAGACCCAATGAGGGCGCTGGCATTTTCTGATCAGTTCCTCATTCTGCCCAACACTCAGAATAGAGTAAGTACTCAATGAATGGTTGTTGAGTTGAAAACTTTCACCCAGAATTCCGTATTTGACAAAATGCGCAGAGAGTATGATTCGGTTTTTGTTTGAAACTGTTATAATACATATCTGATATAGGTAGGAAAAAAGTCAGAAATGGATCAACATACTAAAAGGGACCGTCTATGGTTGCTGAAACTCGGCGGCTTTCGTTTCCTCCATCTTGCTTTGCTAGGCACAAACCTGTTCTTCAAGGCTGTGTCGTTAGACTTTGCCTCTTGTTCTCTGAATGATTTTCCTACGAGATCTTATCCATATCTCCAGACATCACCTGCGTGCCATTGATTCCAAAACCTTTATTTCGAGTCCCTAACTTTTCGTGAGCGGCGGACTTCTCTTCTACATGGGTGACACCATCAGGGCATTCACACTACACTTCACACGCAACTTGGTCAAGCTCTTACACATTTTCACAAACAGTTGAGAGCCGGGCACTGTGAGAGATGCTTCGTGTAACCTGTTCATAACCACACTATAAGACTCAAGAGAAAATCAGGGCTGGAGAAGCAGCCCTGGGCAAGCAACCTTCTATGAAATGGTCACCCTGACGCAAAATACTTTGCTAGCCATATGAGCAAAGGGGTAGATTTTTTTTTTTAATTTTAGAGAGAGAGAGCACAGAAGAGGGAGAGGGGCAGGGGAAGAGAGAGAGAGAAAGCACATGAGAGAATCTCAAGCAGGCTCTATGCTCAGTGTGGTGCCCAACTCGGGGGCTCAGTCTCACAACCATGAGATGGTGACCTGAGCTGAAATCAAGAGTCTGATGCTTAACTAACTGAGCCACCCAGGTGCCCCAAGGGACAGATATTTTAGTTGGCCTAAATCACTTTCCATACTGTCCATGCTTGGTAGGCTCACAGGTCATGCTGTGGCTCAGGTGTTGGCTCTATTTGGAATGTTCCTTCAATTACCACCCTCCTTATCTTTCAATGAATGTCCTTTCAAATGAAAGGACATCACCAAATCCTGCTCCAATTCTTATAGTAAGAATCAAATCTCCCTCTGTTTTCTCACACATTATTCTTACTTCCCTTAAAGCTCTGTCACCTTGCCTACCACTGAAGTTAGCTGCCAGTGGAATTGGCCTTGTAAGCTTCCTGCATGAAGCATTTCCCATTCTTTTCAAGATCTTTCATATGCCCAGCACAGACAGTTGCTTAGGTAAATCCTCTAAGGTTTGCATGATTAAATGGTGGCCCAATAAATGCTGCGACCATTATTCTTTGGCGTTATTACGATAGTTCTTTAAGTACACAGAAGTTAAATATTGAAATAAATGAAGTAATTCAACAAGACTTTCAACAACAATAGAGATAAAATTTATTGAGCTCCTAATCCATACTAGGCTAATTGACATTAATTTTCCCCCTCAAAACGATTCTGAGAACAGTAGAAGGAAGGGGACACGATAACAAAGGGAATGACAGAGATAGTTGAATCCATTTAACTAGAAAACTAAGACTATAATAAACTTGAGAATTATGATTACAGAACACAAAGAATTATCCCATAAATAGTGTAGGGACAACTGGGTAACCATCTGGAAAAAGTAATGCTGATAGCTCTTTCACAACTTACAATAAAATAAATTTTGGATGGATCCAAGGTTTAGACATAAAAAGTGAAACTCTACACTAGAAGAAAACAAGAGAATTAAAAATAAATCTTGGAGTGGGAAGGCCTTTACAAGTAAAAAAAAAAAATTCCATAAGCCATACATTTTACTATATGAACAAAGAAAGAAAAAAACAAGAAAAACATTTGCATGGACATCATAGGAAAAATGGCCTGAATATATAAAGAGTTTCTATATATTGATAAGAAAAGAGCAGCAATGCAGTAGTTCAGTGGGAAAATGATATGACGGGACAATTCATAGAAAAAAAATATGTATGAATGCTGGCTGTTAAACACAGAAGAACATACTCAATTTTACTCATGCTAAGAGAAATGAGAATAGACATCATCACAATATATTTTCTACCTGCCAGACTGGCAAAGACCAAACGCAATAGGCAAGATCATATTACATTGGTGAACGTCTGTGACACCATACACTCTTAATTGTCGGCGGAGGTGTAAATAATACAACTTTATGAGGAATGCTTTAGCAACATATATCAAAATGAAAAATGCGTATACTTTTCAATTCATTAATTCTACTTCTAGAATTTATCTTCCCAGTAGATTTGCTATGAAGCATAATAGATTTGCTGTAATCCATCCATATCCGTAATATCAAGTAACAGGCAACCGTCAAAAAGAAGGAGGTAGCTTTACACCATGGCTGTGGAAAGATCTTTAAATTAAATTACAACAAATTGTTCCGTGAAAGAAGCAGCGAACAAGCTAATACGCATAGTCTGTTTCCATTTTATGCAAAAATAAAAGAAGATACACACACATGCTTATAAAATCAAAAGTAACTTCAGGGGCATCCGGATGGCTCAGTTGGTTAAGGGTCTAACCCTTGATTTTGGCTCAGGTCATGATCTGAAGGTCATGAGATCAAGCCTTGGGTCAGGCTCTGTGCTGACAGCATGGATTCTCTCTCCCTCCCTGTCTCTTTGCCCCTCCCCCACCTCTCTTCCCTCTCTCTCTCTCTCTCTCTCTCTCTCAAAACCAGTAACTAAACATTTAAAACAAAACAAATAAAACCACCAAAACCCAAAAAGCAACACCAAGAGACAATTATACCACAAAGCTGTTCCCTAACCTTAAGTAAATAAAGTAAGTCTTTAAGTAAGGACTTACGACTTAAGTGAGTCTTAAGTAAGGAAATAAAGAATCAGAAATGTGACGAGTCACCTTCAAATCCCCCAGTGAGCTAAATGAGAAATTCAAACACCCGACACTGATCGTTTTGCTTTTGTCCCTAGTTAGGGTGCCGGTGATCCTGATGAGCAATGAGAATTCAGAGACACAGGGACTCAGGGTTCCTACCCTGGAAGAATTCACAGTGGGGAAGACACAGGACAGCACAAGCCCCCGGAAGCACAACGACAAATGCTAAACCGAGGATTCTGTTGGGGTCACAGATGAGACAGAGCTCCAGGAAGCAACGTAGAGATTAATGCTTGAGTTGTGTTTGGAGAAGACTTAATGCATTTGTGACTTATGAGTCACATCACAAAGAGAAGACAAGAAGGATGAGGTCTGAGAGAAAAATCAGCATGACTGAATGCCCAGAATTCATTCATTTAGCTCTTCATTGATCCTGGAGGTATTTATTGAACATCTATTAAGTGCTGGGCCTGAAGCGATGGGCAAGTCAAACAAGGTCTGCAGCCTATGGTCGCATCCTATAGACGGAAGACAGGTGATCAGATAAGGTAACCTCAGAGTAGTAAATGCCGTGGAATTTAACGAAGAAAATTCAAGAGGGAGCTATGACAGTAAACGAATAGAGGTGGTCAAAGGTCTCTCCAAGAAGGTAACGTTGAGGCAGACAATTGATCTCCTTCTCCTCCTCTCCTTTCCTGCCCCCTCCTTCTATTCCTTCCTCATCAACTACAGTCTGTGGGTCTTTCTATCATCTCTCTACCCATCTGTCTATAATGTAAACCACACATGTAATCAAGCACACATTATCACATTAAGAAGGTAAAATGTGCATTATTTTAAGAAGGTAAAATATCGCATTATTTTAGTTACCGCGTTAAGAAGGTAAAATGAAGCAGTGCGTTGGTAAATTTTATGTGTCAGCTTGGTGGCCCAATGAGTGCCCAGATTGTCATCCCTGGGTGTGTTTGTCGGGGTGTTTCTTGAAGAGATTAGCCCTTGAAACCTATGGATTTAGTAAAGCAGATTGCCCTCCCCAGCGTGTGTATGTGGGGGGTGCCATTCAATCCACTGAGGTCCCGAATAGAACAAAAGGCAGAGAAAGGAGGGATTTGCCTTCGTTTTTTCCCTTCTTCCCCCAGAGCTGGGACATCTCGTCTCATCTTCTTCTGCCTCCAGACTTAGGTTTACACATTAGCTCCCTGGCTCTCAGGCCTTTGGACTGGGACTGAAATATCTCACCGGCTCTCCTGGGTTTCCAGCTGGCAGATGGCAGGTTGTGGGACTTCTCAGCTTCCATAATTTCACAAGCCAATTTCTATAATATCTCTCTCTTTCTATCTCATATATGTGTGTGTGTATATATATATATATATGCATATATGTGTATGTGTGTGTGTGTGTATATATATATGTTCTATTTGTTTCTCTCTCTCTCTCTTTCTCTCTCTCTCTCTCTCTATGTGTATATATATATATATATATATATATTCTATTTGTTCTGTTTCTCTGGAGAACTCTGATAACTATAAGCAGCAACCACATTAAAAAGGTAAAAAGAAGCAGGTGAAATTAATTGAAATGACATATTTTATTTAGACAATCACATCCAAAATATTTTCATTTCAACATGTAATCAATGGAAAAGATCATGAATGCAATGCTGTAGACTATTTTTCATAGGAAATCTTCGAATTCCAGTGTGTATTATATACTTGAGGCGTTGTCTCTTCCAGCAGCCGCATGGCGCGTGCTCGGAAGCCACGAGGGGCTCACGGCTGCCACCCTTGACACCTTAGCTCGAGAGCCCATGTTTTTTTTTTTTTTTTTTTTTACCAACACAGTGTCCAATAGAACTTTCCTAAGGAGAACGCCAGGATTGCCATTTGGGAGAAAACAAAAGACAAACAACCAACAACGGTATAGCTGACTATTCTGATGGAGAGAGCAAACACAACAGAATTAAGAATTGGGGCAAGCTGAAGAGACAGAAAGGATTTTGGGATTTCTTGATTTCCAGACTATCTCCGGAGAGGTAAAAATCTCTTCCTGAGGCTTAACCCTCTCTTACTCCAAATATCCCCCCTGCCCCTCTCCAGCTCTCCATGTCCTTGTTTGCTTGTGAATGGAGAGAGGGGGGAGAAGGTGGAAGGAAGCTTCTGAATGAACATGGGTGACAGTGTTCAGTCTCCCCCACAAAGCTTATGAACCCCAGGCTTCTTTAGATACAGCCCGAATCCGTAACACGGAACCAGATGGCGATAAGGAGCGTATATTGTCATCTTGTACAAGGACAATATTAGAAATGGCACCGGCTCTTAGCATCTTCACAAATCTAGGAGCCTTTTCAAACTTTCTAAAATCCCCGTGGAGCAAATCCACAACCAGCATGTCTAAATATCTCCCTGAATAAAATAGAAGGTTGCTTCCTTTCCAACACGAATAATATTTATGCTTACATGTAGGTCAGAGGCAGCCAAACAGCTCTCGTGTCTGAAAGTCTATTTTAGACTTGGCTGTCATGACAACCATGGGATGGGGCCCAGGTGTCTTCTATCTCCTGACACAGACAGTGAGTCTGAGGGCCTGGCTGTGGTTTCCGGGGTGCGGCACTTAGGAGGGGCCGCAGGATGGGTCAGCTCCCTTGGTCTTGGCAGGGGTTGGCTGAGAAAACATTCTGTTTCTCACAGATCCCTAATTTATCAGTTTAGGATGGGAGAGGGCACTGTGGGAGCGACTGGGATTACTAATGGATAATCCCACAGTGCTACAGGAATAAGGAAGGCTGGGAAAGTGTTCGGCAGAGTTTAGGGGACACTTGCTCCTAAAATCCACATTTGAGGTTTTGGACAGCTGGGCTCACCTCCCAGTCCAAAGGCACAGATTCTGAAGGAATTCCGTGAGAGGACGGCCTCAGACAGCTCACACTCCCCAATCTGAAAGCTCGGCTCCCCTTGAAAAAATCCCGTACCCATTAAATCAGAATGGCTGGTGGAGGGGGCCGTGGGATTCAGGGCATTGGTAGTTTTTTTTTTTGTTTGTTTGTTTTTTTTTAATTTTTGGGACAGAGAGAGACAGAGCATGAACAGGGGAGGGGCAGAGAGAGAGGGAGACACAGAATCGGAAACAGGCTCCAGGCTCTGAGCCATCAGCCCAGAGCCCGACGCGGGGCTCGAACTCACGGACCGCGAGATCGTGACCTGGCTGAAGTCGGACGCTTAACCGACTGCGCCACCCAGGCGCCCCCAGGGCATTGGTAGTTTTTAAAGCTCCCCGGTGATCACCATGTACAATCATGGTCAAGACATACGGACCTAGATTGATCTGGGCGATGTGTATGGTAACGGGTCGAAGCGTGGCTTCTAGATTTTTTTTTTTTAATTCTCTTAAAATGTATACTAACAGGGCCTTTCTTGGATGATCTCGAGCAGGGATTATCAAATCTTTTGCGTTCAGAACACTTTCCACACCTAAAAGTTACTAGAGATTCCAGACTGCCTTGTTTATATGAGCTACATGTATTGATATTTATGGCACCAGAAATAAAAGCCGAGAAGTTTTTTAAAACACCAGAATACACAAGCACATGTTCCATAGGCTGTCGGAGCAAGGCAGGCATCACCATCAGGGAGCCTTTAGCAAAGCCCCCGGTGACCCCTCGGGAGAATGAGAGTGAAAAAAGCATCCGAGGAGGTGTCCTAGTGTGGTCATGGCAAAGGACCGGAGGGACCCCCTGCAAAAGACCTAGGGATCCCAGGAGATTTCCAGAATACATTCTGAGAACTGTTGGGCTGAATTTTCTCACGATTTTGAGAAAACTCAAGACTTTTTTCTGTGAATAATTTCTCTTTTTACTCATGTTTTGCGTTTTGGGTTTTGCAACTACACTGAGTAAACATATTTCTTAGCAGAGAAAGTAGACTAATTAATTCTTGGAGTCTTTGGCAAAACACAGAATAAGAGAAGATTTTCTAGCAAACCGTTCTCTGCCTGGGTCACGTCGTCACCTCTCAGCTTTGGATCCTCATTACCGGTCCTGGGATGTCGGGCGTGCGAACTTAGCAAGCTCACGTAGTAATAACTAAAAGTTATTGAGTGGGTTCTACGCATTAGGCGCTGGACTGAACAATTTCTGTTTAACCTGTTGGATTCTCGGGCTATTCTCAGTTAGTTAGTTGTTGTTCCTCAATTTATGGAGGTTGCGGGGGGGAACAGAATCCAGGAAAGGTTAAAACCCGGCACGGCGTGCTGTTATTATATATGCTACGGTAGAGGTACCAGAGCCCTTGTCTTTTTATGGGATGTATGTCGGCACCATGCACACGGACCATGCCAGAACTGAAGGGCTCTCGGGTCCTTTTCGTCTTCCTGTGTGAAATGTAGACAAAACCAAAGAAGACACACACACACACACACACACACACACGCAGTAGTCTCCAAATCTATTGTCAGCAATGCATATGTGATGAAACGTTTCCCATTCATTTAATTATCTGCCATATATCTATATCATATCTATAGGAGTTAAATATTTTCTTTAAGATATGGAATAACCAAGAATTCAAGGCTGGGAGAGACCTTAGTGTTATCAAAGTCAAGCTTCTAATTTGACGGAGGAGGCAGTTCAAACTGATTAGGCAGATTTGTCCCAGGATCACACAAATCGTTAGGGACAGATCTTGGTGAAGAAAAGAAGCCAGGTCCCCTGATGAACTAGTGTTATTTATCTTTTTTTTTTTAATTTTTTAAAATGTTTATTTATTTTTGAGAGACAGAGTGTGAGCGGGGGAGGCGCAGAGAGAGAGAGAAAAGGCACAGAATCCCAAACAGGTTCCAGGCTCTGAGCTGTCAGCACAGAGCCGGACGTGGGGCTCGAACCCACGAGCCGTGAGATCATGACCTGAGCCGAAGTCGGACACTTAACCGACTGAGCCACCCAAAAACATATTGCTTTTTTTAAAGCAACATGTTAGACTGTTTTATAAGTGTGGCTTGGGCTAGAAAAGTGTAGAAGAGAGGAAAGACATGTGAGGCGATCCAGGTTCTAATAAAATGCCGGTGCGTGTGCATGAGTGTGCTCTCCTTCAAGAGAAGCTCAAAGCGTAGCAAGTGACAAAGGATGCTAAAAAGTGCCAATTCTATCATCTGCATCCCTCAGATACCCCTGGGGATTGACTTCACTATGAACTTTCGAAGTTGGTACCCTCTCATGGTCACAAGGTGAGAAATGAACATTATCTTTTTTTTTTTTAAGCTCATTCATTTATTTTTAGAGAGAGAGAGACGGCGCGCGAGCAAGGGAGGGGCAGAGAGAGAGGGAGAGAGAGAAAATCCCAAGCAGGCTCTGCAAGGTCAGCATACAGCCCGATGCGGGGCTCGAACCCATAAACCGTGAGGTCATGACCTGACCCCACACTAAGAGTTGGAAGCTTAACTGACTGAGCCACCCAGGCACCACCTCCCCCCCCCCACCCCAAGTGAACATTTGCAACCTCAGCTTCATATTAGAACCATCTGGAGAGCTTTAGAAGTCAAAAACAAACCAAAACCAAACCCCAAACCCCAATTCTTACTCCCTGCCCTCAGAGATTCTAGTTGCCCTGGAGGGAGGACTTCTTGAAAGTTCCCCCGGGGTTGAGAATCGGGAGGGAGATTCGCGGCCGAAGGAGAGAGCACAGGATCTGGTGTCCCCGTATCTGGATCCGGTTCTGGATCTCGTCACCTCCGTGCTGTGTGACTATGGACGAGTTGTTCGTCAAAGCTCCTTCCCCTGAAAATGGAGGTGGCAGGGCATCCTTGGATGTCTGTAGGACGTGCCCAGGCCCAGGCTTTGGAACAACCCGGTTCCAATTCCCACAGCCGCTCCGCAGGAAGGGGTCATCTGCTCTCTGTTCCTGTGACACAGAAGTCTGCGAGATCAGAGGGTCCAGTTTTCACTCTCCTGCTCCTTTTCTTAACATACAGTTGCACTCGAGCGAAGAAACCTCTGGGTAATGAAGCTTTATTATACAGCTGCCAGCACCAAGCACATGGACCCCTGACCTTGAGGTCGGTCTCCTGCCTTTCTCACCAACCTTGCACTTCTCCTCCGTCAACTTTGTTTTTTATCGTCCTGTAATACCCATACTGCCTTTAGGGTTCTTCCTGGCACATTTCCCACATCTTTTTGTGTGGGAGGAACGTCACCCATGCCGGTGCTCCCATCTACCACCATCAGTCCATTCCTATGGAAGAAGGACTCCAAGAAGAACTTTCCGGCATCGCATGGTGTGCCATGTATGCCTCTCATTTCATCAATACGATCTTTCTCCTTGAGATGCTTATTTAATTTCAATGAAGTTTCTTTCTTTTTGTTTTTTTATTTCCTTTTTGAGAGAGAGAGAGAGAAAGCAGGGAGGAGAGGGGCAGAAAGAGAGAGAGAGAAAGAGAGAGAACCTGAAGCAGGCTCCGTGCTCAGTGCAGAGTCTGACGTGGGGCTCGATCCCACGACCCTGGAATCATGACCTGAGCTAAAATCAAGTGGGTCGCCTCAGTGACTGAGCCACCCAGGCGCCCCTCAATTGAGTTTATTTTAGACGTAATTTACAATAATTTATAACAAAGACTGGGGCAGAAGGCTGCCATCAGCTCCGTAAAGATCCTGCTTGCCCTGGGTATTACCCTGTAGTCCACGAAAGCCCATCTAAGGTACAAGAGGAGGAGTGACACAATCAGGTATGTGTATTAGGAAGTCTGTCTGCTAAGCAGGGCAGTGTGGGATGGAAGTGGGTGCGGATAGAGGAAAGAGAGAGAGCTGGCACCCCGGGTAGGGGACAGTCACAGTGGGTGCTCAAAGAGCAGGCTCTGGGTCTCTCTCTGCTCCGTCCCCACCATTGGGCTGCTCAGGATGAGTCTTGGCTGTTTTCCTTGCACATGAATTATCATACTTCCTCATATCTGAGACCTTCGCTTTTCTTACCCCTCGGGTGACTTGTCTCCCATGGCTAATCCTTTACAAAACGTTACATTACGAGAAGATCTCTGAGAGTTCCTTACCATGGTCCTTAGAGGCGTGTAGAGAAAGTCCCCTGGGTCCCAGTTGTTTCAATGCCTTAAGCCATCTGCGTAGTATTAAATACGGACCTTGTGCATGAGTCTTAGAATAAACAACAGATTGCACACAAGCGAGTATGTCCTCCCAAACACACAATTATGTTGCTGCTAACCAGCAGGCTTTTGGGGTCCTAGCTGTCAGCCCTAAACTCACAACAGACATCAAGATGAGCAGAATTACACTGGGTTATACTGCATTTTCAGTTAAGACCCTGCCCCCAGAATATGGTCTGAAAAAAATTTGTCCCATACAGTCCTGACTACACAACGTGACAAGAAAAAGAGATTGAGATTTGGGGTCAGCTTGTTCTGAGTGTCTCTTTACTTCCTTATTCTCTGTCTTCAAGCATGTATTTCATTTGTTGTGCCTGTGAAGAACATGGATGGCAGAGACCAGAAGGTCCCTCCCAAACTTCACCTAGCAGCCCACAGCGATCAGACAGTTCCCTTCCGGGTGTCACCCTTTGTCCCACGTTCATTGCCACAGGGCAGCCGTGACTGGAACGCTTTTCCAGATGAGGCACAGACGGGCGCTGACTGTTCTTGAGAAACCAGTAGCGAATGCCAGAGATAAACTTCCTTGCCTATGTAGAAAGAAAAAGCGAACCAAGGGAAACAGGCAGGGAAGAAACTGGCTGACATTTCTTTGCAATTAACCCACTTGGGCACCCACCGCAGTGAATTGCTTCCCCAACACCCACCGGTTTTCAGTTTTACTGGCTCCGCAGCTTTGATCCGGAAATCCCAGGTGCCTGAGTGAGGGGCAGAGTTATGAAAATTCAAACAGAATGACATTTTCCAAGAGGAGTTGGATTAGTGGAGGGGAAAATACTGCCAAGCTGAAAACCTTTCCGGAGAGAGGCATGATAAACTACATAAGCAGCATCATACCTTAAACACGCTCTCCTTCACACGGAAGTGATGGTAACCTTTGTGTTCAGCAAAACTTGGGCTCCGAAGGCAACGCTTCCCTGTGTCTAATGCTAATGATTTTCCACCCAGCTGCAAAACCCATCTGCACCTTCTAATGCTTTTTTTTCTCTTTCCTGCTCTGGTTCGCTTTCCGGGCACGCTTCTTAAACTCTCAGAACTTCGTCTTATTTTATAGCCCCGAGCCACACCCTGGTAGCTTGAAAAATAGTGGAGAGGCAGACACGAGTGTGGCCTGACCCCTTTCAGCACGCCCGTGCCCCCCGAACCCCAAAATGCGGACGCTGCTGTTGCTGTGGGAAAGGGTTTACCCTTATCCGAACTCGCTTTGCGTCCTTGGGGGCTTCCTTAGAAGCGCTCTTTGTTGGGTCAAGCTCTCAAGGACATCCCGAGGGTGATTAACTCAGGGCACCTGAGACAGGAGACCATGGAAAAGAAAATGATCGACAATGACATCAAGGCACCAGGAAGCCCAGGGAAGCTGGGGGCTTTCTCCGTGTCCTCTTGGTTTTGTAGCAATCCCACAGGATTAATATCATGAATGTCACTTTACGGATGAAAAAAACCCGGGACTCGGGAAAAGTTTCATCACCAGTTCACAGGGATGGTAATTATGAAGCCAGAATTTATGTGTAGACTTACCTTCAATTCCACAATGATCCTAACTGCCTTTTACTGAGTATCAAACGTGTCCCAAACGCTTGAAGGAGCTAATGTACTTTATCCTAGCTATTCCTCATAATTCTATCATTAGACCTATTTTAAGATGAACAAACTGGGGCTCCGAGATGTTACTGGCTCCCGTGATATTGGCTCCCGTAACCCTGAAGCAGAACCATGTAATGGCAATGAAGAAAAGACGAAGAACAGGTAAGTGGCCACATTACCCTCCCCTCCGGTGATAGGATGATACGATCTTCAACTGCTATGCTTGATCGTGGAGGGTTTCAGAATCACCTAAGAATCTGGATGCAGTTGAAGAGTGACCTTCAGCATTTTCTAATCACCAGGCAATACTTTTGCAAACGAAAGATTGCTGCGTGGGGCTGATGGACCCTTGGACCCTTCACGGTTATTAAACCGTTCACACCCATGTCAGATGACCTTTTCTTTCTTTCTTTCTTTCTTTCTTTCTTTCTTTCTTTCTTTCTTTCTTTCTTTCTTTCTTTCTTTTTTTCTTTCTTCTTTTTTTTTTTTCCGGTTGACTTTTCTAATTGTTTTTATCACTCTGGTCACTGCTCCCTTGCTGAGCTCCAAGGAGTGAACCTACGAAAGCTTTTGAGCAGAGGAATAGTTATTCTGGGAGGATGGGTTTGTATTCGGTCTCAGACAATTTGAATTCACATTTATTGAGGTTGAATATTCACGAAGTTACAGTGCAGTAGGTATTTTGCGTGAGTGTTTTGAAGATAATTATCTTATTTAGTACCCGCAATCGTTTGTGGTATGTATTCTTCTCTTCTTCTTTCTTTCAGAGGAAGGTATTGAGGCCCAGTGAGGGACAGGCCACGGAGTGATTACGAACCCGGGGCTCTGATTCTCCGTGATGCGCTTTCAGAGCGACACCACGATCCAAGCTCACGACTTGCTAATTCTGATATTTCAGTCATAAAATAGCTCACAGGGTGTCTGGATGTGCCCAGGTACGTGTCTGATCTACTCCAGTCAATGTCGTGGAAACGCTGTCCCCGGAATGCCCCCAGCGTCCTTAAACACATATAATAATCAGGCCGGCTTCACCTCCTACTTAGACTGGAAGAAAAACAGCCTTTTAAACCTGTAATTCCGTTTTCACAGCACTCTGGTGGGGAATGAAAGGGATCAAAAGAGGGCACGCAGACCCGTTTCCAAGCCTTCCAGCTGTGTCAATGAGGTAGCAGTCTGGAAGGAAACTCAGAGAGCCATTATGGTAGGATTTTAACAAGAAAAACACCTTTTTAAGTTCATTTCTGCTGGCTTTCTACAGAAACCAGCCCCGAGGGTCCTGGAGATTCATTTGTGGCAGAAGCCATTTGGGATTGCTTCACCGCTGGCCCGCACCTTCCCTCCGAGAACTTCCATCCTCTCTCTGTGACGTCCATAAAACTTGAGCTTCAGGTCCCTTCAGCGGGGACAGGGACTGCTCTCAGTCAACGTCAAGCATCTGTCATGTTGTCAGTACTCATTATGCCTTCGATACAATAACCTATGTAGAGTATGGTTCGAAAATATACCCACCGCTCCATTTTTTCAGCAGACGGGTGTGGGCCAATGGTTTCTCCATTGGTTCAGAGATACCGTCATTGTCCATGATCCGCCTTGCGTTAAACTGGTTTTTCGATAGCCTGATCTACAGGCTGATTGCAGAGGGATTTGAGGCCAACGCTTTGCTGATTCAAGAGCTGTTGGTATGTTATTTGGTATAACTTTGAAAAGAGGATCATTTCAGGAGTGCTTAGTACATACCAGAACTTTTCGTGTGTACGCCCCGATTTCCCACTAGGCTGCGACCAGAGAGAGGCACTATTCCCCCTACTGTGGTTACGGGGGGTCGAACCCCATGAAAACGGTTTAAACGTTGTCTGATATCACCACTGTCACAGGATTCAATTCGGTAACACGTGCGCCACAGAGCAGGTGACACATAGATATCTGTTGCATGAACGGATACACGAAAGACCGACGTCGGGGTGTGAATTTCGCCACCTGAAACGTCAAAGGAGGCAAAGGCGTGAACCCGGTCACAAAAAGTCACTCCTTCTCCTCACTTCTGCGTCCGGGGTGGGACAGGACAAATCAACATACTTCTGTAGCTCTGATTCCTTCACTGGTTTGTTCCTTGACCCTTTCAGTAACTATTTACATCTGCTCTGTGGCGGGACCGCGCCGGCCCGGCGAATGTGCGCTACCGTGCGGGGCACAGGGCGGTGAGCCGATGCTGATGGCGTGTCCCAGCAGAATTCAGTGTGGACCCTGTCAACACGCAGAAGCTGGGCTCCTAAAACTGCCTTGGGTGGACGAGACGCCGAAGCTGGGTTCCCAGAGAGCGGTTAGGACATCTCAGGCAAAGGGCTTAGGTACAACACCGATGCTCCAGAAAGAAGAAATCGTATCTACAAAAGCCTGAAGGTGCCACTTCCTGGTGGCAGGAGGGGGGTGCTGAGGCTGAAGAAGACAGAGCCAGCCCAGGTGAGCCATTTTGAGGGCTTTGTTCCGTACCTTGAGGGAAATGGGAAGGCCCTGGAAAATGTGGAGCAGGGCAGTCAACAACTTTAGCGGCAGGGGTTAGATTAGATCATCCAAAACATGATTTGAAATTCAGGGTTTTGATTTAAAAAAAAAAAGGAATGGCAGTGCGGTGACGTCTTTCCGTCTTCATCAAGCTTTGCATTTATGTGTATGGTTATCTCACCCTTTTGGGGGGGGGGCGGTTTCATGTTTTCAAGGAAGTGTCCTCATTTTCAGCTCGTCCTTGGTGGGAGAGTTGGTTCTAATAATCTATTCTGACGGTGCTAAAAATAAGCGTCTTCCTCACCAGGAATTCAGATACAGAAATGTATACTTTGTGTAAAACTTCTTTGTTGCATCGTGTTCTCCTTCGGAACAACGCGCGAGCAAAGGGGTTTGGGAAATGATCACTCTGGGTGGCTGACATATTCGTGCTGAAAATTTAAAATCTTTCCTGCCACAGGAAGCCATTGCCTGCACAACGTTCCAGAAGAGTTCTTTTCCCGGCACACACCTGCGTTCCAAATGTGCACCTTTTTACTATCAGCTAGTGGACAGCCCTCTGTGGCTGTCAGTTTGGGGTGTCCTCTAACACCCACAGGATGAAGGGAAAGACCCCTACAGAATAGCTTTTTAAATGAAAGGCAGAAAAAAATATCTCCATTGCCTTCTTTGAAGATTTATTCTTTTTTTAAAGTGTTTTTTTTTTTACATTTATTTTTGAGAGAGATGGAGAGACGGAGCGTGAGCAGGGGAGGGGCAGAGAGACAGGGAGACACAGAATCCGAAGCAGGTTCCAGGCTCTGAGCTGTCAGCAAGTTCAAGTCCAAGGCTTGAACTCACAAACCGTGAGATCATGGCCTGAGCCGAAGTTGGATGCTCAACTGACTGAGCCACCCAGGCGCCCCGAGATTTATTGTTTCTTTTTCTCTTGGAATACTCATTTAACTTTTAATGGCTTTCGTTTGCTATGGGAATATTCGAATCATGTCTCATTATGGAAATATTTCTGCATTAAATTAGCATATATTTAGTACAACCTCCAAGGTAGAGAAAATACGGCAGACATTTTGACAGGAGGGCCAGAGTAACAGAGGAAGTTGGAAGGGAAGCCATGTGGGCTCCATGATTCCAGTTGTCTTGCAATAAGATAGGGTAGTAAGAGTGAGAACAGTCTGGGGCGCCTGGGGGGCTCAGTCCGTTGAGCGACTGACCTCAGCTCAGGTCATGATCTCATGGTCCCTGAGTTTGAGCCTTACGTTGGTGTCTCTGCTGTCAGCACGGAACCCGTTTTGGATCCTCTGTCCACACCGCCCCCCCCCGCCCCTCCCCCACTAGTGGGTGCTCTCTCTCAAAAATAAGCAAAAACACAAAAATAAAGAGTGAAAACAGTTTCCTTACTGAGAGTTGGTAGCGGGGTAGTCAGTCATTACTTGTAGATCAGCAACACCAAATTCATGCGTTTGTTCTTCGTTTGTTTGACAGATAATTACTGATACTTTGCCACCTGCCAGGCATTGTGCCCCGTGCTGCAGAGGATTAAAAAAGAATCAGAAATGAAAACCGATTTCTCCGATTTTATGGTCTGATCGTAGAGAGAAATTACAAACACAAATATCTCTGGCAATGGTCTCTAAACCTTTTGATCATTCAACCCCCATAGGAAAGACTATTTGAGCCTATTCCCCAATATACTCTTGTATTTCTTTTTAACTAATTTGCATGTGTTTTACGCATTTGCATTGAAAAGGTAAGATACATAGTTTTTAAAGGATTCATTTTTTTCAACTCAAGAAAATATTTTAACTAAAAGTATTTATTTAGACCTATTTTAACGAGAACATTATGATTGACGATGCTTCTGTTTTTAGGTCCTGGCTTAATTCTTTGCACTATGTTGACTAGGAAGCTGGTTTTAAGCTCATTTCATTGAATTGCTAGTTTAAAAAAGTTATCACAACTGAAAAGTACCCTTACAAGATCACATAGCTCATATGGAAAAATTTAGTCCTTGGCTTTATTTCCATTTCAATATGCATATTTTGGTTCCGATTACTTATTTTAAAGCTTTCTTTTTTCCCCTTTGTTTTAGTTTTGAAATTTGCCTCACAGAAATCAACCTTTCCTGATGTCAGTCAAGTGTTAGTGCAAATATCTGAAGGCGTGGCAATTTTTATATATATATATATTTTTTTACAATTTTTTTTTCAACATTTATTTATTTTTGGGACAGAGAGAGACAGAGCATGAACGGGGGAGGGGCAGAGAGAGAGGGAGACACAGAATCGGAAACAGGCTCCAGGCTCCGAGCCATCAGCCCAGAGCCCGACGCGGGGCTCGAACTCACGGACCTGCGAGATCGTGACCTGGCTGAAGTCGGACGCTTAACCGACTGCGCCACCCAGGCGCCCCAATTTTTGTATATTTTAACAAATGAATTCAAAATGCACCAAAACTCTTCATTGAGGAGATGTCTAAATGTTAGACGAGTCTGGAAGTCGGTGGGCGTACAGGAAAGAAGCTTATCATGTGGCACCTGGCTGGCTCAGCTGGTTACGTGTCCGAATCTTGGTTTCCACTCAGGTCGTAATCTCAGGGTTCCATTCGTGAGTTCGAGCCCCACGTCATTCTCTGTGCTGACGGTGCAGAGCCTGCTTGGGATTCTCTCTCTCTCTGTCTCTGCCCCTCCCCTGCTTGCACTCTTTCTCTCAAAATAAATAAATAAATTTTTAAAAAAAGGAAAAAAGCTCCCCTAAGTATTACATAAAGTATCAACTTGCAGTGCTCTAGACCCCTCAGTATGGCTGTTCAACATTGTGCTGGAAATCTAGGCAGAAAAGTTAGGCAAGAAAACAAATATTCTACACCAGAAAGGAAAAGGTGAAACTATCTCTATTCATAGGTGACATGTTCAATATATAGGAAATCCCAAAGTGCTCACAAAAAGTGCTTATTAAAGCCAATAAAAAATTAGCAGTTGCTGGATACAAGATCAATACACAAGGATCAGTTGCATTTCTACACATCAGCCATGGAGACTTGAAAGCAAAAATTAGGAAAATCATTTCACTTAAAATACCACCCCAAAGAATACAATACCTAGGGATAAATTTAGCAAAGGAAGTAAAAGACTTGTACACTGGAAACTAAAACACATTTCTGGAAGAAGTTAAAGAAGGCATAGATAAGTGGAAAAACATCCCGTATTCACGGAGCCAAAGACTTAACATTGTGAAGGAGACAGAGCCCTCTCACCCAAAGAAATCTACAGAATCAACGCGATCTTATAAAAATTCCAAGGGCTTCTGTTGTTGTTGCAGAAATGGGAAAGCTGATTCTCAAATTCATATGGGATTTCAAGGGGTCCTAAATAGCCAAAACGATATTTAAAAAAAAAAAAAAAACGTTGGAGGCCTCACACATCTACAATTTCAAAACTCATTACAAAGTTACAGTAATCAAAACAGCATGGTAGTGACGTAAGGATAGACATAGAGACCAATGGAATAGAATTGAGACCCCAGAAAAAAACCCAAACATTTACGGTGAATTGATTTTCAGCAAGCATACCAAGCCATTTCAATGGGGGAAAAAACAGTCTCTTAAATAAATAGTGTCGGGACAACTAGAAAACCATTGGAAAAAGAATGAAGTTGGATCCCTACTTGTCTCCATATACAAAAATTAACCCGAAATAAATCAATGACCTAAATATAAGAAATAAAACAACTAGTGGGAACAGATACCTCTAACAAAAGAAAACATTGGGGCAAATCTTCATGACCTCTGATCTGACAATGCGTTCTTGGATTTGACATCAAAAACATCAACAACGGAAGAGAAGTTGGACTTCGTAAAAACTGAAAACACTTGCACATCAAAATACATTATCAAGAAAGTGAAAAGACAACCTACAGAATGAGAAAAATTAGTTACAGATCATATATCTGATATATGGGTTTAGTATCCAGAATGTAGAAAGAACTCTCTTACAACTCAACAGCAACAAGACAATCTCCCCCAAATGGTCAGAAAGGCTTGAGTAGATGTTTCTCCAAGGAAGATATACAAATGTCCAACCAGAATATGAAAAAATGTTCGACAGCACTGGCATTAAGGAAATGCAAATTGAAACCACATCGAGGATTACTTCTCTAGGGTAGCTATTACAAAAAAACCCAAAAACAAAAAGCAAAAAAACCAAAAACAAACAAACAAACAAAAAAACCCACACAAGAGAAAATGACAAATGTTGACAAGAATGTGAAGAAATAGGAACTTCTGCCGGGGGAATGTAAAATGGCGCACCTCCTCTGGAAAATACTTTAGTGGTTCCACAAAAAGTTAAACATAGAATTACCAAATGACCCAGAAATTCTACCCATAATATATACCAAAAAGAATTGAAAACAGGCACTCAAACAAATACTTTTCCACAACTGTCGAGATAGCAGGGCTATTCACAAACATGAAAAAGTGGGAACAGGCCAATGTTCATCATGGATGAGTGGATGAACAAATTGTGGTTCACACATACAATTATTCCATCTTCAAAAGGAATGAAAACTTGACACAAGCTACCACTTGGATGAACCTTGAAAACATTATGCAGAGTGAAAGAAGCCTGCTACAAAAGGTCACATGTTGCGTAATTCCTTTTATATGGAATATCCAGAATAAGTAAGTTCAGGCAGACAGAAAGCAGATTGATAATTTCCAAGGTACAGGAGTCAGGAAATAAAACTAATGCTTACTATGTATGTGGGGCTCTTCTGGGGTGATCGAAGTTTTGAAACTATAGAAAGGTGGTTTCACAACATTGTGATGCACGAACTGCTAATGAATCGTATAGTTCCAAACAGTTAATTATACGCCACGTGAATTTCACTTCAATAAAAAGTAGGCATAGGAACACTGCGATAAAACATATAAGGCAGTTGTTAGAGATCCTTAAAGAGTTTAAAATCTCTGGTTTTGAAAATTGTGGCAATAGAACAAAGAAAATATCCGTAGGCCTAGAAATAGAGATTAAATGTACTGACTATACATTTGATGAAAAAGAACACTACTGTTAATAGGAAACTTCAGATGAATGAATTTGTGATGAGTAAGACAATTTTGAAATTAATTGTGTTACAATTACAGATAACGTGATAGACTACATGAGCAGGAGGTGTCGTAAATTATGCACACATCATAAAGCCACTTTTCGTTTTCTTGTATGACCTCCATGCGTTGTAGAAAATGTCAGAGGAAATATCCAAGTGACATTGTATAATCTTGTATTTGAAATTAAGTTCATGTAAAATACTAACGGAGGTATGCCTCATTTTAACAGGATTCCACTAGAAAATCTCTTTGAGATACATCAAAAAAGCTGTGATGGTAGAGCCATTATGTAGTTTAATAAGATTACCCAAAAAAGAAAAAAAAGCAGTTTTCCAGAAGTAAGAGGTGCAGGACTGAATGTGGGATGGTCTTAGACAAACCAGGACCCATTGGTGGTCATTCTCTTGTTTACTGTCCCGTTTTGTGAAAGTCGTTGAAATTGCCAACAATACCTTCTTATAAATTATTTCTCCATATTGAAGTAATAGTCCTATATTGTTTAAAATTAAATATTCTATTTTGTTTTTTTATTTGACAACTTTATTGAGATATCTTTGACATAGAAATTGTTTATCCTTAACTTTTATACAACGAAATATGTACACATTGTGAAAAGATCACCACCATTAAATTAAATGATCAATAACCTCTATATAGTTATCTGTGTGTGTGTGTGTGTGTGTGTGTATCCCCTTAGCAGATTTCAACAATGCAATGCAATATTGTTAACGATTTTCACCATGGTGTACATTAGATCTCCAGAACTCATTCATCTTGTACAACTAAAACTTTGTATCCTTTGACCAATGTCTTCTCATTTCTTCCTCCCACCATCTCTGGAAACTATTATTCTATTCTCTGCTTCTATGAGTTTGGCTATTTTAGATTCCCCATCCAAGTGAAACTACACGGTATTTGTCTTTTGGTGCCTAGATTATTTCACTTTGCACAATGATCCAATGTCCACTAATTTCATCCATGTAGTTGCAAGTGGCAAAATTCTTTCCTTTTAAAGACTAGATAATATTCCACTTGGGTGTGTGTGTGTATGTGTGTGTGTGTGTGTGTGTGTGTGTGTGTGCGTTTTATATATATATATTAGCCATTTATCTGTTGATGAACATTTAGGTAGTTGCCATATCTTGGCTATTGTGAATAAAGTTACAATGAACATGGGAGGGCAGATGTCTCTTCAAAATCATCAATTTCATTTCCTTTTGGATACATACTCAGAAGTAGGATTGCTGGATCATACGGTAGTTCTATTTTTAATTTTTTAAGAAATCTCCATGCTGTTTTCCATAATTGCTGTACCCATTTGCATTCCCACCAACAGTGCACAATGTTCCTTTTTCTCCATATCCTTGCCAACATTCGTTACCTTTCGTCTTTTTGATAATAGTCATCCTAATACATGTGAGGTGATATCTCTTGTAGTTTTTACTACTTTTTTAAATGTTTATTTATTGAGTTTGAGAAGGAGAGACAGAATGTGAGCAAGGGAGGGGCAGGGAGACAGGCAGAGAGAGAATCCCAAGCAAGCTCCTCATTGTCAATGCAGAGCCTGACATGGGGCTCAAATCCACGAACCACAGGTTTAAGAGTTGGACCCTTAACCTACTGAGCCACTGAAGCGGCCCTATCTCTTGTGGTTTTGATCTGCATTTTCCTGATGATTCATGAAAATTGATCACATAAAAAGTTAAATATTTTTATAAAAGTTGTGTACGAACCATCAGCTCTCGATGTATTACGGTTTCTATTTCAAACTAATTTATCAGTATTATCGCAAACTATAAATACTTTTAATA
The DNA here is from genome assembly GCF_016509475.1 of Prionailurus bengalensis. Taxonomy (NCBI): domain Eukaryota; kingdom Metazoa; phylum Chordata; class Mammalia; order Carnivora; family Felidae; genus Prionailurus; species Prionailurus bengalensis. The sequence continues at coordinate 131,538,485 of NC_057354.1, read as the reverse complement.
GCTCTAGTCACAGTTGCATCAGCTGAAAGATCCTTCTGAAAAAGAAAAATTATCAGAAATCATTTGTGATTTTGCATTTGCCAAGAGTGACTGTGGTCGCTTTCGATTATAGAGATTGAAACCGAAGTTGAAATCAAGAGTGGATTTTGATGACCTAAGAAGTGCCATTTCAGAAAAGCAAGGCATAAAAATGCTGTGATCACTGAAGAGATCACATTAGTAAATTATTTATTGTATTATATAACACTGGGACATTGAACATTTTTATTGCAACTTCTAAGTGTGCGTTTTAGCCATATATCATTATTATTGTAGACTTGTGGGCTCGATGCTGTATTCAGTTCTTGGGCCAAAGAGAGGTGGAGGGATTTGGTCACAGCCAATCCTTTATATAACCAGCAGCATTCTTTACAGTTTTCTTTTTTTTCTAGACGTTGTCTCCTTTCGTCTTCATAATGACCATATGAAGACATTATTCTAATTTTAAGTTAGGAAATGGATGCTCCAAAGAGGTCAAGCTGGATTCTTAACTCAGTTGCAAGTTTTTTTCTGATCGCCAGGGCCCCTCCAGGACCTTCCTGCTAAGTATATGCACATCAATGCAGCAGGAGTAGGACTTTGCCTCTAGATCACTGCCAAAGGCATCAGGAACCCTTCAATATTTTTGCTCTTTGCCCTTTAAGAAAACAGGTCTCTTGGAACTGGCTCCTTATTTTAGGCTCAGAACCCCAGAATGAAAGGAAAAGAGTTCTCAGTGATAAAGATCTTTGCCGAGATGCTCCCCTTTTAGTATTTAACCTTGCCTCCCAGCATTTCCTGTTACTCATCTGTTATGTGTCTCTGACAATTAAGGAAGGCATTTTTTTCCTGCATTCCCCTTTCTTCACTTTTGCTATTTATTATTCTCCATTTGTAAACCACCTAGAAGTTTCTACTTGCAGCCAATATTAGGTTTTCTGTAACTTTTGACACAATCCATGCCTTGGGCCAATTTCTGTGTCATTCCTCATAGAAAAATAAGCAAACAGTTATGGCAATAAAGTTCGTCGGAGTCACCCTGCTGAGGCAGAGGATCTGGGAGGTGTCCAGCTGGCCTGGACCGGCCACCAGCAGTCCTTCTGGGCTGTCAAAGCAACCACTGGGTCTTCTGGGCCCTCCTGGCACTGACAGAGGAGTCTTTTGAGAACCCAGGAAACCACGACCTACCTGGAGAGGACTTGCCTGTGTAACCAGCAACTTATGCTTGACATTAATGGCACAATGGTCAAGAACACGCAGGATCCCGGATCAGGCAACCCTGAGTTTGACTCTTGACCTTGGGAAAGTTCTATCTTTTCTCTGAGCTTTTGTTTCCCCAGCTAGAAAACAGAGATAACACTAACAATAATATTTACCTAGTGGAAGGTCATTGTGAAAATTAAATAAAGATGACTAAATGAGATAATGTCTGGCTTAAGGAAAGCACACGTTTGATAAATGTTACTTACTACTATTTGCGAAGCACTCCTGTAACAATCAGATCAATCCTCCGTTCTCTTTTAAATCAGATTATTTGATTACGCTTTTGTTTTTGGCACGTAGGACATAAAGCTCACCAAGTCTGGGTAAGATCATTAATAAGTTAAATTTAAACAAACAAACAAACAATTAGATTAATACATAATAAAATAAATAGAACAGGTTGCTGGAGAAGTTGGCTGGAGAAGTTTAAAGGTCGGCTCTCTCCCCTGGTTTCCTGCATTTGAATAGGGCCCTACAGTGACCGACAATGCTCTTTCTGTCCTGTGGTTGGACATCAGTGTTCGAAGATGTTAATGCTGGAGGCGAGGAAGCCTTGCTGGTATACCCTCCTTGAATCGGGGAGTGTGTAGGTGCTTATAGGTTAATGTTGCCCAGGCGGAATTCATCCTCGTGGCAAACAAGATTTGGGGTTAATGACAGTCACAGATACTTGCCTGGTGCTTGATGAATCCAGAATCATTTCTGAACATATTTCATTCGGTTTTCCCAACATCAGTGTGAGCCAACAAGGCATCTTGGTGCAGGGGCAGGAACACGAGATCTGGCTTCAGAAATCCAAGTTCCCATCTCGTCTCTATCATTCCCTGTCTTCGCACGCTTTAGAAGAATGGTTTCCCTCATGAAGCTGCTGTTCTTAACCTGGGAAACAGAGAACATAAATCTGTCATACCATAAGGTGTTCGAGAGGGTTGGATGGGACAAAGCCACTGGTAACAGTTGTTACTGTTACTGAACAGCAATGTGCTGTTCAGGAAGTTGAGGCATAAGAGAAGGCAGGATCAAAATCAGAATGTTGACCTTGGCATCTAGAGCTCTTCCCCAGCCCTGCCTCAGGAAACTGCTGCGACGCCCTTGGGCACAGCTGGGACTGCGTTGTGTCCAGGGGGCTGATGTGGGGTCCACAGTGAAGTCTCCGTGCACAGAGGTGGCAAAGTTGAGGTCTTGGTAAAACAGTTGCTAAGCCCAGTCGGTTTTTTGTCTCCCAGGGGACAGATCATAAAAGAAGCCATGGCTGCTGTCATCCGTCTGGGGAGGCAAAGAGGGAGGGAGGCTGTGACATTTCTGCAGAGAGGCACTGAAGCATTGAGTGCATCTCAAGATAGTATGAGGTCAGCTATACTAGATAGAAGAACTTGAAGCCTCGCACTAAGATGTCCGTGAAGAAAAAGGGATCACCATGAGCACAGGGCTCTAAGTGATAAGAGCGAGTCTCTTTGGGGCAAAATGACGGAGCAAAAAAATTGCAGAATTCAAGCTCAGCATCAGCAGATTCAAGGGGTTTCACAGTCTGTTCAGCTCAATTTTCTGTTTTTCTTATTTTAAAAGATACATTTTTGTAAAGAGGAGTATTTCTGTGTGTTTGTGTCTCAGGTAAGAGTCAGGAACATATTTGTGTTTCATAATTCAATTATTCTCTAGTGATTTTTATATTGTCATGTTATGATCAATAAGCTTCAAGTGATTTTGTAAATTCTGTTTATTTCCGGTGTTCTACTTGTCACATTTTTGCCTATGGAAATTTTTCTTTCTTGCTTTCCTTTGGAAATTAAGATTAAGTGTTATTTCTTGATTAAGTATTATTTTTCATCATCCTTTCTACTGATTTGGAGAGTAAATGGCCTACGTCTTCCCATTGATTATCCTAGAAAATTACAATAAGGCGAATTAAGTTGGCAGAATAGAAGGCTAATTAATAGCTTTGTCTTTCTCCCAGACAATTAAAAAACTCTTATTTTTGTATTTCCACTCTACCCTTTCTGAATATAACCACTAACAGTATTTTAGTTTCTCTTCTCCCTTTTTTTAACCTTATGAATGAGGTCCTATTGTTTCACCATCAGTTTCAGATTAGATGTACTCACACCACTTTCTTGGGTCACCCTTTCCACATCCTTTTCAGACCTTCCTTCTGGGGCCTTTCTTTTTTTCTTTCTGAAGAGTATATTTTGAAATTTTAGTTCACGTCTGTGGGCTGTAAGGGTTATTAGGCTTGTGTATATCAGGTTTTTAAATTTTGCTCTTATACTCGAAAGATATTTTGCTGGTAGTTATCTTTTACCAATGTGCAGGAACATCTTCCCCACGTTCTGGTTTTTTTTTTTGTTTGTTTCCATCACTGGTAGTGAGTGACTGTCGGCTCAATTGTCCTTTCTCAGCAAGAAATCTATCCTGCCCTTCGGATACTTTTGCCTTCTTCTCTTTGTCTCCAGCAGCTTTTGGTTTTACTAAACGGTGTCCAGATGGCAAGATTGCTTCTTTAAATTGATCCTTCGGGAGGTATGTTGGGCTGAGTGAATACGAAGACTCAGTTTTTCATCAGTCCTGAAAAATGTAAGTTACTGGGATTCTACGTTTTGATTCTTCCCCTTTTCACAACAAAAAGCCTTGTGGGGACTCTGATTTATGTGGCACCTCCTCGATTTGTGTCTTTCGCCATTTATTTAAAAATTTATGGCTGCTTGTCTGGCTGTGCTGCATGACGGATCATTACGGCTGGTCAGTCTTCAGCTTGTTTAATCCGCTGGCCAACTTACTTTGAATTATTATGATGGTAATTTCTAGAAATGTTGTTGTTTTATTTTTTCCAAATCTACCTGTCCATTAAAAAAAAAAAACTATCTCTTAATCCTATCTTTGATCCCTTCTTTTTATTTTAGCATATTTGTATACATTTCTACTCATATGAAGTTTAGTGTCTGAATTCTTTTCATACTTCATATAATATATTGTCAGCTTCTTTGGCTTGACTCTCACCATGGTGCCCAGTTCCCTTGTGTGTGGGTGTACTGTTTCTCTTGTTTTACTGTGCCCTGAAATGTTATCTGTTCGAATTATTTGAAATTGGTTTGAGTTCCCAAATCACTTCAGGAAATCCCTGCTTTTGTTTCCACCAGGAGCCCAAGTAGACTACCTACGATGATTGCATAAAATTCTTGGCTTGGGCCGTTTTGGAATACAGGTCTTTCAGACCCCAAAGATACCTGAGGTCCAACTGATGGTTAATAATTCTCTGGGAGTATTTCTTCCTTTCTCTCCCCCTGCCCCCAACACCCACCCAATTCCAGCATTCAAAACCAAAGGTGGACAGACAGGCTTTATTGCGCTCTTTCTAGAGGGTAATTTTTCTATCTTATTATTATTATTTTTTGATTAAGGATATAGTTATTGGTTATCCTGGCTTCATGCAGGAGTTTTCAATCTGCTATTTGCCTTGTTCAGGTCCTAGGCACTGTCTCTGTACCCTTGAGCCTATTAAGAGGTGTATGTTACTTCCAGAGGAGGAGCACAGGTGCCCCCAGGGGGAGCTGATGTTTTACTTCTTATCTCTGGATTCTGCTTTCATTTGGCACTTGGCCTCTAAGTTTTTTACTTAGAGTCTTTTCAATTAGCCCTTCATCTAAGTTTTATAAATAACATATAGATACATATAACTATACATATGTATAACAGATAATTTATAATAATAAATACACAACAAACATTTATATTAATATAGATCATAAATATTCACGGTACATACTAAGCCATTTTATTTTGTCTAACCCAATTTTCCACCCTTGCTTTCCCATCATTTTTGTGAAATTCCTCTCTTCTTCCCTGCCCAGTCCGAAGGAGTTTGTATCTAACTACGGTATCTATGTATTTCTTCATGCAGTCATCTATTTAGCAACTCCTGACTTTCTTCCGCTGTGAATCAAGCCCTGTGCTTGACATTTGGGACCCACAGATGAACAAGACCTGGTTTCTGTTGGCAAAGAACTCACAGTCCACAGCGGGGAGATAGACTGGTAATAGGATGGTAACGCAGCGTGTCATAACTCAGGTTAACACTGGTTGAAATGGAAGCACAGAGGAAGGGGCCCTAACCCAGACCAGAATGGGCGAATTTGCCCAGCCTTCTAGGAGACATGACACTGAGACCTCTTATGATCTAAGACAAAAAGAGAGGAGAGCTTTGCGGGGCAGTGCATGATTAGGTGAAAATGACTGAGTGTCTAAATCGGTCTGATGTTTTTCTGGCTCTTGGGCCATTATGTTCTCCCTATATGATTTTTATGCTCAGTACAAATTTTGAAACCCTTATGGTACTTTAAGGTTAAAATGCAATGTTTCTTCTTCGAAGCCCACCCAGAGCTCACTAAAAATCATTTCCCCGTGTTGTCTTCAGTGCCTCCCATCATTTGGCTTCTAACTCACTCAGGGAAACTCTTTCTCAAACTGTAGTTATTCATGAGAGGGTTCACAAAGTTGGTGAAGTTCTGAACAGCAAAGTACTCACATCACTTTCCTTTGTAACCGCATGGCCTCGAACTTTCACTTTGACTGTCCCGCATTTCTGCTTCACTCAACGAGAAAATAACAAAATCAAGTGATTTTAAACACAAGAGGATGGAGCTGGGTTAGGCATCCAGTAGGATTGCTTGATAGGCATGGCTGTTAAAGAAGGAATAAGTAGGGGCGCCTGGGTGGCGCAGTCGGTTAAGCGTCCGACTTCAGCCAGGTCACGATCTCGCGGTCCGTGAGTTCGAGCCCCGCGTCAGGCTCTGAGCTGATGGCTCGGAGCCTGGAGCCTGTTTCCGATTCTGTGTCTCCCTCTCTCTCTGCCCCTCCCCCGTTCATGCTCTGACTCTCTCTGTCCCAAAAATAAATAAACGTTGAAAAAAAAATTAAAAAAAGAAAATAAAAAAAAAAAGAAGGAATAAGTAGTCAAAAGGGGGCAACACAAAATAGTAGTAGATGGTCTGTCCTGAGATACAGCGATATCGTCGTGAGTTTTTCCTCTGATTCCAACTGTGTGATCTTGTAATTTTCACTAGGAATGCAGACTGGCCAATGTATTGAAACTGGATTGTTTGGAGGGACAATGGAGAAGGGGGCAGGAGATTTGTAGATTTCTGGCTTGGCCATTGGCTCTGTCGCCTGAGTGAGATCTGCTCTAGTGGTGGTGTGGTATGGAGATAATGACTAAGATTGGGACAAGTCTGTGAAATATGCAGGTGGAGATGACTAGTAGGTAGTTGAACAGATAGATCTGGAGTAAGTGTGCTTTGGTCAGGAGATGCAAAAATAGAAGGGAATGAGTTCAAATTTGCCTAACCCATTTTTTTCCCATGACTTAGTCAACTTCATCCATCAAATTTTGGCCATCAAACGAAAGACCCCAAATGTTTTACTGACCCCATCTGGACTATTCACTGATCACTCCTAAATTCTCCCTGTCATTCTTATTGTTATTTTTGGACAGAGGAAGAAGAGAAGAAGACATAGGTTTGCATCTCCATAATTCCCCTTCCAACACTACTATGTTGTATGGGTCATGACACTGCTCCTCTCTAAGCATCAGTCTACTTTCTCTCTAAAAGGGGAGGAAAAAATTATCTCTCACATTACATTTTCATCTAAATTCTCCCGCTTTTCAGTCTAGTTTGGGGGGGGGGGATTAGGATTGAAGGGAAGAGTAGAACTTTCTTTAGAACTTTCTTTGACTCTTGCTGTCGTGGCAAAATTAGAAGAGCTATCTGTGCTGTCCAGCCCCAGAGCAACTGTCTCGGTCCAGACCACAGAATCAAAGAAGAGAACTGGCAAATGAAGACTGTAAGTGTAGGATCATAGATCGATTTTTTTATTGCCTTATTTTTCCTTTTATGGAATAAACAAATAACGACCATAACAAAATTCTAACAAGTTAAAACAAAATAATTGAAAGGAGTTCATTCAAACCGTCATAGGCAAGATTTCTCTTTGATCAGAATGTTCCAGGGTCTGTAGTTTAGTACAGTAATGACATATGAGCGAACAGATTGTTCGACTATAATAATGATCTTCTTGATGGAACTGCACTCAACTCGGACTCAGACCTCAGACTAAACTCTGGGTCTGCGTCATCTCTGCGCCTTCAATTCCTGATGGCGTGTTTGACACTCACACAACGTTTGCTGATGGAATGAAAGAATGGGATTGGTTAGCACAAAATCTACAGCTGCAGATGGCTTTAAAAAAAGAGAGAGAAAGAGAGAGAGATTAGAAAGTCAAGTTCTTCTTCTTATTTACAGGTTATTTTCTCAGACTAAATCCCTTGAAAACTACGATAGTGCGCAATAGGCCCTTAGGGAGCAAAGCCCAATAATATCTGCAAATAGACTCAGGGTGCTCTTGAGGACAGGAGAGGGAGCTGTTCCGTATCGTAGGCTTTTGGGAAGTAGGGGTATTGACTTCTTATTTACATAACCACCATAAACAGCAGGGTTGAGAGTCTCAAATCAAGAAAAGGGGCTAACAGTGGGGGAAATGATGCAAATACAAGCAGTTAGTCAGGGCTGAGTTGAGGTTTGAGTTACCCAAGTAACATGCTTACTGCTTTGAATCTGAAAATTAAAAATATAACTTGGGGTAGACATGAGTCATCAGGTGATAGGAACTCATGTGGTTCCCACGGCTTTCAGGGTCTGAAATTATGAGCTATCTTGATCTGCTGAGCCCTGACTTGTTGGGTGAAGCGGGCAGAGAATGAGCCATAAGAACATGACTGTGTATAGCAAACCTGCGCTAAGTTCACATATCTACTCATTTATTCCAGAAAGTAATTGTGCTGGGCACTGTTTTATGGACAGGACTTACAACCATGAGTGAAATCCGGCCTCTGCATACAGAGCATAGGGGAGGACAGAAAGAATAAAGGGATCATTAAAAAAGAACGTGCTAAATACTGTGATAAGTATCAGCACAGGGCGCTATGGGAGCACATGGGAAAGGCCTCTAACTGAGCCTTGGGGGCGGAAGAAGAGGTCTAGGAGGGCTTCTCAGAGGAAGCGATGTCTCAACTAAGATCCGAAGGCTACCTGCCAGCCAGCTAAGAAAAGGCAGGTGGGAGCATTTGAGTACCAAGGACGACAGGTGCTAGAAAGCACAAGTGTGGGACCCTGGAAAATTCATGAGCTGCTAGATGTGCGGAATGTCTGGAAACTGAACTGCAGGTGAAAAATCAGAAAAGATCAAGCTAGAAAGGGGAGAGGATGGGCCATGAAGGGACGTGAGCTCCCCTGAGCGGTCTGCATCACTCATGCACTTGGGAGCCATGCACTTGGGTACCAGAGAGCAGGGAAAAGACATGCCCAGAAGTCACAGCTTGCAGAGCAGAGGGGGGACAGACAACGGAGCGGAAAGGAAGGCAAAGAAGCCCATTTAAAGACCGCTGCAAGGCAGCTGGTAAGAGACAATGGCAGCGTGAATGAACTAACTTGGAGGCAGTGAGGATGGAGAGAAGTGGAGAGAGTCTGAGAAGATTCGGGACAGAAGCCACAGGACCTCCTATGTGACAAAAAGTGAGGGCCAAAGGAGGGGGAGCCCAGCATCTACCTCCATTTCCAGATGGACTTCTCGACTGATGTGTCACCTTCCATCATGGAGCAGAGGAGGAAGAGACATTCAGGGACTAGAGGCGTTTAGCTGTATTGAGATTAGAGTAACTTTGGTAAATTCTTTATAGATTTTGGATACTAGCCCTTTATCTGGTATGTCACTTGCAAACGTCTTCTCCCATGACATAGGTGGCCTTTGTTTTGTTGATTGTTTCCTGCAGTGTACAAGAGCTTCTTATCCGGAGGAGGTCCCAATAGTTCATTTTTGCTTTTATTTCCCTGGCCTCCAGAGACACGTCAAGTAAGAAGTTGCCGTGGCCGGGGTCAAAGAGGTTGCTGCCTGTTTTCTCCTGTAGGATTTTAATGGTTTCCTGCCTTACATTGAGGTCTTTCATCCATTTGGATTTATTTTTGCGTATGGAGTCAGGAAGCGGTCCAGGTTCATAATCTGCAAGTGACTGCAGTTCTCCCGGCTTTATTTGCTAAAGGCACTGTCTTTTTTCCATTGGATATTCTTTCCTACTTTGTTGAAGATTAGTTGGCCATATTTTTGTGGGTCCATATCTGGGTTCTCTACTCTATTCCATTGATCTATGTGTCTGTTGTTGTGCCAATACCATACCGTCCTGATGATCACAGCACCCGAAAACCAAAGAAGCCAATGAAGGAATGGGAAGAAGACGTGAATAGACATTTTTCCAAAGAAGACATCCAGAAGACTCGCAGATACCTGAGAAGATACATGAAAGAGACTCACTCATCGGTAGGGAAATACAAATCAAAACCACAATGAGACACCACTTTCCACCTGTCAGAATGGCTAAAATTAACAACTCAGGAAACAACAGATGTTGGTGAGGATGTAAAGAAAGGGGCACTCTTTTGCACTGCTGGTGGGAATGCAAACTGGTGCAGCCACTCCGGAAAACAGTATGGAAGTTCCTTAAAACTTCCAAAAACCAGTATGGAAGTTCCTGGGGCACCAGGGCGGCTCCGTTGGTTACGGGTCCAACTTCGGCTCAGGTCATGGTCTCACGGTTTGTGGGTTCGAGCCCGGCGTTAGGTTCTGTGCTGACAGCTCAGAGCCTGGAGCCTGCTTCAGATTCGGTGTCTTCCTCTCTCTCGGCCCCTCCCCCACTCATGCTCTGTCCCTCTCTCTCTTTCTCAAAATATTATATACATATATATATATGTATATATATATATATATATATATATATATATATGTGTGTGTGTGTGTGTGTGTATACTGGAATCCTACTAGGCTATGAAAAATAATGAAATCTTGCCAGATGGAACTAGAGTGTATTATGCTAAGTGAAATAAGCCAGTCAGAGAAAAACAGATAGATGATTTCATTCATATGTGGAATTTGAGAAACAAAAAACAAATGAACATAGGGAAGGGAAGGAAAAAAAGATAAAAACAGAGAGGGAGGTAAACCATAAGAGACTCTTAAATACAGAGAACAAATTGAGGGGAGGTGGGTGGGGGGATGGCCTAAGTGGGTGATGGGCATTAAGGAGGGCACTTTTGGGGATGAATCACTGGGTTCTACTCCTGAAGCCAAGACTATACTATATGCCAACTCACTTGAATTTAAATGAGAAAGAGAAGAAAGAAAGAAAGAAAAAATAAATAAATAAAGAAAGAAAGAAAGAGAAAGAAAGAAAAAGAAAGAAAGCAAAATAAGAAAGAAAGAAAGAAAGAAAGAAAGAAAGAAAGGAAGAAGGGAGGGAGGGAGGAAAGGAGGGAGGGAAGGAAGGAAGGAAGGAAGGAAGGAAGAGAATGAATGAACTCTGGGACAATCTAAGTGGGGAGATGTCTTTCAGGTATTTGGAATTCAGAAAAGAGATTTGGCTAGAATGACAGAGTTGAGAGCCATTGCAATATAAAAGTTAATTATAGCTCTGGAAATGGATGAAACTGCAAAGCGGAATTTGACAGAAAACAAAAGGGGGAGGAGAAAGAAACCGTGAAAGGAACCGACACTCGAGGTTTGATGTAAAGAATGGGAGAAGCACGTACAACATTGGGAGGAAAACAAGAGAAAACAAGTACTGAAGTTGAGAGAAAAACATGTTTTGAGAAGGAAGTGAACGGGGCTGGATGGAGAAGGGAGACCGAGGTCTAGATAGTATCCAGTAGCTCGACTAGCACGGACATCAATGGTGACCACTTGTGAAAGTCATTCTCGCCAACTGGTGGAGAAGCCAGGTGGCGTTTGGTGGTGCTGATTGGAGGTGAGTGAACGGAGGTGCCCAGGGTTGACATGCCTCCCAAGAAGCATTGCCCTGGGTGTCCATCAGTGACAAGTAAAGTGGATATCCCTGAACCTGTCTTCTTTTATTTTTTTTCTAACCCCTTCATCATTAATATAGCCCCACTCCCTCTTTTAAACCATTACTATGCCTAGATAGAACCAACAGAGGAGGAGCTTAACTTAAAGCAATGGGTCCGACCGGCCTGATGACAGTGCATGCCTAGTCCTGAGTTTTCGATCCTTGCTTCCCATAATGCTGGTGCTATCTTGCTCAGATCTCTTAATTTCCCTGGATTTCAATGTCTTCATCTGTGAGTCAGGAATAGTCATAGGCACCTTATAGACGTGTTGAGAGAATCATACCACTGGATGTTTGTGACCATCTGGCCCGGAAATTAGCTCAAGTGCTGGAGCTGGACCCAGGTCTCCCGATTCCAACATCCAGACTCATCCTCAACATCACAAGTCTCGCAAAAATGGAAATGGGACCGTGCCTCCTCCCTCTCTTTATTCTTTCCATGCTCTGCCAATCTTCCGAGGCCAAAGAGAGCAGGGCGACTTGTAAGGGTTTGTAAGAATGAGACCAGGATCTGGTTCAGTGTCAGGATCAAACTGCAGCACAAGCCCTCGTCAGGCTCTAAATGACTCTGTGGCAGGCGGGTCAGCAGGACCCCCGCACCTCGACCTCTCCGAGGCCAGCCCGCAGTACGCGCTGTCTCCCCCCTCCCCTCCTCCCTCTACTGTGTGGACTCTTTGCGATAAAGCCAGGCAGACACAGGTTAAGGTCAAGCTCTACTGCCGCGTCTGTGAGCAAACTTGCATTTGCTCTATAGCCTCTTTAAGCCTCAATTTCCTTAACGGTCGGTGGCGAATGACTGTGCCTTCCAACTCCACCCCAGAGAGCTGGAGGGAAGTTAAAACGAGAAAGGACGCACGTGTGTTACAAGCTATAATACACACGGATAATGTGTAACATCGTTATTAAGACATCATTAATTTTGTCAATTTCAAATATAGGCATTCTTACTGTTTTGCTTCTGTTGACCGGGGGCGGGGGCGGGCAGGACGCTGACCTTCAGCACTTCAGCCTCTGTCATCCATTGCAAACTTGGCCCGTAGCAACCTGGGAGCCCTTAGGTCTTCCAACTATAAAAGGGAGATTGAAATACTTGCCTTCCAAGATTATTAAAAACCCGAGATGAAATAATAATCCTGGACGCAAACCTCAAAGGTAAGCATCCATGTCAATCTTTGTGTCTTCATTTCCTGGTGTTTAGAGAGACCTGAGCAAAGGAAGCAAAGTGTGGTTTTAAGCCAAAACAAACCACATGGAAAAACGGAATCGCTTTCCAAAAAGCAAATGTGAAAACACCTGAGTGAACTGAATCACAGAGCTCTCGATTCAGAGTTTGGAGCGAGGACTGATTTAGCTCATCCTCCTCCAGAGAAAAAAGTAACTGAGTCTGAGAAGCAGCAGGTAGGGGAATGGAGGGGGCCTTTGAGGGCATGCGGGCTGGAAGATAAAGAGCGACAGGGCGGCGGAAGCTGCCAGCACGAGGAATGTCCTCAAGCGTCCCAGGACCCCAGCTGCCCTGCAGAATGTAGGAGAAAAGGCTGTGAGACAGGGCAGCACCAGGAGGGAAGGAAGTGGGTCCCTGTGGTCCTTGCTCCCCCTTCCCCTCTGGCGGGAAACCACCTCTGAGGACGACACCTCCCAGCCCATGAGGATCAGGGTGTCACCCAGAGTGACTGCTCGTGTTCCTCACGTGGGGCCGTCTTTGTCCTCTGGCAAGGCCACCTCAAGAGAGGCCACAGGCAGGGGCTCCCCTCGCCATGGAGCTCTGGGGGCTTTGTGCCGAACAGCAGCTTGCGGACGAAGGGTTCACGGCAGGCCTTCTTCAGGCATTGCCCCTTCTGTTTTAGTTTCAGGTCTGTTGTTCATCGAGAACATTCTTCATCGTCTCTCCCCCGGCCCCAAAGAATTCTATGGGTGGCTCCTTCCCTAGAGGTAGCTCTGAGCAAATACTCACAAGCCAAGTGGACAGCCCCTGCTTTCTCTGTAGGTAGGAACTGAACCTTGTAAACACATTCCAGGAATGTGGTGAGAATAACGTAACAAAGACAATGGACTTTGTTTACTTGCATAACAGTTCCGTGGTTTGCCCGGAAGCTGGAGATATAGTGGTCCTGTCCTTACGGAGATCATAGATGACTGGAAGATTCGGGCATTAATCAAATCATCACGCTGGCTGAGGATATACTGACACACTGACATAAGCGTTATGAAGGAGAGGCACACGGTTTTATGCGAGAATGTTCCAAGAGACCTGGCCTGGACGGGGGTCAAGTATGATGTCCTTCAACATGAGTCGGGTCAAAGAGGAGTATGTTGGGGAAAGTGTCCCAGGATGGGGACAAGCATGCGCCCAGCCACCGTGGTTGGAGGGATGGCAGCACAGTTGAGGAGTCTCCAGATGGTCAGGCAGGTGTCCCTTCGCCTCACCTGAGCAGACACCTTGCTGTGGTGGGGTGGGTGCTGTGGAACGGTACAAGCTGAGGCTCAGAGTGTGGAGAAGAGCCAGACCACACGAGCCCACGCACGTTGTGTTGAGAACGTGGCCTGGACCCTGCCGCGGTGGAAAGCCTGGAATACCGGTCTGGGTTTTCCAGAGAAATCTAACCAGCAGAACCCATACATATCCAGTCCAGGAAGTCCCAGGTCTGCAGATAGCAAAGACCCGGGAGAGCTGATGCTACAAAACCGATCTAAATCCAAGTCCAAGGCACGAGCACACCGATGCACTAGCTTGAGGACGATCAGGCAGAGAGAGAGAGAGAGAGAGAGAGAGAGAGGGAAAATTGCTTCTTCCTTAGCCTCAGCCTTTTGTTCTGTTCAGGCTTGCAGCAGATTGGAGGAGGTTCACTCACACTGGGGAGGGCAAGGGGCTTTATTCAGCCTACGGATTCAAACGCTGATCTCATCCAGAAACACCCTCGGACACACACCCAGAAATAACAGGGTCTCCGTGGCCCAGCCGAGTGGACACGTGGTATCGACCCGGTCCCTCTGCTTATCAGCTCTGTGACGTCCCCAAAAGGTCACTAACGCCCTGAGGCTTTGCTGCTCGTGTGTGTTAAATGCATGTGGTCGCGTGGAGCTCCCAGGCGACACACACGGAAAGCATTGTGAATGCCATGACAAAGGAAGTAATGGTGACGGTGATGGGAATAAAGTCTAGGGCTACCCTGCATTGGGCACCTGTCGTGTTCTGCACTCTGCTAAACACTTCATCGGAGCGCAGAACCCTTTCCAACGTCGCTCTGCGAAGGTAAGACCGCACTGAATACATCAGTTTATCCACACTAGTTTTGAAAGTCGTGGAACGTTTTTTCCCCCACCGAAGTGTTCACCAGTAGTCTGAATCACAACACGAATACAAATGGAGAGATCAGGTCGAAGGAGGACCAAGGGCTGGTGTCCTTGCCTTTCAGAACCCCCCCCCCCCCACCGCGCCCCTTCTTCCTATGCTGCGGGGAAATACAGCCTGCTGGCCCAGGAGTGATGGTGGCTCCGTCTCGCTTACATCTCCAAAGCGAAAGCGCATGTCTCTGAATCCAATACGAAAAGGGGTCTAACCTAAAATATTGCCGCAATCGCCGAAAAGACCAGCGGCTTTAGGGAAGTTTCTTGAGTTCCTTGTATTGCAGATTTTCTGCCGGAGGATTGTTTTAAAGCTGAAATTAGACACTAATCGCATACAAGGAAATCGGAGACGTAAATCGCATAGAGGATGCCAAGTACAGACAGTGCGCATGAACTGTTAGCTCTTGTTACCATTATTAATTGTTTCCGGATCTAACCACCCAGGTGTGGGGGGTATCTACGGTCTACACTGTGCTGATTGGCAGTTCCTCACTAGGGATCCAGTGTCACACAGGCACTCGGGATGCACATTTGAGGCTCCAAATCTCATGGTTTTCTGGGGGGGACGATCTCTGTATTTCTTATTCTTGCTTTTCATTTTCATGGGTTTGTCCGTATCCTCTTAATTTTTTTTTTCAACGTTTATTTATTTTTGGGACAGAGAGAGACAGAGCATGAACGGGGGAGGGGCAGAGAGAGAGGGAGACACAGAATCGGAAACAGGCTCCAGGCTCTGAGCCATCAGCCCAGAGCCTGATGCGGGGCTCGAACTCCCGGACCGCGAGATCGTGACCTGGCCAAAGTCGGATGCTTAACCGACTGCGCCACCCAGGCGCCCCTTGTCCGTATCCTCTTAATCAGGTGCAGTTTGCATCCATTTGCAATCTCCCATTGGCAGACACATTAGACGTTTTCGGTTTAAGTAGTCACTTTACTGTTCCAGGATAGCATCCCAGCTAGAATTGGGTATATGGTGGTGGGTGATGAGGCTGGCTGGTAAGACTGGGGGCAGCGATGGAGGCCCGCGGGTGGTAAGTCCAGAAATGGGGCTTTGTTGGCTAGGCAAAGAGAAAGTGGAGTCGTTATGGGTTAAGAGGTTACCACGATCTTAACTATACTTAAGACGAGAGGAATCCAGGGCGGCCTGGGTGACTGAGTGAGTTGAGCATCCAAATCTTGCTTTCAGCTCAGGTAGCGATCCCAGGGTTGTGGGATCGAGCCCCGCCTTGGGCTCTGCACTGAGTGTGGAGACTGCTTGAGATTCTCTCTCTTTCTCTCTCTCTCTCCCTCCGCCCTTCTCCCCCAACCCAAATAATAATAATAATAATGAAAAGTCATTAACAACTGGTTGAGTAGAGACACTCAAGGAGAGAGGAACCCAGAGCCTATTGAGCTTTTCCGTATCCAGGACAACTGGAAGGTGTTTACATGGTTCCTGGAGTCTAATGGCCCACTCGCGTCCACTCGTGTTCACACTGTTGCAGACAGCATCAGACCCCCCCACGTCTACACAGTGCGCATGTCTCCGTTTGTGTTTCCTGCCCAGGGTCTGGGCCACCCCCTAGGTGTGGGGCTTGGCTGGTCTTGGTTTTTCTTCTCTCGTACCTATTCAGCCAATAGAGAGTTCTTCCAAATGGTTCTTCCCTCCCTTTAGTAAGAAGGAGTCACCTCCCTTTTACTAAAAACACTCAAAATGCCTTCAAGACCCCTGTAACAGTAGCTACAAAATTTGATCGTCGTTGAGCACTGTTGGTGCCGGGTGCTAAACTCAGAGCAGTGAGCAAGAGTGAGATGTTGTTGCCCTCATGGAGTTGTAGTCTAATGGAGAATATAGCCCCCACCCCCTCAGTGCCCCTTCGTCTCCCCCCACCCTCTTCTTCACTAGTTTAATTCAGCCCTGGGGTCTTCCGGGCACCGGTGGCGCCCTGCAGAGCTCTCTTCCATGCTGCCATTTCATAAGAACAGAGCAGATCATGTGCCTGCCCCTCTTAAAAGCCTTCAATGGCTCCCTGTTTCCTGTTGGATAAAATTGTACCTCAGAAAGAGACATCCTAACATTCACTATGATTAAAGGGTCTGCCTTTGTCTCTGGAAGAAACTCTACTGCCCAGTGTTTGGGGGGGGGGGGCGGGGAAGGTCCAAGCCTTCCGGCAAAGAGGACTGAACTCATCAAATTCCAGATCTTCCAAAGTTTAGTAGATCATTATCTCTGTCATGAAGCACCACCTGAATATACTCACACGTACACGCAAGAGATATCGCCGTCATCATGGAGATGCTGGTGAGGATGTGGGAGGGAGGGAGGGACTTTTCAAGTTCTTCTTGGGGCGCCTGGGTGGCTCAGTCAGTTAAGGATAGGTCTCCGGCTCAGCTCATGATCTCCCCGTCCGTGAGTTCGAGCCCCGCGCTGGGCTCTGTGCTGACAGCTCGGAGCCTGGGGACTGCTTCGGATTCTGTGTCTCCCTCTCTCTCTGCCCCTCCCCTCTCATGCTCTCTCTCTCTCTCTCTCTCTCAAAAATAAAATAAGAACATAAAAAAAAATGTAGAGTTCCTCTGGATCAGGGCTAATGAAATTCTGTGATTCTAATCATTCACGGAGGAAGGTTGTTTAGCGGGACAAGCACCGACTTCAGAGTCATTGAGGCTTGAGGTCAAATCCAGCCACGTGACCTTGGCAAGTCCGCACTGTGAATTTCAGCTCCTCAGCTGTGACGTGGAGGTTCCGGGTGAGGGCGCCGGCCTTGCCAAGGTGCCGTGAGTCGAAACCGCCCTAGCGGGTTGTGGCGTCCTTGCCCACCTCTGGTGTGGGGAACATGGGAGGTTTTCCAAAGGCAGGAGGCAGGGAAGAGGCGACCAGCGGTCAGGACAGCGACCGCGCTGCGGCCAAAGCAAGCAGACACGCTTGGCGGGGAAGGGACCGGGCACTCGACTGGCCGCACGCAAGCGGGGCTGGTCCCGTGGACGCGGGAGGGCTTGAGTGGTGCCCGGCTTCTCTGTCCTCCTCGACATGGCTGTGCCTGTTCCTCGCTGTCCTCCCTGCCTTAGGAGTCTGGGATCTGCCTGCGCAGTCTGGCAGGTTGTTCCCTGCGCGTCTCCAGGGGGAAATGTGCCCGAGGCAGCAGGTGGCCTCAGATGGCCGTGGGTACAGGGGTCTGGAGCGGATGTCCTACTACCTCCAAAGGAGCCTTGTGACTCCCAGTCTGACTTATAGGTCCCTTCCCAAAGCGTGTGACCTGCAGGGTCATCGCTGGGTGCAGGGTCATGACTGCCTCCTTCGTGACGGCTTCGCCAGGGCAGGGGCCCTATACCCTTACAAGGGACATAAGGTATACGTACTGAACAGATTTAGGAAAGTGTGAATTTGATCATGCAAGCGTTTCTTTCCTGAAATTTCGATCCCGAAGTGGGGGCAGAGCAGGGAAGGGTGGTGGGGGGGCCAGGCATACTGGAAACCCTCTTCCGTCTGAGAAGGAAATTCAGGGGTGACTTCAGGGATCCTCTCAGGCCCGGTGCAGCCATTTCTCGTGGCAGAATTTCTGATGAAATCAGGACCTCGGTGTCCTGACCTAATGTTCCATAAAATAGACGACGGTGAAACTGGAGAGTGGTGGGGGGGGGGGTATTTTTCTTGAGGCGATATTGGGAAAACATGTTTGCCTCTGACTAATTCCCCTCCTGTGAACTGTTGGTGTTATCCTTGAGGGTTTTCAAGATAAATAGATTTAGGCTGCAGTCGAGTTTCACCAGACAAAAGCAAACAGACCCGGGGTCTTTTCATGTGTCTGCACTTCCCCCGCGTCACCCCCCACGGCCTTGTTGCTTTGTGGTTTTGTGGTGCTGTGGGTGGCGGGAGGTGAGGGACGTGTGCAGAGGGTGGGCTGGTGTGTACTCTGGGTCAGGGCTGAGCACAGAGCTTCCAGAGGAATCCCTGTCGCTAGTGCATTTCAATCAGGGAAGCAATTACGGAGCACTGCTCCGTGCCCAGCCTGGCCCCTTGCACTTGACCTTGAGAAGATATATATAATATATTATTTATGTATTATATTATATATGTATGTATATTATATACACATTATATATGTATATAGTGTAATATAATATATATGTAATACATAATATATAACTCTATATACAATATAGATATAATATAATCTATATATAATATAGATTTTATATTTAATATATATTATCTATATAATATATATCTATATTTAATATATAATATTATCTATATAATAATATCTATATATTATAGATATATCTATATTTAATATACAATATTATATATAATATCTATATATAATAGATATAGATATATATAATATCTAGATATAGATTTTATAATAGATATAATATATATCTATATATAGATATATAGATATATAGATAGATATATATAATAGATATAGATATATATAATATCTAGATATAGATATTATAATAGATATAATATATATCTATATATAGATATATAGATATATATAGATATATATGATAGATATAGATATATATAATATCTATATATAATAGATATCTATATAATATATGTTATATATATAAGTAATATATATTAGTATTATGTTACATTACTAATATATTATAATATATTAGTAATATATTATATTATATTGCTAATATAATTAGTAATCATTAGTAAAGTAATTGACTTTAGTAATAAGGTCAATGTCATGCTCTGTTAGCACATGACCAAATTACCCGCTAGTGAAAGGCCACTCTACCAGGGATCAGCAGGGACACTTCCAGCCCCAACACTGTCATGCGCTGTCCATGTGACCGTGGGCACCTTTCTTCCTCCCACCGTGGGCCTCGGTCTCGTCACCTGTAAACACGAACTTCTCATTCCTTGTAGGCTGGACTCTACGGATCTTCTTGTGGCTTCCTTAGCTCATGAGACTTTCAAAGAAGCTAGAAATGGTTGGAAAAAAAGGAATTCCTCTCTCGGCCGTGGAGTGCTAGGGGTCCCTTTGCCTTTGTGTAATCACGCCGCTACACAAGAAAAAGCAAACAGTTTCAGGATGCTTTTCATATTTTTGGTGTTGGCATGGCCTCGACTCCGACAGTGACACAACAATTTGTGGTCAGCGCTGGACGCAGCCTCGTTTTCGTGGACCGTGTCTCAAAGTCGAAACAGCTGTTTGGAGCTCAAAGCACTTTCTCTGAGTGCCAGATGTTACACTAGATGCCTTCTCCTGGGTTACCTGACTCAGCTCTCCTGGAAATATGCAGGCGTTTCAATAATCGAGTGAATAATGAAGGGAGACAGCCCCCTCCCCACCCCTGAAAATACTTGTGAAGTGTCCATACAATATGTTGGTGCTATTTTCTCTTTATCAATCTGAGGATATGACTACCTGTAGAATATTCTAGGGACAGATCAGAGGTTCTGCTGCAGGCAAACACCTCATCTTCAATAAAAGTCACCTCCCTGCTGTCGGTGCATACGAACTGCGTCTTTCTCTCCTGTCCCAGACCTCGGGGGAGCCCTTTGAGTTGGCTGCGTGCTGTGGCCAGGCCGCTCAGAATTTAAACCTTGACTTTTGTGTGTTGTAGGCGATTTGGGAATCACCCACCCACCACTCACTGTTTAGTGCTGGAATAAAGAATATTGCCCCATCGCAGCGAACGCACGGAGAAGCACACAGGTGCCATGTTGTGTGTGCTGTGAGAAGCCCCAGATCGGGAGAGACGTTCCTGTTGCCTTGGCGTCTCTCCTATCCGGGCTCAATGGTGTGGGCTAGTCCGATCCAGGGGTCTGGGGTGGATCCATAAGATAGATGGACCCTTGGAAAGTAGGAAAGTGGCTAGTAGACACAGGAAGGAACTTTCCTCCCATGTTAGTAAGAAAGTACAACCAAAACTAAGCAGGGATTTCCATGTTGGCCTATTAACCAAGAAATTAAATCCCTAAGGCAGAGCACAGTTCATAAATGCTTAGTGTATCAAGAGCCTTAGAAAGTTTAGACACCATTTCCTTTTTCAAGATTAAGTGTTCATAACCAATTCTTACACGTTTTGGGTAATCGAAAGGTGGATTGCCACACTTGCTAGCTTAAAAAATAAGATTTATTCCTTGGGTGAGATTCATCTTAAAACAGATTTTTCGGGGTGCGTGGGGGGCTCAGTCGGTGAAGTGTCCGGCTTCGGCTCAGGTCATGATCTCACGGTTCGTGGGTTCGAGCCCCGCGTCGGGCTCTGCGCTGACAGCTCGGAGCCTGGAGCCTGCTTCGGATTCTGCGTCTCCCTCTCCCTCTGTTCCTCCCCTGCTCTCACTCTGTCTCTCTCTTTCTCTCTCTCAAAAAGAAATAAAGATTAAAAAATTTTTTTTAAAACCCAGATTTTTCAAGAAGACTATATGGTTCATATTTTTCCTTTACCCTCATACACCTGAGAACATGGCTACAGGTGGAATTCTAGGGTTACAAGTCATTTTATTCAAAAGCTCATGAGCAACTGTTTTATTGTTTTCTACCGTCCAGCATTGCCGTGGTAAATTCTGAGTCTATCCGTTTTTTGTCCAGCTCTGTAGGTGAACTTTAAAAAGACATTTTTTTAAATGTTTTTATTTATTTTTGAGACAGAGAGAGACAGAGCATGAGCAGGGGAGGGGCAGAGAGAGAGGGAGACACAGAATCCGAAGCGGGCTCCAGGCTCCGAGCCGTCAGCACAGAGCCCGACGCGGGGCTCAAACTCACAGACCGTGAGATCATGACCTGAGCTGAAGTCGGACGCTCAACCGACTGAGCCCCCCCGGGCGCCCCTGTAGGTGAATTTTTTGTGCCAGGAAACTTGAGGGTATCATTCCCTATCTTCACGATCTCATCAAATGTCATCCAAGGATGGCAATGTACTAGTAATCCTCATGGATTCTCTCTGGAACAAACCATGCCCTATAGGGCTTCCGATCCAGGTCTTCCTTCCCAGAAATTTTTCATTTATATATTTGGGTATTTTCTGTCTTTAATCTATTCTGTTTACTGTGTTAGCAATTCTAATTTTCCCAGAGTAGTAGCTACATTGCCTATCATGCAGATCCACTCATTTTAAACTCTATCCTTTTTTTCTTCTCAGTCGATGGAATTTTGCTCATCCCACCCTCTATGTCACCGTCTTATTTTCTGTAGGTCAGTTCTTGTGTGTGTGTGTGTGTGTGTGTGTGTGTGTGTTTCTAATGCCCCTTTACAAATTCTGCAATGGTATTATATTTTCTTCTCCTTGTTACTTTCTTTATCCCTGCTGATACCACACATCGTTCATTTTGTCTTCTTATCCCTGATCTGATTCTTAACATTCATAATTCTCTTTAATTGCCTTAGAAATAACAAAACACTAAGTCTGAAGTTTGTTCCTGTTCTCTGGGGGGGGAAAAAATCTTTTTCTCCCCCAAGGAGTACGCATAATCTGTGCGATGATAATTTTATCTTTTGACATAATTTCTACATCGGCTTCATATTGGTTTGCTTTCCCTCTGAATTCTCTCTGAACAGAGGCTGTTGCAATTAGGGCGGCTACTAGCCGGAAATGGCGTGGCTGCATCAGGCCTGGGCTGGAGGGCTGGATTGGGTGGCATGAGTTCCATTCGGCCCTTCGGCTGTCTTCTAGGGAGGGCATTTCAACACGTGGAACTGGCTCCTGTTTCTTTATCTAGAATTCTATTAAAATCTCTTCAGAGTGGAAACTGATCGCCAGTATGAGACTTACGGCATATTCTGCTTCTACTCTGTGTTCCCATTTTCGGTGGCTAATCTAGCCACAGTTATGCAAAGGGATCATGATCAATGGCCTTTTGGTTTGTGGCATCTATGTGTGTTTAATCTCCCGCCCTTCTGAATGTTTGGTTACCACCAGTCTGTGAGCTTCTGTACGACAGAGATTGGTCTATAGTTCTTATAGAGCATGTTTTCACCCGACAGGTTTTCAGAAAAAAAAAAAAAAAAAATCCAGTTGAATTGACTGAGAGATTTGAATTGAAGAGCCGAAATGTAAGTCAATAACCACATATGACATCTCGGCTGATTTTCATGACTTAAAATAATAATGTCTAAACGTGGACTAGAGGAGGAGATCATGATTTGCTGAACATTCCAATCTGCTGTGAAAGGGGATTTTAATTTTTTTGCTGTAATTTAGTGGCACAAGGATGCGAATCAGAACATATCCATCCATCTTCCTATGGGGTAGGAGAACCTTGCTGAAGACATTTGGCAACATTGAAAAGAAATCTCCCCCTTTCTTGAGCTTTTATGCTGCCTACTTACTTATGTCGATGCCTCAAGCACCATATGTAGATATGTGTAGATGAGAGGCAATTTAAAATCAGGAAGAATAGAGCAGATTTCAAACAGTTCTTTCTATGCCATTACGTACACTATAGTATTAAAACATAACAAAAAGGAAAATTAAAAAATCTGTTCCAACAATCTGCTTCGTGAATCTTGAAAGATATACAAAACAAATCACCCCAAATGAGACGTAAGGCTCAGTTCCCACCACCTCAACCCAATAGAGACAATCCCATGGGTCTGGGAATGGAGAAGTCACCAGAAGTCAGCTTATACATCGCTTCCGTTTAGACAGGACTAATTCAATGAAATCATCATTGACCGAGGGCTGTTAATGGCTCTCACTGGCCAAAGAGCAACAATCATTTCCATGATTCTCCATAGAATGCCTCATGAATTGCCACCTCCTTCAAGTCTTATGGCCTAGAAACTGGACCAAATCACGTCCAAGTGTCTGGCTAGTTCTGAGTGTTGTGGCAGGTGACCTTACAACTTCTAGAAGATAGTGACTCTGAGCTCGGCATAACATGTCCACAAAGGGACATTCTTTCATCCTTCTGTTAAAAGGGGGAAGAGTTGGGATTCTTTAATGGCCTCCAGCTTCTATCCCACATGGGGTGGACTTGTTCATTGACCTCTGCAGAAGCCTGCTCAGGGACAGACAGGCCTGAGTTCAAATCCTATGTGGTTGACTGTGTTTTCTCTATGTGATATAATGGGACTCATCCATACCTCATCTGGCTTTTCTTGAAGTCTGAAGGATGAAATGGAGACATCATTCATTCACAGTCTTATTAGTGCTCCACACATGTGGCCTGAGCAATGACACAGCTATTAGCCTTAGCAGCCTTGTGTTCTACTTTTGAAAGTAACTCCCACCCTCCCCCCATGTGATCTTGTCAGTTCCCCTCTCTGGGTTTGACTTACCTCTTTGGATAGATGAGATCCAATCAAAATTGACCTCAGAGTCACTTTCAGATCTAAAAGAAGGAAAGTTCTACAGTTCATTCTAACATCAGCCCCAAGAATATGCAATGGCACCTCCTTGTCTCCCTTATACAGTCTTAGGGTTGCCTTCTCTGGTTTCTTACTTAACTTTATAAGGTTGTATGACCATTCCAGCCATATAATCCCTCATGCTGTTTTATAATGACCTGTTTTTCACCCCTAGGCTATGAACTCCCTGATGACAGCAACTTTATTTTATTCATCTTGACATTTCTTGTGCCTGGTCAGGGCTTAGTACATAGTAGTTGCTCGTTAAATATTTTTTGAATTTTGCAATCTATTTACCACAACATTATTGAAAACGTCCATTGGCAGCCATGTTCTCTCCTTTGCGGACATTGAAAAGAAAGTACTTATGTATTTCTAATGGTAAAATTTTCAGATAAAGGTAGCTTTCTTGAGAAACCTCAACATTCAACATTTGCTGAACATTTGCTTCTTTTAGGTCTGAAAGTGACTTTGAGATCCATTTTGATGGAGCTCATCTATCCAAGAGATAAGACAAACCCAGTGAAATAGATTCAGTAGACAGATGTTTATTCCGCCTCTGTATAATGACAGGAATGATTTTAGCATCCTTATGCAGATAGATTTTCCAAATTGAAGTTTGTTCATTCATCAAAAAATTTACTAAGTGCCAACTATTAGTCACATATAATACAAGACACTGGGGAGACAGATAATGGTGTAGAATAAAAAACTTATCTCAGTTTTAGACTTGGATGCCATGTGAACTTGGAAAACTTAAACTTAGCAAGCAACCCTTTCTTTACCTGTTAAAGATAATAATAACTGCCTTATATATCTCAAGAGGATATTATGGGTACCCCAGCAGATTTTGGATGTGAGCCTTATTGATAAACTATAAAATTCCAGGTTAAATAAGGGCAATTAGTCTTTCTAGATACTTCCTCTCTCTCAATTAACACGGTTTAGAGTCAATAGCTGCTTGAAAACCTAATACGTGCAATTTTTTTTTTTCTATTTTTCAGGACAGTGGGATACGTTCAGAAGACAGATTTAAGAACAAGTTTCAATGGCCTCACTTCCTTTAATGAATTGCTACCTCCCTTAAGTCACCGTGCCTGTCCGCTCTTAGACAAGTAAAGACTATGAACTACCTCATTTATATTTGTGATGCCTCAAGTGTAAATCCTCAATCACTAATTTTTTTCCTTTGTATGTGTTTGGCACTCTCAAACTCTTTGTATTGTTTTTTTTAATTTATTTAAAAAAAATTTTAATGTTTATTTATTATTGAGAGACAGACACAGAGTGTGAATAGGAGAGGGGTAGAGAGAGGGGGAGACACAGAATCCGAAGCAGGCTCCAGGCTCCGAGCTGTCAGCACAGAGACCAATGCAGGGCTTGAAGCCACAAACTGTGAGCTGATGGCCTGAGCTGAAGTCGGACACTGAACCAACTGAGCCACCCAGGTGCCCCTGTATTAATGCTTGACCAGCATGTTATGTCTTTCCTGCACCTTTCTAGAGGAATATTAATTATTGGAAACCCTCCCTCTCAACTTCCTCTAAAGCTGAAAAAGACTACAAAATAGCATGATCCTCTCCTCATTCAGTTGGGAAAGCCAAGGCCAAGGACTTGAGTGAAGACAAGGCCCTAAGACAAGACAGGACAAGGAGCTTGGGGTCTGCTATCAGACAGGTCTGTGGACTTGGGGACTGTTCCTTAGACTCTCTGATCTTGTGTGTCCTAGCTGCCAGATAAAATTAATTCCCAATCACAAAACTATCGTAGGACTGGCACAAAATGGGAGCCAACACTCCTCCAGGCGCTGGGGCCGGTCCTCCAGGAAGTACATGGCTGAGTTGGGGCTGGGATCCAGCAGTCCTGGGTCCCAGGCCTGCTTTCTACTGTCCACCCTCTCCCCAGCCCCTCTTCTCTCCCCGGCATGCCTGGAAATACTCAGCACTGGTTTGGAGCAACAACCTCCTTGCTTTGTCCCCCTCAGAGGGACATTCGGTCAGAAGAGTCCTGGGAACACCTGGATGAGGAGGTACTGCCATTTGCAAACCCCTTTCTTTTTCATTTAAATGTCTTGCACAAAGATTAGTTAAAAAAACACCTCTTAACTAATTGCATAATAAGAGGCAAATGCAGTTCGCCATCCAAAAATCTTACCCTGGCGAGTATAAGTTGATATTCGAGAATTTAGAGATGGAAGAGCCTTGGCTTTTTAGTAGGAGTCCAATTAAATAAATCCACCTGACGCCCCCCCCCCCCCCCGCCAGCCGAAACCTTGCTGTCTGTCTCTGTCTAGGGATGTGTGGTTGTTTCTTTCCTGAGCTGATCTTCCTTATAGTCTTTCTGAGGTCTCTAACGTCACCTTTTGTTTTTTTCTCTGTTCTCACATGAAGTCTTCTGTGCAGATAATTAACATGAGTCTATTTACGGTGAGGGGCACCTGGGTGGCTCAGTCAGTTAAGCGCCTGATTTCAGCTCAGGTCACGATCTCACAGTTTGTGGGTTCGAGTCCCGCATCGGGCTCTGTGCTGATGGCTCAGAGTCTAGAGCCAGCTTCTGATTCTGTGTCTCCCTCTCTCTCTGCCTCTTCCCCACTCACACTTTGTCTCTCTCTCTCAAAAAGAAAGAAAGAAAGAAAGAAAGAAAGAAAGAAAGAAAGAAAGAGAAAGATTCTTGAGGTGGGGCATATGAGTCACTTAGTTTACATATATCAAAACAATTCTTTCTTTGTATAGGATACCTACAGGTACAACTTCTTTATTTTAGGTTTGGAATGTGCTCACTGTATCAATCTGCCTCGCAGGCTGATTTTGCTTAACTAGCATTGAAGGGTGCAGACCATCTAATTCTTTCATTCTGATTCAGAGGTCCTCAGCTCACGTTCAGTGTCTGGGGTTGATCCTTCAAGGGCGCTAAAATGGAAGGCAGGGAATACAGAGCTCACCCTCGCAGATCTGCCCCAACAGGCATGATAAGGAGGCCAGTATGAGTAGCTGAGTGCCATCCTGGCAGCCCCAGCAGCCATTGTCGTACAAAATCTCCCCAACACCGCGGTGCGTGTGAACCGTGAACACCATTTTGTCCATGGGGAAGCAACATGAAAGGGAAGCGGGCTCGGTTCCAAAGCTGTACCATGAAGTCTCAAACTTGAAACGGGAAGTAAGAAACTGCGTTTGTTGTTTCCTCCGTCTCCTTGGTGCTTATTGGCACATGGTAGGCGGTCAGTGGATACCTGTATTGCTAAAGATCTCTGTTTGGTGCTATTTGCTCTTCAGAGGTGGCATAAATCACCAGTAAACCAAAAAATGACATCCTTTACTGTTCGGGTGGCTTAAGGGGGCTGTGTGTGGGGATCTCCTCTCTGACCTCACCGTTTACGAGCGATGTCAATGGGCGGAGCCATCGTTAGTTGGGGTGGCAAGCAGAGTTCCGGGTAAAAGCGAGGTGAGGGTTCCCTGGTCCCAGCACCAGGTTTTAGAGTTGAGCACTGGTTTCCGAGCTCTGACATGAAACCAACTGTCACTGACCTGCCAAGCCTGGGACATTAGGGACTGAAGCGCCCTTGTTCCGAGAGGGTGAGTCTCGTCAAGGAGGGTGAATAGAGTCTGCTCTTGCTTTGGCTCTAGCAGGCCTCGGGCTTATAGAAGTGTTTTCCTTCTCTTGGGCTAGGCTGAGCTTCATTGCAGAGAGGCATAAACAAGTCTGAAATCCTCAGGGGGTCTGCACAGGAAAATGAAGTCATTTTACATTTGCGGCGTGATTCAAATTGGAATTGCACAAGTCAGAACGACAGGATGCCGGAGTTCTTTGTTTAGCCCTTCTGTGCTTCAGGAGGAGAGTTTTCTCCAGCTTCCTGGAGGGAGGAAGTGGATATGTATGGAATACCCATTTGCATTATATAGTCTTCAAGGTTCTTTTTCCCTTACAGAAAACATCCAGCCTAAATCTTACATTCAGCTCAGTAAAAGGGAAAACAAGGAGCCATTGAGTCCTTGCAGTGGGACTGACTTTGCCATCCGCCTTGGTGTCAGAGGGGACAGGGCTTCAATTCCTTCCTGCAAGAAAACTCTTACTTCATCCAGCTGGGGGAGGGGACCGGGAAGCATCGATGAAATTGCCTTTGGGTTTGGACTCAGCCACCAGCCAAGGCAGTGACAGGGATCCTAATCACCCCCCTCTCTTCCCCATTTGGTCTCAGGTGGTTTATTTTGTACTTCGGTAGCTTTTGAGTTTTTCCTGCTCTGGCTGCTACCTCCCGGGACTTTCTCTCCACTCCCTGCAGCCTGATACAATAGCAGGTGGCTCCACTTTTTCTTCTCTCTTCCTGCTGCCGGGTCCCCGCTCTCACCCTTCCCTGGGTGCTCATTTATCACATCCTTTATGCTACCATACTTAAGAAGCACAACATCCCGGCGGCTGGGATGTCACTCCTGCCTTACAAGGAGGAATCTGAAATTGAAAGACAGCGAGTCAATTGCTCAGAGTTGCATAGCTGGAGAAACAAGGAGCCATCTCTGGTCAGCTTGCAAATACTCTCCATTCTTTTCCATCAAATCATGGCACGCTTGAAAGTTTACAATTCTTTATTCTGCACCAAAGCTTAGCTCGCTGTGTTAGCCAGCTTGGGGTGTAACAAAAGACTATAGACAACAGACACTTATTTCTTCCAGTTCTGGAAGCAGGGAAATCCAAGATCAAGGTGCTCGCAGATTCAGTTCTTGGCTTGTAGACGGCCTCCATTTTGTTGTTTGCTCACATGGCCTTTCCTCAGTGTGTCCGAGGGGGGACAATGAGGCTGTCTATATCTTCTTCGGATAAGGGCAGTAATCTCATCAAGAGGGGCCCGCCCCGGGGCCCACTTGAAATCTACTTACCCCCCGACTTCTCCACCCCAAATGCACTGCGCCGGGGGGGTTCGAGCTCCAGCATATGAATTTGGGGGAGACGCAAACATTTAGTCCATAACATCCGCCATTTCTATTTTTACCTTCCTCCGAGAACAAAATAAGCAACTTGGCACATTTTCTTCCAGGGCTGCATTAGAGGATGTCTCTGTAGACCACCTGATCCGTCTGTTTCTCCATCCTGACATTCAGGAGACATAGCTGAAGTTTATCACTCTCCTTGGGGTTCTTTTCTTGCGTGCCCAGCGTGCGGTCGCTAAGAGTACTTTGTTCGCTTGCTCCCGACCGTCAGTCTCAAGGCTTCCTCCACCTTTTCTCCCCGAAGGCTGAGCAGATGTTTGTGCAAATCGCAGTCCTTGTCTCTCTTGGATGAGGCAGACTAACAGAAGTGCATTTAGAGACGTGATTGTCCCCTTGCCTAGTTACAGTTTCCTGAGGTGGAATTCGGCCACTCAGAGAATTTGGATAAATTAGCTTTTCCTCCGAACATCTGCTTAGCCACCTAGCAGAGAGATAAGCAGAAGGAAATCTGCTCCTTCTTCCTCTCAAACCCTAAAACTTAGACATGCATTTGTGTACAAATAAATGAATGGGGGGGGGGTGCGGGGTGGGGGCAGAAGGGCAAGGAAGAGCAACAAAACTCTGGCTTTTTGCAATGAATCAACATGGTGTTTGTGTAGCCACACGGATTGTCCCAAATGGCATACTGTCCCCAAAACAGCCGGATGCTTTTTTAGATGTAAGATGAAATTATGGCTGGCTGTGGCAAGGCACTCTTTACAGACCTTCCCCTGGAAGGGACAGTCACGGAAATGCTCAGCAGCAATGCCCCAGCGTTGCCTTTTAGGAGCTGAAATGTCACTGACCCCAAACAAAATAGATCCCTTTACCTTCTGCATAACCCAGCCATGGGGTTTGGAAGAGAAACAATTCATTTAAGTCGCTCCTGCCCTTCAATTTTGCGTAGAGCAAACCCAGTTCTATTCAGGCGAGCTAAGGCTGGCTGTGAACCTACTTGGGGCTGGGCCCTAGGCGAGGTGTTATGGACACAGTGACAGATAAGACGCTGTATTGTCCCTTGTGTTGCGCACGGTCTGGGGGGAGAATCAGGGAAACGTTACAATGTACAGAGATTAGCCACATGCTCGTGGTTGGACAAGATAGGCAGCTTGACAGGAGAGGGTGTCTCAAGACTATGGAGAAACCAAGAGAGGCTTTGGGGGGGGGGTAGCAATAACAATGAGGACATGAAGGCTATGGGAGTGTTAACCCAGCAGGCCAGGTGCAGCACGGGTGGGACATCAGACCGCGTCCCCGACAAGGGAACGCTACGCAGCGAGGTGCAGAATGATGAGAAAGCCACGCGTGTTGCTGATGGAACAGAGTGTTGGGTGTGTGGAGAGAGGGGTAGGAAGGGTCACAAAGGCTAGGATTGCTGCTGAGGGCTCCACACGGAATGCTTGGGAATCTGGACAATGCCGGATCGCGACGCAAAGCCGGAGAATGTTTTCTCAGCAGAGGAAAGACACCACCAAAATGCACATGGGAAAAATGGCTGAGAAAGCCGGGTTTAAGATCTCTGAAAGATGAGACTCGTAGCCAGCGCCCGGAGACTCTTTTGGGAGACTATTCCGGCTAACCAGGAAAGAAATGAAGAACCCCCATGGAAGGGTGCAGGGGGGTTGGTAGGAAAGCCCCAGAAACGGGAAAAAAAGGAGTGCTGACAGTTCCCAGCTGGATGTTGGAGGCTGGGCAGAGGAGTTCGGGAGAGCAAGGGGATCTCAAGTCAAGTCAACATGTGGACAGGACTGAAGACCTGGGAGGCCCCCGTTCTGCGGCAAGCCCGTTGGCTCCTTGCGGTGGGATTACGGCCGTCCTGGGACACCCGAGTCAGAGTCGCCTGTCTCACCGGCTGACTCCCTCCCACTGCCTTTGCAAACAGTTCCCCCAGTACTAAGTGAATCAGAGCCCGCGTGGTACTTTTCCTCTGACTTCAGACTAGTCATAAATTTTGGAGTTCTTCCACGGTGAACTTTCACATCCTGCACAGAACACTGCGGCCCTCAGACTCAGCCCTACACCATTTGGTGAGACCTTTGGTGAAAATTCAAGGTCTGCGCTTATGACACAATATTTTTCCTGGTCTGTTCATCCTTGGCACAGCTTGGGACCAGCATATTGGAACAGGCGGGTCCACCCTACTCAATCACGTGGGCACCCTCTGACACTAAACTAAATCAGATCGCCCACTCCCAGGTCACAGCCTGAGATCCCAGAGATGTGGGGGAAAGCAGACTCAAGCGTACCCCGGCGAATACCGCCAATCAGGAAGCTCACATACTTTTAAACTGCTTCTGAAAAACAAAGAGCCTGAAAACCAGAGCTATAAAAGTATGTGAATCATCAACCCAGAAATCTTCCCTCCAGGCATGCATGACACCGTGTTCCTTCCCGGATGCTCTTCCTTCACAAATTATGGAGTCTGCCGACATCCTTCTGGGGAAAGGATTATCTGATTCCACAGGCAGTTAAGAATAACATGTAAATGTCATTTAGCTGAGCGATTTCTACACGGATCAAAAGACACACTCAAGTTACTAACGATGATAGCCAAACCCTTTTATTTCAGTAAAATCACAGCAAACCCACAAAACTCTCCCAACTGAATTAGCACCAGTGTGGTGTGGGAGTCATTCAGACATTCCTTCCAGGTTAGTAGACTATTTGCAATTCAGCTTTTTTTTTTTTTTTTTTTTTTTAACTGATGTGCATGTTATATAACTGCCACCAGCCACGGGGGAAGCTAGAATCCAAGGCTTGTCAAAATTTTCCACCAAGTGCTCAAAGCCAACAGGAGAGAGTAAATGAATACCTTGCTTTACGGTGATATGGCTGGAACTGACCTCTCTAGTAAATATCAGAACGAGAAGCAGTGTAGCAGAGCGGTTAAATTTATGGGCTCGGGAGGTGGCCGGTCTCGTGTTTGGATCCTGGTATGTTTCGGAGCTCTGTGGCTTGGTCGGGCAGTTTCCTGCCCCTCAACCCGTTTTGTTCTCTTTTGGGGTTTTTTGGGCAACGTTTTAAGTTTTCAATTTTTTGTATATGTTTTATTTGTAAAGTTTATTTATTTTGAGAGAGAGAGAGAACTAGGGAGGGGCAGAGAGAGGGGGACAGAGGATCCACAGTGGGCTCCGTGCCGAAAGCAGCCAGCCTGACGTGGGGCTCGAACTCATGAACTCTGCGATCACAACCTGAGCCGAAGTGGGACGCTTAACCGGCTGTGCCAACCAGGCACCTCGGGAACATTTTATCATTTAAGTGTTGTTGAAACAGGATGCTATATAGTTTCAGGTGCCCAGCTAGCCTTTCTCAGTTTTCATTCTCGTCTGTTTCGACGATTTCATCTTCCCTCAGGCTGCACTGTGTGAATGTACGTTAAGCACCGAGCACAGTTCCTTAGCACAGGAGATGAGGGCTCAGAAAATGTAAGTTATCATTTCAAAACAGGATGGTGCCTTCCACATTTCATTTCAGTTCAGGCCATGCTGTGTTTTACTCTCTCCCTCTCCCTCTCTCTCTCTCTCTCTCTTTTTTTTTTTTTTTAGAAAATAATGGTTCCTCCAAACTTTCCAGCAGAATCGGCCCCGCCAGCCAAGGTGCCATGTTTTGGCCTTCACAAAAACCCTGGCACACTGCCTCAAACCCCAAGAGAGACACCACCCCGATCTGAGAAACAGCCACACTGAGGGAAAGGCAATGGTGCCTCCCTGACAAGTCTCCTTGAGGATTTCTTGCTGTTTTCTGGATAACTGAGTCGCAATCAATCCTTGCAGATAAAGTTCCCTTGGAGTGGATTACCTAATGCTCCTGACTGAATGAGGTAAGGTCTAGGGAAAGCTGGATGTCTGCACCTGCTCACGGCTCTGCTGTTTCTCAGAACTTGGCTGGTGGATCTTACTTCACCAGCTGAGGCTCCTGGTCGGCGCTACGAGGAACAAAGGCTGTTGTCCGGATCTGGAGATGAGGAAGATACAGGAGCTGGTGGGGATGTGGGCCGCTCGCGTCTGTGAAGGGGAGCTCCGGTCTCAGCGTTAGGGCGCCTGGGTCCTAGGCCGGGCTCTCTCCGCCTGGCTCTGTAGGTTTGCCCAAACCCCTTCTCTTCCCTGGGTTGCTTTGCCACATGGACGACGAAGGGATGAGGACTATCTGGAATAATTTCGAGTGTCTCTTCAAGCTCCAAAGCTCCAACCACCCACACACCGCCTAGGACGCGTCTGATTTTTTTTTTTTAATTTTTTTCAACGTTTATTTATTTTTGGGACAGAGAGAGACAGAGCATGAACGGGGGAGGGGCAGAGAGAGAGGGAGACACAGAATCGGAAACAGGCTCCAGGCCCTGAGCCATCAGCCCAGAGCCTGATGCGGGGCTCGAACTCACGGACCGCGAGATCGTGACCTGGCTGAAGTCAGACGCTTAACTGCGCCACCCAGGCGCCCCGGACGCGTCTGATTAAAGAAAGTTAACTCTTTTTCTTACGGAGAACACAGAGTATAAATCATTTTTTCGTGGCAGTGGTTTGCCTCCGAAATTACACATTCTATTTTTTTTTTTTCAATATACATCTATTTTTGCCTAGGCATTGTCCAAAGAGCCATTCTTTTTCAAAATAAAATCATCACAGGGGCGCCTGGGTGGCTCAGCCAGTTAAGCGTCTGACTCTTGGTTTCGGCTCAGGTCATGATCTCACGGTTCACAAGTTCGAGCCCCGCATCTGGCTCCACACTGACAGGATGGAGCCTGCTTGGGCTTCTCTCCATCTCTCTCCTTCTCTCTCTGCCCTTCCTATGTGCTTTCTCTCTCTCAAAATAAATACACTTAAAAAGGGTCATGACAACAGTGTACGTTATTTCATCTAAATGTCCCTATCATATTGTACGTTCATGTCATTTGGCACACGAGACACTGGAGCTTGGGAGAGTTTGAGAACGGGCACGTGGTCACCCAGTTAGCAAGCGGCCAATTGAGGATTCAAACTCAGGTCATTTGATTTTAGAGCCCATCCCCTTGACTAACTCTTTATAAATCTGATTTTACGAAGAGTGACTCTGCCTCACATGTGACTTTGGAGCCTGAGATAGGTCTGACTTATCTCTGCTGGTTTTCACTTTCAAGAAGCCACTCGACAGCTATGCGACGGGTAAACATTCTTGCGCTCGGTCGGTCGATCTGGCTCTGGATCTCATCTTTCTCCCCATCACCGGTCATGCATTTCTGACTGCGTGATAGGAAGCCCACGACTTTGTGTGGACTCGCACCGGTGGCCGTATTCCGTGCACGTGGCTTCCCAGCGACTGGGCACGCGGGAGCTTCCTGGTGGCGATGGCTTATTATTGAAACGCATGAGATCAGACTTCTCTGAGACCTTTCAACGTGATAACAATTCCAAATACAAACCTAACTAGTTTGTATTCAAGGAACAATGTCATTTCTACGAAGAAGTCTAAAAATAAACCGTGCACTGCTACTCTTTTCTGAATCGGGAGTAAACCCCACAAAACGCTGACCGCAATCACGTTACTGCAGCCGTAGCATCATTTCAACATCTGTTTGGCTCCTTTTGCTCCTGGTGACTGTGTGGTCACAGTTTACAGTGGCGGATCCCCATAGCACAAGGATGGGGCACTTAGAATACAGCCGAGTCGAGCCCATTCTTTCTGGAAATGTCAGGGCCGAGGGCTTAGAATCAAGCCTGAGTCCTTCACACAGGAGGCTTGGGGGGAAATATTTTAATGCTGAATTCTGACTCAAGAAAAGGGGAGGCTTATAGAAGCCTCCACATTTTTTCCTTGAAATCGAATTTCTCTTAGAAGATGGCAGCCGCATGTATTAGGGATAAATATCCCGAAAACATACGGATTGAATTTCCCATGAAACACACATGAGTTTTGATATTCAGGGGGCACATACTTCAGAAAGATTATTCGGCCTCTGCCGAAACCAGAATATTTAAAAAATCCTTCTAGATCTTTCGCCAAAACCCAGAGCCAGCAGACTTTTTATCGTTAGCAGCTCCCACGTAAGCCAGTATCCCCAGCAGTCTGGCCAAACGAAACAGAGAACCAGCCTCTTCTGAGGGGGCCTGTGTGCCAATCCCAACCCCCGGAGATGCGTTCAAGGGCTTTCTGGCCCTCTGAGCCAAGAGTCCAAGTCGAAAATGCTGGAGCCTCTTAGCATATCTGCTTCGGGTTAACTCTGAGACACAGTGACGTGAGAGCGGCCAGGCCGGGAACAGGGTCTGTGCCACAGACTGTTTGCAGAAAGCCCCACTCCTTTCTGCTGTGGCCCAGTTCTCCCCGCCCCAGACAGTCTGGGCGAGGACAAAAGCCGAGGACGCTATTGTCAAATGAATAGCTCTCCCTCAAAACGTGTGGCAGGTGGCAAGATGCTCGGCCTTTGGGTTCCAGCCGAAACATGTCACATGTTTTGTTTCTCCCGGGACAGCCACCGGGAACCTACTTGCCGTGAGTCAGAGTGAGGGCGGCGGGAGAGGAGCTGCGTTTGAGCATCTTGCCTGTTCACTGGCGAGAATTAGTCAATTCTTGGAAAGAGGGACGCGCTCTTCCTGCTATGATACCCACTTCCAGATTCTCCTCTCAGCTTTGGAACGGAGAACTAGCCGTCTGATAGAATCCACTTTATTCCATTCTGGACTGGCAGGGTGGGCCCAGGGAGGAGATAGATACCTTCTCCCCTCGCTCTTCCCTCGAGGACTTACAGGTTGGAGCAAGATGTCCCCTGCGCCCGTTGCCAGAATGCCCATCTCTGGAGACGAACCATCAAAATGGTGTGGCACCTCTCAGAGTTATAGGAAATGTTGAATTCTCTTAGCATCCTTCATGGAGGGTGACAGAATATGTGGTCGCCACAATCCAGGCTTTGGGGAGCTCTCTGGGAAAGCCACTAGCGGCCCTTGAAAATGGTTTTCTCAACTTTTTAGTGACCCGTTACTTCCCCCTCTGACCCCCACACACTTTATTCCCCGTGACGATTTCCCACAGCAGCTTTGGGGGCCCTTGTTCCCCAAATTATACCCTTATGAGACAAGTATGATATAAAGATAATCTCAAAGTATGGAGTTGGCACAGGAGGGAAAGGTCAAGACTCGGAGGGATTCTCTTGAAGGGATGATACTCTCTAAGTAGGCTGTGGGACACAAAGGCTAAGGTCCGAATGTGTCCCCGTAAAAATCAGACGTCGAATCCACCCCCGAAGGTGATGGTACTAATAGATGGGACTTTTGGGAGGTGCTGAAGTCACGAGGCTCACCCTCGTGAAAGAGATTAGTATCTTATGAAAGAGACCCCAGAGAGCGCCCTGTGCCCTTCACCACATGAAGACACAGAAGGTGTCCAGAAGGCTGACAGCCACACCCATTCCTCTGGTGCCTTGATCTCAGACTTCCCAGCCTCCAGGACTGTGAAGACTATATTCCTGTTTAGCTTTAAGCTCCCCAGTCTGTGGTACATTGTTACAGCAGCCTAAACATACTAAGACAGTAAGTGAAAGTTTTCCAGACAAAAAAACAAGGGAAGGGCATTTCAAGAAAAAACAAAAGTACGTGCAAGGATGTGGAGTTTGCAGAAACAGACTCCCAGGGTGTGCATTTGTCCCGGGATATATATCTCTCCCAGATATATCTCTCACGGGGTATGTATCTCTCACAGGGTATTCATCTCTCACAGAGCATATATCTCTCACAGGGTGTAGATTTCCCATGGAGTATGTATCTCTCACAGAGTATGTTATCTCTTGCAGGGTGTGTATCTCTCACAGGGCCCATAGATGGTACACATTGGCAGTTTGGGGAAATGGGTGGGAAGACCAGCAGAGATGATGCCCAAAAGGGCTAGAACCAGGTCTTGATGTTCTTAGGTGCCAGCCACTCCGACGTTTTGAGCTGTGGGTATGTAGTAAAACACGGAAAGACAGTTCCCTCCAAGTTCAAGTTTCAGTGTGTAACACATTGTCCCTCCTCATGCGTTGTATGGTGAACTCTTTTCTACTGAATTCATTCCAAGCCACAAAATCCAATCTTTTGTGTAATGAGGGCTTCTGAAGACAGCGAGGCATGGCCCCCAGTGTTCAGGAGCGTTCACCCCAAGACGTCCATATTGGTTGGCCGGGGCTGGAGAAGCAAACTTAGTAGAAGCATCTAAGCAGGGGCAGACTGAGGGGAACTTATTCCCCTGCACTGGGAATGTCCAAGAGCGAGACGGAGTGGAGTGGAGAACCCAGCTTGGCCAGGAAGGGATGAACTCAAAGTGGTGAGCTGGCTGAAGCATAGTTCCGCGGCCACGTGCTCTATCAGGCACAAGGATCTCTAGAAAGAGCGACTTCCTGGAGTCGGGAAGACCGAGGTTTTGTCCCAGCTTGAGCCCAACTGGCTGTGTAGTCTTGGGCTCACGGCTTCGCTGTAGCGTGAAGAGGTTGGACTATGAGACTCAAAGCGTATTTCGGCTCCAAGATAGCAGCGATCTCTGTTAGCTAGTGCTCAGCACTAAATTAAAGGTTAAAATGAATCATAACCGAGAGATTCAAGAGATCACAGACAAGAGGGGAATATGAGTTAGCGACAGTGTGCTACCGACACTGTTCCATACTCTCAAATAAGTTCTCCCTCGACCCTCACGTCAGTGATGGGAAGTTATTTTCATTCCCATTTTGCGTGTGGGGAAACTCACCTCAGAAAAGCTGCCGCAGATTCTAACAACTCCTAAATGAGAGAAGGGGATTTGGTAGCAAGTCAGTGTAATTGCCAAGCTTCTTTTCTTTTCTTTTTTCTTTTCTTTTCTTTTCTTTTCTTTTCTTTTCTTTTCTTTTCTTTTCTTCTTTTCTTCTTTCCTTTCCTTTCCTTTCCTTTCCTTTCCTTTCCTTTCCTTTCCTTTCCTTACCTTTTCCTTTCTTTTTTTCCTGCATCATATTGCCCACTGCCCCATAAGAAAGTTTGCTAAGTGCTCTGGAGTGGACTGAGGAACAGAACGGTCTGCCCTCCAAAGTTACGGAACAGGGAGAAGATGGAAAATACCGAGGCTAAGTGCTTCCTAACTGGGCTTCTCGGCACAGCAGGGTGACCTCATACATAGCCTGCTTGGCAAGGAGTGGCTCCCGAGTCCAGCCCCTTGGGATAAACAGGCAGCAAGCGCAATGGCATCGAGGTGAGCCGGTGTTTCTCCTCAGTGTCTTCCTCCAATGTCAGATGGGTCCAGCAAAAGCCTCTCCTTCAACCTGACCAGAAAAAGCCCAACCCCCTAAAACTTATTCAGTTTAACTCCGCTGTGAAGAATGGCCGCGTGGAGGAAGCCAAGTGGCTGATTTCAGATTCTGCCCGAACACCTTCAAGAAAACACTGGAGAGCTTATCTGAGCAAACCTGTAGGGGCCACTTGAGTGGCAAGGATGTTAGTCTGCTGGGATTGCCATAACACATACCACAGCCGGGTGGTCTACACAACAGACGTTTATTTCCCGCCATGTTGGAGGCTGGAAATCCATCCTGACAATCCTCAGGCTTGTCCCGAGGCGTCCCTCTCTGGCCAGCAGACACCCTTCTTCTCACTGTGCCCTCACCGTGGCCTTCGCCCTGTGAGTGTGCATCCTCGATGTCTCTTCTTCTTATGAAGACACCGGTCCTCCTGGATTAGGGGCCCATCTTATGCCTTCATATCATGTTAATTACTCCTGAAAGGCCTTACCTCCAAGTGTAGTCACATCGGTGGTTAGGGCTCCACCATAAGTATATTTGCAGAACGCAATTCAGTCCATAACAGGAAGGAAGGTGGTCTAGAGGGATTTTCACTGCAAATGCATTTAAATGGAAAACTCATGAGGCCAGTTAGCAATGGGATGTGCCTTAGAAACACTGATGACAGGAGTTCTTAACTCTGGCTGCATATGGATTGCCTGGGGAACTTTCTAAAAATCTCAGCGCCTCAGCCCAAACCTAGACTAATCAGAAGCTCAGATTTTGGAGTATTAGGATTCAACAGAGTGAACAGATACCCATCTTGATGTAAGACATAGGATAGTATATATCTATGACATATATATATAATAGGTATTAATGATTCATATATAGTAATAATATATAATATATATTAATATCTAGTAAGAAGCTATATATATATGCATACAGATCAATTGGTAGATAGATAGATAGACAGATAGAGATGAATAGATGAGGGGGACATTTATTATAAGGAATTGGTTCACATGTAGAAACTGGTGAGTCTAAATCTGCAGGACAAGTAGGTTGGAGACCCAGGGAATAGTTGTTGCTGAAGTTGGAGTCCAAATGCTGTCTGGACGCCGAATTCCCTCCTCCAGACGCCTCGGTCTGTTTTTGATGAAAGCCTTCAACCGATTGGATGAGGCCCACCCACATTATGCTGTGTGATTGCTTTACCCAATATGATTTAAATGTTAATATCATCTAAAAATGATCTTCACAGAAATATCCAGACTGATGTTCGAATACCTGGGTGCCGTGGCCTAGCCAGGTAGATGCATAAAACTCACCATTACAATTTGTATTCTTTAATAGCTCCCCCGGGGGTTCCGATGCCCAGCCAGGGCCGAGGACCATTGATCCAGAACCAGGGCTTTCAGAACCAAGAAATAGGATTCAGTCTGACAATCTGGGCTCTTTCCGTCCTGCCTGAGTCACGTAACCTGGGTTCTCCGCTGGTTTCTCACTTTCTTCTCTCCTGTTTGGGCACTGGCTTTCAACTTTGCCCACATACTCTAATTTCCCGGGGAGCTTTGGGGGTGCCCAACGCCCAGACTGCACCACTGGAGATTTTGATTTACGTTACGGGGGTAATCAAAATCGCAAATTCAACATGCGGCCAGGACATCGAGGGTCTGAAAACTCCCCAGGAGACTCTAGTGGGCAGCCAAGGCTGAGAACAGTCCTTTGAATAGTTACATGTATGTGTTCCAGTTTTCAGGTCAGGTTAGGCCCCTGAGAAACTGACTTTGTAAGCCGCCTTGGTTTGTAAATCTGGCCTGATATGGGACCCTGAGATTGCAACTGTGTCCGGATTTCCTTGATTGGAAAATTATATATATTATAAAGCACTTCGCGACGAAGTTGACCACTTAGACACCTTATGCTTAGATACTCTTTCCTTCTGCAAACTTTTATTGACGGGTTTCCACATGGTGCTGGGTAGGAATGCTCCTGAGTCCCACAGGAGAGACAGAGGTGAAGAGACGTGAGTCACCGCCTAAGGAAGTGACAGATGAAGGCAAAAGCAGACGTTACTGTCCCCATTATAAAAACGTGGTAAATGCTGGAGGAGGAGGAACCAGATCCTCGTGATTCCAGAGACTCTCTCAAGGGGGGACGGGGAGAAGGAGGGGCACCCACTGCAGAAATAAGAGCTGCCCAAAAGCCCAGAGATGTGACAGCTGATGGCGCACTCAGGAAATGGCAAATAGTCTAATGCTAGTGAGTCACAGTTCATGAGAAGGGTGGCTGGAAAGGTAGTTTGAGATTAGACGATAAATAGCCTGGGAAGCCAGACTATGGAGCTTGAAGTGTGAATATAAATCCTGGGGATTTTTAATGGGAGATAATATTTACCAGCATTTGAACAAAAATTCCCCCCAAACAAGCAAATGACAGCACTGGGAGGGGAGAGGGCAGACCCAAAAGAATTTTCTAGAAATTATCTAGGTAGCCAGCCATGAAGACCTGAAGTCAGGAATTAGCAGTGGGCCCCGAGAGGACAGAAGAGATGGGACAGCAGGCCATGGGTGAGTCCAGATAAGTGACAGAGCTAAGATTTGAATCAAGGTCTCGGGGGGTGGGGGGGGGCGGGGGGTGTGGTGCTGGATGGTTCAGGTGGTTAAGCCTCCGACTCTTGATTTCAGCTCAGGTCATGATCTCATGGTTTGTGGCTTCAGCCCCCACCCCTGCCCCCATCAGGCTCTGTGCTGACAGCTCAGAGCCCGGAGCCTGCTTCGGATTCTGTGTCTCCCTCTCTCCCTCTGCCCCTCCCCAGCTCATGCTCTGTCTTTCTCTCTCTCAAAAAGAAATAAAATAAACATAAAAAAAAATTAAAAAGATAGAATGAACTACTACTCGGCGATGAAAAAGAATGAAATCCTGCCATTTGCAACAACAACGTGGATAGAACTGAAGGGTATTACGCAAAGCGAAACAAGTCAGTCAGAGAAAGACAGATATCAGATGATTTCACTCCTATATGGAATTTAAGAAACACAACAGATGAACGTAGGGGAAGGGTAGGAAAAATAGGTCCAAACAGAGAGGGAGGTAAACCATAAGACGCGTCTCTTAAATACATAGAACAAACTGGAGGTGGACGGGGGGGGGGGGGGGCTAGATGGGTGATGGGCATTATGGTGGGTGGGGGATGGCACTTGCTGGGATGGGCCCCGGGTGTTATACGTAAGAGATAATCATTGGATTCTACTGAAGCCAAGACCACACTGTGTGTTAAGTCACTTGAGAATAAATCACGTTAAAAAAAAAAAAGAAAAGGAAAAACTCACATAGTGATTTAGGACGGGACTCAGGGGTCCTGTCTCCCAGTCCAGTGTCTTTCGTCATGTGCCTCCGGCATCTCTTACACACGCGCTTCGTGTCAAAGGAGCTCTGTGTCTAAAACTTCTCGCCAAGCATCTTTATTTAGGTTATTATTCCACCATGTGGGCTCATTTCTAATTATCGAGTCCTGACAGCTCTAGCAAGCGGACTCTAGGCTCGCAAAAAAGCCCCGCACGCTTTAGCGGATTCATTTCCCTTCCTTCAGGAGGCATCATTAATCCTCTCACCGTCCCAAGTTTCTTTGTTCTCTCTTTCCTGGGGGTGCAAATGAACCCCAGCATTGGATTGCTTCAGCACGGCAGACGCTAAAGGTTTCATCGGGCGCGTTTTCAGGCGGGCGCGTTTCCTCGTCCAGGCCTTCATCCACTTTCTGGCTCCATCGGGAATCCCCTTCCACAGACCCTCCACGAGCGGACTCCACGCTGGATGGTTTCTCGGCGTGCTGTCTTTGCATCCTGACCACAATTCAGTGTGGTAAACGCTACTATTCCCGTTTTCCAGGTGAGGATACGGAGACCCAGGAAGGCAACCCCCCACCCCAGGGCGCAGAAGGAACAGAGGTTACTGCCCGGGGGGCGCTGTTTGTCCAGTACCTCGGGCAACTCCGTTACTTGGATTTGATCGGAGAAGTTCCAGTTAAGGTGAAGTTATCATTTTATCCTTTTGTTGTTGTTGTTGTTGGCAGCCAAGTTTTGTGTTGTGACGCACTGCCTGCCAGCATCTGAGTTACATCTCGTTGCCCTCAGGCACCTTGTTCCACCTCAGCCCTGCCCCGCTCATCCCGCAGATAATGTAAACCCCGGCCCTTAAAATGACTTCTTTCCAGTGAGGATTTCTTTCAAAGGCTGAAGGTGGAGGTTTCCTGCTCCCAGATCCAGGAGAGATGGGAGATGAAGGGAAGAGAGAATCATCCCCTCCTGTGGCCACGTCTTCGCTCGGGGGAGACCGGCCGTCACTCAGGCCGCTTGCCTCTGGAAGTGGCTCTGTGGTTCCTCCTGATGAGGTTTTGGGGTGATGGGGGGGGTTCGTGGGGTTCAGCAGCTGATGGCTAAGAAAGATTTCTTGAAGACCCCTTTGGTACAAAAAAGTGATTTGATTAAAGCACAGGGCCAGGACCCGTGGGCGGGGAGAGCTGCGCTGGGTTTGTGAAGAGTGATTAGTTACACACTAGGGTGTTGGGAGAGGTAAAGGCGCAAGGGAGGCTTCCAGAAGGACTGTGATGTGCTAAGGAGGACTCCCAAGATAGCGGAAGCCTTGCTATTAAGCTAAGGTTGTTTTCCCTCTAGTAGGGCATGATTGCGACAGTAGGGGGGTTCCCGGAGAAAGGTTCTACTCTGTATTTGCCTCAAGGATGTGTCAATGGGCTGCAGGTCATAAGGAAATGTAATTTCACCTGCCATTTCCTTCTTGCCTTTGTTCCCCACATCACCATGGAGGGGAGGGTGATGTTGGGGCCCCAGGAAACGGAGGCTATAGGTTTCTGTCGGTAAGATCGCCTTTTCCTTGATGGAGACTCCTGTCCTGCGGGACTGTGATCTCTGTCAGTTAACCCGTTTGTTTCCTTTCCTTTCCTTTGCCC
Organism: Prionailurus bengalensis; assembly: GCF_016509475.1. NCBI lineage: Eukaryota > Metazoa > Chordata > Mammalia > Carnivora > Felidae > Prionailurus > Prionailurus bengalensis. The sequence goes on along the minus strand of NC_057354.1, from coordinate 131,495,509 downwards.
TGGGGCAGCCAGGAGTGCTGGAGACTGTCGCACAGATCCCACCTGGGGGGGGGGGGGATGTGCTAGGGTGTGCTTGGCCCTCGGCTTGCCTTATGGTCCCTTATCACTCCGACAAGCCAGCCTCTCAAGGGGGTCGAGGAAGCCTGCGGGGCCAGGGCGGCTTCGGGGCTGTTAGCTTGCTTGCACGAGGAGCGAGCGCCCGGCCTGGATCCGTGGCCCGGAATGAATGATCTGTGAATCGCACGTGACTCAGCCCTCCGCGCGGGTAGTGAAAACCCAACGACATGTGAACTTATTTCAGAAAACATGCATCATTGATGTGGCTATTTCGGGGGATGAAAGGGAGCTTGCAAAGGAGAAACGCGTGAGAAGTGTTCGAGCTAAGGGCGTGGGACAGAAAATGCCGATTTCCCTCCGTCCTTGAGCAGGAAAGAGCGAATGTGCCTGGATGTCAGGATGTGTCTCCGGATCGGAATTGCAGGGGTGGGGGGTGGGGGCTGGCTGTTGGCAGACTCTTTGCTCTCTGGGGTTTGGGGATTGGAGCATTTTGGAAGGGACTTCCCCCTTTATTTCCTTCCTGTTACAGAGGCTAAGCCTCCGGTGGGAACGGGCATGGAGATCCCCCCTCCCCAGCAGACCCCAAGCATGACAAGCTTCCCCCGTGACAAGGCGTTTGCTGTTCCATGGCTGTTCCCTGTTCTGCCGCGGCCCAGCGGGAGCAGAGACCCTCATTCTAACCACCGGCCAGAGATCCCGCATGAAGCGGCCACAAGCTGGGCAGAGAATGGGGGGCAGGAGAGCACAGGCTGTGGAAGGCTCTGCTGCCTTTGGTGGAGAGGCATCAAACGGGGGGCTTTCAACCTCGGGAGGTCCCAGGCGATGAGGTTTTTGGGGTGATGGTGGGGTCCGGAGCCGACGGCCAAGAACGAACCCTCGAGACATCTTTGGTGCAAGAAAAGGTGATTTTATTAAAGCACAGGGACAGGACCCCTGGGCAGGAAGAGCTTCCCCGGGGACCACGAAGAAAGACTGGCAGTTGGGGGAGGTAAAGTCAAGGGGAAGTTTCCAGTGGCTATTGTCAAGCTAAGGTGGTTTTTCCCTCTGGCCAAGCATTAGCATTAAGACAGTAGGGACTTCCTGGAGAAACGTTTTACTCTGCCGGCCTCAAGCGTTGGCCACTGGGCTGCGGGTTGTAAGGAAATTTAATTTTACCTGCCGTTTCCTTCTGCCTTTGTTCCCCACATCACCAGGGACGGTGAATTAGAGAAGTTTTGAGTCCTGGCCGCTCTGCTCTCTCTCTGCTGGCTTCTCACTGCAGCCTCCTGACTGGTCTTACTCCCCGGGGCATCTAGGTCCAGCCTTCTACCCCAAGCAGAAGAAGAGCCCCCCCACCCCCACCCCTCACCCTCGATTTTACCTTGTTGTTTACAGTTTTCCTAAATCTGTGACCCTGAACGCTCTGTTACCTGTCATTCAGCCAGTGTGTTTAATTCGTGAAGGCCCTATTAGGTCTCTCTTCTCCTGTCTTGCGACGTAACCCCCCCTCACGCACACTTTCCTCTTTTTCTGGTGCTCAGCCCAGAGAGATACTTCTTGTTCACCATTTGGGGATTTTTTTTTTCTTGGTTAAGCCATTGGGGGGGTAGCATCCCTCAAGTTCAACTGCCCCGGGGACTTTGACCTCCTCTGTGGGGAGCCTTGCTCACCTCCTTCCCTTCCACTGGGGCTATCAAGATTCTCTAAGGAGCCTACAACTTCACCGGGCAGCTCATCTCACAAATGCCCTGGCTGGTGTAATCTTGTCCTTCCTTGTCCTGAAAAACATCACGGACTCCACTGGTCCAAAGCAGCAATACCTGTTGAGATACCTTTGTCAACAGTGCTTCCCATGAAAAATTCAAAGCAGTACCTTTCTGCTTTTTTGCAAACATTTATTGAGTCCCGCTTAGGTGCTGGACCCTAACAGGTCCTGTGGATACAGTGGTGAGCAAATTAGACACGACCCGTGCCCTCAAGGGGCTTACCGTTTATTATGGACGACGTCAGACCACGAACACTGAAGAACATTCTGAAGAAGGGAAAGGTGCTATAGAAATGAAAAAGGGGCAGGGGTTGCAGGGAAGCCAATCTGAAAAATCAGGAAGGCTGAGACCTGGAGCATGAGCAAGGATTCAAAGGCTGGGTTATGGGCGAAAATGCCGGAACCACCCACATGACTTTAGCACTGGAAAAAAGCAGGGCATCTCCAGGTGACTGAAGTTGGTGTGGTTTGAGGTAGTGCTTCCCGAGGATAATCCTTGACTGAGTTTGCAGAACGGTCTGGAATACTTGATAAAAACACAAATGCCTGATTCTCACCTCCTGTTATTGAATCAGAATATCTCGGGAAGGGAACGCTCTTAGACTGGTTGCAAAACTGGCTGTTGTTGACCCTTTCCTAAGTCTCGGATCTTTGCAATGTGATGGTACAGTTTTTCCCATCAACAGGTGGGGCATCTTTCTCCACTCTTCAAATCCGGGCTGGCCTTGTGACCCGCTTTGGCCGACAGAACGAGACGGAGGTGTCTCGTGCCAATTATGAGCCCGAGGCTCAAGCATTAGTGTGTGCTCTGCTCTCTCCTGGAATCCTGACGCCACCGTGTAAACAAAAGCAGGTAAGCATGCTGGAGAATGAGAGGCCACACGTGGGAGGTCGATGTCCCTCTGAGGCCATCCTAGACCGGCCCACAGCCAGCCAGTTTCTTCCCACGTAAGCAGGCTCGGCCAAGACCGGCAGAGCTGTTAACCTGACCCACGCTGGGCAGCAGATGGGTAAGTCAGTCCAGGGGAGACCAATGGCTTAAACCAATAATCATTTGGGTTTTATTTTCATGTTTATTTATTTATTTTGAGAGAGAGAAAGAGAGAGAGAGAGAAAGCAAGGATGGGGAGATAGAGAGGGAGAGACAATCTCAAGCAGGGTCCACACGGTCAGCGCAGAGCCTGATGTGGGGGTTGACCTCACGAACCGTGAGATCGTGGCCTGAACTGAAATCAAGATTTTGATGCTTCACTGACTGAGCCACCCAGGCGCCCCGGACAATAATCATTTGAACGGTAATAACTGATGACAGACTAAGCCACTGAGTTTCGGATGGTTTGCTATGCAGCAAAGCAAACTGACATAGGAGCCAAGAATACGGATCAGGATTTTGAAAGGGGAACAAGCAGAGGTCAGGGCCAGCACGGCTTTGTAGGGCGGGATGAGGATTTGGCCCTTCATCCTAAGGGTTATGTGGCGCCACGGAGAGGTTTGAGCATGGAGGCGACGCGATTAGATTTGTATTCTAGAAAGATTAACTTGGTTTCTTCGTGGAGAAGGAATGGCGTGGGGAGGGGTGAAGGATGAATCAAAGCAGACAGAGTTCAACTTACGTATGTTTTGTTTCATGTTGCTTTTCTTTGTTTTAAATAGACATGTGGAGATCCAACTGTGCGTTAAGTAATGGGATCACAAGTCCTAAGACGCACACCCTGCCCTCAAGACTACTGGCGGTGAGTTGTTATGGATTTTGACGGGTACCATGATGGAGGTGGTCATGGCGGTGTGGAGAGGTGACACATAGCCCAGCCCGCGGACACAATGAAAGATTTGAGCCAGTCGGCGATGGCTGAGGACGCCGTAAAGATGGGGCACATGGGTAGGTACGCAGGGGCTGGGCCACTGTCTTCTTTGTACCTCTTGAAGCTATAAACAGGCAGAAGTCCAGCCGGAGCTGAGGGGCAGGGGTCCCTGGTGGCTAAGATACCATCGCACTGGTGGATAGAAGGGAACTCAACGAGAAGGGCAGGACCCTGCTCTGGGCCCTTAGGATGTGTCACCGTGGTCATCCGACCTGACACAAACGGGGCAAAGCTGTTTCTTACCTGCCGCTGGTGGGCCAGACGGAGAAATCGCCAAAAGCCAGACAGCTCCCTTGACCTATGGATTTTGACCCAGCCGCCTACGGTGGCCCTCAGCTACTCCCGACCGTCTTCTGCAACCCCGCAGTCGGCGGAGGCAGGGAGAGAACACTTTTGGCCGTGGCAACTCCCCCTCCCTGGAATGTTGGCGTCGTGTGCCGTCAGTCTCCAGCTGTCTGTGTAGACGGAGCCCAGATCGAACCTGTGAGGTACGGGACACCGTGATCCAGGCCCACTCACCCGTGGCCGACAGGAAGGGTGAGTGCCGGGAAGGACAGAATCCGGAAGGGAGGGACCAGGTGCCTCCTCTTCTCGTTAGCCTTCAGGTGCTCCCCACACACCGGGGGGGGGGGGTCTCTGCCCACTGCCCTGCCATGTTTCCAAATACAAGCCGGATCCAGCCATACTCGGAGGATCGTGTTCCCTCTCACGTTTCTGCTGACCATTTCTCGGAACCAGAACAAATACCATCTGATCACGTGTGTTAAGACCTGGGCATTCGTACTATTCTCTCATTATTCTACTAATTTCACACGGCAGCTCCGCGAAAGAGACATTGTTATTATTTTTATTTAATTATTTATGTTAGTTAATTTATTTAATTTAAAGTCAAGTTGGTTAATGTACTGAAAGAGACATTATTAACCCCGGTTTAAAGTGTTAATTAAGGGGGGGCGCCTGGGTGGCCCAGTCGCTTGAGCGTCCGACTTCGGCTTGGGTCATGATCTCACAGTTAGTGAGATTGAGCCCCAAGTCAGGCTCCATGCTCGCACCGCAGAGTCAGTTGGAACAGAGTCAGCTTGAGATTCTCTCTCTCCCTCTCTCTCTCTGCCCTCCCCTGCTTGTTCTCTCTGTCTCTCTCAAAATAAATAAGTAAACGGTGTATATAAAAAAAAGTAAGACTTTGAGAAACGAGGTCACCGTGCCAAGGATCACACAGCTATAGGTGGGGTGGAGTCGGATTCGAACCCAAAGCGAATCAAGTCTACACCCCACACTGCATCTATTCAACTGCACTGCCTCTGCCTCAATTCTAGAAAGCGATTTGCAGGGACACATGGCAGAGTCTGGATCTCTCCACCAAGGCTCTGGCCACCGCTGCTGTCTCCTTCAGGACACCCGCATATTCTCTGTGGTGCATTTCCTGAGCTGCCCCAGGAGGCCTCCCGTGCATCCTGGGAAAGCATGGAGCCCACGGGAGACTCCAGACAGCTGTGCACGGATGGGACTGATGCTCTTGGCAGAGAAGCACAGGGCTCCCCTGCTGGCCTTTCAGGGGCGAGAAGTCCTGGCAGAGATCGGTGTGCGCTGTGCGGCCCCACGCGAGAGCCCTGATCTCCGCCTCCGACGTTCACCCCGGACGGACCACAGCATCCACGCGATCATTTGAGTCCAGCCTTTGTCTTCATCCCCATATGGCACTCAGATGACGGAGAGCCTGCGGTGTCAGAGAAATAAAACAAGTTTGACGGAGGTTAGTCTGTGTTTCCACACCGAACACATACACAGCTCCTGACTTCTCGAATCAACGGCACAGAGATTTCTCTTTTTCCAGGATGTCAGAATAAATGAAGATAGGGAGCCAGTTCCTAAGTTTCTCTAGATCGTGAAATTTCCTTCCTTTTTTCCCATAACCAATGACCCTGCATCTTGCCCTGGAAGGTACTGAGTCGTGTTAATTAGCTCACGTCTCTTGCCCTCTCTTGCCCGCATGCATCCCTGTGGTTCCGAGCAACAAACACTGCACGGTGTAGAAGGCTTCTCTGGTCCTCTGAGCACCTACACCAGGAGATCGGAGAATCAAGGCAGGGTCAGCTATGGAATTTGTGGGACCCACTGCAAAATGAAAACATGAGGTCCTTCTTCAAATATCACTGAGACTTTCGGGGTGCCTGGGCAGCTCGGTCGGTTGAGTGACCGATTCTTGTTTTCGGCTCAGGTCATGATCTCACGGTTTGTGGGTTCGAGCCCCGCTTCGGGCTCCGCAGCTGGCAGGGCGGTGCCTGCTGGGGATTCTCTCTCCCTCTCTCTCTGCCCCCCTCCCCTGCTAGCTCTGGCCCTGTCTCTCTCAAAATAAATAAATAAATAAACTTAAAAAAAATTACTGAGAGTTTCAAAACCTCACAGCAGAGCATTGAACCCAACGCAGAGAGCCCATCTAAAGTCGGAGCCTCATGGAGCTGGCCCTGAGCGGGGCAGTCGAAATGTAGCAGAGATGGGAAAGAGAGGGGAGTTGGTGCTGAGAGAACTCTTTCTGAGTATTAGCATCTCCATGGAGGCAAGAGGGTGATGACACTGTCCTTCTCGATTGAGCATTAACCACCGGTAATACACAGGGACCACTGGGAAATGTCAGGTGCAGGGTAAGGTGGGGTTTGTTTGTTTGTTTGTTTGTTTTCTCTCTAAGAAAGAACCTGGGTCAGATCCCTCATTTCACAAAGGAGGCAGAAAAATGGAGGAGGAGAAAACTGGCTTGTCCAAGTTCACCCAGGCAATTCACCTGTGGTGCAGCCGGGACGAGGGGGTGGTTCTCCTGATTCCCCGCCGGGTAGTCTTTTCACGAAGCCAGGCTGCTTCTCCTCTCTCCGGCTGCCTCAGTTGTTTCTGCTTGACTGACGAGGCAGGGCCTTCGGGCCCATCGGCCGATGGTTTGGAGGCTGAATCAACCCTCTGTAAGACTGGCCCCCGCTTCCTGCCCAGCTTCTGGGTCTCATGACTGGATGATACTGAAATGAACACTACCCTCACCACAGGATGCTTGGGGCGTGGGGATATCTCTCTCAAATGACTCCTCACGTGGTTTGTGATGAAATGACTTTCTCTGTGCCCAGTTCACAGTTACCGGAGAGCTGCTTTGAGCATCAAGTGATGTGCCTTCCTGGTGGTAGTGTTATTCAAAGGCTGTTCTGTAGACAAAAGGAGGGTCCGTTGGATCCCTTTGTATTGAAATACCACTGACCATGGCTATCTCGGTGTTTAATAATAATAACGAGACCTTAGAAGTACCCCCCGCCCAAGGTATAAACTTTTAGGAACCACTGTCATATTAGATTTATCACTCTGATGCCAGAGGAAGGGTAAGGCTAGTGTGATTTTATCATAAGATTTCAGAAGAGGCCACTGGCTCAGCATGACCAACTTACCTGCCCAGTCACATTCGTTTCTGTGGTAGAGATTTTGAGGAAAATGAGTGCATTCGGTTAGCCTCTTTATCTCCTAAACCTACGAAACAACTGTGAACTAAATTGACGCTACTTTTGATCTCTAAGTTTTACTCAGTCTGAATACAGTAGGTTAGATTGAAACGAAAATGGAATCTGGGGTCCCGTGTCCCACGCTGCCTTCCCCGACACCCATTCTTGAAACGCGGAGGCTGGCAAATCTCTCTGCCCCCCGAGACCTTCATCCGGGAGCTGATTTTTAGCAGGGCCCCGGCCAGCTAGGCAGTCTTCTGCAAGGATGTGGAGGTTGGTCTGACATTCCGTGCTGATTGGCTTGGCAAATTATGATTCTGGTCTCAAAGTCGTACGGAAGACTAGTTCCCTGTGGACAATTTCATCCACGCTTCGTGAGCATCGCCAAGCAATTTTCCACTTAGATTCCCCACTCTATTCTTTCAAGGCCCCAATTCTGTCCCAACCTTCAGAGCTGCACGGGCCACTAGCTGCTAGACTCTTCTTGGGTGAAACCCAAGCATCTCAGAGTCAGAATGTCCCTGAGGCCCTCTCCCTCCCTCTACTCCAAACATGAGTTCCTTATCCAAGTTCATACCATGTCTTTACCCATATTAAACTGCCCCCACTCCTTTTTCTGAAACAGTGAACTAGGTCATACAATTCTGTCTGTTCTACTGGCCTCCTTGACTCTAGTCTTTCTACCTGAAATGCATCCTCTACCCTGCCCCAAAGGGACCCTTGATTAGGTCCTTCCCCACTGACTTGCTTCCTTTTTATGTATTGTTATGCAAGCACTATTCCCATTTATAACAACCTGAGAGGTAGTTGTAATACCAATGGGCAGATCCGGTAACGGGGAAACAAGAGAGTTTAGGTAACTTGTCCCAAGTCATACAGCTACCAGATGAGCAAGCAAGAATCTGTACCTATGAAATCCATCTCCAAAGACCCTGCTCTTGGGGACTACGTGATTATTATGGACGGACCTGTGTACCGCCCCCCCCTTCATAGGTTGAAGTCTTAATCCCCTATTTGGAGATAGGAGGTAACTGAGGTCAAATGCGGCCCTTAGGGTGGGTCCAATCCAATCTCCCTAGAATCCTCACAGGCGGAGGAAACGTGGATACAGACGTACTTGTACAGGGGAAAGACCACATGGGGACACAGGAGAAGGCAGCCAGCCATCTGGAAGCCAAGGAGAGAAGCTCAGGAGAAGCCAAATTCACCGATGCCTTGATCTCGGATCCCGGCCTCCAGAACCGGAGAAAATCACGTATGGTTGTTTGAGCCACTCAGTCTGTGATGTTTCGTTACGGTAGCTGGGTAGCTGGGACACACTAATGTGGCTGCCCCACCTCTCCCTGCATAGGAACAGAGTCCAAACTCCTACAGTGGGACAAAGCCTCCGAGACAGGGACCTTCCTCTTCCTGATTCATCGCCCTCGCGCCATGAAAAAGCTCTATTCCAGACGTGTGGATCGTTCAGCCTTTTTCTTCTATGTGCTTTTCTCATTTGATGCCTTTCTGCATGGTCGCCTTCTGCTTGTTCGATAACTTCTGCACTTTACTACCTGAAAACCTGCAATCAGCTCTTAAAATCTGACCCAACTATCACCGCTTCTCTGACATTTCATTCTGGTTGGAAGTCTGCTCGGTCCCTCCCTTCTCTGTGCTTTCACTCCCACCTTGCACACGACTCTGTTCAACACTCATCGCACTCTGTTTTTTCACTAAGCCGTTACTGCGTGCCCAGGGTGGTCCTCGCATTTGTGCCGGGTATCAGGGGGGCAGGAGGAAGGTGGCGAGTGTTCGCCCTCAAGGTGGTTCCTCTCCAGTGAAGGAGCCTGCAATACCATTGACCGTGGTGGTGTCTAGACCAGAGAAGGGTCACCCACCCCCTCCTGAGGGTCAGCTAAGACGTCTTGGAGATGCCAAGGCTTTGATGGCAGGTATGAGTAGAAAGAACTGGGGAGACACAAGGGACATTCCAGGTAGATGAGAGTGTGGAGAAACAGCGGAGTGTAACTGAAGTCACTCCCTATAGACTACGATCTGGGAACAGTTACCATGTCTGATTTACTACTCAAGCCCACATAAGCTATTTGCTAAATAAATGATTATTGAAAGAGCAAATACAGGAATGACTCAATGGCTCAAGGAATGAGCAAATGGGAAAGTAAACAGGCCCCCTACATCTCTTAGAATCCTTTGGTTATAAGCATCAGAAACCCACTGCAGTTGACTTCAGCAAAAAGAGAGTTTATCGGAAGGTACGGGGAAGATTGTAGAATAGTAGGAGAAAAGAAGACCCAGCTGGGCCAAGGCCAGAACGGGCCGTTCCAGATGGCCTCAGAGCAGGACCTGCATGGCAGGCTTGTCCGCGTGCCCCTGTGAGAACGCACGAACCACAAATTTCTTCCGTCTTTCGGTCACCCTGTCTTCAAATTCTAGGAAAGGAGATCTGGCAGGGGCTGGGTCAGGCCATGAGCTTTCCTCCTGGCTAGGCCAGACCTTTGTGCCTCTGATTTTGTCCCACGGTGAAGAAATATTTCCCGAGTGAAAATCAGGGGTCGTCACCAACCATGTGCAGTCGCCACGGGGGAATCGAGAAAAACAAATACGCACTACATGAGAGTTTTCAGACCTGGCTTTCTTTCATGAACCAGAACACCTTTAGAACCTGTTTTTCATATTCAGAGTCATGGCTTGTCAGAGCTGCTAAGAGCTGCTATCGGTCAATGGACCCCGTGTAAAGATTTGATAGGAGACGCAATCATCTCAGGGATTAACGCATCCTTACCCTCACCCTCACGGGGCGACGTGTGGTCCATAACTCCCTGCTCAACACCAGGCCATATCCAGCTCCTGGTGTTAGTTGGCAATTTCCCCCGATCCTACTTAAAAGCGAGTTAGGATGTTTTTACATTCCTGGGTCTGTCTCATCTGGACCAGGGTCATACTGATGGCAGGCACTCGATGAATGATCTAGTGTTCTATAAACGGAAATCACTCTTTATTTGACATTCCCACTAGAGAACAGGGGCCTGGCTTTCCTTTAGTTATCAGTTTAGGATAAAACAATTCTAAACCGGGGGTTCCACAGGGACTGCTTATTCCCAGACTTTAGCATAATCCTTGGCACATGATTCCCACTTCCAGAGAATTCAGAACCCCTTCCTGTCATGCTGAGCTTTGACCCTATGGCATCACAGTTCCCTTCTTACCTGCACTCCAGGCTAGTATCTAGCCAGAGAGAGACTTATCTAGATGCAATCTCTCTTATGACCATGCCTCAGAACAAAACTTCACTGGCAATATAGAAAAGGCATGGGGCTTATTCATTCCATCATTCGTTCATTCCATCGTTCATCACTCAAAAGTAAACTAGTGTAAGGTTCTAAAAGAACCCAAGAAGTTTCCTTTTATTTCTCACGCTGATCTGATGATGCGTTTATAAACTTCCCAAGTTCCCAAACTCCTATTTCCCTGAAAAAGTTCTCACCTGCAAAATTCTGTGAGAATTGTTTTCTTTCTTAAGCAGATAGAATTTCTGTATGATTTCATTCCTTCCTCTCTCCCTTTCTTTTTTTAAAAAATTTTTAATGTTTATGTATTTTTGAGAGAGAGAGAGAGAGAGAGAGAAAGAGAGAGAAAGAGAGAGAGACAGAGTGTGAGTGGGACAGGGGCAGAGAGAGAGGGAGACACAGAATCCGAAGCAGGCTCCAGGCTCCGAGCTGTCAGCACAGAGCCTGATGTGGGGCTTGAACTCACAAATAGTGAGATTATGTCCTGATCTGGAGTCTGACACTTAACCGACTGAGCCACCCAGGTACCCGTCCCATCCCTCCTTCTCTCTCTTTCTTTCCCCTCTTCCCTCCTTCTTTCCTTCCTTCCTCCCTCCCTCCCTCTCCCTTCTTTCTTTCTTTCTTTCTTTCTTTCTTTCTTTCTTTCTTTCTTTCTCTTTCTCCTTTACCCTCTTCCTTCCTTCCTTCCTTCTTTCTTTCTCTCTTTCTCTCTTCTTTCTTTCTTCTTTCTTTCTTTCTTTCTTTCTTTCTTTCTTTCTTTCTTTCTCTCCTTTCCCCTCTTCCCTCCTTCCTTCTTCCCTTTCTCTCTCTCTCTCTCTCTCTCTCTCTCTCTCTCTCTCTCAGCTTGTTTAGGTACCTCTTGGTAGAGGTCTCAGTGATGTGGCCTGGCTTGTCACGAGACCACCACATGTCACCTCACGTCTGTAAAACTTAGTTTCCGTGTCTGCAAAATGAGAACCATACTACCACCTACCTCACTTAAAATTTTTTTTTTGTTATTACTATTTTTAATTGCGGTAAAATACACATAACGTAAAACTTGTCATCACATCTATTTTTTGTGTGCGCAGTGTAGTGGCATTGAGTACATTCACATTGCTGTGCAGCCCTCCCCCCCCGACCGTTCCCAAACCTTCTCGATCCTAGAAGATTACAACTCTGTCTTCATTAAATAATAGCTCTCCAGTCCCCCTCCCCCCAAGCCCTGGAAACCACCTTCTGTTTCCGTCCCTGTGAGTTTGACCTCCTCCAGGTGCCTCAGGATCAGTGAAATCGTAAGTGTAGTTTTGAGAGGGAAACATTTCACTTAACGTAATGTCCTCAAAGTCCATCCGTGGCTTAGCATATGTCAGAATTTTCTTTCTTTTAAGGCTGAATACTATTCCACTGGACGTATCCATTTGCGTTTAACGTCATCACCGAGGGACGCCTGGGTGGCTCAGTTGGTTAAGCCTCTGACTTCGGGTCAGGTCATGATCTCACAGCTCGTGAGTTTGAGCCCCGCATCGGGCTCTGTGCGGACAGCTCGGAGCCTGGACCCTGCTTTGGATTCTGAGTCTCCCTTTCTTTCTGCCCCTCCTCTGCTCGCCCTCTGTCTCTCTCTGTCTCAAAAATATGACAAACATTTAAAAAAAAAAAAAAGTAAAGCCTCCACTGAGAGGAAGGACTTACTGTCGTCTTTTTGTGGCTGGTTTTCTGCATATCTTAAAGCTTTTTGTCCCTCACTGCCTCCCCTACTGCACTCCCGTAGGCTCAGCTGATGTTCTGTAGTGACAGCTCTTGATTCCTGTGTCTTTCCCTTCAGTGAATGCTCTGTGCTATGCATGTGGTTACTATGGGGATTGCATGTAACCTCCCAAAGCTATAGCAATCTATTCCAAACTCATGCCAACCCGACTTCAAAGGCAAAAATAACTCGACTCCTTTACAGCTCCACCCCCTTTGGGCTGCTTATGCCACAAATCACATCTTTATGTATTAACATAGGTTAGGAAGTATTTTTATGGCTGCGTCTTTTAAGTCCTCGAAAGGCAAGAAAAGTGGAAGTGACGAATCTGAATTATAGTAATACGGAATTTGATTGTCACCCATGGACTTACCTTTACCAGAGTCCTTTTCTCGTGTTTTTCTATGGCTTCATTTTGTGTTTTCTTTAATTTTGAAGATGAAGTAAAATGAAATATGGAGAATCACCTAACGAATATCAAGTATCAGAGAAGTATTTAAGAAATCTTAGGGGGCACCTGGGGGGGCTCAGGCAGTGAAGCGACTGACTTTGGCTCAGGTCATGATCTCACGGTTCCTGAGTTCGAGCCCCACATCAGGCTCTCTGTTGTCAGCACAGAGCCTTCTTGGGATCCTCTGTCTCTCCCCTTCACCCCTCCCCAACTCATTCTCTCTCTCTCTCTCTCAAATAAAATAAATAAATAAATAAATAAATAAATGGTGGTACCTTTCCGGCAAATAGTTGTTAACTGATGAATCAATGGAATGAGTAATTGAATTTCTTTTCCAAAGTGAAGCTTTGAAGAGGCTCAATCCATTTCAGCTCATGCGATTTCTTTGCCCACCTCAGATGAATGTGGACGACAAGAAACGAAAGTCAGTGACAGAACCGGGAGGCCAGGGATGCATCTTGATTTTTCCCGCAAAAAGTCCCGTGACTCTGGACTCAAGCTTTCCTGCTTAGCATGTAGGTAGGGTCACTGGGGTGAAACTCTATTTTAGAAGATGTGACTTTAAATAGTTTTCCTTTTCCTTTCACTGCTTCAGGAAGCCCCACTCTGAGTCAATGCCAAGTGGGGTTGGTTTTCAGCTTGAATTTTCCCGTAAAAGGCGGTGGAGGAGATGATTCATAAATCCCATCCTGACCTTATTTATCTCGTGCTCGAGCTGAAGCAGGTGAGCCGCAGCGCTGTGAGCAGGGGGTTATTACAGACAAGAGAGTGTGGAAAGGAGAAAGGGTGCCCGTGAAAGGGCTCAGGAAGTTGCGTATGTCAAATTTCGCTCACGGGCCCAGCCCGGCTGGCTAAACACACCAAACGATACGATAGGACAGGCATTTGAAAATCAGAGTGTATGACATTATTAAGAGGTACAATTATGCCCACGGTGTTGGGAGAAACAGAGAAAATGTGTGATTGCATTTGTTGGATTCAGCTACTATTCGATTTACAAACATCGTAGGGGAGGAAAAGAAAATATTGTGTCTGTTACATAGAAAGTACTCGGAGGGGTGCCCGGGTGGCTCAGTCGGTTGAGCGGCCGACTTGGCTCAGGTCGTGATCTCGTGGTCTGTAGGTTCAAGCCCCTGGGTACGAATCCTACCTCTGACAACACATACAGCCCTAGGAAACCAGGTACCCTTTGCAGGCCAAAGGTACACTTTTTTCAAGTGTAAAAAAGCATCCAAATATTGGTATTGAATTTTTATTTTTTTAGGAAGAAATGAGGTTCTATATCTACAAATACTTAAAACAGTGCCATGTACACTCTAAATGATAACATTTCCACCGTGCTCTGTCTGGAACAATCTTCAATCAAGAGAAATAAAGACAATCTGTGATTCTCTCTGATTCTGGAAGAGGTGGTCACGTCCCTCGTATTTTACAGGAAATGTTATTTTTTTTTTTTAAATTCTGAGGCGATGTTTCTAGTTTTTAAGTATTTATAAGTTTGGAAACAAAGTTGACTTGAATCCATTGTGTTCACAGTGCTAAAACTGTGTTGCCAGTTATCTAACAGTTTGATCACGGTACTGACAGTGCTCTCAATTACAGTTCTTAGACGATCGTGGTAGGGGCCGGCAATCACCGTGGCTTTCGTGGTAGGGGCCGGCAATCACCGTGGCTTTTTACCTTCTTCAATAATTCATTTAAAACTGTTGACGACGATAACTGACAAGCCTAAACTTATTAATGCCAAGTATCGAATGCAGATTCGTGGAACTCGTAGGTTGTGATGACTCTTTTATTAAGATTCCGGGACCCTGTCTATGAGTTCCGTGCAAATATCCATGACCCCTCTACTACACGCAGGGAGGTTCTTGGGATCTGCTGGAATTCATCTGGTCCCTTATATCTGGTTTTTAACACTTTAAAAATGACCACGATAATTCCAAATTTTCTACTCCTTCAGATTGTTGGCCTGCTTTGATTAAATGCAAATATGCCTTCAGCATTTATCTCTATCACCTTTATTTTTCCTCCAAAATTACCAAGGAAAGTAGGCTCTGCAGAAAACAGTGGTGTCAGAAGGCAAGGAGCAGAGTGCAAATGTGTGATAGCACCACGAGGCCGTCCACAGTTGAATCCACCCAGCAAATAATCAGAACTAGAAAGCCTGGCCCGCTAATTCACAACGTTTCCTGTAATTAATGTAGTCAGCTGTTTTAGTCACTGGTTTCGCATAGCCCTGAGTATTTTCCAGAGCTGGCCACCATCATGTCACTAAAAAGCAGAAAGAATGAAGACAGGTAGGAGAGGTACAATGGAAGTCACGTTAAACGAAATTCAAATCGGCTGCCTTATTTTCGGTGGCAACAAAGTTCCCTCAATTATTCACAATATGATCTCAGATTTAGACGTTTCAAGGTGCTTTGGCCATGGGTTTTGTCTCACTTAGTCTTCATAATATGCCTGCGATAGAGGAACCTTTGCACAGAAGGAGAAACCAAATCCCAGGAGACAGAAAAGTTTGGCCTGAAGTCACTCAAGTAGAACGTAGGCGGAGACGTCAGTTTTCAGGTTCTAAGTTCAGGTTCTGGCCAAGTTGCTCCCGTGTGGACTGTGTCTCCAGGACTGCGCTAGGTCTCACGGGTCTGCTGGGTGAACAAATCGCAGTCCACACTCTCAAGGATGTCGACAGGACTTGGGGACCAAAGCCAAATGTATAACTGAAGACCTAAGCTGCTGTGTGAACCCAGAATGGATGCATACACTCAAGGAAGACAGGGAAGTCTAACGCATTGAGCACGACTCTGTGCCTAACATTGTGCCATGGGTTCTGGCAATGCTTCAAGGCTAGTTGTTTCCGTTGCTCAGATCCAGAAATGGAAACCCAGAAATTTTGTCCGAGTTGCCCATTATTGTTTCAAACCAAGCAAACCGGACAGATGGAATCCAAACACCGATGGCAGCATCCCAAACCGTGGTTGTCTGCAGCCTGTTGGCTCTCTCACCTCGCTGGGCTCCGAGGCCCTAACCTGGATTTGCTCTCAACGATGATCCGTACACAGGCGGACTCTCCCTCTCTCTCCCCACCACACGTGCGTGTGCATGTGTGCGGAAATACACAAAACACTGAATGTTAGCAAACTGCCCTTGGATATGATTCTTAACTCTGTGCCGTGAAGTCCCATCACAGGCGAAGCAGAGATGATTATGCCGACTTCGGAGCATTTTTTGCTCAGAATCAACTAAATGTCATGTGCTTAGCACACATCAGGGAAACAGCAAGACTCATAAATGTTTATGTCTTTCCTTCCTTCCTGAAATCTGCAGAAGTGGGGCTGCATGTTTCTTCACCGAGTCACCTGGTGCTGAGACCCGCCTGTTACAGAAAGACGATATTGAATCACTGCAGAATAGGCTTGAATTAGTTGCACTTCAGGTGAGCTCTGTTCTAGGTATATTAGTCCGATTCTTCAATAATTCAGCTAATAATACTAGGGTAGCAATAACAGAATGCACCGTTTTTATAGCGTTTGATTGATCACAGTAAAGGGTAACAGTAACCATAAGTAGCAGGTAGAACAGAGGTGATTATTGTTCTTATTTCTTAGATGATCCCGACTCCAGGAGGCTAAATTGTCCCAAGTCACAAGGCCTCAGGTGTGGACCCAGACCAATGTTCTTTTGTTCTTTCTTTCTTTCTTTTTCTTTTTTTTTTTTATTATGAAATGTATTGTCAAATTGATTTCCATACAACACCCAGCGCTCATCCCAACAGGTGCCCTCAATACCCATCACCCACCCTCCCCTCCCTCCCACCCCCCATAAACCCTCAGTTTGTTCTCAGTTGGAGTCTCTTATGTTTTGGCTCCCTCCCTCTCTAACCATTTTTTTCTTCCCCTCCCCCATCCAGACCAATGTTCTCTAATCCCAAGTTCACCCTCTTTGCCAGCGTGCGATACAGCACACACATCAAACCAAAGGAGACATGTGGCCATTAAAAACAAAAACGCAAACAAAAACTAAGTGAGCAAGATCTTAACCTTTGAGAAAACCATAAAGCAAAAGTCTTGTTACTACGGGCCAGATGTCACCACTGAACGTGATGGAACACTACTACATCTCCCAGGCCACGGAAAGTGCGCGGGCTATGAATGGACATTGGCCACGGCCTGGGAACAGACATCTTTCGGGCCTCCGCCTGCTGGGGAAGGACGTGTGTTCTGAGGTCAGGGAGAAAAGCCACTGTCAGCAGGAAGAGCCATCATTATTTCTTTCAGAATGAGACCAAAAAATGATCCCTGGCAAGATCATTATTCTTTTGGATGTGGTTGGAATGAACACCATGTGCTAAGGATAGGTTTCTAACACTTCACTGAGAATAAGAAATCCCAAGTCACTGAAGAGAGAGTTTGAGAGCTTTGCGAGGCTCAGAAGCAGCCACAGAAAGGAAACTAAAGCATAGGACTTGAAATTAAAAGGAAATCCCAGGTTCAAGTTCAGCCTGTGCCCCTCGCCCCCAGAGCTCAGTCTCTGCCACTGTAAATGGTCTATTATAAATAGGAGTCCATGCTCATAAAAGCGCATTGGTGCTAGAATGTGCTTTGCAAATATAGAAGCTTTTTGGTTACTTTTTGTTTGCTTGTTTAATGAGAAAAACATGATCAGGACGTGTCCAGCTATTAGTGTGACAGAAATGGCTCTGAACTCAGGATTCCACGTTTTAGCTCAGCATTCATTCCTAGACACATTATTGCCCCAATGATTCAACCAGTGTTGCCCACGGCCTTGGGATTGGTACTGGGATGGAAAGAAAATCAATAAGACAGATGCCTCCTCTGTTCTGAGCATCTCCTGGGACTCATCTCCATGACACATTGCATTGTCTCTTTTTTCTGCTTTTTGCCCAGAATTTAACAGGCTGTATTCTCCTCTGAGGAAAATAATGTGTTCTTTACGCTTATCTACATATGGTCAGAGCGCACCAGAGAAGCTGGCCTCTGTAAATGGAGAATGAATGGTCCCTACCCTCCAAGGTTTCCCACTCTGGTTAAGGGACCAGACTCAAGGGTGCTGGGATAGAGACAAACCAAGCAGCAGAGAACCATGGAGGAAAAAGTTCATCCCTGGTCTGCACAAGACCTGACAGTGTTAATAGCATTGGGTAAAAACTCTAGGAGCCAGGAAAGGGTGTGATAGGTGTCCAAGAAATTATCGCGTGGCATTGGAACGGGATTGCCTCCCACGTGGGGACAGGACACACAGGGCTTATGTTCACATCGGCAGCCTCCAGACCCCAGTTCAGGGGCTGAACGCATCCTTGACCCAAGCAAGTTGCATCACTCAAGGAGGGACCACATTTTCACCCACGACTCCCTCCCAGGCTCATTCTGGTGCTACTCCCAACCTCTCTGACTTTCCAGAATATGCTCTTGCTGTTTTACTCCTTGCTATCTGTTGCTTTCCCTACACGCAACGATATTTCCCAACAGACACCTGCCCTTCCACGGCACATACCCGCCCACTCCAGTTCATTCTTAAAATGACACTCGTGTATCTCGTCTTCATCTATCTTTTGCTCTTCTCCTAGAGGTGTTGCTTCTTTGACTTGAATCCATGTCTGCTGTTCACACATGTCCCACAGAGTCAAAATGATCTCTCCAGAAATCTGCTTTCTCTAATATGCCAGGAGAACAGGGACACTGCTGTGCACCTAAATACTCCCACTGAGCATAAGCGCCCAGGGCCTTGCCTGTATTTGGTCAGGAGGCGTTCATCAGGCAAATGCCTAACAGAACCCCTTGCTTGCTGCTTTAACCCTCTCCTGCTGGTGGTTGATATGCGAGGTGTGCTGGAATGGACAAGTTGCCCGAAAGCACAGGCTTAGTAATGAAACGGCAGCATTTATATAAGCTTCGGGCGCATATTAAAGCTTGAAATACACTTTTATTTAAATCAGCATTCCTAGCTCTGGTTTTTCAGTTCAGTCACTACAACAATCCTTTCACAGGCAACTTAGTAAGGGATGCAGTAGTGAGGGCTTTGATGATTTCACACCTGCTAATGGGGAAACCATAGCAGTCCTAGGATATCCAGGGCTGTGGGCACTGAATGGTCATTCTCTGGTCGCAGCTTCTAGCAATATATTTACTCAGCTGTTCGTGGACCCAGCAGCTGGGAACGGGCTCCCCAGCTGGCTGTAAGAGAACTACCAGGGACTCATTTATTTACCATTAAATTGTAAGCACTTGGCAGGCATCTGGTCCCACTTTCCCAGGTTATGGTTGGGTACTCGTGAGACCTGGTGGTTAGGAGAGCAGCTGGAATATTTCCAACGTCAAATAGGAAATTCAGAAGTTTTAGAACCTCAGCACCACTTCCTTAGGAGAGGGGACATTAAGTGGAAGTGGAACACCTTTGAGGGATGCCTGGTGGCTCAGTTGGTTAAGCATCTGACTCTTGATTTCAGCTCAGGTCAGGATCTCCAGTTTGTGAGAGAGAGCCCCCTACTGGGCTCTGTGTTGACTGCGTGGAGACTGCTCGGGATTCTCTCTCTCCCTCTCCCTCTGCCCCTCCCCTGCTCATGCTCTCTCTCTCTCAAAAAACATAACTATTAAAACACACACACACACACACACACACACACAACTTGAAATCTCTGAAGTTCCCTACATCGAACTTACCTTGCACATAGACCTCTCACACTTCTCTTTGCTTTTACAGGATCAGACGTCTTGGTTTAGAGATGACAATAGGGTCTCATAAGGAATTTTGTGGGTGACCTATGTCTATATAATAGTGCGTTTGAGTGGGCAGGGAAATGACCCAGTGTAGTGGGAAAAAAGATCTGGGGTTGACGGGCCTAGATTTTAATCTTGATCTTGTCATTTCGTGCCTTGACCTTGGGAAAATTTCTGAAATCTCACAAAAGGTAGTTTTATCATCTGTAAAATGGGGTAATCGTATCTATATCAGGAAGCAGTAAGGATGAGTCTGATGTTCAATAGCTTCTTGTCTCACCTATGGTCGCTGACAAGAGAAATACTTGAAAATATGCCGGAGGTTGATGGACTCTGCCTGGTGCTGTAAGAATTGATTTCTTTTTTTTTTTTTTTTTCTAATTTCATCACACCCACATATTTGGTTTAAAAATGTGCATGTTTCTATTCAACTAACTATGCAGATTATATCCTCATTGTTTAAACATTTATTGATTTATTTTGAGAGAGAGAGAGAGAGATAAGGGAGGGGGCAGAGAGAGAGGAGAGAGAGAATCCCGTACAGGGGCGTGGGAGAGAATTGACATGGGGCTCGATCTCACAAACTGTGAGATCATGACCTGAGCCAAAATCAAGTCAGAGGCTTAACCTACTGAGCCACCCAGGCGCCCCCCTCATTTTTCTGGCGTGTACATGATTGTGGTACCTTCACACGATGTCCAGCACTGTATAGATATGGATGCACTGGAAAGGTTGCACTGAGAAGAAAAACCTACCAGTAGGAAAGCCCAGTAAAAGGTGGCTGCACAAATTCAGGCCAGTACTGACGGTCACGTCAACGGGGAACACGGTGGGGACTGAGAAAATCTGGGTGGAAAACAGCAGCAACAATACTGTCCGTGGGCTAGGAACTGTGCTAAGCGCTTTGTAGACATACTTTGATCTGATGTCCAGAAGAACTCTCTACAGAAGATATGACTCACTTTCATCAGATGAGGAAATTCAGATGTGAGGGTTTTTTTTTTTTTTTTTTTGCCTGAGGGCACACAGGTAATACGAATCAGAGCTGGGATGTGAACTGAACCATGTCTGTCTCTGAAGTCCTAGCTCTTAAACAGAACTCAGCCCTTGGCCCGATGTAGTACATAAGCGTGAGGGAGAGCCACGCAGCTTATGCGCCCACCCATTCCCACGCAAGCTTGCTCCTACCCCTTGTCCTTGACTGCACGCCTCTCTCTGGATCCGTCAGACCTTGGGTATCTCCCGTGGTCTTAAGGTCTTTCTGCCACTCTTCACTGTTTGACAAAACTGAGTATTTCGGCCTTCCCGAGGGAAAGGGCCATTGAGCTTACTGGGATGGGAGTTGCCACAAACACGGAGGCTTCATTGGCCAGCAGCTGCCCAGGGGGCCCCGTGGAAGGTGAGAGCCAAGAGAGAGCAAGGTGATGCGTTTGGCAGGAGATGCAGAAGATATGGCATGCTGAGCAAGAGTTCATGGGGACAGTATCATTTCTGCGTTCTTGAACACATGGGCTGAAGACCTAAGCTAAGTCTCTTCTACTCCTCAGGCATCATTTTCCGTATTCATTTCTTGAGGGGTATAGACTATAATCCCTAATGCCCCTTCTGTTCTGTCGCCACCAAGATTTTGTCACCTGTCACATTAACCCTGAGTTATTCTGGTCCCCATCATACAAATGCTCCCTGGTGAGCTCTGACACCCGTCCTGGAGATAATTTATGTGTGTCCATTCCAGAACCCTGGCCCAGTGAGGCCCTCATGCTCCTTCTGAGTCAACTGAGTTGATAGCTATAAATAAAGCGTGAGTGTTGGTATATTTCGCCACCCTGGACATCTGGTGAAAATTTAGAAACCTCTTCAAAATTTGCCAGAGTGGGGCTCAATGACTGAAGAGATCTGATTCCTCGGAACATTCCTCTTTCCCAGTGTTAAACAACAAGGTTCCCTGAGGTCACATATGAAGAAGTGGAGGATTTTAGGGTAAACTTTGAACGATCGTAACCCCTTCTTGAAAGCACTGACTGTGCAGAGTGGCAGAGGCAAAGTAAGATTTATTAAACATTTATGATGTGCCAGTCACTTGCCCTAAAAGCTTCAGCTACTTTGCAGTGAATCCTTGGACAATCCTAAACAATAGACATTATTTTTACTGTATAGATAAGGAACCTGGAGAATCGGAGCGGTGGGGCCACTTTCCAAGGCTCCCACCAGAGAGTGAATAGCAAGGCACGTAGAGTGTCTCAGTCCTAATGGTTTTTGACTTCCAAGTCCACCCATCTCCTAACATGCCCCATAGCCTTACGATTGCACCAGAGGCAGGGACCATATCCTTCTCTAAAAACTTGCCCAGAGCTCTACAAGAGCAGGGGGCTTGTATTATGGTTTGTTGCTAGCTAACAGACTTTCTATCTTTACTGGCCCTCAGTTTTCTCATCTGTAAAATAGGGGATGAAGACAGATCGCTGCTCTAGGGAGGAAGATCACATTGCATAATGTAAACGAAAGCTTCTGAGACCCAAGGCGCTGTTTGGAAGGTGGGTTTTATTGAGAAGGCTATTATCTCTTACCAAGAGCCCCTCCATGGGCCTGAAGCAGAGTAGGTACCTGAGAAGTCATGGCTGATTGATGGTGGATGGAAAGGGGCTTCTCTTTTCCAATGAGACCCCACATGCCTGAAGATTTAAGAAGATAAAAATATGGGGCACAGGTAGCCCGAGTGGAAAAGTTCTGGGGAAAATACGTCCAGTCAACTGCTGAGCTGGAAATTCTGCTGTCAAAGGTCTTCAGTCTCACGCAATTGGAGGGTTTTGTACCCTGTTTTCTTTAATTGCTTTATTTTTAATATTTAATGAGAAGAAACATGTCAAGCACTATGCTAGGTACCTGACACCTGATAGTTTATTTTTAGGATAGCCCTGAGATGTATTTATTTTAAACCCCAATTTGTAGGTAACTGTCAGTAAACTGAGCAACGTGCCCACGTTTTCCTAGCTGGCAGGTGGTAGAGACGGGAGTGGAGCCACTCTGGAGGCTCGGGTGCGTGTCCTTTCTCCTGCCACGTGACCTGCGCCTTGGCTAGAGAGACTCTTCCCGCACCAACTGCAGTGGCGGTCACATGACAAAATAAGGAGGCCAAGGACACGTCCAGGTCTGATGCTTGTTCTGCCTCTGCAAGTCGAGGAGTTGTTTTCTGCTCTTGTGTTTGTCTTTTGATAGGCCTTGCAATTTTTTTCCTTGATAGCTGGACAAAATATACCGGGTAAAGGGTACTGCTAGAAATAGTCCATTAGAAACATGGTGGTGAGGGGCACCTGGGTGGCTCAGTCAGTCGAGCGTCCGACTTCGGCTCAAGCCACGATCTCGCAGTTCACGAGCTCGAGCCCCGCGTCGGGCTCTGTGCTGACAGCTCAGAGCCTGGAGCCTGCTTCGGATTCTGTCTCCCTCTCTCTCTGTCCCTCCCCTGCTCGTGCTCTGTCCTTCTCTGTCTCTTAAAAAATAAAATAAAACATTAAAAAAAATTAAAAAAAAAAAAAAGAGAGATATGGTGGGAAGGTATGCAGGGAGAGGGACCATTCTAGAATCCTACGATTAGGTCTCAGACTTTCAGCGAGCCCGTGCCTCTGCACTGTGACCTTCTCAAGAGTTTCTAAGCCTTTTCTCTCTTTAGATGGGAAAAGATCTGTAGTTGGGTGTTTCCTTTTCCCCCGGGTCAGTTAGGCACTGATAGTATCCCAGCAGGTTAGGCATTGGTTAACCAGTTTTCCCTAAGGGCAGGCCTTGTTAAGAAGAACGCGGTGCCCTGGTATATTTCGAAATGCTTCCCTTTCCCTTCTCCCTGCCAGAAGCACCAGGGGATTTTTCTCTGATCATTACAGTAATAATTATACTATTATAATACCACTATCCCACTACCGTAATACTATACCAGGTCGGAGCGTGGTCAATCCCACAATACTTTGAAGGTCCTCCTGTGACCGGGTCCTCTTGGAGTTTTGAACTCTCAGACGTGTCCTCTAGCAATTCTAGGAATCACCGGTTCCTCTGGTGATTTCCACTTGTGAGTCTCTGTTCCAGGAAGCCATCATGCCCCGTATTCACCTGTCTCTCCAATCTTGAGGGCTACGGTTTGCCTTTTGTCCTCCCCTCCTTTATGGATCCAGGAAGAGTTGTGTTTTTTTAATCTGTTCAGCTCTTTGCTGTTGGTAAGGAGGGAGCGATGGCTTCCAACCTCCTTAGATGCAGGAGTAATGAGAACCTAAAAAACAAAACTTTCTATACGATTGGTAATAATTGGTGTAAATACTAATAACTAGCATGTATAACACTTTTTATGTGTCAGGCACCAAGCACTTTTTACATATTTGTTTTCGTAATCCTAACAATAATCTGGGGAAATAGGTACTGTCATTGGCTACATTTTACAAACGAGAAAAAAAGAAATGGGGATAAATGGAGTAGTTTACTCAGGACCACGCAGCTAGCCAATGGTAGCTACTGTGTGTATTTAGTGATAGCCTTCTGTTTATCCTCATACTTTATAAGCCCTGTGCTTTATTGCCAACTGAAGACTTCCTAGAGGAAAGAAAGCAACCTAACACGTAGATATTGATATGTGTCAGTCTCCTCGCAAGTTATTTTTCACAACTACAGGAAGTATCAGAAATGAAATCCTCTAGGCTTGGTGATCAATAACTCACCAGTTCCTTCCTGCTTATTTCTACATGTTTGGTGCTTCAACTGTATAAGGTCATTATCTGATCAACAGACAGATGCTTTTTTAACACTTGGACTTAATGCGCTTTAATATTCTATGTGCATGGAGTTCAGAGCAACGCAAGACGTTAGCAAAGGCAGCGCTTTTTAAGTTCAGAATTATTTCCTAGAGTCCAGTAGAAACAGTTGCATTTTCTTACCGTGATCCGCTTAGATCTCACTAATTTATCTCCATTTCAGGGTATAAACATCATTTTATTTCACAGAAGAGATGTATCTGTCTGAAATCCTACTTACCCTTCAGTATCCATCTAAGAGGCATCTCCAGAGAAGAGTCTGTGCCCTCTGTTACCCTCTTAGGAAGAAATGCCCCTTACTTTATTTCAGTCAACTTGGCAGACGCTGCTACGACGTCCAGTAGCTTGCAATTGACCTCTGTGTAAGGATCTCTTTAAAGACAGGAAGTGGCATGGTTTTTGGTATTTCTAATGCTTTTCTAATTAGTCATGTATAAAATATGGCTGGATGTTGCCAAATACAGAGTGCATCGGGGCTCACTGGAAAGAAAAGAAGGTAAGGAGCGAGTCGAAAACAAGACAAAAAGATTGTCATGTCTTCTCATTAGCTAGGTTGGTGCCCGGAGCTCCCTTTTACTTGTTTGTGATCTAGTGGGGGTGTCAGCAAGTGAGAGAGGTAAAAGGCAGAA
The DNA here is from genome assembly GCF_016509475.1 of Prionailurus bengalensis. Classification (NCBI taxonomy): domain Eukaryota; kingdom Metazoa; phylum Chordata; class Mammalia; order Carnivora; family Felidae; genus Prionailurus; species Prionailurus bengalensis. Next base: position 131,470,756 of record NC_057354.1, on the reverse strand, counting down.
AGCAATCTCTGAATGTGCCTACACGGTATCTTGTCCACACTGCAGGCATTCCATTGAGGAACTCTTAACAGACGGATTGAGGAAAAGCTCAATCAGGTTACTTGGAAGTGGCTTTTTTTTTTTTTAATTGAGAGAGAGAGAGAGAGAGCGAGCAGGGGAGAGGGGCGGAGGGGGAAAGGGAGAATCTTAAGCAGGCTCCAAGCTCAGTGAGGATTCCTCGAGGAGCCTGACCTGCGGCTTGATCCCCTGACCCTGGGATCATGACCTGAACCGAAATCAAAAGTCGGATGGTCAACCAACTGAGCCACCCAGGCACCCTGGAAGTGACTGGTTTTAAAAAGAATTGTTGACTAATGAATGAGCGGTAATAGTGGTCAAGAGTTCCGTGTCTCCTTGTGGTAGAGACAGCTGAGATCCAAAGCAGCCCGAATCCTGCCTGCGTATTAGCACAGACAGAAAGAGTTCTAGAAAAATCTTCCCCCTTCTGGCTTAAGGAAGAGGAAGAGGGTCTATAATAGAGAGAATAGGAGAAATCCCGTTTTATTTTTCCTTTCTCTGGTCCTGCTCCCAGGCAAATCCAGACTTACATATCATGGAAAGGATGCTACCTTACATTTAAAGTAGTAAAATAGAAATTCTAATTAGAATGTGAACAAATTAAGTAGGTATACCAATTCATGGAATAAGGATTAAACTAAAAAAAAACCCCAGCAGTACATAATACGGTTTTATTTATTTATTTATTTATTTATTTGTGATTTTATGATTTTATTTTTAAGTAATCTCCACCCAATGTGGGGCTTAAACTCACAACGTGGTGCTCTCATGCTCTACTGACTGAGCCAGCCAGGAGCCACCTATAATAAGATTTTAGATTTTGGGGCGCCTGGGTGGCTCAGTCGGTTAAGCGGCCGACTTCGGCTCAGGTCACGATCTCGTGGTCCGTGAGTTCGAGCCCCGCGTCGGGCTCTGTACTGACGGCTCAGAGCCTGGAGCCTGTTTCGGATTCTGTGTCTCCCTCTCTCTGACCCTCCCCCATTCATGCTCTGTCTCTGTCTGTCTCAAAAATAAATAAACGTTAAAAAAAATTAAAAAAAAAAAGATTTTAGATTTGACATGAGCCTTTAGTCCAAGACCTTTTTTTACACATGTTTTATTACTCCCATGGCAAAGAGAGACCCGGTGAGTCGTGGCTTAGGCATGTCAGTCCTACTCTCAGGTTTTTTTTTATTGTTCAGTCCAATTATTCTTTAGATTGTTCTGGGCGAACTCACTTTGAGTACCCTCACCCCATAGGATAGGATGACGTTTGTACAAGCTGCATGGATTCTCCTGAATAACGTTTAAAAAATTTTTTTTCTCCATACGTCTTCCCACCCTTATTTCTTCATTGAAGGTACTTTAAGCAAAACTCTCTAAAGGTAATAGACCTTAGTTTTTCTATTTTAACTTAAACACGCCTTAAAGGAAAGTCATATTTTCTACCAGAAGAAGCTTCTAAAGGTGCTTTTGGAGCCACCTTTTTACCGAGTTTTAATGGAATGACCTTGTACAGAGGTCCTTGGATGATTATGATTTCTGCCAGGCTGGCCACTCAGGGAAAAATGTCAATTGCTTCAGCAAAACGTAAATGGAAAGGCTGGCCTCACCATCTCCAAATCTGAATATCAGTGGTTCTCATTTCAAGTCTTCTCATTAATTTTTACCGGAAATTATTATCCAGACCTCCGGGGAACCCCTGGGATAGACAGAGTATCTTTTCCATTTCATTTTGTAGGTGAGAAAGAAAGGGGTATCTACTCTCAGCCTGCAGTCTTTTCAGATGTAATGCTTAATCAAGTACCGAAGAGATACTCACCTTCCCTTTGAAAAATCCAGAGTTGAGTTTAAAGACTTTGTTGAATTCATTCCTGCTGGCTCACGGCAGATAATAGTATTTGTTTTGTATTTTGAGCAGCTGAAAGATAGAGTGTGAGTGACTTTGTCAATGACATAACATTGCTCATAGGACCAATTTTATCCCAATTAAATTAAGCAAACATTGACTTGCAGAGTATGTGTATTATATGAAAATTACAGCCTTCGTTAATAAATCACATTTGTGGATTTCAAGGTTCTCAGTGGCGGCAAACTTGTTTAGAAGCAGACGTAGCTAGACCTTCCAACGACAGCTCTTCTTCAGGACATTCCCCTTTGCCCTGGGAATTTATTGGTAATTACCCCGACAGCCACTGATACGGCCTCAGCTCTGCCCGGGGCCGATATATGAACACATATGCAACCTGAATTCTCTCCAGCATGGCTAAGAACAGCATATCCAACATAATCACACTAAATTGGGTAAAACCTTACACTTTAACTTATAAGCCTCCTCCTCCTCATCATCATTTGGGGTCCACGTTCCACCCACTTTCAGGCTGGCACAGGTCAGCGTAATATAGGCAGGGTGGGAGACAGGTCCAGGCTCCGGCCAAGGCCCGAGCTTCTGTTCCCACCTGCCTCACGTACATTGTCAGAGATCTATCTTCCTTTTAGGATGAACTTCTTCCCATTGCTGAATCCTCAGGGCAAAGCATCGCCAGAGTAATAAGCTGTAGAATATAGGACAGAAAACAGAAATCATCACAATGCAAAGTAATACGCCCATCATATATTTTAGGAGACGCCTCAGATCAGGAGTCGCTTTCTTTCCTATTCTTCTTTGTACAACAGACTCTGGGGACTATGGATGGTATACTGGGTCAAACAGTGTTCCCTCCAAATTCATGTCTGCTTGGAATCTCAGCATGTGACCTTATTTGGAAATAGGGTTTTTGCATAAATGCAGGCTTTGTTGCGATGAGATAATGCTGGATTCAAGCGGCCCTCATCCAATGGTGGGTGTCCTCGTAAGAAGGGAAAACAGAGACACGTGGACACACAGAGAAAACCGCCGACGATGGTGGATGCGGAGACTGGTGGGATGCTCCCACGGACCAAGGAATGCCGGGACTGACAGCTCTCGACCAAAGCCAGGAGAGAGGCCTGGAGCAGAGTCTCCTTCTGAGCCCCCCCAGAGGGAACCAACTCCACTGTCATTTTGGTTTTGCTCTGGTAGCCTCCAAAACTGAGAGAGAATGAATGTCTGTTGTTTCAAGGCACTGCATTTGTGGTAATCTGTTACCCCGGCCCTAGAAACTGATACGCATGGGAAAGATAACTATCGAAGGAGCTTTCTGATTGCACCTCAACTGACAACCGGCCAAGATTTTGTATTATCTCCTACTACAGATCCATAAACACATAAAACACAACTCTTTAGGTATGGTTGTGTGTTGAAAACACTCGTCGTTATTGGTATCCATAGTTTTTAAAACATCACTCATTTCTGATTCTTGTCATTTGCAAAGCCAGCAGGTCATATGCTAGTAACTCCATTTCCTAGGCATGCCAGACGGTCCACAGAAAGACGACGTGGCTCATCGAAGGTCACTCAGCCAACAAGTGGCTGAGCTGAGCTATAATCCTGATCTCCTGGCTCTCTGAATAGTCTTTGAATAATGTAGTAATCAAAAAAAAAAAAAAAATCTCTTCACCGCAAAGAGGAGAGAACTGGGCGCTCAGAAAGCACAAGTAACTTGCCCAAGTTTGCTGAGCAAACAACGCAGGCGGATCTAGGAGCCAGGGCTCTCTAACCGTAAGGCTGTGTTCCTAAGTATGATCTATAGAATCCCCACTTTTCGTGTGAGTATGGGTGATGACATGGGGACCCGGGTTAGAAAAAATGTCCCCTGCGATTGCTTATTAGCTACTTACGTAGCATAAGGAAAAGCGAAGAGAAAATATTCCATGGTTCTGCTTATTCTCACTAGGAGTCAACCATATTTAAACCCACTTTAGAGATGCTTTGTGCCATTTTACTTAAAAAGATTTAGGTTTGGGGGCACCTGGGTGGCTCAGTGGGTTAAACATCCGACTTTGGCTCAGGTCATGATCTCACAGCTTGCAGGTTCGAGCCCCGCATCGGGCTCTGTGCTGACAGCTCAGAGCCTGGACCCTGCTTTGGATTCTGTGTCTCCCCCCTCTCTGACCCTTCCCCACTCACACTCTCTCTCTCAAAAATAAATAAATATTAAAAAAAATTAAAAACAAATTTTTAGCTTACTCTGTCCACTAATTGTGATAAACCAAATATCCTTGAGATGCTCAGGAATTCCTTGGAATTTAAAAATCTTAGTTTGGGGGCGCCTGCGTAGTTCAGTTGGGTTGAGTGTCTGACTCTTGGTTTTGGCTCAGGTCATGATCTCTGGGTTCATGGGTTCGAGCCCTGTGTTGGGCTCCGCCCTTACGGTGTAGAGCCTGCTTGGGATCCTCTCTCTCTCCCTCTCTTTCTTTACCCCTCCCCTGCTCGTATTCTCTCTCTCCAAATAAGTAAATAAACTTAAAAACAATTAAAATCTCAGTTTGGAAGGGACCTCAAAGGGACTCCTTGCCCACCATGCTCCATATCTGCACAGCGATAATCCCCATGAGCCCCTCTGCCCTCCAGACCTGATATTTACCACTCTGCCAGGGAACCGATTTCAAATTCCTCATAGCCTTGCAGAATTATGAGCAAAATAGAGACGTTACCTCCGAATTCAGAAAGAGAAACCTGGTTTGTGGGAGGATTCATTCTGGTAGGGAATAATAGTGGCTAGAATCAACATGGTGGCAATGGGGACAGGAAGAGGTTGATGGAATCATCTGGGGAAATCAGCTAGAAAAATCTGAAAAATGGAGGTGACTTGGCTGGAGGACTGGAATGAACTAAAGTTGCATTTGCCTGCCTTTCTGACATCTGAGTTGGGGGCAGTCAATGGCTGGGACCACCAACATTGTCTCCCCATGTAGTTTGGATCCCTCACAGTATGGTAGACTTGAGGTATTTGTCCTCCATCCATGATGACTCAGGGATCCTAGTAGGAATGAACCAAGTGGAAGTTGCATCTTTTGTGTTCAGGTGTTGTAAGTCATCAAGCATCAGAACAACCATGCTTTATTGGTGCCCAAGGGAAGGGTACATGGGCCGGACCACTAAATGTAAGGAGTGTCAAAGTTTTGTGGGGCCATATTTGCAAACTGTCAAAATGTGTACGGTGACCGTTATTAGTATCTTGAAGTCTTTTTCTTCTTTGCCAAAGGGACTCATTCTTATCCTGCAAAGACTAGAAAAATAATACTCTCAAGTGAAAATTGTTTCTAATTCTTCTAGACAGAGAATACTATATTACATATAGAATATATAATACGGTAACTATGTTATGGTACTTACTTCACTGTGGTATAGTAAATCACGTACTGATTTTCTCTCCAAGTAATTTTTCAGAGATAAGAATTATCTTATGTCTCTCTATATTCCCATCCCCCATTGCTTAGCACATTTCTTGATCGGTAGTAGGTATCTGATAACACATTTCTTGAATGGAGATTCCACCTGTTTGTATATGTATTTGTCTTAGCCACTAGAGGATAATCTCTATTTATATGGGACTTGCTTTGTCTTTTCTATTCATTCACCACAGCTGTACAATACTTTCTAATGCTTAATAGGTACTTATTAAGGGTTTGAAGAATAATACCTTGTGACTGTTTTATTCTTCCCTCTCATAAATAACCAGGATGTCAGGGACACCTGAGTGGATCAGTAGGTTGAATGTCTGACTCTTGGTTTTGACTCAGGTCATGATCTCACGGTTCATGGTTTTGAGACCTGCACTGACAGTGCAGAGCCTGCTTGGGATTCTCCCTCTCCTTCTCTCTCTGTCCCTCGTTTGTTTCCTCTCTCTCAAAATAAATAAACTTAAAAAAAAACAACCATAAGCTCAAAAACAGAAATTACTTTGACAAGTGATAAGAGGGGAACAGATACTGGTATAAACGTGTCTCTTCCAAAATATCATAAATTGTCTTCCAAATATATACAACCCAAGAAGAAATCTTACAGCGGAAGAGAGTAAATTCCATTTGTCTTCAGAAATTATGCAACCTGCCCATCCGGTTTAGCCTGGACTCACATGACTGAAGAGGAATGAGGTTTAGGAATTCTGAAGCTATGTTCATTCAGTACGCAGGTGGTGTTCACAGGAAGATGCCACAGAAATGATGGGATTTCCGTGTTCTCTGAATCCCTCCATCTTCTCTGCTTTTAGTCTTGTAGAGATTCATAACTGCCAGGAAGATTTCTCCTGGATGCGACTTTCTTTTCATTTAGATTAGAATCATCTCGATGGTTGAATTCTAGCTTAACATTTCCAAGTGTAAGTCATAACTTCCCAAGAAGTAATTTCGTATTTCTTTACCTAGAAGCAATTTGAAGCTTAAAATCCCTTTAATCCAATTCAGCGGAAACTCATGGATTCTTGACTGTGAGCCAAGTGAGTACAGGGTGCTGTGTGGAGCATCGTTTGACTTCCACGTGGGGCAGCAGAAGTGTGGTTGTGGATCCGACACGTTCCCCCCCCCTCCCCCTGACAAATGCATGTAAACCTCAACGAGACAGACTCTGTCACATTGTCTGGTGACACTTATTCAATTTAGGTATTTCCTAAAGAGTGTTCTTCAAAACACAGCCCTTTAAGTTGCTAAAGTAAAGGTATACTGGGTTCCATGTGTTTGGTAAACCCCTGCTACTATAACTTCCACCTAAAGAGACTTGTGAAATTTCTCATGGAATTTATTGTACACATTTTAAGAAATGTTGACCTAAAGCGATGCCTAGAATGCTTCTTTGTACTCTAAAGCATTGTTTTAATGTTTTTTGCTTTAAATTATTAGATCTACTTTTTGAACTGAGGTCCAGATAGAGTCCTGTTTACACCCAGTGATGTAGAGATGCCCCCAAATAGAATTCAATTCTCACCCTCCCTATGGTGGATATGAACCAGTTTGGCCAAGACAGTAGTTTCTCTTCTGGTTCAGTGTAGAGCCTCTGTTCCGTGTCTCATGTTAGCAGCTATAGCACAGCTGGGCTGTGCTACGATGTCTGGATTTTTATTAAGTGTCCATATTATTGGTAAAACTTAGTCTTTACTCATGTACTTTCTTATGATTTAGCTTGATGCGGGAAAATTCTACAGCTTAGACTTTTACCCACGTAACTGGCGTTAAAGATCACCCTGGAGAGTTTGGTCAAGTCAACGGAATTTGAAACTAGTGTTTCTCAGAGGATTCAAAATAGAGGGCCACGGACATTCTTGGATTGAGTTAGGAGGCAAAAACTTTTTCTGGTCATGTCATGATGATTCTGCACATACATATGATCCTAAAAGCTTTCTTGACGTCGAATCATGAGTAACTATAAGAAACCATGGAAACCTTGGCCATGAACAACAATTGCCCTAGATCCTTTAGGCCGCCTGAACTCTGTTGGTCCTACCGACAGAGACCGCAACAGCTGAAGACAGAATCCTTCAAATGCCAGCTATTTTGGCTGGAGTCTAATAAATAATGGAGACTCCTTTTTGACTTGAGTCATTAATCTTGAGGTCCTTGGATGTCTGAGAAGAAACCTTTCTGTAAGAAAAGGGACTGTGATTCAGAGACCACGTTGTCATATGGCATAGGCTTTACTTACACACTTTCTCAGAGGAGAGCCCTCATTGCTTGGCCTGAAGCTGGAAATGCAGTAGCCGTGACTTTGGCTCCTGTGTGCGCTCCATTTCTCTGGAGAAGAAACATTGGAGGGGAGGCTGATGGGAAAAAGCAAGAAGCAGAAGGGAGCACATCCCTTCTCCTTGAAGCCCTCAGTCTCTTTAGAATCTCCCTGGGGCTAGAACTTACTGGGAGCCAGCTGACTCAGGAGAAGCATGGTTTCCCAACCCCAGCATCACAAACAGAGGGGGGAAAGGAGGGCTGGACTTCAGCAGCCAGCACAATGGACACTCACGTGCTCTTTCATTTATTTTCATGAAATGATAAAATGTTGTCTCGCTTCTTACCTTCCCCCCACCCAGAAGTGTTTGAATCGAACAATATCTCATCCCTAACTAATTTAGCAGGGGCCTCCTAAGTGACACAATATGACTGGCAGACATGAGAAAACTGACCAAAATTCTATAACTCTGTCATAACACAATCCGCGTTAAAACTCCTTCAATTGTCCCTCAAATACCTTTTATAAGAACTACTTTTTTCCCCTAGATTTAGGATCTAATCAAGTTCTGAGTGTTGTGTTTGTTAGGTTTTCTGAGTCATTTTGAATCTTTTACATTTGAGTTGAAAATCTTTAAAGAGTCTAAAGAATGCCTTTCATTCTAGATTTTTAAGAAGAATTTCCTACAGTATTTGGAATTGCTACCTAGGTGATGTTGGGCACCTTTCATTGCAACACAAGAAGCACATTGCAACAGTCTGTCCTGTTATTTATTGGCGACGCCACATTTGGTCACTTAGCCGGAGCACTGACTGCCTAGCATCCCCATTTTAGAGGTACATTTTCCCTTTAGTAAGTAATCCATGAGCTGCAACTTTGAGACCATGTAACTGCTGTATCTCCCAACTTTTCACACATGGTTTTACTATCCATTGATGATACTTGCGTGAATCAATTATTACATTGGAGGTGGGAAACCCGTAGCTTCCCTAAGCATTATCCCTTCTACATTCATGACCTGACCTTTTTTTCCATCTCCTCCTTTGTCTCGCTGTCTTTTCTATATCATGCTATGGACACACGGATTATGGGTTTTAATTCGATGTGCCATAATCCATTTTCAAAATTATTCTTTTTATGTTCAAATTATCACACCATCAGCCAATAAGAACCTCTGAAACATGGCTTCTGTGTTCCACTTGACTTTCCAATTTTAGTTTCCATTTCAGGGTTCCTGAAGGGACAACAAAATCTAGTTCTTTGAGCTGTAGAGTACCGAAGTGGGAGCAAAAACCATACAAACCACTTTTTAAAACATTTACAAATTCAGACATGAGTTCCATAAAAAGTTAAGTGGCTGAGCAAATTAAAATGTAGGAAAGAGATCTATGGCCCCAATCCCGTAATGTTTCAGTGCTTTGCCCTCTGCCTTGCCCATCACGAGGTGTTCTCTGCCTGCTGATAGGCTGATGTTTCCTGGAAAGTCACAAGAAGCAGAGCATAAAGGTTTCTCAGTGACTGTGGTTGGAGGGATGGGGAAGGCTAGCTAGCACAGGACCTGGAAGTTACAATATGCCTCACATTCCATTTGTTCAAAGTTACATCATTGACTTACATCATTTGGGTTAAGTCATTCAGGGTTACATCATTATCCTCGAATGTTCTCACGCTCACCCTGTTTGTATCTTTCCTAGGCGAGGTGGCTGTATGCTTATCAGAGTAGCTGAGTTTGTTTGGGGTGACATAACAAGTGATTAGAAGCACACAGGATGAATCATCCTTTACGATATTTTGAACTGCACGTCACACTCCTATGTCTTTTACTCGTGGCCCCCTAGGCTTTGAGCACTTTATTGCCTTTTGGTACATGATGTTGCAGATGTATTGTGGCTTTTCCTCATCTTAGCTCTGGCCCCGGACATTTCTTAGGGAAGTCTGGGTCCCTGGCATTTGGAAACTAAGATGTGGTTGTCACATATACTCAGGTGTTTCTGTGGCATCACTGATTCTGGGCTCTTTCTGGCAGAAAAGCTAGGAAATACTTACAGAGGTAATAAGGAGTTCGTACTGATATTTCCAAATCAAATTTTACAGCACAAGATTTTTCTTAATGTATTTTCTTCTGCCTTTTTTCTTTCATTTTTCTTAACAGTAAAAACCTTGGATTCTAATAATGTTAATATGCTTACTTATTTTCTTTTCTGTAATAGAAATAAATACTTTCAGTGGCTCCTGAGTGGCTTAGTCCATTCAGCATCTGACTTCAGCTCAGGTCATTATCTCAGGGTTCCTGGGTTTGAGCTCTGCATCAGGCTGGCTTCTGTCAGCGCAGAACCCACTCACTACAAATCCTCTGTCTCCCTCTCTCTGCCCCTCCCCCGCTCATGTTTTTTTTTCTCTCTCTCTCTCTCAAAAATAAACATTAAAAAATACTTTCAGATTTTAATATCAATATTCACATGAATAATAAAACAGTAAAGATGAAAATTTCTTGGCAATTTTTTTGTCCTTAAACACAATCACATTAAAAATGAACAGAGTACCGTGGGCAAAATTTATTCAAATTATTCACTTTCTCTGTTTCATTATGCTAAAAATTGAACTGCAGTTAGATCGTTATTGTGTTTAATTCTGTTTTCACTGGATTTTCTAAAATTCCATTGTCAATTTTGAGCCTAGAGTTGTTTACTTCTTGGATAGCAGAGGGGTGTTTCCCCTAATTATCTTTCCAGTTGGTCTTTATTCTTTTCTACCTCTTTCAACTGTTCTTTCTAGTTAGAAGAGTGACAGCGATGCTAATGAACAGGTATTGAGTACTTACTGTAACTCACGCATTCTTTAATTAATAAGAACAATAAATGTGAAGAGTAAGTACCACCTGCCGGGCAAGATTTCAAGTGACCTATATATTCTAGGAGATATATATAAATGGAGATAAGAATGTTATTTTTTTGTTTCCTTTGTCAGGACTAACTTAGTGTATTGTATTCAGTATATTTTGGTATATTCATTTAGTAATCTATATTAGGTAAAAATACTTAAAGGTTTTTAAAGCCCTCAAATTCTTCTTATCTCTGCTTTGCAGGTAAGAAAACCAAAGGCATTTGTATTGAATAAGTAACTTGCCAAAGACATACAGCTAGAAATGGCCAGGTTGGGTCATTTAACATAAAACTCATCTTCAACAATGTTTCTAATGCATAAACCATATCTTTGCGAAGATCGCACTTCTTGGTACAAACCATAAAGATGGGAACAAACCAGGATAAAGGCAAGTGTAAGCAAGGGTGAACTGGAAGAAAAATAGTTTTATAAACAAACAAACAAACAAGCAAACAAACTTTGAAAATAGCTTTTATTAACTCGTGGTCCAACAACCAGTAAAGTCCAAAGATGAGCGTATATACAGGTTCGCCTGAGGTACTTTCACTAAGATATTGTTTCTATAGCTTAAAAGAATGCTGATAGCCATGGGCCACGTACTTTGGTTTACTAAGACACAGTAATGAGATTATCTTTCCTGGGGACGGTAGCTGTGCCTTAGCAAATAAGAGAGGTACATTCACTACAAACTCACAGTTCTTGCCCACATAGAAAAATGGCCAGAGAATCAACCTAACTGGGAGAAACATGGAAAATTGGATAGCAATTCTCATTTCTTCTGAACCTGAACCTGTAATGTGTACTGATTCTCTGCCAGGTTTTTCAGAATGACGAGGAAGGGTTGAAAACGGATCAAATTAATTCATTTAAAGATCAAAAGGGTATCCATACGGCATGATTTCATTAAGAGTTAAATAATCCACACGATTTCAAGGTTAATGGCAAACAACTACTCCACGTAACTGCTTAATACTCCCAGAAGGAATTTGAATGAGAGATAATGGCCTTTAACTAAGAACAGACCCTTCTAAGTTTAATAAGAAGTGATTTCTCTTAATTGCAATTGCCTCGAAGAAAGGTATCCAAGGCCTCAGTATTTGACAAATTGTAGCTAGAATTGACACAGGAGACTTTACTGGAAAAACTATATATGGGTTTCTAGAAGTCAGCCAACCCTATGTTCTCCTGACAGAACTCAGGAGAGTTGTGTAGTTTAGGCCCTCAGAAACATCAAATCAAATGGAAGAAAATAGTATGTGGGAATTACTCAATTCGTAGACTGCCGTGGTTTTTCCCGTTAGCAGAGCTGTGATGCAAGAACCAGGCCAATGCCTCTGGAGAAGGAGAGGGCCATGTGAAAGTAGGGAGATAAACCTGCAAAGCTCAAGCCATAAAACCTGACGGTGAGAAAAGACGGCAACCAGTTCAAGTGGGGAGACATCCGGGCAAGACAGGCTCCAAAGCAAAAACAAGGAAAACTTGGCAATTATTGTGAGCTGGAGGGAGGTCCCCAGTCTTGAGCCCTGACTCCTCTTGGGAAATGGAGAACCAGATAGATCACTGTCTGGAGTCCGTATCTTGGTTTTGTGAGTTTTGATTTTTCAGGTAAGAAGAGCATTTGCTTCTTAACATTTTGGGCCCCAAATCTTTCTGAGAAGGTAATGATCATTCCATAAAAAAATGCATGTAGTCATGATTTTGCAAATTTGAATTATAATTTCAGGTGTTCTAAAAGCCATGCTCATACTGGTTATGGACCTCTGATTTATAGGACTAATAAATGCAACTAATTCCACGCTGGGACATTTACCATACAATGTTCTTTTACAAATGTCTTCTAATCGATTTGGATAGTTTCTAACGCTTCGGAAGTAGGAGATTGAAACGTTTACTGACTACTGGGTGTTCCTGTACTCCCCCGGCTATTTTTTCTGATTCTTTTGTAGGTAGGTGGGACCAGAAGACGAGTTCTGACCTACACATTGAAAACAAAAGGGATGTTGTCATCTCCTGGCCAAAATTAAATAGAGTCCGTGAGTTAGCTTTTCTTTCTCTGCCCTGTGGATGGCGGAGGCTGCATGTTGAGGTGGTGGACAGGTTACAGGTGTTGTCACGTACGAGCCCAACGCGTCAGTGAAGTAGGCTTTCCGCTCACTCCACCTGAACAGGATGTGGGCAGGGACTCTCCTCCAGGCGGTTACTCAGGTCCCTGGGCTGACAGATAACCCATCTGAGCAGGGAAGAACGCACGACTGTGCACTCATTTTCAGGTCTGCCTTTCAGAAGTGACAAACATGACTTCCACCATTATTTCATTAGCAAGGAATTTCACTTGGCCGCTGAGCCATGTGTGTCACCATGGCGACCGTATCAGACTGTCACTCGATGAAACACTAATCTAAGGTTGCTGTGAAGCATTTTGTCAGCCACATCTACAATCAATTGACTTTAAGTCGAAGTCACTATTCTTGGTGATCCAGACGGGCCTCTTCATATCAGCGAAAAGGCTTAAGCACAGAGATTGCCTCGGTGGCTCAGACTGTTGAGAGGCCGACTCTTGATTTCGGCTCCGATCACGATCCCAGGGTTGTGGGATCGAGCCCCACATTGGGCTCCATGCTGACTGTGGAGGCTGCTTAAGATTCTCTCCCTCTCTCTCTCTCTCTCTCTCTCTCTCCTTCTCTCTCTCCCCCCTGCTTGCACACTTTCTCTTTATATATATATATATTATATTATATATATATAATATATATATAATATATATATATTATATATATATGCTATATAAAGTATATACTATATACTATAGTATATAGAACATATGTTGTATATATATATTATAGTATATACTATATATATACTATATTCTATATACTATATTCTATATATATATACTATTCTATATAGAATAGTATAGAATAGTATAGAATATATAGAATAGTGTATATGTGTATATATACTATATACTATAGTATATACTATATACTTTATATATATATTCTATACTATTCTATATAGAATAGTATATATATATATACAGAATAGTGTATATATATATATATATATATATATGACGAGAAAGTGTGCAAGTGTGGGGGGAGGGAGACAGAGAGAGAGAGAGAAAGAGAGAATCTTAAGCAGCCTCCACAGTCAGCATGGAGCCCAATGTGGGGCTCGATCCCACAACCCTGGGATCGTGATCGGAGCCGAAATCAAGAGTCGGCCTCTCAACAGTCTGAGCCACTGAGGCAATCTCTATATATCTTTATATATCTATAGATATATATCTATAGATACATCTTTATATCTATAGATATATATCTATATATCTATAGATATACCTTTATATCTATAGATATCTATATCTATCTATATATTTATTTATATATCTTTGTATCTTTATATATATATAAAGAACAAAATGGAAGGTTCCCAGAGAAAGAAGAAATTCTGCCTCAAGACTATAGCTTCAGTTCCTGCCTTGGTGATTCCAGCCTACTGCTCTGCCTTGCAAACTTTGGACTTTCCTTCCTCCACAAGAGTGTAAGCTAATTCCTATAAATAAACAGTAAATTGTAAGAAATTGTTATATATTAATTTCAAGAAATTGCCTTGAATTTCATATATATATAATATATATGAATAGTACATGCACACACATGTATATGTCTTCCTGGATCTTTTTCTCTGGAGGACCTGACTGGTATGGGCACACTCGACTTTAAGAGGGCCCAACTCAAACTGGAAAATCTGTAATCGACTCTAATGAATACCACAATTTCTGAGTCATTATGTCCCAGAAACTACATAACTTCTATTAATTACATTGGATTTTCTGTGAATGATAAATAAGTTTATAAAGAAAACAGTTTAAGACTGATGTATTTCTCTTTAATTAAAAAAAATTAATATTTATTTATTTTTGAGAGAGACAGAGACAGAGCATAAGCAGGGGAGGGGCAAAGAGAGAGGGAGACACAGAAGCTGAAGCAGGTTCCAGGCTCTGAGCTGTCAGCACAGAGCCCTACGTGGGACTTGAACCCACGGACCGTGAGATCATGACCTGAGCCCAAGTCGGTCTCTTAACCGACTAAACCACCCAGGTGGCCCTCTTTGTTTAATTTGGAAAAACTTTTTATGGACTCACAAAATATAAGTTTTTAGCTTAGTGAATTCTTATGATCTAAATACATCCATGTAACCAGCATACAAATAAGACAATGAATATAACCAATATCTCAAGAAATCAACTTTTATTGTATTAAGCTGCTGAAATTTTAAGGTGAATTATTCTCCCCTCCCATCTTAGCTTATCATATTTGAGAAACCAAGTAGAATTTAGCAGTTTATCTATGTTCCACGCCAACAAGTTCTGTTCGCTTAAGAATACATATGGACGGGGGCGCCTGGGTGGCTCAGTCGGTGAAGCGTCAGGTCACGATCTCGTGTCCGTGAGTTCGAGCCCTGCGTCGGGCTCTGGGCTGATGGCTCAGAGCCTGGAGCCTGCTTCCGATTCTGTGTCTCCCTCTCTCTCTGTCCCTCCCCCATTCATGCTCTGTCTTTCTCTGTCTCAAAAAATAAATAAACGTTAAAACAAATTTAAAAAAATACATATGGATGTACTGTATTATTGTTCTCGTTAACCAACATTTATTACATACTTAGAAGTCAAGCACTGTGCCAAGCATTTTACCTAATGATCATATAGTTAATAATGATAAAAATAATACCATTCTATGCCCCAGTCACTGGGCCAATTATCATAGTTTATCTTAATATTATCCGCCCCCCCCAAAAGTACCTATTAGGTCAATGTTGCTATTACAACCATTTTACAGGCAGGCAGACTGATGAAGCCGATGCCAATGAGAAGTCTAGACTTGAAGTCTGTGCTAACCACTAAAGATACCAGCTCTTGAGAGCTGGGAAAATGATTGACGCTGTGGAGAAGAGTAGAGAGACCGTGGCAAGGGGGGGCCGGAGGTGAGATTGACAGTCTTCTTAGCCTACTAATGACAGGGAATCCCTAGCAAGTTTCTTCTTCTGGCCCCTGATTTCTTCTCCAATCACATCTCTAGAGGCAGATTTGCATTGACCAGTAGTGCCTAATGTCAGGTCTCTGAACATGGGATCAGCAAAGCTGGAAATTGGGACTTCGCGAGCTGTTTTTTCCCCAGCCACTGATAAAACTTCTTAAATAGAGAAAAGTTGGGAGAATGTTATAATGAATAGCTGCATACCTGACACTTCATGCTTAACATTTTGCCGTATTCACTTCCGATTGCCCTCACTCTCTCTTGCCTGGCCCTACCCGCATGTTTCCTGCACTAGTTGAAGAAGCCCCAGGCATCATTTGTTTAAACCCTACATATTTTAACATCCACTTCCACTGCATCAAGGACAATCTCCTTCATAACTGCAACACAATTAGCAGCCCTAAAAACATTAACGATAATTTCACGATACCGTCTAGTATCCTGTCTGTATTAAAATTCTAGCCATTGCACCCAGATGTATTTTATAGCTTTTATTTCTTTGAAGGAGAATCCAATCAGGGTATGGCATTTCATTTGCTTCTTAAGCCATTTCAATCTCTTTTAGGCTAGAACTACACTGTTCAGCACAGTTTTTCTGTAACATTAGCCACATTTCAAGTGTTTAATGGGCACCTGTGGCCAATGGCTACCATATTGGACAGCAAAGAACAGTTTCATTATTGCTGGAAGTTTTATTGAACAGGTCTAAGAACAATTCCTGCGTGTTTTCTTTTCATGGCATTGACTTTCATAGAATTCCCACACTCTGGGTTTGTCTGATTATGTCTTCAAGGTGTCTTAGAAGAGAAATTCAGATGTAAGCCTTGATTAGATTCAGATTTAACATGTTTTGGTGTGAAAAATACATAAGCAATGCTATATTTCCCAAGGTATCACTTCAAGAAGGCTATAATATCAGATGTACAATGTCGCCAATACTATAGTCTATCATTTTCAAGGAGGCAATCATCAGATATCTCCATTGTTAAAGTATATTTTCCCCTTGTAACTATTTAACAATGCATGAGGTGACATTTCGCACCCCACAAAGGTCCTATTTCCTAAGCAGACATGACCTAATGCTTTCTGCATTTATTGATGATTCTTGCTTGAATCAATTATTATATACTGAGCATTGCAAGATTATTTTTTTATAAAATTCTATAATTCTTTCTATATTTATTAACCTGCATTATTTTGTAAAAGAATGTTTCCTTTTCTCTTTTTTTTTTTTCCTTTTCTGGAATATAACTATGAACTCACAGGTTTTTACTTACTCAAAGTTTTTAAGTCAGTTAGTTTCTCTCTCTCTTTCTCTCTCTCCTCTCATATCTGAAATTTGGCCAGTGGGCACTTCCTAGAGCTGGCTATTCAGGCATTTTATTGTGACCATATTGCACTTCAAGAACCTCCTTTCTTTTTATTTATTTATTTATTTATTTATTTTTGGCACACCAAGATTTCTCAAGTTTATCTTGCAATTTTTCTGGCTTAGACCTAGAAACAGCAATATCTCCAAGGAGCTCTGGTTGTTTTTGTTTGTTTGTTTTGTTTTAGTTGTTTTTTTTTCTTTCATTCATTCTTCTTCTTCTTCTTCTTCTTCTTCTTCTTCTTTTTTAAATAGAGAGAGAAGGTGCAAGTGAGCAAGGGGCATAGGGAGAGAGAGAGAGAGAAAAGCAGGGCTCACTCTGGGCTTCTATTTTTACCCAAAGCAGGGCTGGAGCTCAGCCAAAGTGGGGCTTATGTTCACCTGATGTGGGACTCAAACTCACCAACTGTGACATCATGACCTGAGCCAGTCAGATGCTTAACAACTGAGCCACCCAGGCGCCCTGAGCCCTGGATGTTTCTCGATTGGGAAGTGATAATTGGCATCCAGTATGGGTGTGAGGGTGTGTCTATGAGCTACCACCTTAATATCCCAAAACACTGTTAATTAAAGCACTGACTCTGTGTGATTTCAAGTGGGATTATATCCAATTTATTTTTTGTATAATTCCATATGAGGTAGAAACTCTGGAGAGGATTGCCATTGATTTAGGTTAGTCAGTAAAGGGTAAATAAGCCATTGTTTGATCACTTACTGCCATAGGATCATTTTAATCCCTATTCAGCTCTACTTCTCTATTTGAAAGGGCAATATGCTCAGTTGCGACCCATCTTTAATGACATTTTAAACTTCCATCCATCTCAGGACCAAGAGTGTAGCAAGATTAAAGTGAGTAATCCTGAAGCTTCAGGCTAAGAAAATTTCTCAGAAGGACATGAGTTATTCCAAGTTCCATGGCTATTTAGTTCTTGTTTGGTAAAGGGACCCTGCATTACCATAGAATGCAGTTGAGTAAAATTGATTTGACATACCATTTAGGATAGAGCCTCTTCTGGTGAATTTTATTTTTTGGTGGACTAATATATAATTAGCAAACCTGCTTTATTTCTCCTTTCCCAAACGACGTTTCCTTCCTTCCTTCCTTCCTTCCTTCCTTCCTTCCTTCCTTCCTTCCTCCTTCCCCCTTCCCTTCCTCCCTCCCTTCCTTCCTTCCTTCCTTCCTTCCTCCCTCATGTTTACTCTGTCAGATTGGATAATTCCTACTGATCTATCTTGAGGTTTATTGGACTATCCTCTGTGATCACAAATCACAATTTTATGAAACCAATCCCTTGTTTTCTGTTCTTTTTGTAATTTCGTATATTGTATCTTTGAATTTTAAGATTCCCTTTTAGTTCTATTTTGCATCTTTTACTTCTCTGGGGAGATATCCTATGTTTTCATTTAAGATGGACTTATTTTCTTTAACCTCATAGAGCATATTTACAGCAGCTGCTTCAGTGCTTGCCTGCAAATTTCAACATCTGTCTAATCTTAAGTTTTTGTCTGCTGACTATTCCTTCCCTGGAGAATGGTCTCATTTTCCTGGTTCTTCCTAGATCAGGCAATTTTAGGTTGCATCCTGTGTGCCGTGAATATTTGTTGATGAAACTGTAGATGCATGATATTCCTTTTAAGAATGTGAGGCCTTTGTTTCAGCTGACAATCGCTTGGCTAACTCAAACTGAAATCCTGTCTCATTCGTGGGTGTGGTGAAATCATACTCACTTCTTTGATCTTTTAGGAAGATTGCTTTGAGTTTCCCCAAGATTCAGCCAGAATGTTGCACAGTCTGCACACAGAAACTGGGGCTTCCCATCACCCTCTCTCTTTTCCAGGATTCCCCCTCACCTCGTGGTGGATGTGATTATCCAAGTTCTGGTGTCTCATTCCTCCAAGTAGGAAGGCAGTGGGTTTCTACTGGAACTTTGGCCATCCCATGCCATGGCGCAACCTGATAACCCTCTGGCAAAACCTGCAAAAATGTCGAACTTAACTTCTGTTATTCCCTCATTCAAAATTTCAGTCCCCCTATAAAATCTTTCTGGTTTTGGTCTCTATCCAGAGTCCTCTGGAAGTTGCTTTGTGTATTTTTTTCCATGTATGTTGATCTGCTAGAAACTTACCTAGACCGTATCAGAAGTAAGGAACCACCTTCGCTAAAAACCATACTACTGAAAGTTACATCATTTCTAGTGGAAGTCAACATGAGAACAGCTTGTTTTTTGCCGTCTACAGTTGTCAGAGTAAAGATAGAATGGGGGTACTTTAACAGTAGGGGACTAGAGCTGATAAGACAAAGCAGGAGGATTTTACAAAGTTATGCCATGACAGGATGCATGTTTGAGATTGTGAGGTGGGGGAAGACTTGAAAGGTATTTAGGAAGTAACATTGACAGGGGCTTCTGGGTGGCTCTGTCTGCTAAGTGTCCAACTTTGGCTCAGGTCACAGTCTCATGGTTCGTGAGTTTGAGCCCCGCATTGGGCTCTTTTCTGCCAGCTCAGAGCTTGCTTCAGATCTTCTGTCCCCCACCCCCCTCTGCGCATCTCCCCTGCTCACACTCTCTCTCAAAAATAAATAAAAACATTTTAAAAAAAGCAACATTGATAGAGCTCAGTGTGCTAGGATTTGGTGAGAGTGGGATACGAGAGTGGGTCTCAATGGGTTTTTGGATGAGTGACCCACATAGATTATAATCAAAGAAATAGAAGGAGCTATTTTTCATGGGATGAAAGTGGGTATAAGGAGTCCAGTTTTGGAAATTTTGAGTCTGAGAAGCTTGTGGACAACCAAAATGGGTATGTTTATCCTATGCAATTTGATGTGTGGGTTTGGACCTTTAGCAAAGGAGTGAAGATTCAAGAGTCCTTAGCACATACGTGGCAGTGGCGGCTCCCAGAGCCCTGTGGGAGGGACCTGAAGTGACCCAGTAGAAAGCTTCATCTGGTTTAGTGGAGGGTAGTCTGGGCGTGAGCTTGAGAGCAGGGAGGTCAAGTAATGACCCCAGTTCAGTAATCCAGGCACGGTAGCATCTGAGGTGAGGTGTCTCAATATAAAGAGGGTTCAAGTAGAGCTAAACAGAAGCAAGACTCCTAGAAAGTTAGAGGGAACAGAACTTTTCAACCACTTGTCCGTTCCCCTAACACGTGTTACTCTTGGGCCGTCCAGGAAAACAACCAAAAGAAAAACAACGTTTGCCACAAGTACCTCGCTTACAGCCAGGGCTCATACCACACTGTTCCGAGCTAGTGAGAGAGGGAGACTGATGTAGGCTGAGCCAGACGGAGCAATGGCTGAACTTAGAAATTTCAAAACAAAGGCCTAGGGAAACACAATAAGGCTCCAACGATCACGTTCCACCCTGGAGAGTCTTGAATTTATTCACTCTTTTTATCACTTGCAAGCTCTTTCCTCTGACATTCCACAAGGCTATTTCTCTCCTCTGAATCCTTCAGAGCCTTGCTTTTATCACTTGCAACATTAAAAATAATCCCTTAGTGTTTGGACCTGCCATGTATTTCTAGACAAATGGCAAGATTGCCATGCTAAGGCTGTGGATGCTAAGTGCCTGAAGACTCCTTTGTACTGTGCATCATTCGTGTCGTAACAAGCCTAGCTTTTCCTGAAGTCCTTCTTCTCTGACTTCTTTTTACATTCTGGAGCCTCTCATACTGAACTCTGGAGGCAAGAATGGTGCTCAACAGACTGCGTGAGGAGAAACAATTTCCTTATCAGGAGTAGAGTTATTTTTATTCACAGGAAGCTCCCAACAATGCATTTAGGTTCTGTTGATGAAATGCTACGATGCAGTAAGCTGAAGCTGTCTTTGCAATTCAAGAAAATGTGGGTGCATCCGTGCGTCACAACAGGGATATCAACTGCACGCCCGCCAGGTTTCTTCTGATGGATAATCAGGCTCAGATTTACCTTGTGGTATGTATGTATATAGGTAGGTAGGTAGGTAGGTAAGTAGGTAGTTGGGTGTTATTAAACACTTATACAATACTTCCCATATGGCCAAGCTGTCTTTTAATCGATTAACAAATATGTATAAATAGTATAAATATATGCTTGGGAGGGTGGCTCAGTCGGTTGAGCCTCCAACTTCGGCTCAGGTCATGATCTCACAGCTTGTGAGTTCCAGCCCAGCGTCGGGCTCTGTGCTGACAGCTCGGAGCCCGGAGCCTGCTTCGGATTCTGGGTCTCCCTCTCTCTCTGCCCCTCCCCTGCTCACACTCTGTCTTTCTCTCTCTCAAAAATAAGTAAGCATTCAAAAACATGTATTTACTTGGAAGATAACTGGGTTTAGATGAGGTCATGAGTAAGGGGCCTTCATGGTGGCATTAGTGTCCTTGTAAAAGGAGGAAGAGAGAGCAGTCTGTACAAGGTGTACTCTATGAGGTAAGGGAGAGAAGGCAGCCATCTATAAGCCCCAAAGGGAGCCCACCTCAGTTAAGAGTCACCCTGATCTTGGACTTCCCATTCTTCAGACTGTGAGAAACAAATGTATGTTATTTAAGCCACCCAGTCCATGGCATTTTTTAAAGCAACCTTAGCAGATTAAGGTAATACAATGAGAGGGAAGGTCATAAAATATGGGTCACACAATACAATTTTTAAAAATTGCATCAAGGTAGAGGGGCACCTGGGTGGGTCCATCGGTTAAGTATCCGACTCTGGATTTCATCTCAGGTCGTGATCTCGCAGTTTGTGGGTTCCAGCCCTGTGTTGGGCTTCATGCTGTCAGCTCTGAGTCTGCTTGGAATTTTCTCTTCCTCTCTCCCTCTCTCTCTGCCCCTCCCCCACTCACATTCTCCCTCTCTCTCTCTCAAAATAAATAAATTAACTTAAAAAAACTCATCAGGGTAGGAAAGAGAGAGGGGGAGAGAGAAGAAAGGGGATGAGGATAAGGAGAGGGTAGGAAAGGAAGTATCCCATACGACGAGAGAATATTCTCACATAGTATCTGTGAGGTGTATAATTTAGTGACGAGTCCATATGGACCGAGTCTTACAAATAGGTCTACACTTACAAAACACAACATTTAAATTCAAATTCTCACGGAAAATCTGGAAGCAAGATTATGGGTATTATGTCAGGATGCATCTACCAACCCTGAATGAGGAATATGTTTGAGTTTAGTTTTGTCTTGAGCCACAAGATGATGGCTTAAACAAGAGAAATCTGTTTTCTCCTAAATCTGGAGACTAGAAGGCCAAAATCAAGGTTTTAGACCATCTGGCTGTGATTTTCTCAGTATTCTGCCCCTCCTCTCTTTGATGGTCCAACTTTGTCTTCTATCTGTGGTTTTTTTTGGCTGGAATTTCTCACCTTTCCTTCAGCGGTAGGAAATGTCTGCTTCCTATTGGTATCAGATTCTGGGCTCAAGATGTTTACTTCTTCTTCCATGGAGATAAAGGATTGTATTTTCTTCCATCCTTCCCCAGTTGCACTATGTCCTTGCTTGCACCCCAGGCATGGTGAACTTTGCTGCTTCTCTCCCTAGTGGCTTAAGGCACTGGGGTCTAGGAAAGCGGGTGGTGTTTCCCGAGTGGAACCTCACAGTTGCCAATCGCCTCCTGAATGTCTATGTAACTGAGGGGTTCCCTCCAGTTCACACTGTCTTTCTAGTGAACGAACACCTGGTCAAGGCCTAAACAGAGATCTTGGATGCGAGTACCAATTTCCCTTGTGTCTGGGGCTGGTGGTTCTTCTGAAACCAGAACACCCTTGGCCTTTAATAATTTGTTAAAATTAGAATCGTTCTCTTCTTCCTCACCTATACGGCAGCCACTCACAGCGCTTGTGTTCGGCCACAGGTGAGAGAATTTGAGTTTCCCCTTGGGAAGGGTTGACCCTGTTTGGAATTCAGGCTGCACGGTTGCCTTGCTACATCAGTTCTCTGACAGGCTCAAGAAAGTGGTGATTTAATGCGATCAGACCAGCTACGCTGTCAGAGGGACATTCTTTGCCGCTCTCTTCATCCTAAGTGGAAGCAGAATTGCACCCTTTTAGGAGATGAACTATAACACAAGACTCTGGAATCAAAGAAAGATTTGGAGGAAGAGGGGAAGGAGGGAAGAAAGTAGCACCTGATCGTTCATAACACACATTCCCATGTGTTATGTTACTAACCATATTTTATCAAGCTCTCTGTGAACGAGGTCTTAAGCCAGGTCCTGCCTGTGTTAAGCATTTTGTGCATATAATCTTTGTCATCATATCAATCTTACGGTATGAATACTGTGAGTATACTCATTTTATGTCTTGAGACTTAGAAAGTTTATGTTGTTCAAAGTTGTCCAACTAGGCTTCTGGTCATCATCATTGAGGTTATTCCTTCTTACATAAGCCACCCCAAACTATTTGTGATATAGGCACCATTGCTTCGATCTACAGGTACTGGGCTGGAGTATAGAAACAACAAGTGACTGCTACAGGGTCATAGAGGAAACACATAGATGCCGGAAACAATTGAAAAATAGGTGTTTGAGGTGCCTGGGTGACTCAGTTAGCTGAACGTCTGACTGGCTCAAGGTCACGATCTGAGTGCGAGCCCCGTGTCGGGCTGTGTGCTGACGGCTCAGAGCCTGGAGCCTGCTTCACATGCCGTGTCTCCCTCTCTCTCTGCCCCTCCCCTGCCCATGCTCTGCCTCTCCCTCTCTCTCAAAAATAAAGAAATATTGAAAAATTAAAGAAAAAAAAGAAAAACAGGTGTTTGATTTTGAGTTACAAATGTTCTTCTATCCATAAAGGTATTGGAGATGGCTTGAGGCGGGGCTTATGGAGGATCTTCTCTAAATTTTCCACAGCAGTTTGTCCAAGCCTGACACATCATAGAACCTCAACAAATTCTTGTTGAATGAGAAGGAAGGAAGAAAGATGAGAGGCCCAGGAAGGGGAGAGAGAAGGAGAGAAGGAGACCTAGAAGGAGGAATATAAAGGTGACAAGAACAGGAGAAAGAAAAGCCCATATTTATACAATATTGTTAAACAAAACAGAATTTCCCTTTCTGTGCTATTAGGACATGATTCTTAATTTGTGTATGTCATTTAGAGCAGATGTTGCCTTGCATGTAGCTGGTCTGGTCACCATGACAAAGGCACTGCCTCCTCTATAAATAGATGGTCGGATTGATTTCACATCCTGCCCTGGTTCTCCTGTTTGATGAGTGTGATTACACAATCGATGAGTGATGCCATCCACCCCGACAGCAGAGACTCACCTGCACTCTCTTCTGCAAGATGACAATCAGGCTCGTGAAATTCAGCACAAAGCGCTTCAAAGACATGTGTCCTCTCAGAGAAATTGAGCCAGAGTCCATATCCACTGCATCCAAGGGAACTGTGCTATCATCGGCCATCCAGCCCAAATCTACGGTCAATGAGACCATTTGGACCTTTCCCTTGCTTGTTTGGATCAATGTTAACTGGAACCTACATGGGCGGAGCTGATGTCAGTCAGGGCTCGGGTGTAAGAAGCCAATCAAGTGGACATTTCTAGGTTTCCACTGTGCTGCTGTGATGTACGGGAGACACCCGGAACAGGGATGCCTAACATGGACATGGGGTCCTACCATAGAAGTGCTTGACCTTGAGCAAGTCATCTCATTACCTCCAAGGCTCAACCTTTCTTCCCCGGTGAGCTAAGAACATAGCTTCTGAGATAAGACAGCACTAGTCAAAGCACCATCTGGGCAACTCTGTAACTTTGGGTGATTTATTTCACCTGTCTAAAGCTGTTTTCCTTCAGCTCTACCCACCGGCAGAGACAGTGCCGGCATGCTCCTCAGAGGCTGTGATGAGCACCAAGTGAAGAGGGCATCCGGTACGCGGTTTCCACATCACGGGATGACGGAGAGAATGATGGGTAACCCTCCGATGTCGTGCACATTAGATGGCACATCATGGAAGGTGAGTTTTAAATATTGAGGTGACGTGGTCATTATTAGAGTTAGAAATATTAAGGGTGCTTAGTCAAGGTGTCTGATAATATGTATTCATTCATTTAATTAGTATTTCTCAGGGGCATATTAAGCAACGGAGCTACCTACGAAAACTAAGAAGGACTTTTGTCCATTATAACGATGCTTGATAATCACATACCCCTTAACCTATTAAGACGGAGTTCCTTTTTACACAGAGCAGTTCCGTACATATATGAGAGGCTTCACTCCCACACAAGTGATTAGAGATGTCATTTCTCACACCAGTCTTCAAAGCCAGCATGTTTGTGAACAGGAAAGGTGAGATTGGAAGGGCCAAGACAACCTTGACATTGCTGTGTTAAGTCTCCAAATTTTCCCAAACTCTTCCATTCAGTTTACCCTTCTTCTATGTGAGACGTCTCGGTATATTTGAAGATTTCTAAGATGTTCTGCTACTGTTTTGACACTGTGCTTGTTTTGTACCCTGCAATGCTACACAAACTTTCACTGATGAGCCAGCGTATCTATGGAAAAGCCAGTGAGGGAAACTGAGCCCCCGTTAGAGCAGAAATGTTGTCTCTAACCAGAAGCTCGATGGATTGCCTGATACAAGTGTTATCACCTCCCCAGATGGTAAAATCTGAGGTCCAGAATGGAGTTTGCTGACGTGGAAGAGGCCCAAGTCGTTAGAGGCCCTGGATGTCGTGTCAAACTTTCACTGGCGGCCATACAGAGCCAGACAGAATTCATGAACATAGCGAATTTGAGTGCTAGGAAGGTCACACTGTGTTCAAAGCGTAAGAGACTGACTGTGTGTCTTTTTCCTTGCCGTGTTGCTGAGAGATTTTCAGCATCCATTCCAGAATGTTACATGGGGCACGTATGTTGCACCAGTTGGAGAGCTGACTTGGGGTTTGGTCAACCTGAGAGATTTTCACTTGTGGCTGGGGTGACTTGGGAGTATAGTCAGTTACTCCTGAGCATGGAGAAACCACTTGAGGACAGATGCACGGACATCTTTTTACTGACAGTGACACCTTCCATTCCTCAAAGGAAGCAGACTTCCAGTGCCAATGGCCCCAGCTGGAGAAACTAGTCCTGGATGAATGAGCAGGCTCAGTTTCTTTTCTCTCCTAATTCTTGGGGGCACAGAGATTGGGATTCCACTGGGGGGATGTGTAGCCCAAAAAGCAATAATGTGGAAAATTAGTGGATCATGGGCTGATTAAATCAAACAGTTGGAGTAACTACAAGGATGTGTACTCCTAAAAAAGAGGTCCAACAACTGAAAGAAGGAGTAATTATTGTGACGATTTCACTAGAAAGTAGGAGTTGCGGGGGAGGGGAAAGCATGATTCCTCTGCATGTAGACAAGTAGACAGGCTATGGGATGCAGGTCAACTTAAGTACCTGCCCCTCAAAAGCCCAGAGCAGGGAGTATTGCCTCGGTCCCTCAAGGCAGCAGGGCAGGAGACAAGCAGAAGAAGGGGACAGCTGAGCTAAGTGGACGCCCAGGGATCTCAGCCTGTTTCAGGATTGGAGGCAGAGACTTGGATCTTTTTCTGAATAGGACTTCTTTCTGAAGAATGAACCGTAAGAAGTGAAATTCAGATTCTTGTGGAATCGGTTTCCTTTATTAATGGCGCCTAATGGCCTGTAATTAAGCACAACTTGTTAGCTAACCCAACAATTACCGTTTGTTTGAAGCGCAGAAAGAAAAATGAATGCCCTTATTCAGCAGTTTCCCTCGCTTTTAGTGGTTTTAGCAAGCCCTGGCTGAGTTTCAATGTCTCTCTCTCTCTGTCTTCCTTCCTTTCTCTCTACACCCCCCACTTCACCCAGGCACACACAGGCACACATACACGTTAAGTGGAGTCCTTAATGTGTACAGCAATTAGCCTTCTCTACTGTTAAGCATGTGGGGAAAACTTACCTTCACTGAAGCTCATACAGCTTTCATTACCGCTCTACCTTTTCTCCAACTCATGGTATTAATGTCCAAATGGGTTTCAAACAGGAAGAAGGCTGAGGGTGGATGGGTAGGATGGTAAAGAAAGTAGCCGTGATTCGGTTAGATGGTAAAACATCTGAGAAACAGCAGCACGTTGACAGGTTTAATTCAGCCCCATTTTGAGATGGATCGCCTCTTGGAGACAACTGTTGCTGCTGTAAGGTAGGGAGAAATGAGAGAGAGAGAGAGAGAGAGAGAGAGAGAGAGAGAGAGATTGATTATAACTATGACATGGAGTGTTTTGGGAGACAAACACATTTGAGTTCAAAGCCTGAATCTGTCACTTACTTATTATCAGTGTGAGTTTTCAACCTCTTTTTTTCATGTTTTCATACCTTTACAATGAAGCTCTAAACTCATACTCATTTATACATATGTTAGAAAGACTTTATGAATGGTGAATAAAATAATGTAAAAATGTATAGTATGATGTCTGTCTTATAATCAGTGCCCCATATATAATAATAGCTATTATTTATTGCTATGGACTGAATTCTACACTCCCAAAGTTATATGTTGAAGGCTTAGCCCTCAGGATGACTCTATTTGGAGACGGGGCTTTTGGGGAGGTAATTAAGGTTAAATGAGGTCATGAGGACAGAGATCTAATCTTACTGGATTGATGGATATGAAAAGGAGCAGAGACCAGAGCTCCCTCCAAGAGGACCCGGAGAAAAGGCCACATCAGGACACGGTGAGAAGGTAGCGTCTGCAAGCCAGAAAGAGAGATGTCACCAAAAATCAAATTTGCAGGCACCTTGATTGTGACCTCCAGCCTCTGGAACTGGGAGGTGCGTCTTGTTTAAGTCACTCAGCCTGTGGCGCTTTGCTATGGAGCAGACTAACACACTTAGAAACTGAACGTCATATCACCTCTCTTGCCCCACTCCAACGACCTCATAGAATCACCCCACAAGATCAAAAGTAGAACCTCATCCTGCAATGTGGTGGGGGAAGGGGGTGATTCTTAGGAGATGGGGGAATGGGACGCTCAACTACCCATTACAAACAGTCTCTTGCTGCAGGTAGAATTCTCTCATGGCAAATTTCAAGGTGGTGGGCAGGACCCTCATGCCATTTTAATATTGTGCAACCTCAGTTTAAGCTTGAGGATAAACCAGAATAAACACAAGCCATTTGCAGATCCTTTTGACTCACAGCCTCTTCTTTGCCCCCTTCTCATCCAGATCATAAGCCGTGAGGAAAGCAGCATGGGTTGTCAGGTTAACGTCTCTGGGTCCAATTCTAAAAATCTGCCAAAGTTGAGTTGTATCATCCGGCCTATTACTACCTCTCAAGATTCAGCTTCCTCTTCTGTCAGACTAATCATGCATGTTTCTCGTAGTGTCTGGATTAAATATAAAATATTACCAATGAAGCCCATAGAGAAGTTCCTGGCACACAAGAGCTGCTCAAGAATGGTCTGGGTTTTTCCTCTTGTCATGGTATTATTGCATTTTTATGAACACTGAAAAGAAAACAGGGCCCATGATCCTGATGTCAGATGTTCTGGGTTTGAGACTCAGGTCTGGCATTGACTGACTGACAAAATGGCCATAGGAAGGGCACCAAGCCCTCATGGGTTTTAGTTTCCTCATTTGTACAAAAGAAACAATGTCCCACATACTTTTTGGGATTTGCCTTGTATTATTGTTGTTCAAGTTTAAATAAGAGAGAAGCAAAGTATTCTCAGCATGCTATAATGTTGTACTAATGTCTGGTAAGTGAAAAACTTATAGACGACAGAATTCTCATTCTCAGAATAACCTCTATATTAACAGCATGAAATTCAAACTCTCTTCCCTGAAGGGTGAGAAGTTCCAGGAAAAAAGTGTGCCTAGAGTAACAAGCATGCACTTTTACTAGAAATATTTACCTCTCAGGTTATTCTAACATGTCCTTTCTGATGAGATCTACCCCAGGACACAAAGATGTGGTATTATTATGATGACCAGGGATGTATAAATGGTAATGTTATCACTGATTCTGTCCTTTTAACATATCCTCTGGATATGTTATTTGTTTTAAAATTTACAACTAAATTATAAAGCAGGAATTGTTGTGTTGTTGTTTTTCTTTTCTTCTTTTCTTTTCTTTTGTTTTCTTTTCTTTTGTTTCTTTTCTTTTTTTTTCTTTTCTTTTCTTTTCTATGGGTGGGTGATATTGGATGAGCCATAAGTTCTACATGTCAGTTTCCTAATCTGACAGATGAATATATTGATGAGTGAATGACTACTGTAGGATGTTTCTATGTAACCATATTTAATAATCTTCCAGGAGTTGTCTAAAAGAGACAAAAAACTCTCAGTCCAAATTTTGAGTTTTTCTCAGTCAACAACATGGATCTATTTCTTGACCACAACATTATGGGGAAGAGAGTGAAAATGGGATATTAGAGGAAAATTAAGAGGATGAGTGCACACTGTGAAACTTAGGACTTCCAAGTCTGAAAACCACTCTCGAGACTCATCAGTAGTGTTCCGCTGGGTGTACGTGGAGGGTACACCCCAGGGTCCCCTCCCACCCTACAGGTACTAACTTTGCTGGATCTACTGTGTCATAAAGTTTTTTCTGTGTCTCAGAGAAATGAGATTTTTTTTTGTAATTGACTAAATGAATAAAAGGATTTGAAATTATTTATATCAATTGTGAAAAATAACTTTAAATTATTTAACAATTTCAATATAATACTTCATTATCGATAAAAAAAACCTAAAGCAACAGGTAAACTATGAGCATCATCGCATGGAGAGACCCACAGATTCATCCTGGGATGATCACTGGGATGACCTGGGATGGTCACTGAAGATGGTCACCAATAATTCCTCCTCTCTCCAGACACACATCTTATTCCTCTTCTCAAAAGTGGGTACAATTTCCTCTTATTTTGAATCGGGACTGCCTGATGACTTCTTCTAACCAATATAAAGGTTGCAGAAGTGTCCCTGTGGACTTCCAGGTCTTTCCCTAAAGAGGCACAGAAGGTTGACTTTTTGCTTTCTTGACACCTGGCCACTATGTGAAGAAAGTCCAAGCTATCATGCTCAAAAGAAAGGCGAGAGAGAGAGAGAGAGCTTTAAGGATGGGATACCATGTGGGGAGTAGGGCCACTTAGAGGGAAACTCAGATGCCCTATCTGACAGTAAGCTCCAAGACACCAGACATATGTGAGAGACCTTCTTGGACCTCCTAGACCAGCCCAGCCACCACCTGAATGCAAAACCACCAAGAGACATAGCAGATACTGGGCAAAACAGAAGAGCCATGTAATCAACCTACAGCATCATGAGACAAAAAAAAAAATCATTGTTGCTGAAACCCTGGAGTTGGGGGGTGGCTTGTTATAATCTAAAAAGGGACTAAAATCAAAGCTACAATCAGGGTGGCCCTATGTCCTGTGAAGCGGGATGGGATAGAGCGTGTGCCGGCTGTGTGTATGGTGCGAGGCAGGGATCTATGCACTTTCCCTGATACTACCCAGCAGAGTCTCTGGGTTCCATTCATAAATGCATGAATGATTTGTCCAGCTAAGCAACTATTATTTATTTATGATGTATCCTGAGAATGTACTGATTAACCTTGCCTCTGATGTTTGCAAAAGTTGCAGATGAAAGTTTACTGTAGTTCACTCCACAGGCTCCTGATTAAAGTTATACATCAATCGGCTCCCTCAAAGTCCGTCAATTTTCTAGACCCTGTTGAACTCTGTGCTTATCCCCTTGATCAAAACTGCTACATAAACACTTGGAGAAATGCCCTCCTTGTCTCTTGACAAAACTGATGTGAGGCAATCAATGCCACTGAAGGAAATGAAGAGCATGTAATGTGAGAAGATTCAATTATACATGAAATCTCGGATTCAGAAATAAATGGAATTCCAAAACCAGACCTGATGCTCTACCATTAGCATTGCCTTTAGGTGGAGAGGAAGGACCACTGAGAAAACACATAGATTATGAATTACCTTTCCCTGCCTCCAATCTCTCAGGTAGACACCTGGTGTGTATTAGTGTGTATTGTTGTGTAACACATTACCACAAACTTAGGGGCTTACAACAATGTGAATTTGCTATTTCAGTTTCCATGTGGTCAAAGTCTGGGTAAAGCTGAGCTGGGTCCTCTGCTCAAGGTCTCACAAGGCAGAGATCAAGGTATTTTCTGACCTGCTTTCCTCTCCAGAGCTTGGAGTCTTCTTCTAAGTTCATGTAGTTGGCAGAATTCAGTTCCTTGTGGCTACAGGACTGAGGTTCTTGCTTTCTTGGTAGCTGTCAGTTGGGGGTCACTCTCAGCACCTAGAAGCCACCCAGAGCTCCTTGCCATTTTGCCCTCTTACAGAATCTATTATAACTTGGTGACTCACTTCTTCCAGGTCAGCAGAAGAACCTCTTACTGTGGTCTGGAGTCTTATAACATAACGTTACATCACATCACAACATAACATAACATAAAACATATCATAACATAACATAACATACACACCAAAATCACAGGAGTGACTATCCTACCACATTTATTATAGTTTATTGACTAGACGTAAGTCACAGAATCCACCTGCATTCAAGAGCAGGAGATTATGCAAGGACAGACTCACTGGGGGTTGTTTTAGAATTCTTCCCGTGACATTGTGTTGGCAGGCATTGTTCCCAAAATGCCTTCAGATAAAGACTGCAATCATAACACCAGCAGTGTGCGGAATAGCCTTCAGAGACGCCATTGTAGAACTATGCGAGGCTAAGTTCAAAGGTGAAGGGGTGAGGTGAAGAACAAGGATTCTGCTGTAAGAAAGCACACTCAGAGTGCCAGAGCATTAGCATGAAAGCTGCTAGATGAAAATCCAAACATCCCGAGTCTGGCTAAAAGGAGTATGTCTTCCTCAGTATTTTCCTTAAATACTGAGATACTCCATCAAAGAGTTCCCAATGCTTATTTTCTTCTTGGTCTTCCCAAATCAGTTTGAATGGCTGTATGAAGATGGGTCTAACTGGTGGAAGAAAAGCTGTGAACAATGATAGGGACTCCTGTGAATGAGGTTCTAGCGAACTTATTTTGTGGAGGTGAATTTTACCCGGTTGGCCACACTGTCCCAGGCAGTTTCAGCTAAGAATTAATTGTATTTAATCTTCCCAGGGAGAGAATGCTATTTCCACTTTCAGTTGTAGGAAAGAAGACCCAGAGAAGTAAAGAATTCCCTTTATCTAGATTGTGGTTTCCTTAAGAGCAGGGAACAGACCTTAGTCAGGTCTGCATATCTAGGGCCTTCAGATCATAGGCAGTCAATCCTATCAGACAGTGGATATCACACAACTGCTAAGAGGTGTTATCAGGATTCAATCTCCAGTTCCTCTGACTTCAAAGTCCATGCCATTCTACCACCACAGCAGCATCTTTTCCATCAAAGTTAGAGATTCTTTTTCTTTCTTTTTCTTTTCTTTTCTTTTCTTTTCTTTTCTTTTCTTTTCTTTTCTTTTCTCTTCTTTTCTTTTCTTTTCTTTCTTTTCTTTTCTTTTCTTTTCTTTTCTTTTCTTTTCTTTTCTTTTCTTTTCTCAAATGATCCTGGATGGTCATTGGCTGTGTTCACCATTTGAGCTATCAGTGGGAAAGCTTTTAGTATTTCAGAAGGGGAGCCTTGCATTAGAAAATGATTATAGCAGCACCTGGGTGACTCCATAGGTTAAGCATCTGACTCTTGGATTTGGCTCAGGTCATGATCTCACAGCTCATGAGTTCGAGTCCCTCATTGGGCTCTGTGCTGACATTGCAGAGCCTGCTAGGGATTCTCTCTCTCTCCCTCTGTCTCTGCCTCTCCTGCTCTCTCTCTTTCAAAATAAATAAAAATAAACTTAAAAAAAAAAGAAAATTATTACAAAGTCCCCCAAACTAGCCTTTCTGGGGCATGCAGTGGGAGGGTGGGGAAGGAAAACAGGAATGAGACAAGAGTGTGATGAGCCTAGGGCACTAGCCTTAGGCACAAACTATAATGAGACACCAAACATCTCAGCAATCCTGATAATATTTTAATGCATTATTTAAAAAAATCAAAATTAGTGCAAACACATCCATGATAAATACAACGTCAAGAAGGTAATAAAGGCAAGGGTCTGGCACTGCCTTTGCCTTTCACCTCATTGCTGCCCTGGGGGAGGAGAAGGTAGAGTGGGAAGCAGCGAGAATAAGGCCAAACAGAATGAGAGTGGAGAAGAGAACCTTCTGTTCTCCCATTTCCTCAGCCTTCCAGGAACTGGAATCAAGGAGAAGCAAGGAACCCCTGGTCCAGAGAGATAATATTCCCGAAACATGACTGAAATATCTAGAAGAAGTGCTAAAGCACAAAACTTATCCAGTACACTCCCAAATCCAATATTTTGCATGCAAGATTAGGTATCAGGAGATTGTACTCTAGTTTAGACTCCAACACTAACTCACTGTGTAATATGGGTTTAGACATTCTCCTCTCTGTGCCTCAACTTGTCCACTTGCAAAGTGGAGTGTGGGAATAGACGTTTTCTGAGGTCTCATTTAGTTCAGACATTCTAGAAGACTATGGAGTAGCAGCTCCAAGGGAGGATGCTATGTCTCTTTCTCCAGGTGGAAGTGCAATAATCCAGAAAAAGCTTCTCAATGGGTCAATCTTGGATATCTGTTGTCTACTGACCTTCCTTGGTGGCTTACTCCTCCTCCTCCTCTTCTTCTTCTTCTTCTTCTTCTATTTCTTCTTCTTCATCTCTTCCTCCTCCTCCTCCTCCTCCTCCTCCTCCTCCTCCTCCTCCTCCTCCTCCTTTTCCTTTTCCTTCTCTTTTTTTGATGGTCAGTGGATAACAAGAAGAAACTAACAGTTATTCCCACTGATCCCCAACCACCAGGTCCTATGGAGGGTTGATTGAAGTAGTCTTCTTCTGACTGTAGAACATTATAGCTGATAGTATAATATTGTTTGGCTACGTCATAACTGGATTTATGTGTAAGACAATGGACACTGTGTAAAAATCCATAATTATGTCATATTTGAGAGGCAGTAAAGCATAGTGGCTGGCCCCCACACACAGTTGGCTGGTTTAGAGTTCTGTCTCTGCCCCTTCAAGATGCATTGTCATCTTTTACTGACAAATAATGATTGTAAAAAAGTATAAAGTTGTCAACTAAGTCATTGAAAGGTAAGAAGTGGACTCTTAGGTGTCACAGAAGTAGCAACTTCAGGAACCATCTATAGTCCCTAGAGCTAAGAGGATGAAGAGTTTTAGGTGACCAAGTTGTTGAGCTGTAGTACAGGGCCACTTGGAGCTAACCCACAGATGTCTGAGAAGAGGGCTGGCTGTTGTCCTTGGGGAATCCACAATAAGCCTTGTCCTGCAAATGGCAGGAAAACTATAAAGTAAAGTCAGCTGTTGCAATAGGAAGGAATTGCTTCTTCCAGGGGGAGCAGGTTTTTATGGAAAAATAATAGTGGACAGGGAGTGATACAGGAAGCAAACAGGAAGGATCAAGTCCCTTCAGTTTCACAGAGACTTGTGGGTATCCAGGTGGCAAAATAGACAAGTGCTTTTCAGAGCCCTGTCCCAGCACCATAAAGCAGAGTAGGGTGGTTTGGAGCGGAGAGTCAAAACTTTAACAGCTGCCACACTGTCTTTGGATTTTAGGCAAAGCACCAAACTTTTCTCTGTATCCATTTACTCGTCTATAAATTAGAAATAATAATGGAATCCTCTGCGTTAGGTTGCTATAAAGATTGCATTTTTGATACATGAGAAGTGCTCAGAACAGTTTCCGGAACAAAATATGTGCGTGTTAAAACTTATTGGGCATTACTATGCAAAGGCAAGAGAAGAGAACAAATGTGTCTGCCCTCTCTGAGGCACTAGATTGGCATTTCCCATATAATTTCCAGAGTGGCTTTGAAAAGCGAGCGTTGGTTTCCCTGATGTGTATGTATGAGGATAATGAGGCCTGAAATTTGAGGAGTTTACTGAGGGCACTCACGTGGAAGGATTTGGTCGAGCAGGATTTCTTGTCTCTCTGTGCACCACTCCAGCGACCGTACTTTTTATGTATGCTGCTTCCCCCGGAACAAGAGACACAAGGCATTTCTAATTCTCATTTCACCACTCACTTATGAAAAGCTAAGCTAGGTTTCACTCTCGCTAAGCTCCAGATAAGCCACCTGTGAAATTAGAATAAAACACTTGCTTGGAACACCTAATGGAACTTTTAAAAAAAAATAGCAAAACTGATCTCAGTAGACAACACGTCGAGCAAGATAAAATAGTTACAAGAGAGCATGAAGTCCTATACAGCGAATTCTGCAATATCAAACATATGTGTTCCCATAAATGACAGCGCTGGGCAAAAGTATGCAACTAAAAGGGCTTGGGAAAAAAGTCAGGTTATAACACTCAAAAACTTCGGTGACAGATTCACGAAGACAGGCACCTAATAAAAATGGCGGCAGAGTTGTGCTCATGTTAGATGGCGAAGACGTGCATACATTCCACAATGAACACGGCACTCTTCCTTGGAAAAGACCTGGAGTTTGCTAGTTGGAAGGAGACACCTTGTGAGCTAGAATGAAACACAGGATGGAGGGTGATCTGAAATCAGAGAAGGTTCTAGTACCAGACATTGGATGGGTGTGGTTATAACACGTGCCACGATCTGCAATGTGCTGGTGGGTGTCTGAGGTGTGTGGGCTTTGCATATCCCTGTGGAGCTCATGTTGGCTGTATGCAGTTCCCCGCACATGAAACAATGCATATCCAAGCCCATATTCACATGACGCTCAAATTATCCCCTCATGTATCAGTCATGCTGGAACAAATTCACATCTTTCAAAACAAGTATTTTGAAACTGTTTTGAGATCAAAAACTTAGCCGGGGTGGGGGTGGGGGGGGGGCGCCTGGGTGGCTCAGTCGGTTGAGCGTCCGACTTCGGCTCAGGTCATGGTCTCACGGTTGGCGAGTTCCAGCCCCGCGTCGGGCTCCGTGCTGACAGTTCAGAGCCTGGAGCCTGCTTCGGATTCGGTGTCTCCCTCTCTCTCCGCCTCTCCCCCACTCATGCTCTGTCTCTCTCTGTGTCTCAAAAATAAAGGCAAACATTTAACAAAAAGTTAAAAAAAGATCTTAGCCGGAAAACTAGGAGAATTACCTAACACCACGAATTAACGGTCATGTGGGTAAAGACATCTCCCGAGCTGGCAATCAGCACAGTGAGGAACCAGCAAAAACCCAGGTTGCGTGAAGAAGTGATACAGTATGACAACAGCAGGAAGAATAATAAAGTAACTATTCAGTGTTTAATCTGTGCCAGCTTTGATGCTGGGGGCTTTGCTTATGCCATCGTGTGGCATCCCCTTGATTCCCCAGAGAAGTCCTATCAGGTAGAGTCTTGCTAAAGAAGAAATTGTGGTGTGCACATTTTAAATAACGTGCTGAAGGGTGGGCAGTCTGGGGTCTGAATTTAAGCCCTGGTCCCTGAAGGCGTTTGAGCCAACTGGACACCATGTTCTGTAGAAGACATACAGGTGTTCAGGAAAAGTCTGCTTAAACTTGTTCCTGTGGTTCAAAATAATAAAAATCATCACATGTAAAAAACGTCTTGGGAATTTGAGAGCATTCTCCAGGATGTGAAACTTTACTTTAAAATGGGTTACTATAACCCTTTGAATTTCTTTTGATGGTGCTTTTCTATGAACGATCGCTTAACCACTTTGTGAAAACAAAGCAGACATCCTATCTCTATTTCACAGACAGGGCTCTGGGTGACCAAGATAACTCTCATTTATTTAAAAAACATTTTTTTTGTTTGTATATTTTTGAAAGAGAGAGAGAGAGCGAGAGAGACAATGAGTGGGGAGGGGCAGAGAGAGAGAGCAGGAGACACAGAATCCGAAGCCGGCTCCAGGCTCCGAGCTGTCAGCACAGAGCCCGACGCGGGGCTCGAACCCACAGACCGCGAGATCATGACTTGAGCTGAAGCTGGAAGTTGGACGCTGAACCGACTGAGCCCCCCAGGTGCCCCAATAATGTTTATTTATTCAATACACAGTGGGAGGGAAGCCCTTCCTTGCTAGGCAGGGCCAGCACCTTCCCTGGAGGAGAGTCTGGTTTGCTGAGGTGATTGACCACAGAAAATGTTTATCGTAGGACAAGGCACATGGATACCATACTCGCCACTGATGCTGAGACCAGGATTTAAGGAACTGACTCCTGGTCCAGAATGTCATCCACTGAACAATAGAAAGATAGTGTCATCTAGGAAGGCAGCCTCTGCCTTTCCTGCTCTGGTGATTACGAATTCATCTAAAATGCTAGGTCCTCTCTAACTAACTAACCAGGCCAGACTCTCTTGGGCAGAGTCTTGGACACAGCAAGGTCTGTATCTGGATACTTCGAACCGGAACCAAAACAGCTGGCAAAACGTCATCATTTTGTTTTGCAGAATCTCTCTGCTCCCTCCCAGGCTGGCACCCTCCCGGATGTGCCCCTCCTCGGTAGGTGCCCAGCACCCTCCTCACCCACACTGTGGGGTGACTGTCGTCGGACGGCCGGCCCGTCTCCCTCCCGGGAAGCTCCCAGGAAGCAGAGACTGGGGTCGGCATAGCATGCCACCTCAGGACCACAGGATCCCCATAAACGTGCCCACGCATCACCTCCACGAGGACAAGGACTGTGTTCCCTGCGGTGTCTAGGCCGGACCCCGGGCGTCGAAGAGGCATGCGGGAAGTATTTGCTGACCGATCGCATGATTGTTCGTGGAAGGTTGTTTTTGATAAATCGATTAATTCGATAAAACTACGTCTGTGCAAAATTCTACAGACAACAACAACAACAAATCCAAGGGCTTTTTGATGACGTGGAGAAACGTTTAGGGAACATGGATGAGTGGGAAAAAAAATCAGGCTATAAGTATGTAAATTCGATTTGATCCCCACTAGGTTAAAGAAATGGCCCCTGGGTTACCAAGGCTATCTCTGGGTTCTGAGATTTGGGGTGAGTTTGGTTCTCATTGTTATACCATTAGGTCAATTCCACCCCCCCCCCCACCAAATTATCTAAAAAGAAATCTGCCTTCCTTTGAAACTTGGGAAGAAATCACTTCAAGAGCAAATACTTTCATTTGATGCTTTAGTCGGTGTGTTCATTCATTTGGGTGCTTTCGGGGATAGGATGACTTCTGATAAGGAAAAATTGAACAAGACTGTTTTCTTGGCCGTGAGAAGTCCAGCCTTTTCTCAGTTCAGTGATTCTGGGAATTCTTACAATTAACTGGTGGTCTCCACAGCGGGAGGTGCCTGAGGGAGATCATCTTTATTTCTGGGCTTCTATTATAGAGGCAAGAAGAAATCCAGGAACACTAGAGCCTTCCAGCCTTGTTTTATTTTGCTTTGTTTATTCTAATTGTGTGGGTTTGTTACAGTGCCTGGGGGTGGTACAAAATTAAAACACACTAGCACTGACTGAATCAACAACGATTTCCAGTATTGTTGTTTTTTTCAGGGTCTCCGAGTGTTCCAGGGAAAAATCGTTTAAGGCATTAGTCACACACCTTTATTTTTTATTCCATCACAATGTATGCCACTTCAAAGATGAGAGGGGAATTACCTTGGTGAATAGAAGTCCTGTTCACAATGATACAATCACTCAGGATTCAAAACTCCTGGGGTCAGCATAGCATGCCTCATGGGCCAAATCTGGCCACAGCCTGTTTTCATATTGCCATGGGTCAAGAATGTTTTTTCACTTTTTTTTAATGTTTATTCATTTTTGAGACAGAGAGAGAGAGAGAGAGAGAGAGAATGTGAGTGGGGGAGGGTGGAGAGCGAGAGACAGAGGATCCTAAGCAGGCTCTGAGCTGACAGCAGAGGGCCTATTATGGGGCTTGAACTCATGGACCGCGAGATCATGACCCGAGCTGAAGTCAGATACTCAACCAAATGAGCCACCCAGGTGCCCTATTTTTCACATTTTGAAGTGATCGAAAACAAATCAAGGAAAGACTAATGTTTCGTGAAATGTGGGAATTGCACGAAATCCAAATTTCCATGTTCATAAGTAAAATTCTTCTGCACACTGTCCCTCTTGGCTTTTCCACAACAGCGGTGTTGGGTAGTTGCCATAGTGACCGGACGGCCCAGCTGGCCACTTACAGATAGTTTGCTGACTCCAACGGACCTATGACAGCAGCAGCAACTTGGAATGATGTCAAGCTCTATACAGGTGAAATGAGATCAGCTTGGGAAACAGACGTAGAATTTTGACCTGGGGAAAATTGGGAAGACATACGGAGCTCCTTGGAGACATGGTTGGGACCCTCACTGTCTCTCATCCGAAGGGCTCTAGGAGGCTCTGACCCTGTCCCTGCCTCTCACCTTGACACGCAGACTGTATACCCTCTGTCTAACCCACTTCTCCCTGCCACCCTCCACCACTGCGGCGTTCATCTTCCCAAAGGGAAAATGGGATCACCACTTCCTGCCGGAAGCACGCCAGAGGCTTCAGGGAGCCCTAGATTGCCTGGAGGAACATGCAAGGTACAGAGGTGGCACATGGGAGTTTGTTGAGTGGGCAGATTTATGGATCCTCCTCTCGGTGCCCTCTTTGCAAGCAGAAAAGCTCTAGTTTTGCTTTATTTATATATTGAATTTTATTTGAGGAAAGGATTCTGTGGTTGAAAACCACTAATGGGTAGAGTTCAAGTTTCTTGCCACCGTCCTGCGTGATCTGGTGCAGTAGACAGTGAGGGTTGACCCAATACGTTAAGTGCCACCTTCCATGCCCAGTCTCCCTCGCAGGGAATGGGGTCATATGACACGTGCTTGCCAATGACCTTCTAGTGGAAGTGACTGCTCTCATTCTTGTGCTGAGATAGCTAAGTGCCAGGACACTCCTCCGTCTCTCCTTGTCTCCACCTTGGTGACCTTACAGGCCACTGGGTCAGGATACTGTAGCCAAAATATGGCAAATCATCCACCACTCTGGGTCCCTGCACCATCACGTGCAAGACTGGCCTTCACCTTGACCTATTTTAGACACACAAAATTAGATTACAAGCCAGCTTCTGTAGCAGACATCTCTGGAATTTGGGAGTCTACTTATTACTAGAGAGCAGCCTTCCTCTCCCAGCAATGCAGCTGGCCCTTGTCCATGTGTCATTAGGCAGATGGTTGATGTGTTACTCAGCTGATTACCTGATTCATTCATTCAACAAGAATGATGACAGATGTATGTGAATAGCCTGGTATACATTATGTTGGGTGCTAAGTTTATAAATGTGTAACAGCCATTGCTCCCAACCTCGAGGGGTTACGGTTGGGTCACTTCCTTGCCATAGCTCTCAGCACGCAAGACCCCTTAACTCCCCCCAGGGACCCCACAGCTCAGTCATTCCACGCTATATCTGTTTTCCTGAACTAACCAAAGCATTACATATCTCTGCGCCCTTTCCGATATGCTTTCCTTGACTATGGATTGAAACGTCCCAGAATCTGAACAACTGATACCGTCACCTGGCGAAAACACGCTATAGTCATGGTCCGAATCGTGCGCAGATCTGTTGGATCGTGGGGAAGAAAGTGAGCATGAAGCCCAGCAGAGTCGGCTTGGCCTAAATCAATCTGGCCAACGTGTCCCACGATCTCAGGGAGGAGTGAAATATTCTGTTGTTCATTGTGATGCCTTCATTTCATGGTGCTAAAATCCCAGAGCTTAAGAAACACATACGGAGTGCTGCTGCCTACGATGCTGGGAATGGTCTACATCTACCCTGTCAGATCCAGCAGCCACTAGCCACATGTGGCTCTTAAGAAATGACAACGAGGCTCTTGTGACTGAAGGACTGGAGTTTCACCTTTAATCACTTTTAATTAAATTAAATACCTTCTACCTCTAGAGGGTATTTAGACCTGCTGGTCAAATTTATTTTTTTGTCACCACAGCCTTAATATTAAAAAAAAAATACAACTGTGGAACGCATTTGGAAATAACAAAAGACAGGACGTTGCCAGCTAAATGCTGAGCCTTAATTTTCTCCCCCAGCATTTCCTTCGGGCTTCTTTCGGCTCTGCCGTCCACGAGCTGCAGCTCCGGGCTATCACCCAGGCCACGGGAGCAACACCCACGGTTGCCAGCGTTAAGAGGTCCCCTGAGTAGTCGAGGCCTCTGTTACCAGGCTGTCTTCCAAATCAGCAAAGCAATAAATTCCATGGTCTCATTGGAAGCATTCAAATAAAGATATTTTAAAAATATGTATGCATTCTTTCAACAACAGCAAAAGATATTAGCAGCCCAGTATATGGCAAATACTATTATTCTAGGCCCTTGGAATACATTGGTGAACAAATCAGAGAAAAGATTTCTGACTTTCTGGAGCTTACATTTTGGTAGGGAGACCCAGACAACAAATATAAATAAACATAATAACCAGGGAGTAATACAAATGCTACTTAGAAAGAGGTAGGGCAGGATAGGAAGGGGCACACTGAGATGTTTGAGCAAAGACTAGAAGAAGGTGAAAGAGTTGTATGATTCCTGGTAGGGCACATTGCAGGCCTAACTTCTAATTCCCTGAGAAGCAGACTCTTCAAGCTCCAAGAGCAGGCATAGGAGCTGGCACATGTCTTGAGTGGGTCTGAACCAGAGTCGGGACATCTGCACCTGGAAGGCTTGGATGGGATGGAGGGTGCCTCAGCGAGCCGAACAGATGACCTTGAAAGTCTGGCTCTTCCTAGGTTGATGGCACTCTGTAT
This sequence comes from Prionailurus bengalensis, assembly GCF_016509475.1. Lineage (NCBI taxonomy): Eukaryota > Metazoa > Chordata > Mammalia > Carnivora > Felidae > Prionailurus > Prionailurus bengalensis. Next base: position 131,429,181 of record NC_057354.1, on the reverse strand, counting down.
ATTGAATAACTTCAACTTTTCTCTCCATTTATCTCTTAGCAAAGAGTCTAGTGCAGGAGAACGAACACCCACCACGCTTCTGGTCACCAGGAATCCAGGCTTCCGGTCAACCCCTCACCTCTAGGTATGGAAGGGTCTTTCAAGCTATTACTTTTTTATGCGTCATAAGGTGTTGGTACTCAATGATTTCTAAATGTGCCTTCCACTTCTAACAATCCCTAACTCGCAGAAATATCAGGCACATACAAAGGGTATTAGTTTGCATGGGCTGCTGTAACAAATTGACACCCACTTGGCTGCTGACATGACAGACATTTATTCTCTCACAGTTCTGGAGGCCAGAAGTCCAAGGTCTAGGTGTTGGTGGTTAGGGTGCCTTCTGACCTGTTCCCAGCCTCTCCTCTAGCTTCTGGCAGTTTGCTGGCAATCCTTGGTGGTCCTTGGCTTGTGGAAACATCATGGGGATGCCTGCCTTCATCTTCACATGGGGCTCTCCCGTGTTCGTGTCTGTGTTGGAATTTCTCTTTTTGTATACAGACGTAGTCATATTGGATTAGGGCCCACTCCACCCCAGTATGATCTCATCCTAACTTAATTAATTACATATGCAACAACCTTATTTCCAAATAAGTTCACATCCTGAGGTACTAAGGTTGAGCCTTCACCGTACGAGCTTGGAGGAGACACCGTTTAACCCACAATTTGACACGACGGTAAGACCGAGACCCTCAAAGTCTGCCCCAGAGTCAGATACAAGCAACCTACAGGCTTCCCCTCCCCAAACACCTCCCTCTACACCCTTGGGTGGTCATTCCAAGAGTGATTGTGGAACAGCTTCAAATATGGTGTTGACATGAAAGGCGCCGATTATAATAATTTTTAATGTAAAATATATATATAAAAATTCTTATTTGGATCTCTTTTCTTCTAGAAATGGATGTCTATTTTCAAAATATTGCACTGGCAGCTTCAGCAGAAGCAATCTATCGCCCGCAAAGGAGGAGCTGAGCCAACATATGCGTGCAGATATCAATACAAGTCTGGAGCTACACATAAGCAGAGGGAGTGCTGACAGGGAGCTGGGCAGCCTGCCACTGAGGAGCTCTTTTATAAAAGGCAGTGTTTCGCTTCCCTTACAAAAGACTAAAGGGTTGTGCCTGATATTCATAGAAGCTGGGGCAAAAGAAATCTCTGGTCTATTCTGAGAGTAACTTGCCATTGATATGGATCCAACTAGAGAAATAACAATTCTCTAGTTTTCAGAATTGATCAATGTACTGTGTTCTCACCCTGACATAGGGAATGCAGTGTTTTTCCATCCAGTGTAGAGACCAATAAACAGAAGGCCTAAGCCACTTATTCAAGGGCACACAGCCTTTAAAGGGCAGAGCTGGGATTAGAGATCATTACTTCAGAAGAATTGCCAGGTTCATACTCTTTCCGTCACCTGGACTGGTTCCAGCCTTGACAATGGGGTGTGAAATCTAAAATCCAAGAGGGCAGGGGGGGATTCTCCAAGATCAGTACATTTCTAATTAAGGAAGGCAAAACAAGACACACAACACTCCTTAAAGGCATGAAGACTAAAAATCTCCCACTGTGCAAAACTATGATTATAGGATTAAGAATACCAAAGGGCTCTTGACAGTTTGCTAAGTGTTTTCACACTTAAGATCTCATTAAGCCTCGGAAGTTGATGGCATGGTTCCTTGTTTTAGGACAAGGAAACCGAGGCCCAGGTTGGTAAATGACAAATTTAACAGGTCACTGTCAGGATGTGGTCAAGTGGAATTTCAGCTTGTATTTAAAATAAATTCAAATATTAATTAACCTAACATACTTTTCTCCCTTACTATTTTTCTGCTTTAATCTTGGGCCTTTAGTGGTGCAGGCAGGCCAATGGGGAAAGTATATGATGACCTATCATTGCCTTCTCCTTGCTCATGGGCCTTCTGGTGAATTCCCTTCCCACCATGCCGCTCCTGTGCTGGCTGCAAGCTTTTGGTTTGGCCTTGGGGGGAGAGGGGTGGGCAGCAGGGCTTGTTGGGGGTTAGGGGGTAGTCCTCTTCTCTGCTTTGCTCCATTTCTCTCTAATCTCTTAGCTTTGGTCAAGAGACAATCCCACCTCATCTCTGAGCAACCCACATCATCTGGCCTGGCTGCCTTCAGTGTCCCTTGACACTCAGCCTCCCTACTTGATGGGAACAGGGGTGTGGCTGGTGGCAAGGACACCAGACTCACTCATTTCGATCCATCGTCAAGCTTTGCCTGGACAATGCCTTCCTTCGGGAGTCAGATCTACACTTCCAAAGGCGAATAGATACGAAGATGGAAGGAGTGTCCTAGTCCTTCAGTGGGCCCCCTCTAAGGCTGACCTTGATCTATGTCTCTATCTACGTCTCTATATGACTCACACACATCGGTGATTCTGCTTTTTCCTTGAGCTGTGGACACTTGGAGACCATGGAACCATGTCCCTCATTCAGTTTTGAATGCACAGCATCTAACACTAATAGATGTTTGGGGATTTGGGGATTTTTTTTTTTTAAGAGAATGAATGAACGGATCTCTAACTGAAAGTGGATTTCTGTGACGACCTGCTGAATGCATGCTGCAAGACATCTTTTGACGTGAAAAGCAGAGTAAAATACCGCACAATAATATAGCGCACAGAGCAGTATACTAACAGTCAGGAATTCTGGGTTTTTGGCTGAGGTCTGCGGGACTCTTGGGATAAATCCATCTTAGAATTTACTGGCAGGGAAAAAATGCTTCTCCTCCAAAAAATTGTTTTTATTTTTTCCTTTTTCAAGATAATAAAACGTATTAAATCCATCCTATTTCTTTTGTAGTTTGGCCCCGTTCTCAAGTATGGTGTTACAATTAATGCAAAAAGGTAGTCTATTTTAGGGCATGAGAGTGAGGAGAGAATTCAGCTTCCTGTTCCCCATGAAGGGCCCTTGATCTTCTTTGCATGACAAGGAATCTGTTTATAATATTATTTATTTTTAATTTTAGGCTAAAGTTTTTTTGAAAGGCAACTTCTAATAACCTCAGCCTACGAATGCTTATTCAAGTTCTAAATGAGAAAATCATTTCAATTCAACCATTTAAATGTCAATGACACCTAAATGTGTTCTAGATGATTCTGGGAACAATTCATAGATGATCTGGTGGCCATTTCATTGACTTGAGCTCTGTCCCATCAGGATCTTAAACTCACAGTCTCAGGGCTGGGAAAGCCAACCTATACAACCCTAATGTCTCATACATTGGTTTGGATCATTCTGATGCCAGGACATGTACCACCTCCGGGGGCCTCTAGTCTATAGGTGGGCATAGATTGTACCTTAGGTTGATCCATTCTTTCTATGTCTCCAGGCTATTGGTTAGCAGTTGATGTTAATGCTTACCAGCCTGCAGAATACTCTTCTATATCGACTACATGGACCCTTTGTGAGTCTGTCCCGGCCTCCTACAGTTAGATTTAACATGTGCTTAACTATCAACCTTATACAAGATGATTTTGAATTCATTCTACAGCCTAATTTCTCTGACTCAATGTATTTCAATTTGTCTCTGGCATTGGGCACGGTGATTATTGCGTATTTTTATTCTACGGTTTTCCAAGTTAGCCAATTATAGATTCAGAATTACTGAGCTAGGTTCATAGTGGGAAAAACTTATGGTAGAACCCATCAATTATTGGAGAGGAAGCTGAGACCCAGGGAAGGAAGGTAACACATGAGAGGTCACCCAGCAAGTCAGAGGTCGTGCTAGGGGAGAAGCGTGAGCACTGTGTTTCATGCTTTTCCAGTTACAACCCATTTCCTGCCAGGGACTTAGGGAAGCTTCCTCTATTGTGCTCCAGAAATCAATGTCTGTGTCTTCTCACATAGGTCACTTAATTCCTTCCGTTTTCATAGACACATGTATCCTCCAACTGGTACTTACTGAGCATCAGGTTCTGAGTGGGGATCATAGTCAGATGTTATCTCGCTTAACTTGACAACATCCCTACCGATTCAGCATCTTGTCCCCACTTTACTAATGAGGGAACTGGAATTTGGGGAGGGGAAAAAAAAGGCATTCCTCAAATCATGCAGTCAGGAAATGGCACATGTGTAAGTAATTCAAATCCAGGTCTGTCTTCTGCTCAAGTTGATGCCTGTTCAAGGCCAGAGATCATGGCCTCACTTCCTACATGATGCATAGCACCTGCTGTTAGGCCTTCGGTTCTTATTCTTCTAAATTCAGAGGCAGCACAATGGAATTAAGCCAGGAATGCCAATCGAGGGTGCAAGATGTCGGGACGACGGTTACCCCGAGAAGGTGATAGTGACTGGGAGGGGACGGGAGAAGCTTCTGGCTGCTAGTAATGTTTGTTTCGAGTCTTGTGACAATTCATTGCACTGCTATTTAGGATTTGCGTAGCTTTTCTCTGTATTTATTTACACTTTCACTTCAAAAGGTAGAGTAAAAATCCAAAAGGTGTATTTGTTTGGATTTGAAACATATGGCCCCTCTATCATTCTTTCCACCTAAATGTACAATGGATACAGTCAAAGGTGTTCATCTTCTTGGGTTTTTAAACACTCCTTGCCCATCCGATCGCTCCCTCTTCTGCTCTGGTGGGCAGGGGCCAAGTCGGGCCCTTTGCTGGTGATGGTCCCCCTCCAGTCCCTCCCTAGTGCCCCTGACCTTTACATGCCTGCCCCTCGGGCCCCTCCTGCACCTTCTTTGGCCTCAGAGATGTTTACAGGCAGAGGCTCTTTCTGCTACATGGAACCCTAGGTCTCCTTGGGTTGACACCTTCATCCCCCACGATCTTCTGCAGGGCACAGCAAGGGACAGGCCTAGCCCCAGAGGGTCAACCCAAGCCCAGCCTCTCCCCCCCCCCCCCTGCAGCCTCTGGCTTCTCAGAGCAGGAGGTACCAGGGCGCCTCAGTTTCTGCCCAGATGCACCCTCTTGGCCGAGCCAGTCCAGCCGTGGGCGGGGAGTCTCAGGGCCAAAGGGGATTGGATTCTAACGTTCTGTTGGAACTTGGACACGTCACTGGGATTCTCTGTTCACTTTCTATGCTGAAATTACCCATCTCGGTACCTGCTCACGAGACCTTCAGGAATGCAGGGAGTGTGAAAGGTTTAGAAACAGCAACGCCGATGGCAGCAATAAAGGGGCAGGAACAGGCGCCCAGTGCTTACTGACTGAATGAGGCCCATGCACGTCACCCCCCACGTTGCTGGCGGGGGGCTGAAAGCCACTCTCCAAAAGAGAGCCACCGCCCTCAAGGACTTACCGGTTTCCGGGAAAAAAAAGAACCCCAAAACCAGACAGCTAACCAATCAGCTGTGCAAAACGTCTGCGTTCTGATCCTATTTTGCAGCCAAAACTCATTTCATTTCACAGCGTCTATTGGATTTATTTTTATAACCACCCCTTTGGGTACGTGTTATTGACACTCCCCTTTCAACAGAGCAGACAGAGTTCTCCCAAGACGACATCTTTTGCTGGAGCTGATAAAGGGCCGAGTCAGCATTGGAACCCCAGATTTTTGTTGTTGTTGTTGTCGCTGTTTGTTGGTTCACAAAGCCTTTCTTTGTTATTGGCATCACAGATGTCTATGCCTTTCCATCCGGGGCACTGCCTATGAGGGTAACGCAATGTTTCTAAGCAGAACCCTTCCCCGTTGTGCGTGCCCTTCCTTCCAAGCTGTGGCACCTTTCTGCATGCTGTGAGGCCGGCAAGGTGATTTGATTATTATTGAATTATTTCCCTGGCAAAGACTGTGTGCTTCACTGATACCAAAGTAATGCCTCGCTTCTCTATTTTTGTGCTTTTTTTTGGTGCCCTCAAATGGCTTTTGGTCTTACCACTGAATCATAACAGGATCCCCTTGACGATATTTTCAATCCCATGTGTGAATATTAATAACACACCCAACGGACTAGAGTGGGGTGGGCATGCACAGCTCTGTCCCACCCGTGACCACCAGCACCACGGCCACCGCCAGGCTCCCAGCAACCTTGACAAGCTTTCCGACTTCAAAGATGGGAAAACATGAAAAATGTCGGACTTAGGATGTACGAAATAAAGCATATTTTTTTCCCCTAAAAAGTCCGCGTTTTCAGGCTAGCCTATGGGATCCTTTCAAAGACGGGGTCTTACCTACATTCGTGTGCGTGTCTAGGAAGCTGAAAGAAAATACCAGGAAGCAAATATTTATTAGGCGCCCACAATACGCCGGGTATGAGGTTCTCACTGTCACATGTGTCTTTTGGTTGGATCATCCCCATAGCCCAAGGATGATCATCCCAAATAGCCCAGCTACTTGCCCGTTCCATGAAGCATTTTTAAAAACCCTAGTGGTACATCTAACACACCGCAAGACACATAAGGGGCCCACAATCAACGTGTGCTTGTGAAGTGAATGAATATGTAGAGATCGCACAACTTGGTCACAGTCAGGCAGCGAGTTAACATTGACCCCCAAACTGCTCTTGGCTTGTCTGACTCAAAGCCTATGCATCTGTAGTGCTATGCAAAGTGCTATGTTTGCCCATCTCCCAGTAGGTGACCACATGGTCTGGCAATGAATGGGAGCCACAAATGTTTACTAAGTGAATTAGAGAGTTGAAGGCAAAAAGTGGGGAAAGAAGGAAGGAAGGAAGGAAGGACAAAGAAGAGAGAGAAGAGGAAAGGGAAAATGGAAAATAAAAAGCATACAAGGAAGAAGCTGTCAGCGATGGCTAAATATTAAGTAACTTGATTGGAAAGACACGGTGTTTATAAAGCCAATGGTGGCTTCCCCCCCCCCATATTTCACTAGCTTCACAGTGATCCCAGAAAGTTCTCGAAACGTCACATTTTGAAGACACAAAACAGCTCTGCAATGCTATTTGTTCTCAGATCCTTGACCAACAGAGGATTCGTGAGTAATGCATTTGCTCAAGGCGAGCTGAGGAAATTAATACCCAAGAAAGCATCTCACTGGTCAGCTCTGTGAGAGGTTGAACCACCCAGGATTGTATATGTGGCATACATTTGAGCTGATAACTTATTAAGCATTTTGTGGTGAGACTACCAGGCATAATTTATCCCAACCCACTGAATACTCAGACTCGAGCAGTAACCCCAGAGAACAGATGGGAATGCTCCATTCGGGAGGAAAGACTAGTTTTGGGCATTTTAATCAAGATCCAGGAAAACAGGGTACAGGTGAGGGGGAGACTGTTTTCATAGGCAAGCATTTTCTTTCTCCTTAATCTCCTTATCATTCTTATCCTTGGTATTGAAAGCAGAAGGAATATTAAAACAGGGGACAGGGGAACTGGGTTCTACTCTGGAGCTTGCCCAGGCAAAGAGTCTCAGTGACCAAACTCTAGCCAGGCTCCTCTGACCCCTCTGCCCCACTCAATGTCTAGACTTCACCCTTGACCTGTAAAGACGTGAACAAACACACACATAGTCTCTAACAGTTCCATGCTGCATCCCTAGCATGATGCTACCTCCCCCCGCCCCCCCAAAGTGCCTTCCTGGGACACTCAAGGCTGCTAAGAGAATAGACTGTGTGTTCCAGCCGAAGACTGGGTCCCCGACTCCCAGCCTCTGTGGTGGGGAAGGAGCCTAAGCATCAGTTAGGATCCCAGATGAGTTTCACATGGACCAACCCTCTCCTTCCTGCTTTTTGTAATTCTTGCCTTTCCTGACTCTACTGAGCCCTGCTCACCCTCTCCCTAGTTCCTCATTATGCCTTCAAGACACCCAGACACCTCTAGGCAAATAGAACTTGACTTCAGTTCATGCTGGACACTCATATCTTGCCCATTTCAATAGTCATTACTGATTAGCATCTGTCCTTATGAACTTACCTAGTGTCTGGCTTTGTTTGCCTTTGACACTGCATACCTGCCACATGACCTTGGATGAAATGCATCACTCTTCTTGGTCCCCTTAAAACGGAGGATGCCCCCGTGCCTGGGCGGCTCAGTCAGTTGAGCATCCGGCTTCAGCTCAGGTCATGATATCGCAGTTCGTGAGTTCGAGCCCCGCGTCAGGCTCTGTGCTGACGGCTCGGAGCCCGGTGCCTGCTTCGGATTCTGTGTCTCCCTCTCTCTCTGCTCCTCCCCTGCTCATGCTCTGTCTCTCATTCTCTCAAAAATAAACATTGAAAAAAATGTTTAAACAAGAAAAATTTTAAAAATCAAGGGTGCCCTTCGTTTTGATGATTTTTGCTATTACAAAAATGCCGTCCCGAGCGACTACCTACGTGGATTTTTGCATCTATTTTGTGCTTTTGCAAATAATAAATTTCAAAGATTCGAATGGCTAGTTTCAAGCCCAATTTAAATTGTGCTGCAGACCCGACTCAGCAATGTGCCACACCAGGGAGTTGTAGGGACGCTCAATTGTCTTTCACGCTCACCAACATCAAGTCTTACTAAGAAAAACAACACAACACATTCAACGTACTAGGAGCAGATTTTATTTTACTGATAGGTTATTACTCATTTCTTTGATCGCTAGCAAGGTTAGCATTTGTATTTGCATTTGTCATCTGCAAATCTTGTCTTGGAAACTGCTTTTTGTAGACTTTGCACGCTCTGCGGCGGGGATAGGGTGCGGATGTTCATTTTTTCTTATAGATCCAATGTCTTTGTAACTGATAAGGATATAAAATATTGCTGTTTGCTGGAGGTTTTTTGCCATATTTTCATTTTTTTATTGTTTAAGGTGTTTTGTTTATAATATCTAAGGAAATATATTTTTAGGACAGAAGTCAAGTTCCCTGAAGCCATGGAAATATATCACTTCCCACCAGAAATACATTCTTTTGGTATTAGCACAGAGCTTTTAAAACAACAAACATAGGATTCACACCAGAATTGTCCTTAATTTTTTTCAGCAAAGCCCTGTTCTCAGCTCATAAAAGCAAAACCTGAAATCTCCATTAGTTTCATCCTAGATAGTTCTTTAAACAAAGCAAAGTTTCCAAAGAACGTGCAAAAATCACTTTAAAAATGGTTTTTCTAGTCCTTCCTCCTATGGTAACCACTGTGAAGTCAGAACTTTTTTTCATGAAAGAATATCACTGTTCCAGGAGGGCTTAACAGGAGGTAACTGCAGGAACAGAGTCTCTCCCAAAATTGGAAAAAAACCACTAGGGATGAAAGCCTTTGGTGGAATCCACGAAGCAACTGTGTCTAGAACTGGGATCCCAGACCCTGAATCTTCTGGCATCACTGATCGTCTTTGTTTGCCTTGAGTCATTTTAAGCCTTTAGGAACGTCGGTCTGCTTATGTGTCCCCTGTTTTGTTGGTACCTGGAATAACCGTGCGCCCTCCTTCCCTGTCACCAGCCGTCACACCTGCCCCTGGGCCCTTTGGCCTGGGCCCCATCAAACACATGTCCTTATGTCTTTACTATTCAGGGTTTTTTTTTTAACTTTTTAACCTTTATTTATTTTTGAGACAGAGCACATAGAATCCAAAGCAGGCTCCAGGCTCTGAGCTGTCAGCACAGAGCCCGACGCGGGGCTCAAACTCATGAACCGTGAGATCATGACCTGAGCCGAAGTCGGAGGCTCAACCGACTGAGCCACCCAGGCGCCCTTTTACTATTCAGTTTTAAGGCGGAGCCACGGCCTAACCATGCCCTGCCTGGCACCCAACTGGCCCATCTTTCCTGCTGCTGACCTGATGTCTCCTCTTCCCGTAAAAGAGAAAATAAGAGTCATGCATCACATCCCACTGAGCTGTAGCTACTGCTAACATTCTGAAGCCTTCCTCTCTACCATTTTGTCGATGCGTATGCGACCATATTCGGTACGCTACTGTTTCTCACTTTTTCATTTAAAATTATGTGGCCATCATTCCCGCAAGTGGTAATTCTGAGTGGTTCTACGATAATCAATCCAACTGCTCGTCAACAGACAGAAATGTGGGCTGCTTTTTAGTTTTCCTGAATTTGGGGACAGTGGAGCACTCCTGGCTTGATCGCCTTGCAATTCCTTTCTCAACGCAGATTCCTAGAAGAACGGACACTGTATGAAAATATATGTGACTATGCAGACCACTCAGCATACGTATTAGAAACCATGGAAAATAGAGCTCAACATGGGTTTTTGTTGTTGTTACTTTGAAATCTCTACGTTGAGGAGGGGAGAGTGTTTGAGGGCGCAGTGATACTCTGGCTTGTGTTTCTGAGAATGTGTATCAGTATTTTCAATTTCTAGAAAGAATAATCATTACCTTATTTCATTTCGTAAGACATTAAAGGGAAAACACAACGGGAAAGTAGGAGCACAGTTTCTAACCAATGTCCAGAGGCTCCACCGTGAGGCGTTTCCATGTAGCCCTTAAGTTCTAGGCCTTTCTGCTCTTAGAAGTGACAGGAGGTCCCCCACTCTGAAAACCAAGGAAGAGAAAGTTCTGTCTTCAGCTGAGGGGAGAGTGGAGCTTGCATGGTGGGCTGACAGGACAGCTGATGGAGGTCTGACTGATAAGACTAGAGAGCAAAGTCCCTGTGTGCAGGGAGAAGAGATTGCCCGAGGTGCTATCTGCTTCTGGACAGGCACTCGGGGCGGGGGGTGGGGGGGCACGTCTTGGGGGAAAGATAATCTGGGAGTGGAGGTAAAAGCTGTCTTCGCCGTTGATTGGTAAGAACTCAATAGCCTCAGATCTTCTTGGGTTTCCAAACAGGACTTTTCACCACGCACTGCCCACGACCTTCATCTAAAAAGTACAAGGGATTGGTACATTTTCTTGTGTAAAATATGCACCTATTGACAAACCGGTCCCAGCCCCCTATTTCCATTGTACCTCCTGCTCCCGCTTCCCCTGCTTTCTGTCTCCCACCAAAGCGCCCTACTGTGCTCCGTTCCGTGGATTTACCAAGCACGCGAGTTCGCGTCTCTGTGCATTTGCTTGATGCCCAGAAGGCCTCTCTTCCCCCCCTGGACGTCTGGAATCCCACCTGCACTTCCAAGCTCCCGAACCACTTTCTTTCTTACTGTTTACACGGAACCAATCATCCTCCTCACGGCCTTCTGACACCACAGCAACTGCTTCACCGCCTCAGAGTTCGTGGTCTTGTCTTCCTCGCTGGGCTGTGGGCTCCTTGAGGGCAGGTTCTCTCTGTGTCCTGACATGATCCATAATTCCAGGGCCGAGATGAAGACCCTGAAAACATGGAAAACAAAAACATAAATATTTATCGAGGGAAGGAAGGAGACTGAGTGACAGAAAGATGTTATGAACTCAACGTCTGTCATCCCCAAATCCATGTGCCAAAGCCCTAAGTGCCATTTTGAAGGCATTTGGAGGTGAGGCCTTTGGAAGGTAATTCGGTTTAGATGAGTCGTGAGGGTAGGACCCCCCACGATGGGCTCGGTGTCCTTCTAAGAAGAGGAACAGTGACCAGGGCTTGTTTATGTCCCCTCCCCCCGCCCCGTGAGGCTAGAGTTGAGGCAGATGTCTGCAAGCAGGAAGAGGGCTCGCACCGGGAACCAGATCTGCCAGCACCTTGATCTTGGACTTCCTCTCCTCCAGAACTGTGAGAAAGAAATGTGTGTTGTTTCAGCCACCCACTCTACGGTATCTTGTTAGAGCAGCCGGAGTAGACTAACACAGAAGGGAAGAAGTAACGCAGAGAGAGAGGAAAAAAAAAATAAATCTAATAAAATGTTTACTGTGTTAAATTTAAGCTGCTACATTGAAAGTATAAGCGTGTTTGAATTTGGTGTCTAAGACCTGGAGTTATACAAATGTGTGAAAAATCTCTTAACTGAAGATCAATTTAACTCTCTGGCACATGGCCAAGAATCTGAAGGAAGTAGAAAAGGCCTATGAATAGCACACATAAATATATGAGATCTGTGCACAAGAGCCCAGGCATTAAGAGAGGTTTCCCTCCTCTCACGACCTCACTCAGCAGCAGCTCTTTCTGAGTTATTTACGTCTTTGTGTGCTTACTGCCCTGAGAAGTTGAGATGCTGTGTGTTTCCAAGAGTGTATATATCTATGTATGTATATATATGCATATGTATATGTGTGTGTGTGTATATATATATATATATATGCATTAAAATGTTATTTGAATCGTTTACATAAATGGTGGGGGATACCATTTCATTTAGGATAGGCACTCCAGTTCACACAAGCACCAGTAGATGAAGGGAGATTAAAAGAAACACACCATTCGAGAGGGTGCCAATCTCTGTCTCCAAAGCCACCTGCAAATAGTTTTGCTCTAGAACCCTGGGACATTTCATGACTCTTTCACTCTCGGAGGAGCGCCAAGCGGCCACTCCTCTTCACGAATGTGCGATGGCAAATATCAAATGTGGAGGTGACAGAAGGGAAACGTCATTCAACAAAGTCACCTTGGGCAGATATCTAGTTGGACGTCCATGCAGACTCCTGCTGAAGCCCCAGCTCAGGTGGAGGACTTCGCTCCCCCGTGGGATCCTGTCTTCCCCTTCGAGGGTGCCCTTCTCTCACTTGTCCGCTTTGCAAAAATGAACACCAAGAAACACTCTTGTCATTGAGATGACATTATTAGGAAATGAGTGTGGCGTTCTAAGAGTTGGATGTTTGGCCCGTACACGTTCGTCCCTAATTTTAATTTATCCATTTATATTTTGGGTTCTGAAGGAACACAAGACAACGGAGTCAAAGACTCCTCATCTTTTCTCACCTGTCACCCACTTTTTAGAGGCATCTGTTGGTATCTCCACTTGGGTGTCTTTGCAGAGGTGCTTGATTCTAGTACAAGGATATGCTTGTACATATGTGTGTATACGTGTGTGGGGGGGGAGCGCTCGGGGGGCTCATTTGGTTAAGTGTCTGGCTTCGGCTCAGGTCATGATCTCCCGGCTCGTGAGCCCGTGTAGGGCTCTATGCTGACAGCTCAGAGCCTGGAACCTGCTTTGTATTCTGTGTCTCTCTCTCCTCTCTCTCTCTCTGCCCCCGCCGCCCCCTCCCCCCGGCCACTAGCACTCTCTCTCTCTCTCAAAACTAAGTAAACTTAAAAAAATTTTTTTAAATGTGTGTTTCCTTGTTGGTGTGTAGAATATGATATATGTCATATTTGCATGATATATATGACATATTTACCTGTATGCTGTATTTGTCATACATGCATGCACGTGGCCGGGATTTGGGGCTACTTTTCTATACACATGGTAGCCATCACATACATTTTCCTGCAGTCAACCTTTTCATTTGATAGCATAGCTCTGAGAAACATCCGTATCGATATACAATGAAATTATTCATTCTTTGCTGCGGATGCTGAGCATTTCAATGTGTCGAATATTGCTTCTACGGGTCCATATCCACGTACGTTTTGGCTATTTCTAATCTCTCATCATTGTAAGCAATGCTCCAGGGAATAATTCTAAATATACTTCATTCTGTACCTACGCTGGTTGAGCTTAGCTGTAAAATATTTTTCGAGAGCAGAAATTGCTGAATCATAGGCTAGGTGCGTCCGTAGGGTTGTTCTCTGAGATTCTTTTCATTTTACTTACTTGGTGACTAGCTAATGCCCGAGTGTACAGCATTCCAACAGAACGAAAGAAGAAAGAGTGAAAAGGAATCTTTCGTGCATGCTTTTCTCCAAGCAACCAATTCTTCATCCCTTAAGAAAGTTCACAATTCGCATGCGGGATGTATTTGTTTCCAGTGGTATTCGGAGCATGTATCAATGTGTGTCTACACGCAGAGATATACATGTGGATACGTGTGCGTTGCGTGTACATGTGTATATTCCACTGCATGTGTGTTTTCAATGTTTTACTGCACGAGTTCAGCGAGCTCATGGCGGGATACTGGTCATAGACTGGCGTCAGGCGTCCGTTCCCCCATTTACCTTGGGGACCTGCTTCCTTATTGTCTCATCCCTTGTCTCCATTACATTTGAGGATGGCAAGGCTGGTGATCACATAAAATATAAACTGTCTTGTGTTTGGCGGAATGATGATTTGGTAACACGTATTAATATTGAAAACGCGCTCGCTTTTGGTATGGCAATGCTACTATTTAGGAAAGTTACCTCACGTCAACACTTGCACGTGTGTCCCAGGATCCCCTGGAGAAGAACAGGCGTTGCAACATCGTTCTCAAAAGTAAACAGCAAACAAACAGAACCTGAAATAAAATAAGGCGTTGATCAATATGGGACCGCTTAAATGAGTTATGGCGCATCCCAGAAAACTATGGAATCTTTACAAAAAAAAAAGAACCTTTGGGGTGCCTGGCTGGCTCAGTCGGTAGAGGATGCGACTCTTGATTTCAGGGTTGTAGGTTCGAGCCCCACGTTGGGTGTAGAGACTACTTTAAAAAATTGTAAAAACAGGAAATCTTAGGGTGCCTGGGTGGTCCAGTCAGATAAGCAACCGACTCTTGATTTCGGCTCAGGTCATGATCTCAGAGTCATGAGATCGAGTCCGGAGTCGGGCTTTGTGTTGAGTGTGGAGCCTGCTTGAGATTCTCTCTCTTCTTCTGCCCCTCCCCAGATAATGCATGTGTGCATGCCATGTGCGCGTGCACTCTCTCTCTCTCTCTCAAAACAAAAACAAAAACAAAAACAAAAACAAAAACAAAAACCTCTTAGTGTGATCATACCAACAGATCTCCAAAAGTGGCAAGATGTAGAACAGTGTGTATAGCAGGAATGTAGATCATTTTCAATGGTAGTAATCTTTGAAGAGAGGGAAAGCGTGGGTATGGAGGGGCTTTTACTCTTCCTTTCGAAATTTCTGTGTCATAAATATATATTCTTACCTATGCACATATATATAACCTTAGAGGAGAACTAAGGAGCCATTTTTGGTTTCGGTTTTGCTTTGACTTCCCCGTAATTAAGAGATGCATTTAAAGTGAAAACAAATGAATCATAAATATGGGAGAAGAACAGAGTGACCAGATCTTAAAGATACAGTACACTTTTTTCACCCACCGGTGGCTTCCTGTGTCTTTCCTTGGGTTGGTTATATCAGAGAACTGCATTGGGAGTGACATCAAAATACGGATTTCGAGACTCACTTCTGGAGATTCTGATCTGGTACGGCTGAGGTGGAGCTCGATGTGCACAAAAGAAACGAAAGATGACAGGACAAAATTTCGATGCCCAGCTTCATGTGGGAACCACTGGCCATGTCAAATATGGTGGCTCCATTCACTGCCCCCCCCAAGTAAGTTTCAGAGCTGAAGTTACAACTCCAAGTTACCAGGTGTATCCTATGTATTCACCTTGTTTGCATTGTCTCAGTGCCTTTGAGGGATTGTGCAGAATAGTGGAAAACACGTGGGCTTTGAAGGCAGAATGAAGTAGATTTGAACTGTGACCCTAAAAGGCACTCGCTGAATCATGCTCGGAAATTACGTAACCCCTCTGAGCTCTTAGACTTACCTAACAAGGCTAGTATGAGAATTGGAGCCCCTACGTAGACAACACTAGACAAAGGGATACAGGAGTACTCGGTCGGTGGTAGCTGTTGTTATTTATAGAGTCGGACACAACGCCGCTGGGTCACCTTTCTGTGATTTTAAATGCTAGCCTGTGACAGGTGTAGGCAGTAAAATTAGCTGTGTCTCAAATATACTTAAGTAGACGTGGAAAAACAGTAACTGAGGGGCAGAGCCGGGGTTCTCGGGCACTTCAACCCTTTCGGAATGGCTTTCGGAAAGCTACCTGTCGTTTAGGGAACCTTTAAATACATTCATCCCAAACACCTCATGATTTCATCTGGAGGGCCAGAAGCGAACATAGCCTCCAGGGGTGGGGAATTGGTCATCAGTCACGGCAACTCGAAATCAGAGACGCAGAAGTCATTTTAGCTCCCCTCCAGCCTAGGTCTTGGGTTCCGGGAAGCACTCAGGCACATTTTGGAGACCCTAATTTAAATACTCCAAGGTCTCTGTCACGATACAGATTCCAGAGCGTGAGAGCTGGAAGACACGCCAGGGAGTAACCTACTTATTACTTCCTTCCTGAATTTCTGCACCCACGAACATACCTCCAGCTGCCGACGATGTAGCGCCCGCCGTGCCCCAGGTATTGTGCAAATCACTTCATGAGGGTAATCTGGGATCCTTCAGCCACCGTCAAGGAGGGATCCCTGCCTCAGTTTACATTTGAAGAAGTGCAATCCGGTGAGGCTAAGGAACTTGCCTGAGGTGGCCTCATGCACAAAGGGGGAGTTGTGTTGGATGCCAGGCACGTCGGGGTGCAGAACTCATAAACTCTCGCTAGACCCCATTAAGTGCCCCATATGCTGAAGGTGGTACCCACCGAACGGCACCGTGTTGTGGCCAGCGCCCTTGCCGCTTGCAAAGGATAAGGGGCAACTCGGGAGATCCTCTCCTTCTGGCTTTCCAGGGGGAGGGCTGTGTGGCTGGGGCCGGTGCCTCAGTAGAGCCTCCCTGCTCTTAGGGTTTCAAGGAACTAGGACTCGCCCCATCCCTTACGCAGTGGAAGCCGAAAGACGGTTGGGAGTCGGCGGGGAAGACCTGGCGCTCCTCCTGGCCCCTTCGTGTTCTGATCTCATTCCTCTCAAGTCGAGCCAAGGATTATTTTATGGTCTCCTATTGTGGCTCCTTCCACAGCTGCCTGTATCGGATGAGAAATTCACCCTTTTATTTCTTCCAAACGCTTCCCCTGCGAAAAGCACGCCCATCGGATGGTTTGGAACGGGTGATAGAGTCGACAGACTATTCTCTGCTCCCTGCCCCCATCTCTGGGACGATTTAGCTTCCCAGCCCTTGGCCGCAGCTCCTGGCTCCTGGCCTCCATCTAGAGCTCCACCTGTCCTGATTCCTCTGCACTCTGTGCCAGCACCATGAAGCCCCCTAAACGCGAGGATTCGGGGAGACCCCACTTTGCCTGGCAGGGAGCACTGTGCCCAGAGCGGGGCAGAGAAGGCAGAAGCTGGTGGGAGGGGCCACGACCTGCTCTCGGGTGTCTTTGGACGCTGAGCCAATGCATCGATGCTTCATCCGGAAAAGCAGAGAGCTGCTGGAGGGCACTCACAGAGCAGAGAGTCCAAGTTCACTCTGGTGGCTGCTAGGCACCTTGTAAGCACGCTGGGGGGACGCTGTGACCACATCACCTGCTCCTTCCTCTCCCTGCGGGCCGGCTTGCAGCCCTTCTTGGGCAGCGAGAGGGCCCTCCAGCGACTGCGCAGACCATCCTCAAAATGCAAACCTGGTTCAGTCTCACGTGCCAGGCGGGAGGGAGATGACTACTGTGAGCTCTTCCAAGCAGGGGACCATCAACTCTCAGGAAGGGGGCCCGTGTTGTCTTTGGAAATCAGGGGGGGGGGCCGGTTTGCACGTCTCTATCTTCTGCGCGACCTCACTCCCTCCCCGCAGCAGCCCCCACTGTCTCCCGCCCCGCCACCCTGGCTTCTGTTTCGGCCCTGGGCCCTCAGGGAGAGGAGAGCAGTCCGTCTCACCTAGGCCTCTGCCGGCCAAACAGCAGGCTCCTGTCTGCAGGTTTAATGAGGAAAGCCCAAGTCAGGAAGGCTGGGGCCGAGGTTTTATGGAGGCTCTGGGCCAAATGGCTTAGCCAGGAATTCAACCAGCGCTGCCCTCTACCCCCTGGGAGCCGCAAAACGCGAACAGTGCTGGTAAAACGGAGAGCAATTTCCCAAGCAGGAGACGGGAGCTTTTAACGAGCTGGAGTGAGCCTGCCCTGGTCCTCCGTGGTCCTCCGGGCTGCCTAATTAGATTGCCAGTTGCAAAGAGCCCTTTGACGGCCCAGAGACAGGGAGAGGGTATAAGCTCTGAGGAGAAGAAGCCAGGACAGTAATGACCAAGCCATCGGATGGGGCCTGGCGCACTTAGGAAGGTTTCTCTTCCTTTCTCTTCTCCCTTCCTCCAGGTCATGCCTCAAATCCCGCTAATGCACGGTTTTCGATATTTCAGAGAAGGAAGCAATGGTCAAGCGAAGCATGCAAATTTCCTTGGAGGGAGCTGGGTTACGCTCTGGATTCGGCATCCATTTATTCATTCGTGCATGTTTTTTACACTGACCCAGTGAGAGCCTGTGCAAGTGTTCGGGAGACAGAGATGACTTCATTTAACGTTTTCAGAAAGAGAAGAAATTCAAACACTCAAAGAACTGCCAAATAATTGGGAAAGTGACCACAAGGAAGCCGTGGGTAAGGTGAAATCAGTCACGAGGGCCTTGGGGGAGCTAAATTGGAAGAAGGGGCATTTGATTGGGTTTTATGAAATAGATCACTTTTTTTTTAAGCTTCTTTATTTACTTTGAGAGAGAGAGAGAGAGAGAGTGCAAGTCGGGGAGGAGCAGAGAGAGAGGGAGAGAGAGAATAGCAAGCAGGCTACGCGCTCAGTGCAGAGCCCGCCTCGGGGCTCGAACACACGAACTGCGAGATCACGACCTGAGCCGAAATCAAGAGTCGGGCGCTCAACTGACTGAGCCCCCCCCCCCCCAGGCGCCCCAGATCACTTAAAACACAAACATAAATAGCAAGGTAAGTGATAATGAGTTAACTTAAAAAGATAGAGTGGATGTTTCAGAACGTTGGAATGATAGGGGCATAGGGTCTATGTTTGCCAAAAGAGCACATACAAGTAATTCCAAATGATGGAGATAAGAACACTGACCTGGGGGCGCCTGGGTGGCGCAGTCGGTTAAGCATCCGACCTCAGCCAGGTCACGATCTCGCGGTCCGTGAGTTCGAGCCCCGCGTCAGGCTCTGGGCTGATGGCTCGGAGCCTGGAGCCTGTTTCCGATTCTGTGTCTCCCTCTCTCTCTGCCTCTCCCCCATTCATGCCCAAAAATAAATAAAAAACGTTGAAAAAAAAAATTTAAGAACACTGACCTGAAAGTCACCCAAAGGTTATGCAAGAGACTGTGCCCACGTCCTCACTGCCATCAAGGGGGCACAGAGGAAGTGCCTCTCTACTTTCACTTCTGGCTCCTAAGCTTGGAGCTACTTGGTACAACTTTTAAGACGGGATCTACAATAGACTAAATGTTTATGTCCTCAAACTCATATTTTGAAGAACTTACCCTCAGTGTGGCCCTATTTGGAGACGGGGGCCTCTAAGGAAGTGACTCGGGTTGAATGAGGTCATCGGGCGGTGGCGGGTCGGGGGGGGGGCCCTGATCTGATGGGATTAGTGTCCTTAGGAGGAGAGACACCAGAGAACTGGCTCCTGCTCGTCCCTTGTGCATGCACCGAGGACAGTCCCCTGGAGGACTTGCTGTGTGCGAGTCAGAAAGAGGTTCCTCACCAGAAGCCGGATCAGCTGGAATCTTTACCTTGGATTTCCAGCCTCAAGAACTGCAAGAAAATATATTTTCTGGCTGTTGTTGTTTGGTCGTTTTACGTTTCTGTTGCTTAAGTCCCCCAGGCAGTGGTATTTTATTAAGACAGCCCAAGCAGACAAGTGCCCAGTCCTGGGAGCCCAGGGTCGTGCCCTGACGCTTGCTTTCAGGGGCATCCCTCAGGGGAAAATCATCTCCCCCTGTTGAAGATCTGCCAGACTCCGACTACTGTATTGTCTTTTCCCAAAATTCCCTGCCTTTAAGAGGACTGTGCACCCCCCTCCTTGGCCAGGAGTTGACCGCTTGAAAGAGAATTCCTTTCCTTCACCATGTCAGGCTGGGTCAGGTGACACAATCTGGCCAGTGGATGAGGAGAGAAAGCAAGCCATGCTTTGTGCCCGGCTAGACACTTCCAGTGACTTGCGTGGTTCCAGCATCGCTCTTCCCCAGCCGCCCATGAGAATGACATTTTGCACAGACGGGCTGCTTCTTTAGCTTAGAATCTAGACTAGAGGTGATACGGCCGCAATAGCTGACCCCATGGACGCAGCTAATATGAAATGCTCCAGAAGCCTGCACCCTGGCTGCTGCTGAGGCCCTTTGCTATTAGAGTTTATGAAAGAGGACACGGACCGTTGGGTTCACGTCATACAATCAGCACTGAACTAGATGTCGCTGCAGTGACACACTTCGTGCAGCTTCGCGTTGCTTTCTTTGTCCCAACGTCTGCTCTGTCGGGCATCCCCTGCACCTCGTTCTCGTCCCCATAATTACCAGGATGGCTACATCTTAACTTTTAATGCTCAGCTCAGGCATCATTTCCTAGGCATCCCCTCCCAGGGCTCCGTAGGCTGGGCTAGCGCTGACGTCCCTCATCCCATGTCCGTGGCTCCCTCACTGCAGTCACCAAGGGGAACTGGGAGAATCTGCCTCTGTATCTGTCTCCCCAACTAGACTTCAGAGAGCAGGGATCTTATTGAATTTATTGCCCTCCACTACATTTGGCTAAGGGCTGGCACATAAAATTGGCTTAAAAAATGAGCCATTCCCATGCTGTAGATATGTCAGTCCCTAGAATCTCTGCCCTGAAAGATCCAGTCTGTTTAGTTGAGCTCAAGGACCCGGTTCTCCAGGGCTGGAGAAGGGTTGGTAGTCAACGTTTTCACAGTCAGATTAGGGAGACTATCCATAGCGATAAAGGAGGAAAATGCAATCTCGGTGCTGCCGCTGTGTGTCAAAGTCACCAACAAGTTTTGATCACGGAGATGAGCATGGTCTCACACACCCAGACACTGCCACAGGGACACCCAGCGGGGCTCACCTGACCGTGCTTTCCGCGTGCTCGCGGCATGGCAGAGAGGAATAATGGAGGAATACTTCCAGCAGCCCACAAACTTCTCCGTCTCCTCAGGAGTGCCCGGTGCACACACACCCATGCACGCATGCATATGCACACATGCAAACTACACACACAGACAAATATATGCACCCTCGCATATGCACACACACACATAACACACACACAAGCACCCGCATATGCACCGCATGTATGCACAGATCAGCTCACCTGTCAACAAATCAAGAGATGGACATTGACCAGAAGACGATGAAATCATCTGAAATTACCATTTAAAACCAGCTGAGACAGAAAAAGTATTGTGCCCAGCACACAATATATTCTCCGCAAATACTGCTTTTGTTTTGAATCTGATTTAATTTGGTGTAATGAAGGGCTCCTGGGTGGCTCAGTTGGTTGGGCTCAGGTCACGATCTTGTGGTCTGTGAGTTTGAGCCCCTCATCGGGCTCCGTGCTGACAGCTCGGAGCCCGGAGCCTGCTTCGAATTCTGTGTCTCCCTCTCTCTCTGCCCCTTCCGCATTTGCACTCCGTCTCTCTCTGTCTCTCAAAAATGAATACATGTTAAAAAGAATTAAAACAAAGAATTCGGTGTAATAATAAGACGGGCAAAATGAGGCCGTTTAAAAATAAATGGCAACTAGATTAAAATTTGTATTTAAACAAAACCACTTGTGCGTTTTCTCTGTATTTGTTGCTGTGCTAGATAGTGAGAAAAACCAAAGTAAGAAGACATACTTACTGTCTTTAGGTGCTCTGAGTCTGGCGAGAGAGACAATCCCCAAAATAAATAATGCAAACGTTTGTTAGAATTGCTGTCATTGATGTTTCCGAAGGAAACAATGGAGTTACAAAGAGGGAATCATAGTTTTAACTTGATAGATCAGGGCAGTTTGGGAAGTGATAGTAAGTGATACAAGCTTGAAGGACGAATTAGTGCTCAATGGAGAGGTAGCTACACACACACACACACGCACACACAACTGATTTGTGACATAATATGCATGGAATGTATTTTTAATGAATAAAAGTATCTCTAAATAATTGAATAGCTCTGGAGATGTGGAAAAGTGATGCCAGAGGAAATATCTGATATGTAACCCTTGATCTAATGTAATTGATTCATTAAACACACAATACTCATTGACATTTTCTAATTTCACACTCCTTATCCAATGAAACTTTCTCCTAGACATGGGTATCCGTGGATGAGAACGGCTTCACTGTAACCCCCCAGAATAATAATTTTCCATTTGCCTGCTAGCTTAATGATTTCACTTAGGATACATTGCGGTTTAATGGAAAGAAAATGGATGTGGTATCTGGAATATTTGGGTCCCTATCCTTTCCTGATTGTGTTTCACTGGGCAAATACCTGAGACTCGGTTTCCCATCAGAGGTGGGAAGCAAACTAATATTAAAATCATATGAAAAATGGTAACAAAAGAAGGTGCCAGTCACACAACAGGCTGTGAAGGAGATGGTTTGAGTAACTTTGACCTCCCATATTACTTAAGCTTGTTAGGAATCAAATGACTTTTACTGTTTCTAGAAAGCAAATCCACAAATTATCTGAAAGTTATAAAGATTTACTGACCTTTAAGAACTTTCAAAACAGTTTGTGTAGGGGTGCCCGGGTGGCTCAGCTGGTTGAATGTCCCATCCTTGGTTTCAGCTCAGGTCATGATCCCAGGGTCATGGGATTGAGTTCTGCACTGTGCATGGAGCCTGCTTAGGATTCTCTTTCTATCTCTCTCTGTCTCTCATGTGCTCTCTCTTTCGGTCTCTCATAAAACAAACAAAAACAGTTTGTCTGGGCCCTGACAACAAATAAATAATAAAGTTTGGAGTATTGTATCCCATTTGGGGTCTTAAAGCTTGGGATAAGGGGCAACGATATTGACTTTAAAATCCATTTGGTTGGGGGCGCCTGGGTGGCTCAGTCGGTTAAGCGTCCGACTTCGCCTCAGGTCATGATCTCACGGCTCGTGAGTTTGAGCCCCGTGACGGGCTCTGTGCTGACACCTCAGAGCCTGGAGCCTGCTTCACATTCTGTGTCTCCCTCTCTCTCTGCCCCTTCCCTGCTCATGCTGTGTCTCTCTCTGTCTCAAAAATAAATAAACATTAAAAAAATTTTTAAATCCATTTGGTTGAATCTTGAATCTGGAATTGAATAGCTGTGCATTCTTAGAAAAGTCATTTTGCCTTTCCAGGGCTGCTAGGTCATATACTGCAACAAATATGTCATAATAGATGATCAATACATTTATGAGAACAAATTAGTGACTAGGTATGTAAACCAGTTACTACATCAGTGTAATAACTAGAGTTATATCAATTTTCTCCATCTTTCCATAAAATGAGCCCAAAATGAAAAACTCCTACCTTCATACAAGCAGCACTGAACTTGGACGAGAGGGCTTCTTGTCCAGGGCTCCACACTTTACAGTCTGTTCTCACAATCTTCCCCGAGGGGTGAGAAATTGTTCCCCTACCTTCTGCCCATTCTCTACTGACCTAGGATCTTGCAATTCTCTGCCCAAGTTGTCCAGACTAAGTTGTCCTTTCCAAGACTGGCACAGGCATCCTTCCTTGGTCTGTGTAGCTACTGGCTGATTGTGCTGTTGGTGGTCATACCCTTGGACGTGAGGAAAGACCCAGACTTGACTGCTGGAAGAGAGTGCACACAGATCATTTGGTTAGAAGGTTCGTGGGTGGAGAGAAAGGGAGGGTGGGCTGGGGGACTGATGGTTCTCCATAGCCTTCTGGGTCATTCTGAGATTTTGTCAAGTAAGGACTTGGAGGTTATTCTATTGAACAAATGTTTGGCTTGGTTTATAACTTTTAAACATATGAGTATAGGGTATGTGGGCCCTCATTCATAGATATTTTCAAAGCCTAACCAATATTAGAGGAGGTTGCTCTTTCCAGTGAAATTTAAATGTCAACCATGTGCCTTTGGATCAGGAAGCTCTTAGCATTTATACTCTTTTTCCCCCCGCCGTGATGGGGGTTAGAGGAGCAGAGAGTTAAAGGGAAAGCCAATTGAGGTTCAAGAAAATTCTCGGAATACTGAAACAGACAGGTGGGAACATTCCCCAGATATTTTTAAACTGCTTAAATTTCCCCAAGAATTGCTAAATGCCAATAAGGGCAGTGCCACGATGTCATTTTATCTTGACCCTGGTGACTTCTTTACTACATATAGAAAAAGAATGGACTTAAGAACATTTGGAAATGAAATAAATCCTCATTTGTGCTATGTGTCCTCACACAGGTATACTTTTAAAAAAGCCGAAGAACTGTACAGAATATCCCCTAATTTGATATCAGGTTTAACTTCCAAGACCCAAATATGACATTGCGCCTCTGCTGCTTAAAATCGTTTTGAGGCTTCCCATGTCAAAAAGATAGCGTCAAAATTATTTAATTTGCATACAAGGCTTCATAACCTGGTTTCATCTTGATGCGTTTGTTCACACTCGGAGCCTTAGTCAGGCCAGATTCTCTCTCCTCCAAGTCCTGCCGTGTTCTCTCATGCTTCCCGATGTTTGCACTTAACCAGTCATTCAGTTCTTCCAGCACCGCGATCCTTGATCTGGGGTCCCCACATCCCCACTGCATCTGCAGATCGAGGGCTTGTGGACTTGGAAAAGAATACTTTCTGGTTTATTTTCACTCACATCAACTGAAATTTACCATTTTTTCTATTATGCATTTTGCAACACATCACAGAGATGGTATTAGTAATAACTTGTGATTTTGTCAGTAACAGCATAGAATTTTTTTTTTTTGAGAGAGAGAGAGAGAGAGAGAGCACGTGAGTGCACACATGAGCTGGGGAAGAACAGAGGGGGACAGAGAGAGAATCTCAAGCAGCTTCCATGCCCAGTGCAAAGCTGATGTGGGGCTCGAACTCATGCCGCTAGGATCATGACCTGAGCAGAAATCAAGAGTTTGATGCTCAACCGACTAAGCCACCCAGGCGCCCTGAGCATAGATTTTTTCTTTTCTCTGCATCACATAACTATGGTAATAACTTGAAATAACTGTGTATCCTAGCCACTATTTTAAAAATGTGACAGTCGTAAGATCCCTGCTAGGAGATTGTGTTTCACAAGATCTATTAACACACTGACAGGGACAAGATATTACAATTTTTTGAATATTTTAAAATTGTATTCTAAATTTTTTTTTCAACGTTTTTTATTTATTTTTGGGACAGAGAGAAACAGAGCATGAACGGGGGAGGGGCAGAGAGAGAGGGAGACACAGCATCGGAAACACGCTCCAGGCTTCTAGCCATCAGCCCAGAGCCTGACGCGGGGCTCGAACTCACAGACCGCGAGATCGTGACCTGGCTGAAGTCGGACGCTTAACCGACTGCGCCACCCAGGCACCCCTTAAAATTGTATTCTAATATAACATTTTAAAACCTTATAATTGGGGCGCCTGGGTGGCTCAGTCGGTTAAGCCTCCGACTTCGGCTCAGGTCATGATCTCACGGTCCGTGAGCTCGAGCCCCGCATAGGGCTCTGTGCTGACAGCTCGGAACCTGGAGCCTGTTTCAGATTCTGTGGCTCCCTCTCTCTCTCTCTGACCCTCCCCTGTTCATGCTCTGTCTCTCTCTGTCTCAAAAATAAGCGTTAAAAATTTGTTTTAAATAAAAAAAAAACTTATAATTTTAAGTCTAGGTATTTGCTTCTATGCATTTCAATATCATATCATATTTTAATGCTTAAAAGTCATTATTCTGCAAAGGGGTTTATAGGTTTCACTAGACTGTCGAAGAGGTTCAATGTCATAAAAAGATTAAAGAAAACCTGAGCTGGAAGATTTCCCCTTGTTCATTCTTAGCAAACTCCTACTCATCCTTTAAGGCCCATTAAATATTAGCCTTTCTCTGAGAATTCGCCAACTTTAGCTGGCATACACAGCCACTCTATTATGATCCACACCATCATGGAGTTACCACTGTTACAGACTTTTACATTGGATTTTAATGGTTGATTTCCCTGTTTGTCTCTTCAGCTAGACTGGTGATTTTTTCCTCTTAACATTTTCGGTGACCAAAACAGTTTCCAATATGGTGGATGTGCTCAACTTAACATGGGAAATGTTTGACCATGTGGGGGAAAAAAATGTTAACAAGGTCTAGATCAGTTAATTTCCTCAGAACAGAGGCGAGGACACAGTGATTTTGTCGGGATAACTTTTCCGTAACTGTGACTTGATGAAAGTGACGTTTATTTGAATATTTCAAAATCTCTTAATTCTCATGGTTCAACACATAATTTAAATGTTACACCAAGTAAAGGACAGCCCTGTATGCTCTTTGAAGAACCAGGGCATCATCCTGTAAAAAAGGTCTTCCCTCTGTCATTTGGCTTAGGTGACTATCCCATCATGTCATAGAGCCTTAGCTACATTCGAGTGTATGTGGGTTGTTCTGAGATCAATATTTAATCTAATTTTAGAGAAATACACGTACATTATCCAGTAGTGTCTGTACTAATGTGTATTTGCACTGGAGGGAAGCAATTTATAATTAAGACGTGTAATTACAAAATATTTAAGACCTCTTGGGTTACGTGGAGTTGCAACAGGGTTGAAGAACACACAGTTTGTCTTAAACATTATTTTATTTTGAGAAGTCATACGTGGTGGGAAAACAGTTGGCTGTATTATCGATCAATGTGGACTTAGTTTTCTTGAGTAATATGTCTTATCACTCTATTGACCTCCCTTTGTCGGGCAGCGAGTGCTGTCACCGCAGAATGCAGAGAATACAGATGACAGATTTGGGTGATTTGGGGTAAAAGGAAAGATTCAGAATACTATTGAATAAGTCAGACATAACTTGTCACATGCGAGGTAACAGGGAAGAGAGCAGAGAAGCCGGTGGTTCCCCGGGGGCGGGGGGAAATGGATGAAGAATCTTAACACAGGGACTGAGTAACGAAGGGCGGGAGAGTCAGAGACCAAGGCCAGGAAGTGGGCAAGCCCTTGGTCTCCCCTGTGAATGCGATGGTGTGAAAAAGACCATCCGGCCATCAGATCATCAGACCGTGCGATGGGGCAGAAAGCCTTAGGTGGTTTTGCAGAATCCACTCACCCTGAGTGACATGGGAAGGAACGTTTGCCGTGGGCCTGAAGGTAGTTCAAACAAGACCCAAGAGCTGTCACTGAGGGTCCCCACCAGGGGGGGACAAGCATCTTGCCATACACACCGGTGTGGAAGGGTGGCAATGAGCGGTGAGTAAAGATGGAACCCACCATCCGTCTCTGTCCCCAGCACTGTCAACGGCTCCGGATAGCGTATGTGTCCTGGGACTTAGAAAGAGGGGAGCGGAGCCACCAATTAGACCTAAGTCAAATTTCCACTTCCTAATAAAATGGGGTTTGTGATGCCTAATATGTTCAGGTATACAAAGATTAAGTAATTACACTTGTTTTTCTCTTGAGAGTTTGAACTTGCGACTTGTCCATTTATCTAGAAAGGATATATTTTTGTTGTAAATGTCCTCTTATCTTGCTCTTTTACTGATCAGCTCTTTTAGTGTTCTAATATAATTTTATGTTTGGGGTCCATATTTTTACCCTCTATCATATCTTTTTTTTCTATTTAAATAAGAAAAAATGCTTGAACTACAAAGTCCCTTTCAATGATAACATTCCAGGATCTTGATTCCATAAATCAGGGTTTCGTAGCCTAAATGTATGTCTCTGTGTTTTATATCTTTTTTTTTAAATGTTTTTATTTATTTTTGAGACACAGAGAGACAGAGCATGAGTAGGGGAGGGGCAGAGAGAGAGGGAGACACAGAATCTGAAACAGGCTCCAGGCTCCGAGCTGTCAGCACAGAGCCCGACACGGGGCTCCAACTCACGGACCGTGAGATCATGACCTGGGCCGAAGTCGGATGCTTGACCGACGGAGCCCCCCAGGCACCCTTCTGTGTTTTAAACCGGTGTGTTCAACAGAGTCTTACTAACCTCATTCTCGAATTAAATTACATAACTGGGCCGCCTTTATCTCCTCTCTCCTTGAGAAACTGGCCTTTGGTTCTGTGAACCATAGGAGCCCTTTGCTGGAGCGTGTGCCTTTGTTGGCCCCACTCTCTGGAATGCCGTTCCCTCTTCTCAGCACGGCTGGCTCCTTCTCCACTTTGGGATGGCAGGACAGATATCACTATGTCAGCGAGACCCCCCCAGGTCATGTTAGCACGTCGACCCTCGGCCACTCTTTTCCTTGTGTGGGCTGCTTCTGAGCTGTGTGGTTGGGGCGTGGCCATGGGTCCAAGCCAGGAGGGTGGGGTGCTGCAATCTGACCCACAGACTCCTCCTTCATGCCAGAGGAACAGCGTCTTTGTATGAGTAAAAGGTGCTGTTGAGTAGACAAGCTTTTCATCACAGACCGAGTGGTACTTCTCGTCCCTACTCTGTCCACCCAGAGGGGGCAGTTCTTTCTAATTCATGCCAGGATATCCTGAGAGCAAGTGCATGTTATCAGACATTTCTAATGCCGTTTGCTTATGTGTTGGTCTGCTACGTTTTTACTTACTTATCGCCCACTTTTACCCACTAGCCTGCAGATTCCGGGAGGATGGTGACCCCGCCTGGGGCTGTTTGGTTCACTTCTGGGATCCCAGATTTTAGAATATTGCATGGCCCATCTTAGTGGTTTGTCGGGTTAGTTAATAGGAAAGCATCTCTGTTCATAATTTAAGACAACATTAAATGATACATCACGTGCTGTGGATTTCTAAGAAATGTCTGCCCCTCCTTATGTCCTCCATGTGTAGCCTCAAATGGTCCCAATTTCTGTTCCCTGAAATGTCCTGCAAGGTTCAAACAACAATCCTTTTTTCTTTAGGTTTGCTGTGACTATAGTGTTCTTTCTGCCCCCTAGCTATGCCTGAAAATTTTCCATCTTTAAAAAAAAATTATGTTTGTTATTTACTTTTAAGAGAGAGAGAGAGCGAGCACGAGCAGGGGAGGGGCAGAGAGACAGGGAGACACAGAATGTGAAGCAGGTTCCAGGCTCTGAGCTGTCAGCACAGAACCCGACACGGGGCTCGAACCCACGAACCGTGAGATCCATGACCTTAGCTGAAGTCGGATGTTTAACCGACTGATGTTTAACCCCGGATGTTTAACCGGGGTGCCCCCCAAAATTCTACCTTCCTAAATAAATCTTGCATTTCCCAAACAAGCTTCGTAGCTTTTGCCCTTGGAAATCTCCCACCCTCTCCCATACTTAGCAGGAAGGTGGTTCAATGCTTGGGAAATTCTTAGCAAAAAACCCTAGCCTATGGTAAGTTCTTGACAAGGGCCCATGACTTTCTCTTACGTCGGAGAATCTCTGATCTAACACTGTTTTGTTTTTGTTTTTGTTTTTATTCATTTATTTCACTTTTCTTGTTTTTATCAAAGTATTTACTTTACTAGAATATTTCGATCACATATCTTCCTCCCCACCCCAACTATAGTTTACAGAGGAATAAGATTGTGTGCTTTACATCTTTGTATTATCTCCAAGGCATGTGTTAGAAAATACCAGCTAAATCGTTTTTAGTAAAAAAAAAATGCTTGTATCTTAGATGCTCTAACAGACCACCTCCCAAGGACAGTCATGTGTGGTGGGCCAGAGTCAGATCACCTGCAGTTCTGTCATCAGGATGGTATATGGAGAGAGGGGGCGGGTTGGGCAGTCATTGGAAGTAATGGACATGTGGCATGATGGATTCATATTAACAACACAGTGCATGATGACAAAGTGGGAAACAGAATAGGACATAAAAACAATGCCACTTGGAGGAATTAAAATGCGTGCACACAAAACAACAATGCACACAGTTTGAAGATATGCAAAGGTAAAAACTAACCAGAATAGAACTGTGGCTGACAGTGAGGCCAGGAGAGATGGGAGTGGGGTAGGGTGAGATAGGTAAATAAATCAGGAAATAGGCAAACATATAAATAAATCGAAATACGAAAGGGTCCTTACGTTGGCACACGCGGGTCATCAGCCAGGAACTGAGCAGTAGGGTTCATCCATGCCTCTGCTTTTGCAATCCCCAAACCAAAAGAAACAAAGATAGTGGGGGCGCCTGGATGGCTCAGATGGTTAAGCATATGCCTCTTGATTTCGGCTCAGGTCATGATCTCACGGTTCCTGCGTTCGAGCCCCGCATAGGGCTCTGGAGCCTGGTTGGGATTGTCTCTCCCTCCCTCTCTCTCTGTCCCCACTCCCCTTCTCTCTCTCTCTCTCTCTCTCTCTCTCTCACACACACACACACACACACACACAAACAAACAAGAAACAAAGATAGCCCCTGCAGGAAGCACCCTCTGGGGCCGTCCTCTCCCCCACTGGGTGGCCTGGGAGGGGTGCCTGGTCTCTGAGTGTGGAGTCCCCTTTTGGCTTCCCTAGAGTTTATCTCAAGACACTGCAATCTTTTCTGCACCTGTCAGTGCACACTTGGGCAGAAAAACGCCTGTCCCCCTCTCCCTTATTTTTCCAACAACTTGCCCAGCAGTAGATATGTAGTAAGTTTTTGATAAATATCTGTTGACTACATTCAGCACTGATGGAGAAAAAGCCAGGTATATTGGATGTTAAGCTGATGCGTTATCAGTCTTTATCAAGCTGGGCCACTTCTGTTTGCCTACCCCCCTCCATAGATATGATAAGGACAGAGATATATTTGATGCATTTTTAAATGTTCACCATTGTCCTCAAAACAGCCACCAGCAAGCTCCCTTCGCTGTGACTTCTTCAAATGAACAGAGTGTATTTCTGTCTCCTCCTTCAGTTTAAGTTCAAGGAAGCAGGCGAACCAAACTACATCGAGCTGCTTTCAAAATTAAATTGCAAAATTGCGTTCTAAAGGCCACTGTCTACAGGCAGACAACGTGACAAGTAGACTGAATCCTAATCATCAAGAAGGCTGGGCAGTGGACATCCCACACCCCTAAGGACACCTGCAACACACACGTGGACTTTGAGCTCTTCATTTCTCCCCCCCGACTCGAGTACGTACCAAGCAGGACTGCTTGAGGATATTTTTATCCCAAGGCTATTTCTGCCGAGGTCAGGGAAGGCTCGCGACTTTAGCTCCGCGCCCTGCTTGTCGAAGATAAGTTATCGAACAGTCCAAAGGCAGTTCGGTCCCCTAATATGTGCTTTTGTCTGTGGCAAATGTATTTGCCTTCACGGCTGATTCTGAAACCACTTCTCAGGTAGAGCCAGGACAACGGCTGATTAATGATGCGTTTACAAAAGGGCATGTCACGGGTTGTCTTCTGTCCTAACCACCCCCTGAACTGCTAGAAACACCTTCTCCTCTCCCAAAGACGTCTTTGTCACGTCTCCCTAAAAGCTGCATGACTTGGAATGAATAAAATATCCCATTGTTCCGTGGCACACCCCAAGCCCGAGGATGTTATAAAAAAAAAAAAAAAAAAAGAAAGAAAAATCAAATAGAAACGGCTACATCCGAACGTGGCGTTTATTTCCAACGCTCAGTTCTACTGACTGCCCTGCTATATTTAAGAAAGGATGTCTAGCAATTATAATAACTTGACTCAAGAATCAAATATTTAGGGCGGCAAAACTATGTCTATTTCAGGCTTTGCAGCTGACGTACATTCTTAGGATATACAGGATACACACAGTATTTCATTTCAAGTTCCTAAAAAGGGAAATGACCATGAGCAAAATGAAAAGTCTTTGTTCCTACACCTTGCACACATTTGCAGCTAGCTGCAGTTTGGACAGCTGAAGCAGGCCATTAATAAAAGTCTGACACAGCCTGTGACTGAGGACATCCACAGAGTTATTAATACATTAGTCGAGTCGGTAATTATTACCCTAATGGCTCTTATCAAAAACAGCAAGAGGTAGGCAAGAAAGGGATAATTACAGGATGAGGATCAGGAGATGGCTTTTCTAGTTGTTTTCAAAAAGCTTTCCATCAACATAATGACCAAAGTGTATGGGACCCATTCTGGAGTGCATTCACCAGATGATGCGATTACAAAGTCACTTATTTAATTAGCTCTGTTCACCACAGATGAGTGCAGTCCAGACTCCCCATCCCTCTGCCCTACCCCAGGTGGAAGCTGTCCTTCTTCCCCACCAGCCAAGAGCCACTCAGCTTTATCTTTGTATCCCCAACGTCGCTGTGTCATACCTGACTCAAAGGAAAATCTCTCTCACCGTCGGCCCATACACCCATCCATCCATCCATCTGCCTATGCATCTACCTAACCTCCTGCGTCTTTCTACAATGGGTTTGAATTGGCTAACAAGACACTAGACACAGTTAGCTTTTTTTAAAAAAAATCTAGGGAAGGAAAAATGAAAGAAGAAAGAGAGAGAGGGGGGAGAGAGAGAGAGCACGCACACACTGAAGTATAGCCAGTCTACAAAATGGAGGCTGCCTTGTCCTCAAGGGCCCCTGGAGATGGCCCTCCACTTTGGCTTTCAAAGGAAACACATGCACACAAACCCTTGTAGAATTAATTGTGTCCTGAACGCAAAAGCCAGCCGTTTGCTGAGGGAAACCCACTGTTTTGTTTTCTGAGAGCAAGAGGCTGTTCGCCCAAGGCCTTCATAAAGGGGGCCACGCGGGAGGCCGTGGATGTCATCCTGCATAACATTCTCCACTCCATCCCGTCACCGGCACATTTCTTATGGCTGTTCCTTTTCAAACCGCTTGGTGCAGCCAGTGGCATAGCAGCCATGGGAAAGCAAGCAAAGGGAAGTTAACGAAAGACCCAAGCAACGGGGTCCGTTGGCACCCATAATTGCTGTGGTGATGGCAGTGTTTTACAGCTTCTTGTGTCACTGTCTCTCTGTCCACAAAAGTCAATTCCCTGGGACAAAGAACAGCGTTTTATTCACTTGTGGATCCGCAGGGATTAACACGATACGCAGATCAACTCATATGTCTAAATGAATGCATCCGTATGTTGTCAGCGTAGGTTGTTTTCAGTTTTGGGTCTGTTTGTTGAGAAAATGCCCTCTCTGGGAGTAAAAAGTGGATACCCTCGGTTGAAAATCATCCTCCTTGACCTTGCTCTATGGATTTATTAGCTATTTCTTAACTATTTTGGCAGTTAATTTCATGTCCCCTTGCCTGAGTCACAGTACCCAGGTATGCACTTCAGCATTATTCTGGATATTTCCGTGAGGGGTATGTTGGAAAGAGATTTACGTTGAAACCAGTGGGCTTTAAAGCAGATTGCCCTCCATTATGTAGATGGGCCATACCCAATCAGTGGAAGGTCTGATAGCACAAGAGGATGACCTCTCTGGAGTGAGAGAGAATTTTCTAGCAGATTGCTTTCAGACTTCATGTGAGACATCCACGTCCCCTGGTTCAACAGCAGATGGCCTTCAGACTTGAACTGAAGTCTATTGGACTCTCTTTTCAGATATTGGACTCTCCAAACCTCCACAAACTCATAAGCCAAATCCTTAAAAATCTCTCTCTCTGTCTCTTGATAATGTCACCTATTGGTTCTGCTCCCCTGGAGAACCCTGACCAATATAAATGTCATCTACTCCCTGGTCACCAGTAAGATGCTACAATTCAAGTGTCCTTTCTTTTTTTTGTTTTTAAAATTTTTCAATTATTTTTTATTTGAGAGAGAGAGAGAGAGAGAGAGAGAGAGAGAGAGAGAGACTGAGCACAAGTGGGTTAGGAGCAGAGAGAGAGGGAGACACAGAATCTGAAGCAGGCTCCAGGCTCTGGGCTGTTGGCACAGAGCCCGACGTGGGGCTCGAACTCACAAGCTGTGAGTTCATGACCTGAGCCCAAGTCAGATGCTTAACTGGTGGAGCCACCCAGGTGCCCCTCAAGTGTCCTTTCTTGCTTTGACACATTCCAAGATTCATCTCAGACATCACAAGACATCTTTTTAGCCTGTGGCTGCCTAAAAGCCTTCCTTGGAAATATAACAGAGACAGTGTAAATACGAACCCAGATAGGGAGGAAGCAAGGCCGTGGAGAGCGAGTGCCATGAAGATATTAATAATCAATGATCTTACACTGTGTTCGAGACCCATGTCGGGCTCTGTGCTGACAGTGAGGAACCTGCTTGGGATTCTCTCTCTCCCTCTCTCTCTGTCACTCCCCCACTCACTTTGTCTCTCTCACACACACAAATAAACTTAAAAAAAAAAAACCCTGAACCCAGAACACAACCAGCCTTCTGGAATTTGCTGGGTTCAGGGGTGTAAGTCCCTCACAGATGAGATTAAAGTCTTGTCACCTAACAAAATGGAGGCTTAAAATAGACATTCAATCCTGTTTCCAGAAAATAAAACTACATCTTTTGGTAAACTTAACATTTTTGTAGCCTAATATTTGTATCTGCTGCAGAACTTCATGTTCTAGAGTAAATGGTGATATATCTATTAATATATTTAAATTGCATATATTAAAATATTCATTTCGACACATAGAGCAAAATAAAATGCTTCAATATAATGGTAAATGAGGAAAATATAAACTTGATGGGCAAAGATATAGAATAAATTGTTAGTTTGTAGTCATACAGAACTGGGTTTGAATCCCAGATTCCTGGCTTGCCCAGGGATCTTCAGTCAGGTGCTGAAATTTCCTTAGTTTATATTCTTATCTGTAAAATGGGCTTGGAGAGTATTTGTGAGAGATAAATTTGATTATAAATATAAATGACTGGGTCCAGCTTCTAACTCAGTAGGTAGTAGGCTTCCTTAATTCTCTGCCACGGCATAAAATAGAAATGAGTGATAAGAAAGCCTGGAAGAAGGGGCACCTGGGTGGCTTAGTTGGTTGAGCTTCTGACTTTGGCTCAAGTCATGATCTTGCAGTTCATGGGTTCAGGCCCCGGGTCGGGCTCTTGTGCTGACAGCTCGGAGCCTGGAGCCCGCTTCGGATCCTGTGTCTCCCTCCCTCTCTGCCCCTTCCCCACTCACACTCTGTCTCTCTGTCTCTCTGTTTCTCTCTCAAAAAATAAATAAGCATTAAAAAATTAATTAAAAAAAAAAAAGAAAGTCCAGAAGGGAACATGTCAAATGCAAAACAATTTTGTTGGGGTGATGAAATGACGGGTGGCTAATTTTTTTCAAAGCTTTCTGTAATGTCGTATCAGTTTTCCAACAGAAAAAGAAAGTATTAGAAAGTTTTCAGCCTCTGCTGCAGGCCCTACAGTCTACAATATAAACAGAGACCTGTCAGATGCATTTGGCTTCTCTCTGCGTCCTGCTGCCTTAACACAGAGGGAGGAGGGGCGTGATGGGGCTGGGCACTTCCTCCTTGGTAATCTAGGCCAGGCCAACTGATTGCAACACCCCGAAGCCTCGTGCTTTTCCGAGCCTTTGAGTATCTTGCTGAACTTCTGTCCAAGGGCAAGTTTTCCTCTGTCAAACAGACCTGCAAGGTTGCTAGGCGCACACAAGGATCAAGAGAGATTCGGGTTACTCAATACTTGTTTTGCAAAGTCTGTTTTAAAAAATTGCATCATATCCCATTTGCTGGTTGTGCAATGCAGAGTGGATACCTAAACTGAAAGCTGGGGAAGTCTCAGCTCTAGGCACCTTTGCAATTTAGACGTCCATTTATACTCAAGTGGAAAATATTCAGCCGTTCTCGGTTAGGAAAAAAAAAATATGGGTAGACAGCCAATGACAATAGGCGCCAGGGTTCCCTGAACGTATGAAATACATGCAGAAAACGTCTCATCCTATTTTTTCCTCGGGTGATGAGAAATATTCATGTGATGAATATTAATAAGGTTCGTCCTTGATCCTTGAGAAACGACATTCCTCATAACACTTCCAATTCACTCAGGGTTGTCTTTTAATACAAAGAGTAGTAATCATTGGATTACCCAGTCTGGCTTCAAATCCTGGTGCTGCCACTCACTGGTTAGATGACCTGGGGCAAGTGACTTAATCTCTCTGTGTGATTTCCTTTCCATCTTTAAGATGGGGGTGATGATATTTAAGTCCCAAATCAATGGGAGAATAGCTATAAAGGACTGAGGACCCAGCCCAGCATGCAATGGGGATTGATACACTTTAGTTCCCTTCCGGCTCTGACCCTTCCCCATCCTTAGATGACTCCACATCAGGAGTCCCATTCTGCCGTCTTTACTGGCCATCATCCCATCCCAGGGTCAACACTAGCCCTAGTGGTGGTGGTTTGGGGTCCGGGGGCACCGGTGCAGGGGAGAGTCAAACTTGGGCAGTGCCCTTCATGGTGCTTGCAGTTTACGGGGACAGGTGTGCCCTCCAAGTGATTCCCGCCAGGCAGACCATGACGCACACTGAGACAGAAACTCATGGAGCCAGAGGAGAGTGGGGGGGGGGGGTATCGAGGGAAAGGGGGAAAAGGAGATTCTTCCAAACACAGACCAGACCCCAGCCATTCCTGTGCGAGAGCCAGGCTTCCATCGAACGATGTGCTGTGCACAGGGCACGTGCTAGGGAATTTGAGTCATGTCCCTAAAAACGAAGCAGTCAGCTAACAGTCTATTTGCCCAGGTGCCCCTCTACTTGGCATTTGTCTGACCTCCGGGTGGCAGTGACCCTCCGTCAGCTTCCATTTCCTCCACCTCTAAGATATGGCCAACATTCCGTGGCTTCTCGATTCTGAGGGAAGGGCAGGGGGTACGATGGAAAGGGACAGGGGACAGGAGATCAACGTGTCAGGACAGAACTGACATGCAAGTTTGTCACGTAGACGTGAGGCACCGCCAGTGTGCTTAATTACACAACTTCATGCAAGAGAAATGGCTCTTCGGTTAGACAAAGGACTCAGGTTTTGTGCAGGCTCAACCCTGGTCCTTGGAGTAAAAGGGATGCCCTTTTATTGAGATCAAGGAGAGAAACAGACAGACAATCCCAGTCTGGGAGTTTCCACAGGAGACAAGCCCGTCTCTGGCCTCAGGCTCATTCCCTCACCCGGCACATTCTCTATAGCACTCTCAGAGCTGTCTTTGGCTCGAGAAACACACACACACACACACACACACACACGCTTTCAAAGGGCAAATGCCATTGCACATGACACATTTTCCCCAAACATGTGGGATTTATTGTGGCTGGGATAGGCCTGGAGGCTCAGGGCCTAATCATACTGGAACATTTCTGCAGAGGGGATTTGTTTATTCCTGAAGTGCATTCAGAGACAGGGGCACCCTTTTGATGATCATCATCGTCATTATTATTCTTGTGGATGTCCTAGAACAAACTTGAGATGAAGCCGCCATCAAAATCAACCTGACACCACCCAGAAACTGAGAATGTGTGGCATCATGGGAGCGACGATGGTACTTAGAGGACTGGAAGCTCAAAATTAATTTAGTATTTGTGTTTCCAGAAACAGTAGAAGAGGGTTGCCATTGGGCTTTGAAAATTGAACCCGAGTATTTCGGGCACAGTTGCGATGGCGTGGACGATTTTGACGAAGGCAGACTAATGATCCTTTCAGGGTGTTTGTTCACATGTTCATTCAGAAGTATTGGATGATACTATTCATTGATAATATAATGCACTCGCTCATCAATACTGGATCGTTAATTTACTTATTCAACCGTTTCTTAAATCTTGGGGTGGACTTCTTGACATCTATTTTGTACTTTGGTTTATTCATTTTGTTGTCAAAACTGTTCTGGCTTTGGCCATTGGCACCTCTTTCACTTAACTGTGTCTCTTCAACATATACCATCACTGGTGTGTGTGTGTGTGTGTGTGTGTGTGTGTATGCTAACATGTTTATATAAATGTATCTATAAATGTTTCTGTATTGAACTGTTGGTAACTATACACAGCTAAACGCAAATTCGCACTGTCTCCAACTCCAATCCATTGACCCATGGATCATTCTCTCCTTTCTTATTTGCAGACTCTCCCTATCCACCCAATTACTTAATTGTTCAATTCTGATATACACAGAGGGCAGTATCAGAAATATCAACCTGGACGCTAATGGGAAATAACTTTATCAACTGTAACACAATTCTTAGGGGCAGTACCTTTCATCTTGAGTTTTACAGTTTCCACTCGTTTCCAAAGTTAATTAGGGTAGCATCGCCTGCCACGCACACACGCTTCAGTGAGGTTATTTCATGCATTTGAAATACAATTACCTTATTTTGTGACAGTCTTGAATTTTATGCTGGAACTAAGCTTGCTAAGCCAACCTCCCATATGATTTTTTTTTTATTTACAAAAATAGAGGTTCCTTCTTGGTGCTGTAAATTTCTACAGGTATGGACGATGAATAGTGTCATATATCCACCATTACAGTGTCGTATAGAATAGTTTTACTGACCTAAAACACCCCTTGTTTCATTTATGTAACCCTCCTCTCTGCCCAAACCTCTGAGGGCACTGACCTTTTTACAATCTCAGCAGTTTTGCCTTTTCCAGAGGTCATATGAATTAAATTATATGCACCTAGCCTTTGTAGATGGGCTTCTTTACATACTAAGGAGAATAAACTGTTTAAAGAATTTTAATAACTACAAGAAAACATACCAGTTCAGTCATGCAGATCTCAGCACTGGCATTACTTAAGAAACATTTGAAGGCTTGTTTCTATTAAGATATGTGCTTTGATGCAATTAATATATGTTCTCTCAAACTTGTAACATAAGCCAATCAAATTTGTAACATAATGTAGACAAAGAATTATCAGACTGTTCTTACAGACATCTATTCCAACCAGTAAGAAACCCCCTAAATGACAAAGACCAAAAACCATAGCTTTGAATTCTGTATGGCGAAATGCAATCTAAAAAAATCTCTAACCCATTTTCACCTGTCCAGTTAATAAAGGATTAGTTTTTAGTTATACAAGTCATACTCATACACGGCTGGTCAGAATGTTGAGACAGTTTTTGGAAGACTTTTGATAATATATATCAAAAAGTTTAAATATAGCCAAAACCTTTGGCCCGGTAATTTCATTCTGAGGCTTTATCTGGACAAACTTCCCAAAGTTGTGGAAGAGTTTAAAGAACGGTACTCACTGCAGACACGTAGCAATGCCTGTAAAAGTGGACGCAAAGTACATCCATAGTAAGTATGGATGTAGTTAAGTACGTACAGTAAGTACGTAATGAGACATTCTTAAGACATTTCAGTTTTATATTTTGAGAGAAAGAAAGAGAGCACAAGCGAGAGAGAGGGAGAGAGACAATCCCAAACAGGCTCCATGCTGCCAGTGCAGAGCCCAATGTGGGGCTTGAACACATGAACCTTGAGATCATGACCTGAGCTGAAATCCAGAGTCAGATGCTTAACCAACTGAGCCACCCAGGTGTCCCTTTTTTCATTTATTAGACACACACACACACACACACACACACATACACACACACACACACAGAATGTGTGAGTGGGGGAGAGGAACAGAGGGAAAGAGAGAATCCCCAAGCAGACTTCAAGCTCAGCACAGAGCATAACTTGGGGGGTTGATCCACCCTAAGATCACGACTCAAATGGAAACCAAGAGTCAGACGTTCAATCGACTGAGCCACGCAGGCCCCCCAAGACATTTTCATTTTGAACGAATTTTACTCTTACAGAAAAGTTGCCACAGTAGCACAAAGAGTTCCCACAGACCTGTCAACCCATGTCCTCTAATCGTTGCCACCTTAAATAATGATAGTGCAATTAACAATGCTCAAGGCCAGGAATTTAACGCTGCTACACTAGAGGTTAATTGAATTTCACTTGATTTTCCATGAACGAAACTTTTCTGTTCCAGGATCCTATCCAGAATCTCAGTTTGGATAAAGCTGTTATTTTTCCTTAGTCTCTTCCAATTAGTTTAATTTCCTTAGTCTTTGCTCGTGTTTGATGATAAAGAAAAATATTAATGGTTTATGCTGGATGAGGAACGCAAGACACTGAATAGTACACAAACACACATATATACACACACTGTGATCTCAAGTACACAAAGAGAGAAATGATTAGAAGAATGTTAGGAGGAAATAATACAAACTATTAACGGTCCTCAACTTATCTCTGAGTGAGGGATTATAGGTAATTATTTTCCTGATACGCTTTCCCCTCTATTTTTAAAAATATATTTTCAAAAAAGATCACCCAATATTTAAAACCAGAGGAGGAAAAAAAAGCATAGAGTATAAAGCAATAAATTCTCCAAGCTGGAGAATTTTGCTACATCAAAGTGTTTGTTCTTCCATTTAATCTGACCGAACAATATTTCATGAACACGGTTCTCTCTTTCTTCTAGTGCTGATACAGCTGCTATTCTGCCAGCTCATTTTTTTTTCCTTTTTCCCTCCAACATCCAAATTACCAAGTACAGAGGAAGTACCCATGTGTGAGCGGTTCAGAGGCCTGGGAGTCTCCTCGTCCAGAGGATCAGAAGTACACATGGTCCCTGGAGACAACTGACGTGGCAGAAACTCACCTGCAATGGATCCTCCCAATGGAAGGAGGAGCTGTTACAGAAGAATGGACCTCACTGCCCAGTCTCAAGGACCCCTGGGAAATATTGATGGGCACTCCACCATGGGCCTCACACAATAAAGACTGAAGAAACATACTCACTGCAGCCATCTGCCGCTTAGAAGGTTCTAGGAACAGGAGGCCAATGTTCCTGATAACATATCACAAGGGCTTTGTAGGACTCTACGCTCTTGGCTGATTCCTCATATTGGCTATTTTGGTCACTTCTAGTTTGTCACCAGAGTGAATGCCAGCAAAGTTCCATAAAAGAAGAGCCTCTCCCCCGACCCTTTTTATAGCTTGCTTCCCAGCTAGGGGTATAGAGGATGATGGCTGTTCCCACCGAGGGCTAGAAAAGAAGTCTCTTGTGCCTATGGCCATGGAACAAAGGATGACAGAGGAGGCCCGAGTGGCCCAATCCCAGAGGAACCTGCATGGTGAATGGGAATCATCCTCTCTTTGAACTGATAGAATTTGGATTTGGATCTTGGCTTACCCACATACAACATTTCTCACTTATTGAGTACCTAATATGTTTTTTACCTCAATGCTAAATCTTTAACTATCCTGCAGAATAGGGTTTTACCCACAAATCCATTTTACCCACAGGGATGAGGTTCTTACAGAATATGTGACCTTGAACTATGTGATCTGAGGTTTCATTTCCTCCTCTGTATGATGAGAATAAAAGTCCCTTCCCCCTAAAGCTGTCAGGATGAAATGAGCCCCACAGAAAAAGCACTGAACACATTTCCCAAAATCCAGTGGGTTCTTTGATGCCCAGATCCCACAGCGATGTTGTTTCTGGGACACTTCCCCTAAAGTGTGATCTGGTTTAGATTTTTTAATTTAAGCCCAGAAACCCAAGGGCCTGCCAGAGACAGAAACTCTTCTTGGAATCTTCCTGAAATGCAAACAGTTTAAAGGTCACTGAAAACTTCACCCAGCATGTATTTATATTTGTCTCGTAAACTCTTGAGGAGAATTTTCCAGGAGACGGTGGCGTCTCAGGAGACTTCTTGCCGAGGCTCCCGTAACTCATTTCTGTTTTTTTTGGCCTCCACCTCTTGAAAGGAAAAGGGAACTCAGTGAAAAATGTTAAACAAGGCCAAAGACATAAATATATTTAAAAAGCACTAAATTAAAAGTGTTTGCAGGGGGATTTCTCCGTTATCAATGCCAAGTAGTAGACTAGCTTTGGTACCCGTGAATGTTCCCCTTCCAGGCTTCCTGGAGCTCCAGGCACCCAGAATGAGGGGATTCTGTTTCCTTGCTGATAGCGGTTGGGCTGTTAGAGGAGGGTAGATCATGGGAACTGTCTTCACAATGCTCTAGCAGGTTAAGTATGGAGTGGCCCCAGACTGCCATATACTGTATCATCCTTTTGTAGGGATATATA
Organism: Prionailurus bengalensis; assembly: GCF_016509475.1. Taxonomy (NCBI): domain Eukaryota; kingdom Metazoa; phylum Chordata; class Mammalia; order Carnivora; family Felidae; genus Prionailurus; species Prionailurus bengalensis. The sequence continues at coordinate 131,387,637 of NC_057354.1, read as the reverse complement.
AAAATACACCCAGGTTGAAACTCAGAGACAGATGAAGAATCATCTTATGTGTGCGTGTGTGTGTGTGTGTGTGTGAGTGCGTCTTACTGATGAATAGAAATTCTATACATTCGGGTTGTAACAGGTGATATCTTATACTGTGTGATGATCTGATATACATATACACTGGATTACCACGATATTTATTTATTCTCAACAAAAAGATGAATGTTTAAGGTGAACTACATGATGTTTTGATATACCTATACTTAGTGAAAGCTAATCACCGCAACCTCTTCACATAGTTACCCTTTTGTGTGTATACCTGGTGAGAGCATCTGAAATCTGCTCTCTTAGCAAATTTCCAGTGTAAAATACAGTCATCGTGCTGTATTTTGCCTTGAAATGCTTGGTGAAATTCAGAGATTAGGGATTAAGTAGTTAGTAATTGCAAATAAGAATTGTATAATTAACATTATTTTTCACAGAACAGCGAAGGGCACTTCACATACCGGGACTCATGATGTTGACTGAGTAAATGAAGGAACAAATGTGCCAATAAGCTCACAACTGTTTCTGCAATTGCTAGATGCCATTTCCTCCTGATCTGTTGACAGGCTGTTAGACTTTCTTGTAGTAGGATAATACCCACATTAGGTTTGAATTCTTGCAGGATGCCTCATGGTTTATGGGTCATTTACATTTAATGGAACCATCATTACTATTGGGTTTGGTCTGTCATCTTGCCCCTTGCTTTCCATTTGTCCCTCTGCTTCTGCTCCCTCTGTTGTTTCCTTGCTGTCATTTTTTGGATGAATCCAATATTCTTTGGTGTTATGTTTTATTTTCTTTTTAGCTATCTTCTTTTTTACTTAGTCATTTGTTTTACAGTGATTCTTCTGAGTCCCGCAAGGTGTATCCTTAAAACTTACTCTACTTACATTCCATATTGTTCTTCTCTGTCCTCTACACTTGATACTTTTTTTTTTTTCAACGTTTATTTATTTTTGGGACAGAGAGAGACAGAGCGTGAACGGGGGAGGGGCAGAGAGAGAGGGAGACACAGAATCGGAAACAGGCTCCAGGCTCCGAGCCATCAGCCCAGAGCCCGACGCGGGGCTCGAACTCCCGGACCGCGAGATCGTGACCTGGCTGAAGTCGGACGCTTAACCGACTGCGCCACCCAGGCGCCCCTCTACACTTGATACTTGACAGTTTCAGCTTCCATCTTCCTGATGCACACTTTGAATTTCCCACATATGTAACGTGAAAACAGTATAGTTCCATTCACCACTCTCCTTTGTTGGGTCATTGTCATACTGTTCGTTTTGCGGAGGGTGATGACAATGTGCATAATTTTTTTTTTTTTACATTTATCCTCATTGGGATTTATTGAAATTATTGAATTTCTGCTGCAGTGTTGTTCACTTGTCTGTTTTGTTTTGTTTTTCACTTTCACCAAATTTGGGAAGGTTTCCGTCATTATTTCGTTAAATGTGCTTTCTTCCTCAATCTCCCACTTTGTCCTCTTGGTACTCCAATTACACAGACATTAGATGCTTCAATTATCTCCCAGGTCCTTGAAGATCTTCTCATTTCATGCATTTCCCACTCCCCCATTCTTCAAGTTGAGTAATTTATTTTGATCAATCTTCAAATTAGCTGACCCTTACTTCTGCTCACCAGGGTACTGATAATGCCTAACTATATTTGTCTCAATTATTGTATTTTTTTTATTTTTAGTACTTTCATTTTGTTCTTTTTTAAGTTTCCATATTTACTCTGAGGTTTCTTATCTATCCTTTCATTAATTCCTTCTTTCATTCTCTGAACATTTTATTTAATTCGTGAAACATATTTATAATCACTGCTTGCATAAGTTGAGTTCAACGCTGGAGCCATCTTCATTTGGTTCCTATAGGCTGCTCTTTTCCCCCTCAGTTGTGAATCACATTTTTTTGTTTCATTGCGTGCCTAGTGATTTTTGGTTGTTAATGGATATTATGAATAACAGGTTGTAAAAACTGGAGATTCTATTATTCTTTCCTGAAATGTTGATTCTTGTTTCAGAAGGAAGTTCAGAGATTGGATAATCATCTTGAACTTGTGTACTCTCGCTTTTACACTTTGTTAATAAATATTTGTGCTAAGAACAAGGGGTATCCAAACCCATTTAAAAATTTTTTTTAACGTTTATTTATTTTTGAGACAGAGAGAGACAGAGTATGAACGGGGGAGGGTCAGAGAGAGGGAGACACAGAATCTGAAACAGGGTCCAGGCTCTGAGCTGTCAGCACAGAGCCCGACGCGGGGCTCGAACTCACGGACTGCGAGATCGTGTCCTGAGCTGAAGTCGGCTGCTCAACTGACTGAGCCACCCAGGTGCCCCATATCCAAACCCCTTTAGCTGGACAGGACTCAACCTCCTAATTCTGTCTTGCCTAAACATCCTTTTGGGACTTTGTTCTTAGGCTTTTTAAGAGTAAGTCTATAGTAGGGTTAACTTTATGTCATTATCCTTACTCTTAAGGCCCTCTGCAGTTGACATGGTCTCTCCAGGTATTTAAAAAAAACATTTTTTTTTACATTTATTTAGTTTTGAGAGACAGAGAGAGACAGAACACAGTTGGGGAGGGGCAGAGAGAGAAGGAGACACAGAATCCAAAGCAGGCTCCAGGCTCCCAGCTGTCAGCACAGAGCCCGGTGTGGGGCTCGAACCCGCTAACCGTGAAATCATGACCTGAGCTGAAGTCAGATGCTTAACTGACTGAGCCACCCAGGTGCCCCTTGATCTCTCCACTTATTAAGGTGGGAACACCCTCAAAGCTCTTCCTCCAGTGCTGCCTGACCTCTGGCATCTCTGTTCTGCTTTCCATCTGTAGCAGCTGATCTCCATTAAGTTCACTTGGTCTTGTCCTGGGTATGGACAATTCGACCTTCATATGGATTTGTCGGGGATCTCCATACTGAATTCTGAGGCCCATCACTAAATAGCTTCCTTCCTCTCATGCTTCATCTTATACGTACTTGCAGATTGAGTACTCTTTAAGTCTAATCTCTGCCTCCCAGACCACTGCCTTTTGCTTAGATTCCGGTTCTCTGTGCTATGCTGCAGAAGTCACCCCTAGTCAGAAGATGGGTGGATTACGGTGCTCACCTTATACAGTTTTATAGTTTGGTGTGGCAAGAGGGCTTGTTAGTGTCAGTTACTGAAACTTAACTAGAGTGAGAAGTCCCGGTATAGGGGCGCCTGGGTGGCTCAGTCAGTTAAATGACTAACTTCGGCTCGGGGCACTATCTCGCGGTCTGTGAGTTTGAGCCCCACGTCAGGGTCTGTGCTGATGGCTCAGAGCCTGGAGCCTGCTTCAGATTCTGTGTCTCCCTCTCTTTCTCTGCCCCTCCTCCTCTCACACTCTGCCCCCTCTAAAAAATGAAATAAAACCATTAAAAAAATTAAAAAGAGAAGTCCCAATTTAATGCCCTGCACTTAATATATGCTCAGTAGATAACTGTTCTTTCGTGTATTATTTTCCTATTGCTTCCATAGCAAATGACCACAAGCGATGGCTTTAAACAACACAACTTTATAATCTTACAGTTCTGCAAGTCAGAAGTCCAAGGTGGATCCCACTGGGCTAATATCAAGGGGTCAGCAAAGCCGTGTTTCTTTGGGAGAGGAGGTAATCTGTTTCCTTTCCTTTTCCAGCTTCTAGAGGTCACCTGCATTCCTTGACTCATGGTCCCTCCCTCCATTTTTAAAGTTAGCTGTGTGGCATTTTCTCTCCCCTCTGACCTCTGCTTCTGTCTTTACATCGTCTGTATTTATTCTGACACTTTTGCCTCCCTCTCGTAAGGGCACTTGGTGATGACACTGAGGTCACCCAGATAATCCAAGATCGACTCTCCATCCTGTGATCCTTGAGTACATCTCCAAAGTCCCTTTCAGCGTGTAAGGCAACATATTCACAGGTTCTGGGATTAGTATGTGGATATCATTGGCAAGTTGACTAGTCGAATAAATTCTGCTTTCACAGCTCACTGAAGCTGGCACACAGAAGTCATATTAACATAGTTAAAATTTTTGTGGTTTTATGACTACAGGGTTTCATTCTAACAAAACAAAACGCAAACTCTCTGAATGTTAGTACCCCTTGCCTCTCTCTCCAAAAACTATTCTTGAAGAAAAGTACCCTATTTGGATCTCCTTATATCTTGGGAGGTATTCCTGAAAGCCTAGATTCTTCTTTCAGATTTTTACATTCTACCAATTATTTCTTCATACGGTTTAGAGATTCCAAATATTTCTAGAACTCTCATGCCTATTTTATCCCTAGTACCCTTCCTTTTACATGTTTTACCATCTCTGATTGAAACATTTTCCATAGACTCTTAATGGCTTTCTTTTATATGCTCTGCACTCCACACCGACGCCAGCGCGAGCTTAGTAAAACACCAATGTGACCATGACCCTGCATAGATTACAAACTAAAAAGTTTCTAATCAGACAAGACCATCTCTCTCCTCGGTTTTGTATCCCATCTCCCTAACCTCACCACCATAGCAGGATTCCTAGGATTTCTGGGGCATGTTTCTCAATTATAAGCACCTTCTGTCCATCTAGAGAAGGCTGCCTCTTCAACTGGGCCTAGATAACCTCTATCTTCTTAGTAAATCTGAAATTATCAGAAGACCTTTGATCAAAGGTCCCCTCCAGTATGAGTGCTGCTTTGGTCCATCCAAATGTGTTTCCTTCTTCATACACCCATAGTGCTTTGGACATCCTTCTATCATGGCAATTATCTTAATGCATTGCCATGCAATTTTTGTAACTGTCTTTCCACCCAAGAATGCGATTCTCCAGAGCAGGGACTTTGTTATGATCCCATCTGTGGTCTCATGCCTTTCTCAACATGTAGAAAGTGTTTAGCAACTTATTTATTAGGTGATTCAATTGATGTATTCAGTTGGGTTCTCAATTTTATGTGTTCTCCACTTTAATAAGCAAAGGCTTTTATTCTCCTCAGGCAAAGGCTTTTATTTTCTTTCCATATAATGTGGCCCCTCTCCTCTTTGTCTAGTCTGCCATTTTAAACTCAGATGCCAGATTTTCCATAAGTTAGGGAGCAAGGGCACATATGGAGAATATTCGCTGGTTTCTGAAACTTGTCTTTGTAAGGCAATATGTGGGACAATTAAATTTTTTTTTAATTCTTTGTATTTAGTTGGAATTTGGAGGACCATTTTTAGAATTCAATCTTTCTGGCCTTTTTAAAATAAGATACATCATACATACAAAAGAATATATCTTGTATATAAGCTCAATTAAAAATGATAAGGGGCTCCTAGGTGGCTCAGTTGGTTAAGCATCCAACTTTGGCTCAGGTCATGATCTCACGGTTTGTGGGTTCGAGCCCCGCATTGGGCTCTGTGCTGACATTTCAGAGCCTGGAACCTGCTTCAGATTCTGTGTCTCCCTCTCTCTCTACCCCTTCCCTTCTTGTGTTCTGTCTGTGTGTCTCAAAAATAAATAAAATGTTAAAAAAAATTAAATGATAAAATGAACACTCACCTTCTCACTATCAGAGGCTAAAAATATTGCCATCATCCTGAAGTCTTCTGTTTATTCCTTCCCATTACATCTCATTTCCTTTCCCTAAAGGTTAAACAATAAACTGATTATGTTACTATTCCATTGGTTTATTTCTATAAATAGTTGTACTATATACTTATTGATTTCTTTTTTTAAATATGTTTTTAATGTTTATTTTTGAGAGAGAGAGAGAGAGAGAGAGAGAGAGAATGAGCAGGGGACAGGTTGAGAAAGAGAGGGAGACAAAGAATCCCAAGCAGGCTCCAGGCTCCAAGCTGTGAGCACAGAGCCTGATGTGGGGCTCGAACTCACGAACCCGAGATCATGACCCGAGCTAAAGTCAGACCCTCAACCAACTGAGCCAGCCAGGCGCCCCTATGCTTTTTTATTTCTAAATAATGTATTGGTTGAGTTTGCCTATATTTGACCTTTATATAAATAACAGTTATTGTATACTTTGTACTCTTTGTCCCTGAAATTTTTTACTTTATGAGATTCATACATTTTAATGTGTATAGTTACACACTCACCTGTTTTCACCAATGTAATATATTTGATCTCATAAATATACTACTCTGTATATACTTTATGCTTGATAGAAATCTAGGTGTCTTGGTGACAGGCATTGAGGAGGGCACCTGTTGGGATGACCACTTGGTGTTGTACAGAAATGAATTGGACAATAACTTCCAAATTAAAAAAAAAAACTAATAAAAAAAGAAATCTGTTTGTCTTTAAGGTTTTCTACTCTCATGCACACTGCATATTTTAAATTGATAATATCGTATTTCTACTTTAATAGAAAACATTGTTAATATCTATTGTTAATAGATTTTTTATTTTTTTTCAACGTTTTTTTTTTTTATTTTTATTTTTGAGACAGAGAGAGACAGAGCATGAACGGGGGAGGGACAGAGAGAGAGGGAGACACAGAATCGGAAACAGGCTCCAGGCTCCCAGCCATCAGCCCAGAGCCCGACGCGGGGCTCGAACTCACGGACCGCGAGATCGTGACCTGGCTGAAGTTGGACACTTAACCGACTGCGCCACCCAGGCACCCCATAGATTTTTTAAATGTTAAAACACTTTTATTTTCCTGGGATACGACCAAGTTGTTTGTTGTTGCTTACCTATTTTTTATGCATTTCCGAATTCAGCGCCAGTAGATTTTAGAACTTCTGCCTCTTGGTTCATGCGTACAATCGCCTTGTGACGTTTCTTTCTTGAACTGTTCTCTGGTTTTAATACCATGGTAAACAAAATTCTAAAAATGGCCCTAGGATCGTTTCCCTAATCTCTGGAAACTGTAAGTATGAGGTACCACTGCTCTGATGATGTTTTATGTCATAGCTGATCTTAATATCCAGGTTGTCCTAATCTAATTGTACAAACACTTTTAAAAGCAGAGAGTTTTCTCTGGTCAGAAGAGTCAATCAGTGATAGCGGGAGCACTATGGGGATTTGGCTCATCATTGCTTGATGAAGATAGAAGAGAATGTGTGGAAAGGAATGCAGGTGTCCTCGAGAATTTGAGAGACTCCCAGACCAGAGCCAGCAAGGAAGTCGGAACCTGATTCTACAGCCTACAGAAACTGAATTCTACCAACAACCTGAACGATCTCGGAAGTGAATTTTCCTAGAGACTCCCAATGAGAACTCGGACCAGCCCACACCTTGCAGGCTTGTGACACCCTGAGTGTAGAACACAGAAAAGCCTGCATAGACTAAAACTTACCGAACTGTGAGCTTATAAATGGATGCTTTCTTGAGTCATTAAGGTTGTAGTAACTTGTTACATAGCAATAGGAAATGAATACAAGTATCAAGGATACAGTAGTGTCAATGAATGAGTTGGGGAGTTCTCTGATACTCAGTTTCCCAGAAGCGTTTCGAATTTGCTGTTTCTTGAATATTTGCTAGACTTCACCAGTGACTAGAGACTATAGTCCGTGTGTATTTATCAAATTAATTACATGTTTGCTCATTTTTTTCTACCATGATAGTGTGTGATTTCTCTCTGTCTTGATTTAACCTGCTATCTGTTTCTCTACTCTTTTCTTACCCTCTTTGGAGGTGATTGAGGTTTTAAGATTGCCCCTTCCTCTTATCTCTTTCCTGCTACTAATTTTGAAGCGACATACTGTTTCTCTCCTTTTTGTGGTTATCCTAGAAATTTGCACTTTTGAATTTAGGAATGTCCAAAGTTAATCAATACCCACTATCCCTGAAACACAAAGATTTTAGATGGTGAGGCAGAAAGAATATTCACCGAACCTTTAAGTTCGCACCCATATTATTTCCATGCCTCCCTTGAAGGTATTTTGGGCCCCAGTGACTACTTTAAGTCAACAGACAATGAACAGAAGATATGTATGTCACCTCGGGAACCGAACAGCCAAAGGCTAACATTCCTCATTCATTTCTTTCTTCTTCTGACGTGGGACCTTGGCTTGGAAGCCACTTGAAGGTTTTTCAGGTCTTTGCAGACCGTGGAGCTGGTGTGAATTTTGCACAGACTGACTGGTCCCAAGCCGTTATGAGTCTTAGCATGTAGTTTAAGAAGTATGGAGGGATATTATTTTCCACCCGGAGCCGAGGAGGGGCTAGATGGTTATCTTTAATCTTCTCTTTATGGGAGGTTTTTTTCTTTAAATTTTTTTTTTTATTTTTACATTTATTTATTTTTGAGAGACAGAGAGAGACAGAGCACAAGTGGGGGAGGGGCAGAGAGGGAGGGAGACCCAGAATCCGAAGCGGGCTCCAGGCTCCGAGCTGTCAGCACAGAGCCGGAGGGAGGTTTTTTCTTAGTGGTTCACCTGTTGAGAGTTTTAGCTTTTGGGGATCCTGTTTATGCTCAGGCTTAGCCATTGTTCTCTTGTTCCCATGTGCTTGTAGTGTATGGCCATTGAAACCCAGGCACCAGCCCACCAGGGGCTGGGAAATGCTGGTATTTACCAGCTCTAATGACTGCCATCCTCTCCCGGTTTGAGCTTCTCCTAATCTTTGGACTCTGAGCATTTCACTTTTTTTTCCCTGCCAGCCCAGCCATCTATTTGAGAAACTAATTTTTAATAGTGTTTTATGCCGAGTTTTACCGATTTTATACATAAAGGAGTTTTCTGAAGGTATAGACTATTCTGGAGCTCAGTATGAAGCAAACATCATAATTTAGTATCAAGAATCTCCATTCTTTTCTGCCTGTCTGATTATAAACAACAAAAAGTGATTCATGTGTTTTTAAATGTATTTTTAAAAGCCAGAGAGGTACCACGAGCAAGCACTTATTGAGTTAGGAGTGGTGAAGTTTTTGATGTTGGGTGTATGAACACACACGTCTGCAATATACACAGTGTTGTGTGTTTCTCAAAAAATGAACTCTGAACCCAAAACGATCGAAGGCCATTTACTATGTTCATGACATTGGGTTGAACAATAGCAAGTTACTTGCAATTCTCCACTGCTCGTTAGCCCCATGTGCCTCTGTTTATAATCTTTCCTTTTGTTATTATCTGCTTAATTATGCAATGAATACCTGGTGTCTATCATGCAGGGCTGACAGCTTGTGCCATCAGGGATAACTGCTGAATAAACAGGAAGTCATCTGGTCACCACAATACAAATAATCATGTGTAGCACGTGCTAGGCAGGGAAGCTGTGATTTTCCAATATTTTCTTTAATCCTTCTCAGAACGAAATCCATGAAGGAGGAATAGGAACTACAGTAAAACCTTGGTTTATGAAGATAATTCGTTCCAGAAACATGCTTGTAATCCAAAGCACTTGCAAATCACAGTGAATTTTTCCATAAGAAATGATAGAAACTTAGGGGCGCCTGGGGGGCTCAGTCCGACTTGGGCTCTGGTCACGATCTCGCGGTTCGTGAGTTCGAGCCCCGCGTGGGGCTCTGGGCTGACGGCTCGGAGCCTGGAGCCTGCTTCCGATTCTGGGTCTCCCTCTCTCTCTGCCCCACCTCTGCTTGTGTTCTGTCTCTCTCTGTCTCTTAAAAATAAATAAATGTTAAAAAAAATTAAAAAGAGAAAAAGGAACAATGGAAACCCAGATGATTCATTCTACGGCCCAAAACTATTCACATAAAAATGATTACAATAGCATAATAGAATACAAAATAATAAAGCAAATACGAAATGGAAAGAAAAATAACCAAATGAACCTTCACGTAACTTTGGAAACCTATGTGGCTGGTACGAGGGAGACAAGAGAGAGGAGGGTTATTGTGTAGGATGACTTGCGCTATCACTAATGGAATCCCTGCTATCTGTCGGCTCAGTGGAATCTTTCTTTTCGTGCCTTTTTAACAAGGAACCTATCCAGTGACACTGGCATTTGCCTCATTTTGAGGATTTCTTGGAAATGTGACATTGTATTGTTGATCACCCGTAATCCCAAAGCAAGAGAGAGAGAAAGAGAGAGAGAGAGAAGGCTCAGTTGTGATCATGGGATCTTGACATCACGCATTACGCCTCTTGCAAGGCTTTGCTTATCAAGTTAAAATTTATCAGAAATGTTTGCTCCTCTTGCAGAATACTCGCAGAACAAGTTATTGGCCATCCAAGGTTTTACTCTGTTGTTTTAAATATGAGGAAACTGCGACTTGAAGAGGTTAATCAACATGCGCAATACCACAAGTTTGGGGAGTTTCATCGATGGGATTGAGGTTCAGGGTCCTGAAAGCTAATGGCCGTGAGGCATGCGTTCTCCCGTGACCCCCGCAAACACCCCCACCAGAATCTGGGGCTTTCAGGAAAATGACAGAGGATAAAATGATGGTACCATACCCCTGGCAAATATATTTTAATTTAATTAATTTATTTTAAGATAGAAAGAGGGTGTACACAGGGGAGGGGCAGCGAGAGAGGGAGAGAGAGAACCGCAAGCAGGCTCCACGCTGACAGCCCAGCGCCCGATGCGGGGCTCCAACTCACGTACCGTGAGATCAAGACCTGAGCCAAAACCGAGTGTCGGATGTTTAACCGACCGAGCCACCCAGGCGCTCCAGGAAATATTTTTTATGGAAAATTAGAACATATATTTCTCTTTTCCTTGAACCTCTTCATTGCCCAAACTTCACTGTTGATAACAATTGCTTGGTCCTCGAGGGGGAACCAAAGCAGACAACCGTGATACGATTAGGGCTCACCCAGTAGGCTCCATCCTTCATGATTTAATCCAATGTGTGTATCAGGGCTGTCTGACAGACACTACATCTAGGCAAATCTCCTGGGTTAAAAAGCAGCCCCTCGGGTATCCCGCGAAAGTCCTGCCACCTTTCCACATCCCGTCTATGAAACAAAAGGTTGATCTCTACAAACAGAACCAGGACAGCATTAAAGGAAACTCTGTACGATGCTCAGCAGTGTACCTGGCACACAGTAGGCCTATTCAGGAAATGAACTTTATGATTAACTTATGATCCTTGCTTCCAACAAGCCCATAGTGGAGCAATGAAGCAGTAATTCATGTTTAAAATCAATAAAAGGTCAAAGGAATTTTTTGCTTCTTCATTCAGCATTCATGTTATCCAATGTTCATCAAGAACCTTCTATACACGACTATGCAGTTACTTGAGTCATAACTCTGGCTCTTAGGTAAAGAAAACATGAGATAAAGGAGCCTGACTTTGGGTATTTACTCTGCAAATCGGGGGAAAGATCCAAATGCAATGTCACTCTACTCTGAAAGGAAGGCTGAGCCGTCCTGGAAGCCGATTAGATACGAATTTTCAAGGAGCAGGGAGTCAGGCTGACTTGGCATTTCTAAGCCAGGCCGACCTGGAAAACAGGGAGCCATTAACCTTGCAAGTGAGGAGATATAATAGAAACAAGGATTTTTTTTTTTTCCTCCTGGAAGAAGCTGATGAATTTGGCGACAGACATGTAGACAGTGAAAAATCTAGGCATGTCTCAACATAATTCGTCACTGGAAAAATTAATTGGAATTGAATAAATAAATAAAAGTACTTTATATCTTCCTAGGAGGAAGCTCAAATAGATTTATTAATCATCCGATCTGAATGTCCAACAGCGAAAGAATGACTAATAAATTTATGGCTTATTTTATACACTAGAATTGTGACATAGAAAATAAGATTAATAAAGTTGTTACAATAACATATGACACTGTGAAGCATAAGAATAAGTAGACAGAACATAGTGCAAGATGGTATATACAATGTGATCTTATTTTTTTGTGAAAGTACAATACAGAGGGAAAAGACCTGGGAAAAACTAACGCCCCAGATGTTTTTTATGGGTTGTTGAACCCTGGGTGATTTTTTCCTATCATTTTATAATTTTTATTTCCTTTCAGGTTTTCTATAATAAAAATTCATTGATTTTCTAATGAGTTAAAAGGGGTGAGGATAATCACAATGATATATGGCAAGGGTTTAAAATCATCCAGGTAATGGGACACCTGGGTGGCTCAGTCGATTAAGCGACAGACTTCAGCTCAGGTCGTGATCTTGAGGTTCGTGAGTTCAAGCCCCGTGCTGGTCTCTGTGCTGATAGCTCAGAGCCTGGAGCCTGCTTCCGATTCTGTGCCTCCCTCTCTCTCTGTCCCTCCCCCTACTTGCACTCTGTCTCTGTCTCTCTCTCAAAAATAAATAAACATTAAAAAAAAAAAAAACTATCCAGGTAATAATATTAGCAAGAATACCTATGTGGTATCTATGGAGACAGATGACTATTTACTTTTGGAAAATTGATTAATATACGGGGTTCTGAGCACTTGGTGTTTAACCAAAGTATACCAAAGGGTTTAACTAAATCCCCATAATGAAATTAATAAAAGGTTAGTGTATTCTATGTTGACACATCATTTGGCCTGTGACTCACAGTTCGGCTGAAGGGGAACAGGCTATGTCCTTGCATGGGAGGCGGTGCACACAGCAAAATAAGAAAAACAAAATACGAATTTATACTTCCAGACTCACCGTGCGAGCCTAGTAACTCACTCACCTTTGCTCTCCCATTTTCCATAATGCTAAAATGTGGACGAGAATACAGAAACATGTTGAGGATAGAATGAAAATGCAAGTTGAGAACATCAGTGTAATGATCAGTGCCGGTCTCCATAAATGATAACCATTGTTATGTTTCTGCATACATAATTATCTACCTGCCTAGCTACCTAATCTATGCGTCTTAGTGCCATAGACTGTCCAGAGCGTGTCAATCCACTGTGGGCAGTAATTGTATCGACTGTATTCCCGCCACGCGGGAGAACACCTGGCAGAGAAGGCTCTCACTAAATACTTACTAAATGGGTGATAACAGAGAACACAGGTAGAATGAAGAATGGGGGAGTGATCGGTTCAGGGCCAGGTGTGGCCCAGTCCTTGGTACGCTCATTGCCTCTGCCGATGCACAGAAATTAGCACATGGCCTTGGTCGCCACGGCCCCCAACCCTACCCGAAAGCGTGAAGGGGTCACTGTTACAATGAAGCTGCTATGATACGAAGCAGTGCGAATAGATAGACAGAAACAAGGCCTTGGGGATACGGTGGAGCTCATGGGTCAGACTTTTCCAGAAGTCCCTCTACTATTTTTTTAGGTACCACTGTCATTTACAACAGCTAGAGTTGGGCTTTCTGTTATTTCCGGCCACGTGCATTCTGGGGGATATTCCTGTCGATTTGCATAGGTGGATTGGTGTTCCAAAAACCACCCTCAAAGCAAAAATAACATAAAAACAGGGAGGGGGACAAAACACAAGAGACTCTTAAATATAGAGAACAAACTGAGGGGTGCTGGGAGGGTTGTCGGTGGGGGGGGATGGGCTACATGGGCAACGGGCATTAAAGTGCACAGTTATCAGGGTGAGCGTTGAATGTTACACGTAGGGACTGCATCCCTGGATTCTACTCCTGAAATCATTATTGCACAACATGCTAACTAACTTGGATGTGAATTAAAATAAATAAATGAATAAACGAATGAACGAATAAATAAATAAATAAATAAATAAATACCAGCCTCAAATCTCAGTCACGTGTCATTAACCTTCTATTCTTTTGTTCCCGAGTCCACTTAGGTGATCTTGGATGGACTTGAGGGGGGAGGGCAGGGCAGCCCTGAGGCATATGGACAGCAGGCAAATATTTTGTGCAGGCCCCTACTAGACAGACAATTGTACCACAGTTTGTCAGCACCACTGTGGCAGTCCAAAGACACATGATCCCATAAAAGAAATTCTGCACTGCCCAGGAGAGATGCCCTATGTGTGTTGGGGGGCGGGCAGGGGGAAGGAGTTGGACAGCTCTGCCTCAGAGCATAGTTGTCTGGGGTTGTATCTAGGGTGCACGATGGAAGCCTGCTATATAGTTGGTTCATTCTGGGACCGGGCTAAGGAAGCAGTGGTTACCAGGCGCTGTTCTCATGGATTATTATCGTCATCATTATAACCAAAGCATACCACACAGGCCACACCACACGAGCACATTTATGACCTCTGTAATCCCATGGGTCAACCCAAATCCCGTGGAAAATTATACTACCCAAAGTAAGAGAGATCTGGGACTGATTATCTCCTGCCAATATCAAATCGGTCATTTATCCATTTCCCAAGGATTTATTGAGTGCAAATTATGTCCCAGGCACTATTTTAGAGGCTGGACATGTAATGATGAACCAGGTGCAGTCCTGGTCTGCAAGTTGAGTCTAGGAAGGGAGACAATCGTATGAACACACAATTACAACACAGTGAATCAGGTGCTAATAATAATTTACTGAGCACGTAACACAAGCCAGAATTTATTCTAAACCCTGTGCCTCTCCTAACTCACTTGATCCACTCAACAGTTTTATGGGGCATAGAGGGGTTAATTAATGTATCCAAGTTCACATAGCCAGTTAGTGGCAGAAGACTAAGTGCCAGGCAATTTGCCTCTAGAATCTTCAATGACAGTTACTGCAGTGTGTGTATAAAAGCACCAAGTAAAAATTCAGATGGGAAAATGAATCGTCAACTATGGTTTGAAAACAACCCAATTTTTGTTTTTATTATCTTTCAAATATTCCTCCAAATAGTTTCATCGAATGTCAGAGTTGGAAGATGTCTTAGAGACAGTCTGGTCCGCTCATCAAACATTGTGTGGATAAGGACACTGAGGCCCAGAGAGGAAGAGACTGCCCTGCTCAGGCAGCTGGTAGACCTCATAGAGGACCGCCAGCCCCATAGATTTCAGACCCTGGGTTAGCAGCACAGGAGTGGGGCTGAAATGTATTGGATTATGGGCACTGGACCAACTTACCCATTCACCGAACAGTAACAATTGCTTCTGAAGATACTTTTGCAAACTCAAGGATTGTTACATCGCCGTGGTTTCCAATTGTTTTTGACCTCAAAATGCTTTTGCACTCTTTAAAATTGTTAGGGGTTGTCAAGAACTTTAGGTTGTATGAGCTATATCTATGAATATTTATAATATTAAAATTAAAAAAAAGAAATTTAAAAAATCAAAGAAATTAAAATTAGGAAGGTTAAAAATATGTATCAATTCATGCAAATAACTAATAACCCAGCTATTAGTCACATAAGTAACATTGTAATAAAATAACCGTATTGATTTATTTTTAAAATTAAAAAAAATTGTTTACTGTTTATTTTTGAGAGAGAGAGAGAGAGTGGGAGAGAGAGAGAGGGAGTGCGGAGGGGCAGAGAGAGAGGGAGACACAGAATCTGAAGCAGGCTACAGGCTCTGTCGAAGTTCGTGAGTTCGAGCCCTGCGTCGGGCTCTGTGCTAACAAATAGCTCAGAGCCTGGAGCCTGCTTCAGATTCTCTCTCCCTCTCTCTCTCTCTCTCCCTCCCCTGCTCATGCTCTGCCTGTCTCTCAAAAATAAATAAATGTGAAAAAAAATTAAAACAAAAACAAAGTAACATAATAGAGTATGAAAAAAAAAACCCCACATTCATGGCTTCAGATTCTACATCTCAACAATCCCTTAAGAAACTACTACATGTCAAGTTTTAGTGTAGTATCTAAGAAGACTAATTATTATCTCCTACAGCATTCATTATCTCAATTATCCAATTAGCCAAAGAGGCTATCGAAACACTCCTTTACAGCTACATATCCACGTGGAGCTGGGTTTCCTCATGTATTTTAAACAAAAAGTCGAGCTCATGGTGGCCGACGCCAGTTTTCTAAACTTTAGTTCCTGCTTGAAAGCTTGCATTTTATTATTCACAACAGATCACGCCACTCGTATTCTTCGAAGTGACAGGCTCGCTGAGTTCACTTCTGAGAAAATATTTTTGAAACACCCACATCTGAACAAAAAATTGCAGACCGACTTTTCTTGCAAGTAAAAATGGCATTCGCGGAGAGGAGCTGCTTGAAATAGGCGAGGCACATGCCCCTCATCATGACGGAATTAAGACATGTACTCAAAGATTGGAGTCCGATTACGGATCTTCCTTGCTTCACCAAGGACACGTGTGGGCGAAGCTGGTAGCTTTTGCCCGTTTTGTCCTACTGCGAGCGTGTGATGATGAGAAATGTAATGGCCACTCTTCTAATCTGGTGCCACTGCCTTGATTCATGCCGAAGGACCCGCAGTTTAACCGCCCAGGCCTTTACCCCATCAGTGCAAATGGCAGCTAATCATGAAAATAAGTTTGACCTTGTGGGTCCCCTGGAAAGAGGTCAGGGATTGCCAGAAATGTAAGGTCCGCCATGTTGCTACAGTGCACCTGCCTGAATATTTGAAGGCAGCCATAGTTCTGGCAACCTGCAGATATAGCATCGCTGATACGTTGTTCTGATGATTCCTCCCGGAATCTTGTCCAGCCCAGAGTCTTCAAGCTTGGGAAACTATTCGTAAGATACTTTTAAGTATCAAAGATAGATGACCCCCAAATCCTTCTTTGAACACAGATACACATAGTTATCTCCAGGGCAAATTCGTGTCTTCAACAGACTTTCGAGTTTGAGAATGTCTCCAAGGACATATTTGATATAAAGGGCACCTTTCCAGGGCGCCTGGGCGGCTCTGTCCTTTGAGTGTGGGACTCCCGATTCCACCTCAGGGCATGATCCCAGGGTCATAGGATTGGGCCCCATGTCAGGTTCTGTGCTGAATGTGAAGCCTGCTTGAGGTTCTCTGTCTTCCTCTCTCTCTGCCCCTCCCCCTCCCTAGAAAAAAAGAAGGAAAGAAAGAAAGAAAGAAAGAAAGAGAAAGAAAGAAAGAAAGAAAGAAAAAAGAAAGAAAGAGGGAAAGAAGGAAAGAATGAAAGAAGAAAAGGAAGGAAGGAAGGAAGGAAGGAAGGAAGGAAAGATGGAAGGAAGGAAGGAAGGAAGGAAGGAAGGAAGGAAAGATGGAAGGAAGGAAGGAAGGAAGGAAGGAAGGAAGGAAAGATGGAAGGAAGGAAGGAAGGAAGGAAGGAAGGAAGGAAGGAAACCTTTCCTCATAATTATCTGATGAAAAACTCCAAGGAACCCAAAAGGAAAGTCCCAAAACTGTCTCACGAGTCCAGCTCAAAAACAAAAAGGAAAACAAAACCCTCAACTAATATCACAATTGAGGCTAAAACGCCAATGGTCTAATATCCATCAACATGGTTTAAGGGAGTTGCGAGATCTGTCATACTTTGCCTCCAAAGAACTTCCCCCAGCTGCCTTCATTCATTCATTGTGCCGTTTGACAAACATTTATTTCCAGGGCTAATCATCTGGACGTAGTGGGCAATGTCCAGGGAGGGCATCCAAAAGGAGATGAGGCCAAGCTTGTCTTGAAGAGGAGCAAATGACCCAGCAGAGGGAAAGATAATAAGCCTGAAGGCCTGCGGCCACGAAGACCAAGGTGTGTTGGGGAACTTCGATAAGTCACAAGTTCATTGTCATTTTGTCTCTGCCCTCAGTGCGGTTCAAAGGGGCCGTGTGAGTTACAGGGCTCCCTCTGACCTCTGGACACTTGGATAAGCCACAGGTGATGTAAGAAGTGAAATGCCCCAACTGTCAATGAGACTTGGAGCTCCAGTGACCTCGAAGTCCTATCAGGGACAGCCGGTTCTGTCCCTCTTCTGAATCTCTCCTGCCCCACCTAGAGCAGAGGCAAACAAAGCAAATGGGAGGAGTGGACGGACGGTGGAGGAGGGGCAGGGCAGCTCACAGAGTTCTGCTGTGAATGATGACGATCTGAGGCTTGAGAAACCATAATCCTAAATCAATTCATAAAAAAAAAAAAAAAAAAGAATATCGTCAGGGTGTCTTAACCTGAAGTTCGCAGATAGCTGTAAAAAAAAAAAAGTCTATAAATACCCTTAAATTTTACGTAAAACTCTCCATGTGCAGCAGTATAATTTGTGGAGGGAAGTCAGGCTTTGCTTTTAACATTTTTAAAAGATCCTCACAGCCCCGAATACTTGAGACACATCGGACGGGATGTCGGAGATTCCGAAAGAAGTAAAACCTCAGTCTGCAGAAGCAGTTTCCTCACTCGGCAAAACGAAGTTAGGAATCTGAAAACCAGATAGACTGACGTTCGCATCTTAGACCTAAGTGAACTCTGTTACTCATTAACTGTGTGACTTCAACCAATTCCTCGACTTCTCTGTTTCCTTTTCTGTGATAACACCTGCTTAGATCTTGCAGAGGGCGCGGGGAGGGCCAGGATTAAAGTGAAATCATAGAAACAAATGTCTAGAACCTTCGTAGGCGATCCAATATCACAGCTAATTATTTTTGCTATTCTTATTACTGATATGTTGGGGGGGGGGGACGGTGCCCAGGGGACAGAGAGGTTTTCTGAGTGGGTCTTTTGGCGACAATATCTAGAGGAAAAACGGCGTCTGGCAGGAGGCCTCCGGCTCCGTGTGTTCTGGCGGTGTTGTTCTTGGCTGTTCCTGGCTGGTGTCTGTCTTTACCTTGAACTGCCCTAAGATTAGAATTTCTTGTAAACAGTGGCTTTATTCATCTGTGTCCCTTCACAATGCTGGGCTGCCTCTCTCATGAACGGCGAGCCACCCCTCCCGCTGCCGCTCAGAGGACTGGAATTAACCTCTGTGATGCTTTTATTAAAGGCATTACCTCCAGCCTCCTGAAGGGTGATGGCAGAGAGGCCCCCACATCCAGGACATACTGCTGGGCACACCACCTGCTCCCGGTAGCCTGAGTGGTCAGAAGGACGTACATCTGAGTAAGAAACATCGGAGCTCCCCAGGAAACCAATGAACCAGCCGCCAGGTTCCGTGTGACTCATCGCGGGGTTAAGGTAGATTCTTCGGCTAAGTGACTTTTGTGGCGAGGCTCTGAGCTCGGGCTTCTGAAGCTAGAGACCTCCCCTTCACTCTCAGAGCAAACGCCGTCTCCTTCCCGAAGCCTCACCTGCTTCCCCAGACCCAGGTAGACCCCCTTCTTCTGCAGCAGGACACGAGAACACAGCCGTCACAGCCACCTTCCCTAGTGGCTTATTCAGGTGTCTCTCTCGCCTTTCGGCTGTGGTTTCCATGAGCCCAGCCCCGTGTCTTCCTGGACACGCCTTATCTTCAAAGTCTAGCATCATTCTGGCCCAGAATAAGGGCCCTGCAAATGGTGAATGGAGAGACAGAGGCAGCGAAGAAGGAAAGGAGGGAGGGAGGGAGGGAGGGCGAAAGGGGGCCAGGAGGAGGGATGGGGAGGGGGATTCTGTCCTGGTTCTGGAGGGAGAAAGTCATGATTGTCTTTCCACGCCCACAGCTTATTTCACGTACCACCTTCCAACAAGCTGTGGAACTTCTGGGAGGCCTCCCTTCCCGATCTGTCAAAGGGGAGCGTCTGCTTGTCCTGTGGGACTGTTTGGGGGAACGGATAGGAGCAGTACATGGAAAAGAAAACAGACAGGATGGAGGGAATTAGGAAAAGAGCTTCCAGCCTCACCTTCAAAAATTCTATTGTTTGCCGGGCTTTAACCCCAAGGGGTTGATTGAGGCAGAATGTCTCCAGACCAGTCTCCACTGATTTGCATTGAACATCGGTAGGCTGATGCCCGCCCCCCCCTCCCCCGCCCCCAGGATGTCCCCTCATCTGGTTGTGCTGTCACTGCCCTTCCTCAGATCACACTATGTCTCCATCCCTCTACTGTGGCTTCCCAGGCGGGCTCTGTCTGGGAACTTCTGTCCCCTCCTGGCTTCTGTCCCCAGGACTGCTTCTGTTCACCTTCTGTTCCCTCCTGGCCACCCTCCATGGGGTTTCTGGAGTAGACTTCCTGGAACCCACGTATCACCCTCGTGCTTACAAACACCCCCCAGCTCACCAGCGTGGTCAAGATCGCACACGAGCTCCCTGGCACAGTCCTCAGCATCCTTCTGGACCTGGCTTCTGTAGTGTGTGATTCTCCCATCATTCTCTCCTGTCACCACCACGCCAATCCTGGGCCCCCTGGAATCACCACTCTGCTTCCCGTCTCCCTGACTTGTGTGACTTGGGCTGTGGCTTTGTTGGGACCCCTTCTCTGCACGCTTCGCTCATCAGTCCACCAGGAAAACTCCCACCCTCTTTTAAGCCTTGTTTCAAAGCGTTGTTTCTCTTGGAAATCTCCTGGTTTCCTCCCGGACAGAATTCACTGCTCCGTGCAGGGGATCCGGGAACACCTCTGTGTTATGTTGTACGCATGGCCGTCTTAGCTGGACCTCCTTGCTTTGCAATTATTTCCTGGTGTGTCTGCCCCCCAGGAGCCCAGGCAGCCCTCCAGGATAAGGCTTGGGGCTTTTTCTTGGACGAATTCCCACTTACCTGCCGAGTGAGTACATGAATAAATGAATGTACCTGGAACGCACCCATCCATCCTTTCTGAAGACGGCCGGGGTGTCCCTCCCTCGAGAGGGGTCACTGGCTAGCATGTGAATCAGGGACTGGTAGCCTGTTCATTTCGCTGGCCTGCCTCCCCACCTTCCCATGAGTGCCCCAAGTAGACGCTCTCGGTCCGCACCTCCTTGCCCATAGTCTCAGCCCCTGCCACTCACCGCTAGACTGCACGGTTTTTGCGAGCAGGGTCGTGGCTAACTCGCTCATTCTCTGCTCACTCCTGCACCCCGACCCAGTGTCCAGCCTGGCACTCACAGCCACACTGCTCTTGCCCCTCAAACTGTCCTCAAACCCTTGCTCACAGTGTCTTCAGGGAAAAACCGAGCAGACTCCTAGGACCCCTGAGTATGGAAAGGCGCACTTGGCCGGCAGGAATTGTGTTTGCTCACCCCTCCTTCCCACACGCCATAAAGGGACCCCATAAATATTCAGACACCTCGGGTTTCTCTTGCTCACCATCCCCCCCCCCCCGCTCACAGCAGGTGACCTGTCAGCAATACTGTCAAATTTTCCGCCTTTCTTCTCTTTTTCATTTTCTTCTTCCTTTTCTAAATGCAGTCACTGCAATCAATTAAACTTTCATGGTCCCATTTCCTTCTTTGCCACTGCAGAACCTTGACATATTTCCTCAAGGAACTACTTTCAAAATCATAATTGAAACACAATAACGTATAATAGAAACGGGAGGAAGAGAGTAATAGATTTAGCTCTCATTTCTGGTGGCAGACATGTTAATTACATTTTCTATTTCCTCTCATTAGCATGGCGCATGTTGTCTCCAACAGGCCGGGCCAGCCTGCTTCTCTCTCTCTCTCTCTCCCCCTGGCTGAGCCCCGCCCGCTCTCACATGGCGACCCCGAAGGCAAACTTGAGACTACAAACCTGACCACGTCGCTCTTCGTGGTTTGAGACCCATCAGGGCTCAGCGCCCCGCACAGGTCATCTCCATGGTGGGGATCCCAAGGTCTAATGCTTCATCGTCCTATTTCAGGGGCCAGACACAGTGACTCAGTGTCGTGTCCCAAAGGCACCTGGCCTGCCCTTGCTCGGAGCTTTCCACGGGCAGCTCCTCTGCCTTTTCCAGAAACGATTTTCCCCTTGAGCATTTTAGGAAGACCACTGTCCGTCTACCTCCTCCCCCTCCCTGTCCACCGGGGCCGCTGACATGGCCAACATTCCATCTCATTCTGGCATCACCGGCCTCTCCTGGTTGCCCTCCGCCTATGAAGGCAGGGATAATAGCTTTCTCCTCTGTGTTCCTGGAGCCACTGAGCTTAGCTCTGCCATGACCCTTATGACACCGCATTGCAATTGTGTTTTCACTTTCTGTCCTCTGTCTCCTGCCTTCCCCACCCAACAGTGCCCGGACCAGCACAGTAAATGACCGGTGACTTCGGGACAGGTTGTTTGCTCACTTATTTCTGAATTCTCAGTGTGTCCCCCAGTGGCTGGGGACGAGAGTAAGTGCTCATGGGAATACCCAAAAACATACACTGAATAAAAAAAAAAATCACTCTCTTTTGTTTATAAACAAAGGTAAACAAAACACGGGGATGAAGAAGCCATAATGAAGGCATTAGTAAGAGCAACTAATATATTTCCAACTTAAAAGGAGAAGGGATTGATATCTCCAGAAGTTTCTGAACTGAGTAGTGTGGGGATTATGACTCGGGCCCCAAGAGAGAACTAGACGGCCAGACCGCCTGCATGGAGACCCTTTAGTGGAGGAGGAGGGAGAGAAGCGTCCTTACCTGATTACCTCAATCTTCCCCCTGCCTTGCAGAGCCAGATTGGAGCCCGAGATTGAAGGAAACATGCAAAAATGTGCACCTGTACACATACTCACTGAAATATTCTCCTACATTTGGATTCCAGTAGAAAAATCTAATAAAAACTGACTGCACACACACACACACACACACACACACGCACACAAACAAAATGCCTACATTTAAAGCCCCGTGTCACACAGCTTGTTTTTACTTCACAGTTACCCCTCATGAGCTCACCCAGCAGCAGCCAAGAGGGCAACACGGCTTTGAGACCTTGGGCTGACTCGAAACGACTACCAAGCTTGTAGAAGACAGGGCCATGAGACAAGTGAACAGCAGCCTGCCTTTTTTTCTTTTTTTTTAAATGTTAATAGTTTTTTCATCAAGGATTTTTGTTTCCTTATTTATTAAAGTTTATTTTTGACAGAGAGACAGAGAGAGACAGAGCACGAGCGGGGGTGGGGCAGAGAGAGAGGGAGACACAGCATCCGAAGCAGGCTCCGGGCTCGGAGCTGTGAGCACAGAGCCCGACGTGGGGCTCGAACCCACCGACCCTGCGATCACGACCTGAGCTGAGAGTAGGATGCGTAACCAACTGAGCCTCCCCATCAAGGATTTTTAAATTAATTTTGATTTTTTTCCCCCAGTATTGCATTCAAATATTTATCTTGACTTCTGAGTTTTTTGGTGCATAGTGACATCTTGCACCCGCGATGACTGCGTTCCTGGCCTCACCTAAACTACCCCTGCCCTTCAGCGGCCCCAAGTGACGACAGCCCGGTTTCCCCTTCCTCCTCTGAGCTATCCTTCCTCAAGGAACATTCGATCTCGTGAGGGAAGGTAAATTTGTTGACCGCGAACTATTTTTTGGCGAGACAGAATAAACGGGTGCGACGGCAAAACATACACAGCGCACACATGAGCAGAAAAGGGCAGAACTCAGCACGACTGTGTGTTTCGGGGAAGACCGACGCATTGGGGTTGGGTCTTAAAAGATAAATCTCTAAGAAGCCTGGGAGAAGGAAGGACATTACAGGAGGAAGGAAGAGTTTTAGCAAAGCTTAGAAGTAAGGCAGTCGGGAGGGTTCATTCCCGGGCACGTAGCCTGGGAAGGCCCCGTGGTATAGATGTGTGGTTGTGTGGGACAGAGGTGCTGGCTCTGATTGACA
Source organism: Prionailurus bengalensis (assembly GCF_016509475.1). Classification (NCBI taxonomy): domain Eukaryota; kingdom Metazoa; phylum Chordata; class Mammalia; order Carnivora; family Felidae; genus Prionailurus; species Prionailurus bengalensis. Next base: position 131,364,322 of record NC_057354.1, on the reverse strand, counting down.
GGCTTCCGAGATGGCTGCCTCTGTGACACAGAAGATTCCAGGTTTTGAGAAGAGACTCAACAGATCCGTTCGGAGTGGGTCTTCTTTGGGAAAAGGGGTGGGGGAAGGGGGCTCTCGCTGTGCTCATCCAGGGATGACAAGGCCAGCCCCCTGTCGCAGGCCCAAGCACTGGGCTCTCAGTCACCACTGTCCCAGCCAGGCGCTGCCCACCAGACCCCAGGGGGAAGAGAAGGTTCTGTTTCTCAGGATGACGCCAACAGGAAGAATGGGGCTTGTGGGGGGGGGGGGGGGGCGGGGGCTCGGTAAGGCACTGAGTATTGAGCGGTAGCCGGAAGAGAACCTCCAGCCCCAGCCAGGCGGGATTCCTCCCTCATGGGGGCGCTGGCTCAGCTACCTGAGCCCTCTGTGCTCCCACCGTCCGGTGTTACCCCCCTTCCACACCTCTAATGAATAACAGGACCACGGCAATCTGGTAAAGTTGAGAGGGGTCTCTGCCCTCCTCCCTGATGCCTGGGGAGCATTCTTGGCCGAAGCGTTTGTTGGCCGACAGGCTGCTGCCTTCCACTCTGGCTTTCTTTCCCTGTCACGCCCCAGGTGGCTTCCAGAAAACACATTCCACGTCTCTCCCCTGTCTTGTGCAAGTCAGGTTGCCTCATCTCTGGGTCTCACTGATGGCTCTGGGGTTGGCCTGCTCACCTCCCTTTGTGGGGACCGAGCTGCAGAGGGCGTGTAGGGGTGAACCTTTACCAAACCCCGTCTGGGCTGGGCACAGAGCTGGATTCTTTCTCGAGTGCATTTTGTCTTTTTATTTGAGTGACATCAATACTGAGCAGTAGAGAGTTTTGTTCCTTTTTTTTTTTTCCTTTAACAAATAAGGAAGCAGAGGTTTGCTGAGGAAGTAACCTAACATCAGGAACACGAGGAAGTTTGCCTAACATCATCCCGTCAGAACCAGGTTCTCTGGTTCCTGAACCAGGGCCCTATTTTATTCCTGAGGTGCCTAGACCTTTCCTGGAGAGAAACTGAGACAGGTAAGAAGAAGAAAAAAAAAAAAAAAACATCTGAAGAAAATGTAAACCACTCTGAGAGTAATTTTGCTAGTTCAATCCACTGTCACATTCCAATGATGCTTAAAGAGTGTCTCTCATGGTACAAGACTATGCCACAGCCCAGACCTCCACCTCATCCTTGCAACATACGTGAGAGGGAACCGTCTAGAAAGCCCTCCCTGACCCTGCCCCAAATCAAGGCACAGTAAATAGCTTCTTCCTCTTGGCTCCCCAAACGGGTTGCACCATGGCTCTTAATGTTAGTTCAACTATGTGCTCTCAACTAAAAATGAGAGGGCCAGAGGGAGGGAGAGAGAGAATTTCATGTATCAACCTGACTGGGACGTGGGACATCCAGACATTGGGTTAAACATTATTCTGGATGTGCCTGCGAAAATATTTCTGGATGAGTTTAACATTTAAATCAGTGGACTGAGTAAAGTAGATGCCCCCCCCCCCCAATGTGGGTGGGCCTCACCCAATCAGTTGAAAGGCTGAATAGGTGGGAGAGGAGAGGTACTCTCTATTCCCGACTGCCTTAGAGCTGGGACATGGGTCTTCTCTTGCTTTCACCCTCGGACTCGGCTGGAACGACGCCATCAGCTCTCCTGTGTCTCCACCTTGTTGAAAGCAGATCTTGGGAGGGGCCCTTGAGTGGCTCAGTTGGTTAAGTGTTCGACTTCGGCTCAGGTCACGAGCTCATGGTCTGTGAGTTCGAGCCCCACGTCGGGCTCTGTGCTGACAGCTCAGAGCCTGGAGCCTGCTTCGGATTCCGTGTCTGCCCCTCTCCCGCTTGCATTCGGTCTCTCGAAAATAAAATAAAAACATTTTAAAAACCAAAAAAAAAAAAAAAAAGAAAACAGATCTTGGGATTTGTCAGCCTCTTTAATCGTATGAGCCAATTCTGAGGAATTGGTTCGTACGATTTCATGTGTATCTTTTTGGTTCAGTTTCTCTGGAGAATTCTGACCGAATACAGAGAGAGAGAGAAAGAGAGAGAAGGAGAGAAAGAGAGATCTTCTCACATTCCAGTAAAAGCAGAGGTAATCTGGGGTCAGAATCTGAGATCTAGAATATCTCTGTGGTTCTACAGGGCAAAAGTGCTCGAAACACAACCAAAACCTGTATTAATTCTGCAGTGTCAGAGGAAATCTAATATAGGTGCTCGTAGAACAACAACAACAACAAAAAGATACAAGTTGGATGAATGAGAAATTACTTTTGCCCTATGGAACAGGCCCGGTGAGGGCAGGTGCTGGTACACAGGGCAACAGTCGGAAGGAAGTCTCAGTGTCTACGCGGGTAGCTTATTAGACCTTCAAATGCTTTTACATTCTTACTCTCTTTTAATCCCTAACTTATCCTCTAAGAGAACTGAGAGGAAGGTGGAGCAGAGCTGTCTTCTGTATTAACTTCTCAAATATTCTTGAGGACTGATACAGGCTAGCCCCTCTACCTAGAACCGAGGAGACAGACGTAAATGCAACTGTCATGACCATGGCCCTCAGGGAGCTTATTCCAATGGGGAAGAGACTCTGAACAAGGAATTACAATTGTGCTGTCTCGTATAGACGCAAAAAATTCAGTATAGAATACTAAAAGGAGATCTACTAATAAAGGTCACAGACAGAATAACTGAGAAAATCGCATTTCAGCCAAACCTCAAAGCATACGTAGAGGCTGTCAGGATCTCAGGACTCTGCTCCCACCCCTGGAGTCTGATGGGGATTGAGCAAACAGAGCAATGCCCAACTGGAAAAGTAAAGTGGAAGCCAAGCAAGCATTTGATATTTCAAAACATAGCCTTGGTAAAACCTGGATCTGAAATTGTGGCTTCGGGTTGAAGTTCGATTTGGACTTGAGCCTCCGAATCGAAAGTTCTGGATCTCCAGGCGCCTGGGTGGCTCAGTCGGTTAAGCGTCGACTTCGGCTCGGGTCACGATCTCGTGGTTCGTGGGTTCGAACCCTGTATCAGGCTCTGTGCTGACAGCTTAGAGCCTGGAGCCTGCTTTGGATTCTGTGTCTCCGTCTCTCTCTCTCTGCCCCTCCCCTGCTTGTGCTCTGCCTCTCTCCTAAAAATAAACTTTAAAAAATAATAAAAATAAAGTTCTAGGTCTGCATACTCAGGTGTGCCTGAGGTCTGGGAAGAAAGAAGGGGAAAGAGAAAGAGCCCCGATTCAAATGAATGAATGAGTTTGCGGTATGGAAGATAAGAGTGTGCACGTCTTTGGAGGTGCCAGAATGCCCCACGAGAACTGCTTTAACAAAGAGACAGGGCCCACTCGTAAAACATGGGCTAATACATTCAAATTCTCACCATTGGATTAACAAAACCTCTCCCTTTGGGGAAAGGGGAACTGGTAGAGTATCTTAAATCTTAAATCGTACTCTCCAATGGGAAGAAGGGAGAATTTGTTGCCAGAGCTCACATTACTAATAAGGACAAATAGAGTATTAATGAGTTCACCCTACACCCCTTGTCTCCCTGAACCCCTCCCCGACACGAGTGGATGGGAGAATATGTATGAATCTCCTGGACATGCAGGCGTGGTTTGGATACAACGGATCTTGGGAGCTGGATCAAGACGTTTGGATACACACCACTGGATATTACTAAAAAGTACAGTTAGAGGACCAGATTAGTACTTTGAAGTCATTACTCTGATTACAGTAAAAACGATTTGTCTCAGGAGCAAGAAGCAAAATTAGGATTCTGCTATAAAAATTCGGGAAGGGACAAAGGTGACTTGGTCTGGGACAGTGGCGGTGGAATGAGGAAAGGGGACATGTCTGGGAGGTCTTCAAGGGGCGATTGGATGAGGTGGCAGGGGAGTCCTGTGTCTCCCCTGAGTTTCTCACTTTGCACAGCTGGGTGGATTGTACTGGAACAATGGCTGCGGAGCTGTTTTGGATAGCAGGAAACTATGAGATCAGTTGGAGATACACCAGCTTTGAATGACCTCTGAGTCACCCAAGTGAAGTTGCCTTAACCTTGTCGGGTATATGGGTATGGATTTCAGGAGTGAAGCCTGGGTTGGAACCCCACGTTTGGGAAATGGCCACTCTACTTAGAAAACGTATCCAGGAATGAGCAGTTTCCCAGGAAGCAGGACTTTCCGTGCGAAAACCAGGGACATTTCAGGAGAACTGACCCCAATTGTGTCCTAAGCAAATGTGCTAGGGAGTGGGTTACCAAAGAGGCCGAGGGAAAAGGGCTTTCCTGTTATTCTCAAAAATGAGTTAGCCGACAAAAATGGCGGCTTTGTGACAGTCAAGAGAGGAGTAGCACAATTTTCAGGATTCCTGGTAGCACATTGTCCACATGCCCGCTTAGATGTCCGAGGATTGTAACTACTCATTCATTTGTTCACATCGGTGTCTCATTACTTCACTCAAAACAATTAGGTTTAGGGGCTCCATTGTCTAGGGCACAATGTTTAAATGTCTAGTGTAGACACCTAGGTTTCTCCACAATTAGAATCTGGCCTTTCCCTCTTCGTTTCCCCTCGTGATCCCGGCTCCCCAACCGTGTGGACTCTGTCTCCACCCTTGGAGGATCCATTTCCTGTGCATAGTTTCACTCAGAACAGACAGCCCTTCCCTGACCCTGACTGTCCAGCTCAGAGACGCTCTCCTGTAAGGACTTCTCTCTCCTCAACAAACATTCAGGAAGCCCCAGGTTTCAGGCTTTGCCCAAGGGCTGTAGATACAGACATAACTACAGGGACGGGCATTGTCCTTAAGAGGAAGCTTCTGGGTTTAACCTCCTTCTCGGGGTTCCCAGAACACTTATGTGCCATCTACGATGCCTGTGTTTTAGGCACTTTGCTGGGCGTCTAAAGGAAGGAGGACAGATTGGAAAGGACACAGGACTCAGGAGAGCAGGACCCCAGTTTCCCACAGCTCTGCTACCTGCCCTCCCCTGGTCTCCTCATGGCTTTGAGCTTCCGTTCGCTCATTTATAACATAACCTCATCAAGTGGCAATAAGGATCTCGCAAAGTAATTGATACCAAAATGCCTTCTTCCCCATAAAAACTTGTGTTTCTGTCTCACCTGCTGCTCAAGGTCAAAGAACATGCGTCCGCCCTACATCCACACCACAAACTCACGGTTGCTGGTGTAGACTGGGATGTTCTGTGAACGGCAAATAGAATCTGGGGGGGGGGGCGTGGGGAAGGGGAGGGGCACGCAGGACTAAAATGAGGTTCCATCAGGCTAAAGGACACACTTTGCCGTTTCACTTATTTGTGTGCAGAAACCTGGAGAACTTTCCTCGGATTTCTAAAAGGAGGCGAAGGTGAAGGAATGGAAGAAGTCTCGTCATGTGTGTCACCTCATGTCAAAGGGGCCTCGCTCTCCTGTGAAACCCTAGGGGCTCCTGCCTCTTTGTGTTCTGCCAGACCTTAGAATTTAGGAATGCAGGGGCGCCTGGGGGTCTCAGTCAGTTGAGCTTCCTACTCTTGATTTGGGCTCAGGTCATGATCCCAGGGCCATGAGATCGAGCCCCGTGTCGGCTCTCCCCTGCTTGCGTTCTCTCTCTCTCTCTCTCTCTCTCAACATAAACAAACAAACAAATGTAAGAATGTATATTCCCATAGCTCCAGGGACGCTTAAGAGACTCCAATTCCCATCTAATGTTGAGCTAAGGAAACTGAATCATCCCAGCCCGAGAGAACAAGACTACAAGGCCAGGCTCCCAGCTCCCGGCCAAGGGCCCCTTCACCTCCGTGCTGCCTCTTTGCTCTGCCCCAGCCAGGTGCCTTCGTCCCCAGGACAGCAGCCATCCTGGGTGCCTTGAAGCCAACGCTGCCGATGAGTCACTGCTTGGCAGCTCCCTTGTTTTTCAGTCTGGAGCCACTTTAAATGTGATAAACGAGGTTATTTAAAAAAAAAAATAAGAACAATGCCACGTCCAAATCAAAATGTCTCCTGACCCGTCAAGACCGTTTGGAGTACCTTTTTGTCTCAGTAGGGAGAAAAGGTACTTCATGTCAGAGAGAATATGTTAAATCAGTGAAAATGGGTAATTTCAACAATCATTGTCTAAAGCTGAATAGGAGGCCAATATTTACTGATGCAGCTTACTCCCCTGGGAGTGTTTTCGTATTAGTGATGTAACTTTGCAAGTAACTGGGCACTTGGAGCTCGTTCAAATGAGAGAAAAAGAAAGAGACGGCCGGACCATTTAAGATGAAAAAAAAAAAAAAAACGGTTTCAGTTGGGTTTCGGGCAAAAAGGAATATAAAAATGCACGAACCCCTTCCTCCTTTGTTCTCTGGTTGGGTTGCTGGTGCGGGTTTGAGGTCTCCGCTGTTTTGCAGGAAAGGGTGGGAGCTCCCCTCCACCCTTCCCCTTCCTGCCCCTCCACGGGGTGAACAAGCAAGAGAAGGTCAGGACGACTCATACCGAAAGCCCAGGGAGCCCGGGCCCTTGCAGATCAAGGTCACCTGGCAGGGCGCTGGCTGCTCTAAGCTTAGGTAGAGCCAGCGACTCAAGAAGCCAGCAAAATAAATAAGACCAGGACTCAGAGCCACGTCAACTTGCAGAAGTGCACGTCTCGGTCGTCACAAATACACTTGAAATAGAGGAATTGGATGGGATGTGAATTGTATCTCAATAAAGCTGTTAGAAAACAAGATCACGCCCTCCTCCCCGCGCACACATAGGCAACTGTTACACCATATGCAGGGATTCGGCATCAGTGAATCTCGAGGGTACCTTGCCCTGGCACAGCTCCTTACAGTTTCCACAGAGTTTTCGTAACCTCGCTTAAGCATTAGATGGGGAAAGATAGGTCCCGTGCCTACAAGAGACTCGGTTTTCCCCAGGCCACACCACCAGTAAATGGCAGAGACGGAATTCGGGGTTTTGACCCCAGTGTCCATTATGCGGCCGCACTACTATGGTCTGTATGGAGGGGAGGGTAAGGACCTCGCCAACATTTGGAGTTTTTCGGGGTTACCGTGAGCTCTGGTGGTTGAAGAGGTTGTGCTCGAAAGGGAAAAGCTTTCTCCCGGAGGGAACTTCTAAAGAGACGCTTTCTCTTATGGTCTGGAAAGATGTGACACAAGTGAACAAAATTCTGGGGTGTCCACTACGTAACAAGCGCACGCAGCCCTCAGTCCGTGCAGAAAACTGGGGGGTTTCAGAGACCCTCGCGCAAAGCGAACACTTGCCGAACGCTGGTTTCTTAGAGAGGCAGAATTCAGAGCGGCGACTGGGCGGCAGGACCGTAAGCCACTCGAGGTTTCTCCGCGAGAGACGTGGTAACCGGGCCTCGCAGAATGGGCGGACCCAGGAGGTGGGAGAAAACACGGCTGATGGGAGACGCATACGCGCAGACCCGTGAGCTCAAAAATTCAAGACACGTGTTAGCAGATGGAAGTAGATGTAAGAACATGCCGGAAGGGGGGCAGGGGGGGCACCCAGTGGGAACCAGAAAGGTTGGGATTGAAAAGAGAATCCGAGAATGGGCAAATGGTGAAAAGCTTTAAAATGAAAGAAACAGAGCCCGAGGTGGAGGAAGTGACGGGCCAGCTCGGAGCCACACCGCGAGACAGCAAGGGAGGGAGCTGAGCCCTGGAAGTCAGCCTCCCTGGTCCCCGGCTGAGCTCTCCTCCAGCCACTCGAGACTTCATATCCCGACAGGAGAGTCCAGCCCAGAAATCTTTGCCGATTCAACCTGTCTGCCTCTGCCCCTCACTGCCCCCCACCACGCCTCCCCCAGCTGCTGCTTCCCGTGTGAAACATCTGGTTTGAGGTCCACCCGTGATCTCCAAAGCCATCAGCCTAAGTCCGTGGGAGCCAGCCAAAAGAATGAAAAGAATCGCCCAAAGCCCAGGGAAAAGGCAACAGATGACCTGGGTTTGAAGTATTTCAAACGCGCCCTCTGGAAGGTGGTTTCATATACTGATGCAACAGAAATAGTGTGGCAGCCACTGCTTGCTTTTGCCTGACACAATCACCCCCCCAACACACACACACACACACACACACACTCAGAGACCTCAGTAGGAGCCTCCTATGAAATCTCAAGGGCTACTCTGCAAAGACAACAGCAGCTTGTTCTGTTATGAGTGATGTGTTTTTTCCATCCCCTGAATTAATTACTCGATGAGAGTGGAAGGGCTTTAACGCTGAATTCTGTGCCTTCAGCCCTCTGGACAGGGAAACGCAGTTACGGAAGCACAGGAGGACGCCCCCAGCCAGACATCCGCTGGCCCTGTTTATCATCCTGAAGTGAACTGAACGGGCCCCACCCCTGGCCGGCTCCACTCATGGGATCCCCCCTTCCAGGAAAGGAATCTTCACCTGTTTGACTGTGTGCTTCAGAAAGGCAGGAGTCAGAATTCATACGTGGTCGAAGAACAGACTTCATGGCTGAAGATTCTGGGTTGGAATCCTGGTTGTAACAATTTTGTTAAGGTTTATTTATTTTTGAGAGACAGAGAGAGAGAGAGAGAGAGAGAGAGAGGGAGGGAGCATGAGCAGGGGAGGGGCAGAGAGAGAGGGAGACCCAGAATCCGAAGCAGGCTCCAGGCTCTGAGGCTGTCAGCACAGAGCCCAACACGGGGCTCAAACCCACGGACCGTGAGATCCTGACCTGAGCTGAAGTCGATGGAGCCACCCAGGGGTCCTGAGCTTAACCGATGGAGCCACCCAGGGGTCCCCTGGCTCTGACAATTTGTAACCGGGAAAGTTACTTCAACTACCAAGAGAATGATTTTTCTCATCTTGAAAATTAGACCAATGATACTTACCCATTACTTCCTTTTAAAGAATAAATGAGAAAAGCACTCGGCACAGCGCCTGGTATGTATGAAGTTTTCAATAAAACGCTAGTTATGAAAATATAGTTCTGGTTCCTGTCTCACTGGATCCCACCTCACCGACGTGACCTGCAGTAAACACATAAGAACTATTTGATCCCCAAGAGAATGAATGGGTTTGCATCCAAGCGACATCCCATGAGCTTGATTTTATATAATTTAACTCTCCCACACTGATGATGGATAGTGTCCCTATTACGTGTAAGAGTAAATCGAGACCCTGTTGAGATACCAGAAATGTATTTTTGCGTAATACGTCTGGTGGCTTTGAACCATGAAGATTGATGCCTGGATGTACTCGAATGATACTAACAGAGGTTAACATACTATGTTAGAAGAAAGACGGGTTTCGCCCCACATTCGGAATCCGTAGCGATTCGGGAAAGTTGCCAGGATAGTCCTTACAGGCATGTGCCAGAGGGAATGTTCTGTGTGTTTCCAGTGTGCCGGGCACTGCTGGGGCTGGTGTGCTATCCCCGTGAGCACTCAACACGACCTGGAGGTGGGAAGTGTTGCCCCATTTCACAGAGAGGGTAGCTGAGGTTCCGAGAGTCAGAGCAATGTTTCCATACTACATGGCCTCTGAGTTTTAGAGTCGGATGCCAAAAGCGGGTCTGGGTGACCCCAATGCCCTTATTCTTTTCCACAACACCACACTGCCTCCCACGGGTTTCCTGAAATAGAATCAGAAAACTGTGTGACTCATAATCCCCCCAGTCACCGAGTCATCTCAAAAATCTCAGGCTTGAAAAAGACATGGAAGGACAACAGACCGGGCGATCCTCCTGATGTTGGACTCTCCTCCGCATTTGTCTCCCGAATGTTCTGTCCTCTCCTTGAACACGTCCAGGGACAGAGGGCAGACTGCTTGGAGGGATGGTCAGCAAGATAGTAGAGGTGTGGACGGCCCCTGATTCAACTCCTCATTGTATGGGTAATGAGCCGGAGGCCCAAAGAAAGGATGTGCTTGTTACCCAGGATCCCACACTGAGAAGCTTATGCCCAGATAGTGGAGGGTAGTTTCTACAGCCCTCAAGGCCACACTGAATAGATTTGGGACAGAATGCTACCAAAGCACAGGCTATTCAGCCTAAAAGCTTCACTGAAATGGAAGGAAGTGTTTCCAACCCACCATGGGGAAGATCCACCGATTCCAGATCGGTCTCTCACAGTGGAATCTAATCGCTCGGAAGAAATTCCCTTTCCCCTGCCAAACTTCTACAAAGAAAGCCAATTATAATCCCAGTCGACATTTATTAAGAGTGTTACACTTGACAAAACCTTATCCTGATCTTTGCACCCATCCTGTGAAGAAGGCAATACGGAAATTACCATCACCATTTGCATTACAAGAGACCGGAGATTAAGCATTGCTTTTTTTGGCCATGTGGTAGGCACATTGCTACCAGAAGAAAACTTTCGTGTGTAAAGCTACTGACATATGGGGTCTTTGTCATTCATTTTACAGTCTAGTGTGGGTCTGCAGTAAGACAGTGGAGAAGGTTCTTTTCCATGCATTCAGAAACCCAGGCTCCTTTGGGATGACATCTACAATCTCCTTTGGAGTCCCTGCCATTCCTGTGTTTGTCTAGCAGGTGAAGGAAGACATAATATGTGGAGGATCCCATAAGAGGCTTCAATGGCCCAGGCTGTGACACAGAAAATATAGCTTTTGCTGAAAGTCTATCAGCCAGAATTCAGGGATATAGTCACACGTGTGTGAGGCTGCTGGGACAGGTAACCCAACTGTGTGTCCAGGAGGAAGGAAAGATTGTGGGGGTTTTTTTTGTGGTTTTAACCAACATTTGACAGTTTCTGTCAATAATCATCTTGATTTGTCGATACACCAGGTGGGGACCTGAGCTAGAATTTCAACAGAATTGTTTTAACGACCAGTAGAAGGTCCTCTTCAAGACTCCATCCTAAAGTTACATGGGTCTTAGGTATCACCTTCAGCGTAGTGAACTAGATTCCTGTGATTTTTTTTTCTGCCAACAATGCTTATTACCATCTTTGGTGAGCTACAAGATCTGTAGGTTTCTTACCCCACATGGAGACTGGATCTCTCTCAGTACAGTCTGAGTCTGTCAGCTTTCTTGTTATTCAGTGGCCTTACTCAGATTCCTCTAGCTTCTTGGGGGGGGGGATTCTGCCCAAATATGTGTTCAATATTTATTTATTTGACATTTCAACAAGTTGCATCTGCTTTGGGCCAAGGCGACAGAACTTATGGACACTAAATATGTAGAAATGTATAAAATGGAATTTGTGCTAGAAAAAACTCACACTGCCTCGTGGAGAAACTAGAAAGAGAGGTAAATAAAAATGAGGTAGGCAGGCACTGCAATAAATGTGGGCACACAGAGTTTTGGGAATGCAGGGAGAAGGAACATAATTTTGCCTGGGAAAGGTTTCAAGGTGGAAGCGATTTTTAAGGTATTTTTCAAAGGTCTTTCTGATCCCCAATGAGAAATACAGATGGAAGAAAAATTTTGTACCCATCGCAAGGACCAGATAATATGAGAACTTTATCTTGGGTATTGCTTGAGGAATATGGTAGTGGAAAATGACAGGAGATAAGTATGATTTCATAACCTGTACCCAGACAGCAAACATTTGAATGGCGTATAAATAATTTCAAGTTCTTGTCTTCTGGCATTATGGGAGGAGGGGCTGAGCTAAAATTCAAACACTGGTTCCCCCAACTTGCTTCTGGATCCTTGCACACATCTGTGCCTGCTTCCCTCTTGATTTAAAACAAAAACAAAAGCAAACAAAAACAAAAGCAAACAAAAACAAAACAAAACAAAGACAGGTGAACATTTTTATCTTGGGAAATTAACTGAGAACATTTACTGATCCACCCAAAGTTTGTTTCCTCTCTCGCATTCCCTATCCCTCTCTTGTTTTCCCTGAGCCGCTTCAGAGCACTTATTTAATGTCAAGTCCTAAGTCGAGCCCACCAGACTGAGGAACGTGAAGATACAATGCCTGTACGATTTAATTCCAAAGGAATCTCGTTTTATTGAATCCCCAGCAGGGACTTCTTATTTTGAAGAGGTTCAGATTATACTGCCCTGCAGAGAACGTGTTTGCAGGTTCCACAAATCCAAGATCTTCTGACAACCTGAGTCAATAGGGTGGCAAATGGAAGAATTTGCGGCATTCTAATATGGCAGACGTCTTGCTGGTGTCTTTCGAATCCTTGATAATTCCGTAGTGCACGAATTTCAAGAAAGTCTGCTTCTAAACAAACAGAAGAAAGAAAGAAAGTCTGCTGCTGACTACTGGCCAAGTGAAAGAATGACCTGGCGGGAAGACTCAATGCTTTCTGCGGGAAGAACACTCTTCAGAAGCCACAAAAGCATCCTCCCACATTTACTGTGACTTGTGGGCCACAGTCACATCTCAGAAGCAATGACACTAAGCTGTTCTGTCTCCAGTGTGCACCAACCATGTCCTTGTGGTTAGCAGATGCACTGGTTTTGCAACGAAAGGCTAAACAAGCCTGAAAGGAAACCATGAGTCTGACCTTGGAAGATTTCACCTTCTCAGCCTCACTGAGTCAGTCATCAGTGAATTTACAAGCCAGGTGAGGAATTTCCAGAGACCAGATGTCATGTAATGTTTCCCCAAAATGTGACTTTGGAGGAAAGGGAGAACAAAAGGAGTGAGTACCTCCAGTCTTCAGATCTGGTAACATTCTCTCGAATTCCCCGCCCTGCCTAAGATTTGTTGACTAGTAAGTTATGGGCCAAAGTCCAAGTCCGTGGTCCTACGCTGTACTATTTTACAGGTGAGCTAAAGAAGATTGGCTTAAAAGGGGGAATGTCTTTTACGGAAATGATATCATTCCTTTTCAAAATTCCTCCCTTCATGATTTTTTATGACTTCATGTTTTGGCCTAGATCAGTGCGCTTCGGAAGAACTCTCCACCGTGATGAAAATGTTCTATATTTACACTCTACAATGTGGCAACTACTAATCACATGTGCCCATCAGGCATTTGAGTTGTGGCCTCTGTGTCTCAAGAACTGAATGTCTAACTGTATTTAATGTTAAATTAAATACACTTGTAGCTGGTGGTTACTCTGCCGGACGGCACATGTCAAAACTTTATAGGGGCGCCTGGGTGGCGCAGTCGGTTAAGCGTCCGACTTCAGCCAGGTCACGATCTCGCGGTCCGTGAGTTCGAGCCCCGTGTCAGGCTCTGGGCTGATGGCTCAGAGCCTGGAGCCTGCTTCGGATCCTGTGTCTCCCTCTCTCTCTGCCCCTCCCCCATTCACGCTCTGTCTCTCTCTGTCTCAAAAATAAATAATAAACGTTGAAAAAAAAAACAACTTTATAACACTTTGTTCATATCAAGCATAAGGTCTAGTATCAAAACCCCACAAAGAAGCAGGACTTTTTTATGGTTGGGAAAAAAAAAATCTTCGCCCTGGGAGATTTTGTGGCTTTTCTCCACACACAGCTTGGTCTCCCATCAATTTAGAATACAGTTTGGGGCGCCTGGGTGGCGCAGTCAGTTAAGCGTCCGACTTCAGCCAGGTCACGATCTTGCAGTCTGTGAGTTCGAGCCCCGCGTCGGGCTCTGGGCTGATGGCTCAGAGCCTGGAGCCTGTTTCCGATTCTGTGTCTCCCTCTCTCTCTGCCCCTCCCCCGTTCATGCTCTATCTCTCTCTGTCCCAAAAATAAATAAACGTTGAAAAAAAAAAAAAAGAATACAGTTTATCTGCTTAAGGGCCAGAAAATCTTAGATCTCTACGTTCAAGGACCCAATTTCGCTTAGCTTTTGGCCTGAGTGGGGAGACTGATGTTCTAGACATTCATTACAGGAGCCAAGAGGAAGCATGCGTACAAGAAATCCCTGGAACTTACAGGAAAGGGCCCAACCAAAAAGGAAACTTAGAGTCCACCTTTGAATTAAAGAGATAGGCACAGAGTAAACTATCATAGACGTGAATTACAGCCCGATGCGCGGGAACTTAATGCAGTTCCGGTCGGCTACCTTCATCTGTCTTATCAGAGAAGCATGTTACATTGTTACCTTTGCATTTGGGGGGAAATAATAGCACAAGTGAATGAGAAGCTGGCCCTGGCATACACACCCCAAATAATTCCCTGACTAGAGGCTCTAATAAGTCTCAGCCTTTAAGAGTTTCTATCATCGTTGCCCCTACTCTGCAGAGAGGAACACCGTAATGCAGAGAGTTTGAACCTCTCGTCCACATCAGACACGTGTCATTTGTTCTTTATAACGGATGCTGGTTTTCAACAAGCCGTTCTTGCAGTCCTCCCCCCCCCTCCCCCATTGCCCTGTTTGGTCGGGGCTCCGGTTTTCCAAATGGAATATGATGTGTTCGAATGTGCAGCCATGTGGATCCCGGCACACGGAAGTGCTGTGTGACAGGCACTCTCGGTGCGAAAAGTGGCACCTGGGGCAGGTGCAACCCTGCCACCTTCACACGGGACGCCTGTAAGTCCCAGCTCAGTGATCACCTCTTTGGGAGTCTTAACTCGACTACCTTCTACTCACCTTAGCCTTTCTTGGATACTGAAATTCGTATTTAAATCCAAACAAGAGCGCTGTGGTATTGCTTGTTAACTTTCATGCAACATCCCAAACTGTCCTGTATCATCCCCTCTTTAAAGACGAAGACACTGAGGTGGCGCAGAGTATAGCAACCTGACCTGGCTTCAGATTAATGCAGCCCTTCACACTGGCTGTGAGGAAAGAAGGTTCTTTGGTTTTAACTACCCAGATAGATCATCGCCGTTGACCAAATGCATCAGAAGCTGTTTCTCCCTGGGCCATAACTATGCAGCTGCAACAGGACCATAGCTGCCTCTGGGATATCTTCGCAGACTCCCTTTCCCAGGGAGAACCTCAGCTGCCTGACCCTCGAGCAATCCAGCTTGATTCCAGCAAGAGGTGTTCGCCGTTGTTTCTTTGGAGGTCACTGCATTAGCCAAGGATTCTTTTTTCCACTTCTTGTTTGTTGGTTGGTTCTGTTTATGAAATTCATTTTGCAGATACTGAGAATGCTTGTTTTGTGGCTTATTTATGTAAGTAATCTCTACACCCAATGAGGGGCTCGAACTCATGACCCAGAGATCAAGCATTGCGTGCTCTTTCGACCGAGTGTCAGGTGCCTCGGTACTGAGAGTTCTTGAGTGGAGAATAAGAAGAGATTATGTGAGGATCTCTAGTGTTGTCCCTGATGCCTCTGAGTCTTTGGGAAGAAAGAGAGCGGGCTTCAGTTTCAATAGGGCTGGCTTCCCATATCAATTCTGATAGGAAGTAACTGTGGTCTGAGGCAGGTCACAGCACCTCTGTGACTCTCGTGTCCTCGGCCGCTTACTGGAAAAGGTGTGTGCTATGAGGATTAAAGAAACCTATGAGAGCACTTAAGAGTTTGCCTTGCCCAGACTAGGTTCTTCTTACAATTCTATCAACTCTGGAAGTGTAAATAATACATTCCAGGTGTTTCTTTATTAAAATTTTGAAGTTTATTTATTTTGAGAGAGACAGAGACAGAGTGAGTGGGGGAGGAGGAGAGAGAAAGGAAAAAGGAGAATCCCAAACAGGCTCCATGCTGCCAACGCAGAGCTGGACAGCATGCTTGAACTCACGAAACCACGAAAGAGATCATGACCTAAGCAGAAACCGAGAGTCAGACACTTAACTGACTGAGCCACCCGGGGGCCCCAGATTTTTATTTTTTAAATTTTTTTAACGTTTATTTATTTATTTATTTATTTTAAATTTTTTTTTTCAACGTTTATTTATTTTTGGGACAGAGAGAGACAGAGCATGAACGGGGGAGGGGCAGAGAGAGAGGGAGACACAGAATTGGAAACAGGCTCCAGGCTCTGAGCCATCAGCCCAGAGCCTGACGCGGGGCTCGAACCCACGGACCGCGAGATCGTGACCTGGCTGAAGTCGGACGCTTAACCGACTGCGCCACCCAGGTGCCCCTAACGTTTATTTATTTTTGAGACAGAGAGAGACAGAGCATGAATGGGGGAGGGGCAGAGAAAGGGAGACAGAATCGGAAGCAGGCTCCAGGCTCTGAGCCATCAGCCCAGAGCCCGACGCGGGGCTTGAACTCACGGACCGCGAGATCGTGACCTGAGCTGAAGTCGGACGCTTAACTCACTGAGCCACCCAGGCATCCCTCAGATTTTTTAAGAATAGTCCAGATTGGGGCACCTGGGTGGCTCAGTTGATTAAGTGTCCAACTTCGGCTCAGGTTTGTGAGTTCGGGCACCACGTCAGGCTCTGTGCTGACAGCTCAAAGCCCGGAGCCCACTTCCGATTCTATGTGTCCTTCTCTCTCTCTGCCCCTCCCTCGCTCACACCCTGTCTCTCTCTTTCTCTCAAAAAATAAATAAACATTAAAAAAAAAAAGAATAGTCCAAATAAAAAATATTTGCCTCTTTATGGAATACTATGTCCCTAATTTTGGTTCGGGAGGTGTAGTTACTTCCCAAATTTCAAAAAATAAGTAAATATTAGCCCCTTCATTCTTGACGGTTTAATTCCCACCCGCACCCCCAGTGTTTTTCTCTAAGCTCAGAAATCACAACTGCTAATGACTAATTTCTCAATAGGATCCATTCTTCGGCTATCAATGAGTTGGCTTTCTAGAATGTCTCTGGGTATACGTTCACAAATGTCTCCAACGTAAGCACACAAATACAGCCTTCAAAGTCAGGCCAGTGACAATAAACAACATCGCTCTGTCGTCCGTTAATTGGAAAACAAAAACATAGATTATCTGGTCGGCAGAGGTCCCTTGATGTTATTGATTCCACCTCTTCAATTTACAGAGGGGCAAATAAAGCTAGGAAGGGCCTCTTCTTAACCGAGAAGGTAAACTAGTGGGTCAGCAAAAACCAGAACTAGGATCCCGTTCCTGAATATCAAAATGCCATCCCTAGCCCCCAAAGGCATTTCAAGTTCTTCATATCTTCCAATCTATGCCTATGTGCAGCTCTGATAAGGGTATTTTTGTACCAGGGCTATCATCATCCTGGATCCACAGCTCTGAGGACAGCTCTAAAGTTGGCCTCAGGGCCCCTGGGCCAAATCCCAGGGACAATTACATCGGCACAGATGGTCCTGCGGAGATGGTTACATGAGCTCCTACAGAGAAGTCATGCTTCTGCCTCTACTACCGCCCCTGGAACTTTCCCCGGTGCAACCAGCAGAAATACCATGCGTCCCAAAACAACATGGCGTTCACCAGATTACTTGGTTACAGGCTGTCCCTAAACCACACGGTGAGGCTAGAAGACCGGTTTGCATTTCCATTTCTACCTGTGGTTGGTTCATCATGCCTACAAATTTTCTTCGACCTCATCCCTGCCTATAATGAATCACAAAACCCTTTGTCTCTACCTTCTAACTATTCCTCCTATCTGCTTCCTTTCTTGTGTCCTGGAAACTACCAACCTCTTCGGGCCACCACGGTCTCTCACCTGGGATACCGCTGTGGACTCCTTAGATTCTATCCCCAACTTGCCATAAAGACCTGTTCCTCCAGGGCATCCCCTTCCACAGCGTTCACCACACCTGCTTCTCCAATGGCCCCTGTTCTCACTATGCTGTAAGCTCGGGGAGCATAGGGCTGCTATCGGACGCAGTCCGAACATCGGTGGTAGGACTTAAAATACAATGTCCTCCAGGCAAGCGGTGCTCACAGTGACCATTGTACCTAGTGTCCTGCCCCACCTCAGACCCTAGCACGGAGCCTGATACCCAGCATATGCTTATCCTAGTTTGCTGAAGGAAATAAATGGAAACATTAGTGGTGGTTGTTTTAACCACTGGAGCATGGCATCCTATTAACCGATGCCAGGGAGTATGCGTGTGGTCCAGATCTGCAAAGAGCAAATCTCTGTCCAAGGCATCTGCATTTGGCACAGATTGTTTTCGGCAAGTATTGTGTCAATCTTAATGGCGGACGGACAGCTGATTCTGAGTCACATGGGGGTGCTGAAGTACATCGATGAGGAGGGAGGGAGAACTGGACAGTGCAGCCACTTAAGAAAAACCCAAACAAACCAGAAATAAGACTTAAAATCTGATCTCAACCAGACTCGTGCAGGTAGAGAGGCTTGGAATTCTGTCTCTTCTCAAGGGGCACCTGATAGAAGAAAGTTGGCATCAGAGTGGAGCTCTCTAGGGCCCTTCAGCATGAAGATATGGAACCAAAATCTGGCTTGAGGTTTAACAGAACCCACCGCTTATATTAGAAAGGGTTCAAGCACCATGGCATAGAATATTCAACAGGAGAGCTTCACCTGGCTTTAATTGATTTGAGATGGAACATTCAATTTGTTCTCTGGAAGATGGACTCCTAATGGATGAGGAATGTGGTGTGTGTGTGTGTGTGTGTGTGTGTGTGTGTGTGTTTATTCCTTCTTCATGCTCCTAGCAGTCAAATTCCATCAATTGTCAGCAAGGAACTTCCAAATCGAGAGATACAACCGAGCCTCACACTGTATGTGGCTGTGGCTGTGGCTGGGTGGGTTGTGTCTCTTCTGTCTGGGCTTGGTTTGCATGAACTGCTATGTTCTGAAGGAACTGCTCGAAGGAAACTGACAGTTGAAGATGCAGGTCAGCTCCCAGCAGCTATCTCTGCTGAGTGAGATAACATCAGAACACACTAGAAGTGCTGAGGGAGAGGGTGAGAGCCAGCCTCCAACAGAGGCCGAAAGTGAAACCTCCCCATAGTGGCAGGGATATCTGGCCAGAGGGAGACTAAGGTTAAGTACCTACTATGTGCAGATGCCCATAAGCGGGGTTAACCCTGCTAACAACCCTAATGTGATTCTTTTACAGATAGATGATCTGAGGGTCGGAGAAAGCAAGTGAGTGGCCCCAGGTCAAACATCCAAGCCCACTGGGGAACCTCTCTGATTCGCTTCACCAAAACTAGGCATGCACTGGCCCTGGCTGACCCCACTCTCCTACGACACGTTGACGCAGGCATTTGCTGAAAAGTCTCTCATGAGTAGAGCGCCTTGTGCGTGACAGGGCACTCGGGCCAACCTCAGGCTCAGCCTTGCTGTGAGGAAACTCTCCTTTCCAAAGAAGAGCTGTAAGTGAGCGTGACAGACTTGAAATCAAACCATAAGCCAGCTAAGGCTCAGACCTCCTCGTGACATCACTCGCCTGGAGTCACACAACAAAGATCGAACTCAATTGTAGCCGAGAAAACATTCTATGTTCTTTCTACCACTCTTCACTGCTTTACTTCCAAAGACGTCGACAAATCTTCTTCTGAGTTTTCGTATGTTTTTTACATCCATAAGTTTGCATGTGTGAATGCGTGTGCGCATGTGTGTGCGTGATCGTGTGTGTGTGCATATGTGTGTATATGAGCGTGTGCGCGTGCGCGTGTGTGTGTGTGTTTTGCATCCTCCTAGTTTTCTCGTCAAGCTGAAGATTCATAACTCAGCTAGTTTGAGATCTGACACTGTGGGGACTAGATATACGGTTTCTTCTCTACACTGGTGGCCACCACAGCCCAGGAAGCTCTCCTCTTGTAGTTCCCTGATTTCACCTGCTATTCCTCGCAGTGGTCTGAGCCCACCAGGCAATTAGAGAAATTAGTTTGCATCTCAAAGGAGGTAACTCCTTCAAATAAAGAACGCAAATCGTAACAGTGAGCGTGGACTTGCTGTGATGATGTTTCCTTCAGACACGGAGGATATGATGCCGGCGTGGATCATCGTTCGCAGGTGTCGTCGTGGGACTATCTGCAAACCATCTCAAAACAGACACACATCTCTCAGAGAAAGTTTCAACGTGACTCGCTCTTCCATTTTCTCTGTTCATCCATTATGTTACTTCCCTCCCCCGCTCCCTGTCCCCAGTCCCAACAGAAACCTATCCTACAAGCAATGCCAGAATCCTCTCTGAGGACTTGTGGTCGGATTCACTCACCATGTCCATAGGTACAATGGTTTCTAATCGATCATACAATGAAACCCAAATGCCGTGGATTGGAGACCATCTATGAGCTGGCGTCTTGCTCCGTGCCCGCCTCACAGCCCTCTACTCACTCTGCAAACCCTAAGTTAGAGCCTAGACTATCTGTCATGTGCTGAGCACACCTCTAAAGGTGATCTCTCCTCCCCTCGTGACACCTCTCCTACCATCTATGTCCGTGAAAATCCTACCTGTAAGTCATATTGACCTCAAATGACAACGAGTAAGGCTTATCTTCAGTGAGACTGGACATCGCCCTTCTTACCTTTGAATTCTTCATAGTGCTTGGTGGATGACCCTTTGCAAAGTACTTTGCAAAGTACTTACAGCTTTTATGCCATTAAAAATTATTTATTTACTCTCACTTCTTTGTAAGTTTCTTCTTATTGTGTTTACACAACTTGTCTGTACTTTCATCAGGCGAGGTGCAGGGACTTACGGAGGATAAAGGCTATATAAATTTTGCATAAAAATATTTTGTTAAACTCTTCAAGTAATTACATATCCTGCTCTTAGCTTACCACGACATTTCAAAGATCCCAATGCACCGGTTACTTATTTTCTGGTGATTCAACTATGATCTATAGCATTTGATCACAGAAAAGTTGCATTTTATATTTGTTGAAAAAGTTACTTGAGACAGGTGAGATACTGTTTTTAATCCTATGCTACTTATGTGAACATGAACAAGAAAATATAAGTGAAGCTAATTGCTTAAGAGATATTAAAAGTACTTTGTATTCAGAATCACTGATCTAAAAATAATGTTTAACTACTCACTGATGTCCATGTTTTTTTCCCTCACACAATATCATTTTCTTTGCCAACAAGAAGTTTCCACTATTGTCTCAAGACTCATACCCAAGCCAATTACATCAGTTCTGCAAATTCTAATCCTGGCAGATGTTTGATATTACCAAAAAGTTTCAATAAAAACTTTTCAGACGACAACCAGGATTTATGTTCATTCCTCAAATAGTCCTTAAATGGTTGTTGACTGAAACATCAAAGAGCTGCCATTGTCCCGTCATGCTACCAGAATAGTAACCAACTTATTGCCAGAGTGAATATAACAGTCTGGGCAACCGCAATTGTAAGATGCTTCTAAATTTTATTGGTGTCAGGATAGATGGTTGGATATATATATATCCAAGAGCGCATCCCAGAATTAACAGAATATAGACGTTGCAAAATATCATTTCAAATTACAGTCGTTAAGCTCCTTTCAGTAAAGCAAAACAATAATCGAAATTCTTCGTTTCCTGATGAGGAGGAAGACGAGCTTAGCTATCCAACAGTTAGGGCACAATGTGATAAGGGTCAGATGACACTGATGGAGAATTGCTTTGTCTTTTGCTGCTGTCTTCAGGGTCAGAGCTAAATGAGCAGGAAAGCTGTAAGAGAGGAATCCAAAGGGCCAGGAGAGCCGCTGGGACCGCTGATGAGTGTCAGATGGTGTCCAATAATTTCAAGAAAAGTACAGAGTATGTCTCATTAACAGGTGTTTAACCAAGTCTGCCTTGCATCTTAAAATATACATACCATATCCCCCTACACTTGATGTTGAAATTGAAAGTGGTTATTGATTTTATGTAACAAATTTGGAGAAGCAAGTTGTTTGTTAAAAATTACTTTCGCCTATTACGATGTATTTTTTATATAACAAAAGCTAACATGCGCAAAGCATGAATTTCCTCAGACAGGAAATTTTAGCACTATTCTTTTTATCCCACTAACTGCGTTTCTATATCAAGTATTTTGTCAAAAAGGATGCCTCAAAATAAGAAGTCCCCCGTTTATGACTTGGTGATTTTCCAGTAAGAGGTTACATCTCTAACTATTCCAGGGCCCTTGTTTATAATTGTGTGGCATAGATATATTGACTGCACGAACGACTCTTTAAATGATTCATAACCTCCCTATAGCTTTTTTATTTGCCACATTGTCATTACTTTTTTCCTTTCAGAGAATTTCAGAATTATATTAGAATTTTAAATTATTCATTTAAGGTGGCTTGCCCTTCCTATAAATCTGCCAGAGATCTCCATCATGTTGGTCCATTGTTATGAGATGCAGGAACATTGGAAGTCAGAGAGAGGACCAATGAGGCTGGCAGAAATTGTACATTTTAAACAGAGTTCTGCAGAAGGATCCCATGTCTCTGAGCCAGCAGACCACCCAAATCTCTCTCTGCAATCCCTCTAACCTGCATGAGATGCCTTTCAGTAAAGCAACTCTTGCAGCTATCAGGCGGTCCAGCCTCTCAGATCTACCCTGAAAGTGATCTCTGTTTTCATAACCAAACTGTAGACAATGAAGACAGTGCCTACAACTCACATTTTAGTGTACTAAACATGAAACTTGCTCAATTAGAAAACACTGGAGAGGAGATTGAATCAACATGTTGGACTAAATACACTTACCACTTGCCCTTTTGTCCCAGATCCCTAAGAATGACAGAAAAAAAATTTTAAATAAATAAAATCGTAGCTGTACTAGAAATCCAAGCAGAGTGCCATGAACTAAACAAAAATGCTTGAAATACAAATTTCTATGGTCAGACGGGGATTCTCAAACAGGATGAATACAAAAGTAATAAACCAACACTTCACGAAAATAAACCAAATAAAAGATGCCAAACTCGAAATGAAGAAATCACGTCCCCAAAATGAGCATTCATGTAAGAAAAGAAAGAGAATTATAAAAATTAATATTTCCAAATAAACAGGAGGAAAAAAAAATCGGTATCTTAAGAAAATGATCCAGGGGCGCCTGGGTGGCGCAGTCGGTTAAGCGTCCGACTTCAGCCAGGTCACGATCTCGCGGTCTGTGAGTTCGAGCCCCGCGTCAGGCTCTGGGCTGATGGCTCAGAGCCTGGAGCCTGTTTCTGATTCTGTGTCTCCCTCTCTCTCTGCCCCTCTCCCGTTCATGCTCTGTCTCTCTCTGTCCCAAAAATAAATAAACGTTGAAAAAAAATTAAAAAAAAAAAGAAAAGAAAATGATCCATTTAGGGTGCCTGGCTGCCTCGGTCGGAAGACTGTGTGAATCTTGATCTTGGGGTCTTGAGTTTGAGCCCCATGTAGGGTGTAGGGTTTACTTAAATATATAAAACTTTAAAAAACAGATTCATTTGTGATCTTGGGCATTAAAAGAGTGATTCTGAAACAAAAACTGGCAGTTCTTCATAGCTGGTAAGAGAAAATTAGCACCCTGGGAGTTTGAGTCATGAAGCTTCTCCAGGGTTGAGCACAAGAGGACTACAAGGGGTGAAATAGTCTAGAAAAAGTTTAGGAACATGAAGGATGCACCCAGAAAATCCAGGTCCTTCTAACGGGCATTCTACGCATGTAGAACATAATGGAAGGAACAATGAAAGCAAGAGGGAAAGAATTTTCCCAGAGACTCTGGAATTAAAGAAACAAGGAAATTCCAAATAAGATGAATGGGATACTGGTACCCTTGCAACCAGTCTCCATGCGGTGTGGCTTCAGAAGAAGTGCGAGGGCCAGAGCGAAAATTCAGGTGACTGGCAAACGATGACGGCCTTCACACAAAGGCCATCACCGCGATCCTGGTTGAGGAAAAGTGGTGGACACTTGCGTATCACATTCTGAGACAATGAATGACGCGTTTAGAATTTTATCCCCAGTAAATCCATCCAGCATCCCCCCGTAAATGCAAAATAAAGATATTTTCTACAGCCGAGGCTTCAGAATATGTCGTACACGCAGGCTATTTCTGAAAGTTTCATTCACACTTGGACTCTAGGAAAATGTGAACTCAATCCAGGAAGGGATTTCAATCCAGGAATTCAATCCTGGACACGGGCAAGAGCATGGAGACAAAGAAAGCAGTGTGACAGTCACAGGCGGTTGACAGAAGAGGAGGGACTAAGGCTGAGAAGCACGTGACAAGTTAGTGAAACTTTTCAGCGATCAGACAAATGAAAATTAAAGAAAAATGAGACCACCCTATATCGACGTAAGTGTGCGGGAGCCCTCACGCCCTGCCGGTGGAAAGGAAGACCGGTGAAGCCTTTCTGGAAGACAGCCGGGCAGGACCATCAAACCTCAGGCGGCACACCAGCCCTCCCTCTCTGGGGCAGAAATTCTCAGAAACAGGTCTTTACAGGGATGTAGACTGGCATGCTTGGCACAGGATTGTGGGGGTGCGAGGGGGGGGGTGAGGAAACTCTGCCTGTGCATGTGTGGGAGGTGGTCAGGTATAATCTGCAGGGTCACATTATGGAGTCCAGGCTAGGGGACACACAAGGACAAGGGTAGACACAGACATGTCGTACTCAACAAAAGAACGTTGGAAATGGGGCGCCTGGGTGGCTCAGTCGTTTCAGCCTCCAATTCGAGCTCAGGTCATGATCTCACAGGTTGTGAGTTCGAGTCCCTCGTTGGGCTCTGTGCTGTCAGCATGGAGCCTGCTTCAGATCATCTGTCCCCGTCTCCCTCTGTCCCTGCCCTCCCCCCCCCCCCCCCCCCCCCGCTCATGCTCTCTGCCTCAAAAAAAAACATTAAAAGAACAGGAAGAGAACATGGGACACAACAAGCAGTATTAGAAACGGTGCCAGTTCCATACAAGACAATACAAGCACAAAACAACAACAGACATTTTAGGAAACACCATAATGAGAATAATAGTGGCTGGTGGAAGAAAGATGAGAAGAGACTGGGGAATAAAGGAAGAAATTGGGTAAAATAAGATAAAATGACTCGTGCCAACCTGTAATGATAGAGACCATAAACTAGATTAACTCGAGCCTCTTCTCTTGACAAAAAATAAATACTACGGAGAATACATGCTTAAATGCATAGATCAAATGAAAAGCCACTTTGAAAGTTTCAAAACAGATGACCATCGGGGAAGGGAAGGAAAAATAAAATAAGATCAAAAACAGAGAGGGAGGCAAACCATAAGACACTCTTTTTTTAAATGTTTTTAAATGTTATTTAAATCCAAGGGAGTTAACATATACGTAATAACGGTTCCAGGAGTAGAAGTTAGTGATTCATCACTTACGGGTAACACCCAGGGCAACAAGTACCTTCTTTAATGCCCATCATCCATGTAGCCCATCCCCCCCCCCGCCCAACACCCCTCCAGCGACCCTCAGTTTGTTCTCTGTATTTAAGAGTCTAAACCATAAAAGACCCTTAAGGGTAGAGAACAAACTGAAGGTTAATGGAGGGAGGTGGGTGGGGGATGGGCTAGATGGCTGGTGTGCATTAAGGAGGGCACTTGCTGGGATGAGCCCTGGGTGTTACACGTAAGTGATGAGTCACTAACTTCTACTCCTGAAACCAATAAAAAATCAAAATAAATAAATAAAGAGCTATCAATCTATACAATACCACCTATCAAAAATCTATGAGATACAAAAAAAAAATCTGTAATATGCAGATAAAGCAGTGGGTTGGGAGAATGCAATAGTCTCAAATAAAGATACGAATAAAAATTTAAAAACAGGGAAAGGCTGAACCATTAATAAGCTATGCTACCAAAAAGCTAGAAAAATCATGAGAATTAATCCAAATAATGTACAAAAAAGAATTAATCCAAATAATGTGCAAAAAAAGGAGAAACTAAATACCGACATAGAAAATCATGCTTCAATAGCTGACAGGTATAAGACAGAGGACACGTAAGGCCACCAATTGGTTCTCTACAAGAGGGAAAAAGTTTATGAGGATTATAGTTAAATGAAAGATGAGGCACAAATAAACAGCATCCTGCATGAAAACAGCACAGTGCTACAGATAAATGGTAGATGGTAATAAATAAAATAAAGGATAAACACGTTCTTTCCCAAATGATCTTGACAACACAGTTTTTCAGAAAACAATTAGCCAACCAAACCTTTACCCGCACACAAGATTAAAGTTTTAGAAATTTGCCAAAGAAATTACAGAAGGCAAAATAAAGGTGTTTTTAAATATTCAAAGCTTCAGAATGTGCAGTGATCACAAACTATTTCAGGCAGTTTTAGATAAATTTTGGCTCTAGCAAAATACAAATCAAATCCAAGATATGTATCATTGTTATAAACGTCACAGTTGGAATCTACATATCCATGGGGTCTGTCCTATTTAAGGTTTAGTTCCATGAAAGATCATTTCCATTATTACCCAAATTGATCCATAGAACAGAAAAACAAAGAATCATGCCCAAACCATATTAGCTTTATTGTAATCCTGACAGTAAAACCTGAGAAAAATTGTATAACAAAGGAAAATTAAATGCTTTTACTATAACAGCAAAAACATGGAGTGAATCATCATGACAAGTGATTTGACTAAAGTTTTATATATGTTTTTAACACAATGCTATACAACCATAAAAATAAGTGAGATCTATATTTTTGAGACCTCTCATAATAAAAAGATAAGTGAAAAAAAAAAACAATTAACATAGCAAAACTTTACACAAAAAGGAAAATACAGTTTTAGAAATCTACCAAAGAAATTAATTTGGTAAAAAGCCACAATGAGAATAAACACAAAATAAATCCCTGTAAAAGCATAAAGAGATTTGTGGACACGCATGTGTTTAAACAGACATGCTCACAACCTTGTTTGGCGATGATTATACGAGCATGGGGGGAAGTATAGAAAGGTAAACACCTATTTTCTAGCACTTTTTGGTAAAGAGACGAGGGTAAAGGGAGAAGAAAGGAGAAAAAGCAATGTTTTCAGTGGCATATATGTTATTTTTAATACAAAACGATAGACGTGTGTGTGGTGTGTGCGTTCAGAGGGAGACAAAAAAATATGTTCATCAGGGTATTCTGGTAGTTATTAGAGGGAGGTAGAATGTCAGCTATTTTATTTGTTTTCAATGATCAGGGATATAAAATCAGGCATAGATGGTATTTTTGATTTGCCAGGAGAGAAAAAAAGAAAGATACACCAGATACATTACTTAACTAGGGCTTCTGGAACAAGGTACCACAGAGGTAGAGGTTGGGGTCTTAAACAATAGAAATCAACTCCCTCATAGTTCTGGAGGCCGGAAGTCAAGATCAAGGTGTCAGCAGACTTGCTGCTCCTGGGACCTCTCTCCCTGGCTTGCTGATGTCCACCTTCTCCCCGTCTTCAGGTGGTCCCCCCTTTCTGGGTGTCTGTGCCTTAATCTCCTTTTAATCTTTTTTTTAAGTTTATTTATTTATTTTGAGAGAGAGGGAGTGAGCAGGGGAGGGGCACAGGGAGGGGAAGAGAGAGAGAGAGACGGAGAGAGAGAATCCCAAGCAGGCTCCACAGTGTCAGCACAGAGCCCCATGCGGGGCTCGAACTCACAAAACCGTAAGATCATGACCTGGGCTGAAATCAAGAGTCAGGGGCTTACGCAGCCGAGCCACTCAGGTGTCTCCTAATCTCCTCTTCTCGTAAAGACATGCATCACTTAGTGGATTAGGGCCCACTCATGTGGCCTCATTTTTGCCTCATCTGTCTCTTTAAAGGCCTTGTCACCAACTATGGGCCGTTCTGAGATACTGCGGGTGAGGACTTCAACATTTGAATTTGTGGGGCGACATAATTCAGCCCCTAAGAGCGGATAATTGATACGATATTGATGCGAGACAAAATAGAATGCAGAGGGAAAAACTTTTTAAAACCCAACAGGCGTTTATAGATGGGCTCTCTTCTCAGTTTATTTCTAGGAAATTAGCCTAAAAGAGGTGAGGAGAGACAGCTTCAGTGTTGCAAACGTGGAGGGTCCAAGAGGGACATGTGTGGGAGCCAAAAACTGCACCAGATGAGAAGTCGTGTCTCACTCTTTAAGAAAAGTGTCTGGAAGGTTCTGATTAGGTCTTGGCCAGGGGCGTTCACCAGATGGAGGACATTGGAGTTCATTAGGACACTAAAAACTCAGGTTGTGACCAAAATCCAGCTTTCCGTTTTTGTAGTATTATATCCTCTCTCTGCACTGCCTGGCATGATAATGCTCCTTCCCAGCAGGCCATCTTTCCTCCGAAATGGAATATTTCTAGAAGAAACATTTGATGTCACTCTTCCTGTTCACCAGGAACACACAAATTGTCAGAGCCAGGGGACACCTGGGTGGCTCAGTCGGTTAAGCGTCCGACTTCGGCTCGCGTCACGATCTCGCGGTCCGCGAGTTCGAGCCCCGCGTCGGGCTCTGTGCTGACAGATCCTGGCGCCTGCTTCAGATTCTGTGTCTCCCTCTCTTGCTGCCCCTCCCCTACTTGCTCTCTGTCTCTCTCTCTCAAAGATTAATAAACATTAAAAAATTTTGAATAAAAAATAAAGAAAAACTGACTGAACTCCCAATGCTCGGAGTGATCTGTGTATTTCTGCGTGAGTCTTCGAACCAGCTTGCCAACTTCTAGAAAAAGCCTGACTTGGTTTTTAGCAGGACTATGCAGAGGATACAGCTCAACTTGGTTGAATATATTTTTCCATAATATTGAGTCTTCCAAAAGATGAATGTGTTATATTGTCCCATTTATTTAACTCTTCTTTACTTTCCCTCAGCAATGCTTTCTCGTTTTCAGTGTACAAGGATTGAGTATCTTTTCCCAGATTTATTCCTAAGATTTTATATTTCTGATGGCGTGATAAATCCTTTAAGCATTTTGAGGAACTCAAAAATGAAACTTTGCTTTATTACAGATGATTTACTGAGAAATAAAATCCTAAGTGCATAGATAACAGGGCAAAATTATTTCGGATAGAGATGCACCTTTTTCTGTCACGCCTACGAAGTGTTATTTTAGGTTTGCTTTTCAAGTAATTTTCTTGTGGTTAGACCATCTGCAGATTTATAAATTCTCTACAGGACCTACTGAGCACGTGACACGGGGTAGGTACCCGAGAGACCTGTTGAGTTAACACGATTGAGAGAGAAGAATCCTTCTCCCTCTCCATTTCAAAAGATTTGCCATATTAAAATAGTATGAGTAGACAAGACCCAACTTCTCTCAGTTTCTCATTTGCAAAAAGGGGAAGGTCACAACTGGGTATGGTTTTTCTGTCAAGTTTAGGTGAGAAGTGTATGTGTGAGTTGTACCGTAGCACTTTAGACGGTAAGATATGGAGAATGGTATTTTTTTCTGCAGAGATGAACATTCTTTTAAAATAAGATCGCTGTGGAGGAGTAAGCCTCCGATCCCCAGGGTTATTTAGCTGTCTACACAGAAGGACTTGGGCACGATCAATATCAGGAACTAACAGAAACAGGGAATGCTTATTTTTTTGCTTTTGTCATGTAAAGTCTATATGTCAGCAACCCTATTGAGTGGCCTTTCTTGGCATAAAGTATAGATCTGCCTCTAAACCTTGGCCCTTTCCCATCAACTCAGCAGAGTTGTCTTAAACAAACAAACAGGCGAAAAACCGAATCGTTCATTAAACCATGGAAGCTCGGAGCAGAAAAGAGACGTAGAAATTGTCTGATCACACACATCCACTGCGAATTTTGCCCACGGTTTCTTTGCCAGGATTATCAAGGATCTCCCGTTGATCCAGTGATAAGACATTTCATTTCATCTTGGATTATTCAGTAATAATCCCAGTTAAGCCCTGTCCGCGTTGCCTGCCTGACGAACTGCACCCAGAGTGATCACGTCACAACTGTTTTTCTCTTGACAGCTTCTTCACACTTGAAGAAGAAATTAAGGTCTCCACTGAATTGTCTTTCTTCAGCTCAACATTTTCTTTTCTCTCAGTGTTGCTAGCCCATTGGAAGTGGGTTTCTGGCCTCGTGTTACGTAATAAGCTAGTTGCTCTTCTCTGGACAAATTCCTATTTGTCAGTCTTGCTTTGGCACACCAGTGCTTGGAGCTCAGTAGGATGCACTTGGTCTATGTCATGGAGCAGACTGATGTGGAAAGCAGCGACTATGTCCCATGGTCTCCATGTGTTGCAGTCAGTCCTAGAGTCGGGTCAAGAAGTCCAAGATCAGCCCCAGGGCTTTCCTGTAGGGTAAAGTACAATGGTGTTATTGCAGCTAACGCCCCTGCCAGGGGCAGACCTCTCTCCCTCCCCCTTTCCTTCCCTCTGTCTCCTCCCCTTCTCTCCATCTCTTCTGTCTTCCCTTCTTCCCATCCTGCTCCTTTTCCCCCCTTTCTTCCTCTTCGTCTTCATCGTCTCTCTTTCTCTCGTAAACCTCTCTGTTTTAAGTTATATTTTGCGTATATAACTGACTTGGCTGGAAGACAGCCCTCTGAATACTAGAATTCATTAAGTACGAATTCCAAATAACATAGCATACGTGTCCTTGGAAAGAGCTTTCCTAAAGGTAACCTTACCCTTAGAATTCCTTGTTTTGGACCATGACCATTGATGATACGTTTGAACCCCTGAGTCGTACCGCGTCTAGTGTAGGTCAGATTGTGAATGCCATACCATATGGGATCTAATCATGACAAAAACCATTTCACAGCCGAGTCAAGCTGTGTACCTACAGTCCACAGGTAAACTTTTTACCTGCAACACTTTCCCTCCAGGGAAACGCTCAGCTTATTTGGAGAATGTGAAGAGAGTTCACTATTTCCTGTGCTTCCTAACCGCATGGGTCTTTCCAACCCATTGTGTAATGAGGCCACGGAGGGCCTATCACATCACCTTTGATGGCCCAGGAAGAAGGGTCTGAGGAGGGAAAATATCCCTGCCAGGAACTAAACGGGGGCTTAAGGAAAGTACCTTTGCTTTTGCAAAGGCATCTCCCTTCATGACACAGGACCACTTTTAGGGAAGGCTTCCAGAAACCCCGAATATATGAACAACACTTAAACGAAGTCCCACCGGTTGCAGAGTTTGCTCCCTGCTCAAGACGACCGTTCACAGCCAAGGCCTTGCTGTGACAGGGAGGAGGGTCAGCATGGCTATGGAAGAACCAAATTGGTCTCTGACTGCACTTTCTAACGGGAAAAAAATCCGCCTTGGCACGCACTCTGAAGATTTCCGAGTCTCGCTGGGGTGAGGAAAGAATCCACCCCACAGGCCGGAGAAACATGCTTGGCCAAACTTCCCACAAAACCAACGGCTGCTTGCCTGAGAGGCTTTCCTTTCATTGGAATAGTTTAAGGATATGTCATCACTGACTCATATCTCATAAACATGATTTACAAAAAAAAAAGACTTGGTGTCAGCTGGGTTTTATTAAACTGTAAATTTTTTGAAAACCTGCATCCAGAACAACCAACAGCTCAACACCCGCAAATTCACGGGCTCTCTTCTTTCTGCCTCTTTCGGTGGCCGATAACCCTAAGAGAAGGTGGACCTCGCCGACGCCCGTCAAGCGCTGTCTGCGCTCCGTGGGGGAAAGCTTCGCAGGCACAAAATTCCTCAGCACAGATCCTCGTGTGAGCGTGCACACGCTCGCCCACCACCAGCACAAGCAAAAAAAAAAAAAAAAAAAAAAAAAAAAATGTGGTTGTGTATAGTGATTCCAAGGAAAATAAACTGCTGCACTTATACATGACAAATGAGAGAGAAAGTCATGCTGCATCGAGCTGGAAATACACATTTTAAAAGCCAGACTTGTGACTTAAAACAAAAAAAGAAAAGTGCTTCGGTCGAACTTGCCAAGAGAAGCAGTGAAACGTTGAAAGAAAATAGGATGCCTGGTCACTACAATAATTTAATGAGAGCACATTGTCCTGACTCCCGCGAGAGTTCCTCTGCTCGCAGATATTACATAAAAGTCTCTTCCCATTGGCTCCTCGAGTTCGTGGAAATCTTCACGTCATTTTATTGGGCGGTCTCGTATTTTAAATGATTATTATATAGGAGTCCTGGGAAGACGGAGGGGCCACTGAAAACTCTAGAGACCTCTTCACTTTATATGCGAATGCTTATGAAACCATTCAAAAGAGAAAAAAGGTGCACCAGTAGGCTGGATTTGAACAACAACGATGACAAATGATCTAGAATTCACGAAGAGGCTCATTTAAGTTATTGTATTGACGGGGTACGTTGTCAGAGTGCACTACATGTCACAAACAAGGGAAAAAAACGTATAAGCAGCCACGTGATGGAAATTTATTGCTATTTATTTATTTATTTTTAAACCAGGTTTTTTGTTTGTTTGTTTTTAATGTTTTTACTTATTTTTGAGAGAGACAGAGACAGAATGCGAGGGGGTTAGGGGCAGAGGGAGAGGGAGACACAGAACCCGAAGCAGGCTCCGGGCTCTGAGCCGTCAGCACAGAGCCCAACGCGGGGCTCGAACTCACAAGCCGTGAGATCATGACCTGAGCCGAAGTCAGATGCTCAACCGACTGAGCCACCCAGGCGCCCCTTTATTTATTTATTTATTTTTTAAATTGTTCTGCTCACACAGGTCTCCAAATTTATGTTCCTCATTAGCCACGCAGACTTTCTGGAACCTGGTCTGCTCCTGTGCTGTGCTATCTCTAATAACAGGCTTTCCAAAAACAGTTACCAGAGCCATGTGTATGTGTGTGAAGTTGGAAAAAAAAAGGAAAGAGCTCAAGAAAATATATATACTAGACTTCTGTGCACCGGGATGGAAGGGACCCTTACCACCTCTGCTCACATCCCGCGGGCCAGAGTTCAGTCACGTGGCCCCACCTGACTTCAGGGAAAGGTGAAAATGTCTCCTCCTCACTGTGTGTTCAGAAAACCAAAGAACTGTGTTTGGTAAATAGCCAAAAGGAAGGAAGATACCCCCAGTGCTGGCAGCTCCAGGCACGGCTAGCGACACAGGCCATACGCGTTCAGCATGTAGTTGGCACTTCGGAAAGATTTTCAGCAGTGATTCCTGGAAGTAGACTCTCAGACCCTCACCAGGGAGTCCCTTTTCTGGGGACTGAGTATCGAAAATGAGACTCCCAACCAGTCTACCACGGACGAGGGTTTGGGTATCAGGAATAACGATGAGTGGCCTTCTGCTAAAATGGCCTCGGAAGTCAACTTTATCTGAGTTGCCACATCAGGGGATGTCTTTCCATGATTGGTGTTTGTTTATTCGTTGTTTTTTACTTTCAAACCGATGTGTATTCGATCATGTAGAAGTTCGCTCATTTACCTTTCCATTTCTTTCAAAAACTAAGTTGAGGCAGCCTATAAAATACAGAAAACCCCATAAGAAAATAACCAAGCCAGGAACTTGACAAGGTGACATTATTGATAGTAAAATTAAATGAAGCCAGAAGTGAGGGTGTTGTATTTAATATGTATATGTATGTCTCTAGAAGAGAGGGTTACAGGGGCACCTGGGTGGCTCAGTCAGTTAAGCATCTGACTCTTGGTTTCAGCTCATGTCATGATCTCATGGTTTGTGGGTTCAAGCCCCGCATCAGGCTCTGTGCTGGCAGCACAAAGTCTGCTTGGGATTCCCTCTCTCTCTCTCTGTCCCTCCCCACTCATGCTGTCTCTCTCTCAAAATAAATAAACTTAAGAGAAATTTTAAAAATACCATTCATAATGAGAATTGAGTAGAAAGGAACATTCCTGAAGGGAACCCTTACATGGGGGATGAAATCAAGCACTGGACTTAAAGAGAGAGGGGTGAGCTGGGAAATTATTATGGCAAGAAAGAGAGAAAGGCATAGTGGAGGACAGAGAAGGAAAGTTCTGGCAACCTAGGTTGTTTCATTGTTCAACGAAAAACACAAGAAGCAAACAAAACACAAGAAGCAAGTTTTTTTTAAGGCAGTCTGTTGGACCCCCCCAGACTAAATGGGTGCAAAATGGGTAGAGGAGAAGGTGAGAGAGCAGAGCCAATGTGCACAAAACTCCATAAAAGGGAGACGGGTGCTGTTGTATTTGACTAGATGGATATAAATAGAAGATCCCAGTCTTTGGAATGTTTGTGGAATGTCTTAAGATAACTATGAGCATCCTATTAAACATGGTGTTCTTACCTTTCAGAGTCTATCAAATTATAAGAGAAAATAAACAAAAGCCAAGGTATCAAAAGGCCTAGTGAAAGCGGAATGAGTTATTATGTCCATTGACATGAATGTTTTATCACAGAAAGGGGATTTAACTAAGGAAACAACAGAGAGACGGTTCAATAATTTATGGCACATTCCCTGAATAAAATATTATGTAGCTATTAAAATGAACATTGTGGAAGCACCATAGCAACAAGTAGAATTGTTTATTAGGCAGTAATAGCGGGGGGGAAAAAAAGCTAGGGTCAAATGATACATCACAGGATTATATACATTACGGTTACGACCCTATGGAAAACAACTGTGGGAAAGGGGTGGAGAGAAATAGAGCAAAGATATTATATATTCAGGGTGATGGGAAAACAGAGGGTTTTTAATTTAAATAGTTGAATGTTGGGGCACCAGGGTGGCTCAATCGGCTAGGCGTCCAACCTTGGCTCAAGTCATGATCTCACGGTTCGCGAGTTCGAGCCCTGCGTCCAACTCCGCACGGGTGGTGTGGAGCCTGCTTGGGATGCTCTCTTTTTCTTCCTCTCTCTGCCCCTTTCCCACTTGTGCACGCTCTCTCTCTCTTTCAAAATAAGTAAATAAACTTAAAAACGCAGTTGCAATGTTGTACTAGAGATGGAGGGCCCAAACCAAAAACTCTCTCCTACTTTTCTCGATGTTTGGCTTCAAAAGAGGGGCCCCTGGGTGGCTCAGTCAGTTAACTGGCCGACTCGATTTCTCACGGTTTGTGAGTGCGAGTGCCACATCGGGGTCTGTGCTGACAGTGCAGAGACTGTTTGGGATTCTCAATCTCTCTCTCTCTCTCTCTCCCTCTCCCTCTGCCCTCCTCCTGCGCTTCTCAAAACAAATAAATAAACTTTAAAAAACGGTAAGAAAGAATGTGCTGCAGGTGTCGCGAGGACCCCGGGAGTGTCAGGTGCCCTGTGCTCGGCCCCAGCTCCTGTGACCATTCCTTGGGCTTCTGCCTCAGTTTCTTCTCCTGACAGTATAGGTGAGGGAGAAAACTGTGTCCTCTGGGCCTCAGTTTCCTCCTGGGTCAACCTAACAGGCTGGGTGTGAGGACCGAGTGGAGCATAGACAGGTACAAAGGGGTTGCTGCTGGTAATTGTTCGAACACTGTTAAGATGCCATAAAAATGCTTCTACCTGGTTGTAATCTCCTGCCCTCTCCTCTTCCTCCTTCTCACCTCTGTCAGTCTCTCTCTCCATCTCTCTCTTTATCTCTCTCTGTATCTCTTTTTCTCTCCCTCCCTCCTATCACTCCCACACCTCCTAGTCTACCTCTGTTCTCTTTTCAGTCCCGTGGGTACACACACACACACACACACACACACACACACACTCACAGGTAGACTTCCTGCTCCAGATACACTCAAGTCTTCCGTTTGCGACACTCCTTGTTCTCTTGCCTTGGAGAAGGCACCTGCCGTTCCTCTGCGGGCCTTCCTCGTCTGAACACCCCCTTCGTTTCTGTGTCTAATAGGCACCTGAAAGGAATGTTTCTTGTTGTCATCACCGACAGGACACAATAATGTGGTGTTGCGGCAAGACTTTGTGTCCTGTGTCTCAGGGATCTGGATACAGCCACTGAGACTGATTAAGGACATCCCCGCGCAGAGGTGTGACCTAGGGGTTAACCATGGGAACACGCTCAAGATTTCAAAGCACTTAACCCCTATGTATTTCATTATTTAGAATAAACCAAATTCAATTTGTTACATATTATTGACAACATCCCAGCTCAAGGAGTTCAATAGAGCAGATCGTGTCACGACCACCATTTTCCGAATGAGGAAAGTGAGGCTCAGAAATGTTGCTGATATAAGTATCTCATGGCTGGAAGAGCTGGGAGTGGGAACTGGGAGCCCAGGGCTAAAGTGCCTGAAGGACACTTGCATTTCTCTCATACCAAAAACTCTGGTTCCACAGAGTAGGGAGGCAATACCCGCACCAGTGGTTGTCCAATCACCACAAGGCTGGGCCCCACCCCAGGGTTTCTGATGAGTTTCCAACTCAACAGACTTGGTGTAGAGCCCAGATTTGCATTGTCGGCAGACGAACCAGGGGCCATGTCGGTGCTGCTGACCTGAAGACCACCCTTTGGGAAGCACTCGTCTCTACCGTTGTTCTGCGATGCTCACTGGAGACGGCTGGTGGATCATCTGTCAGATCGCCAGCGTCTTCTGCATAAATGACATTTTAGAAACTGCCATCATGCAGAATTGTAATGGTGCTGTCCCTTTTCCCCGTCAGGTTTTCTAAGTTATGAAATGGCTTCGGAAATTGCATTTAATGGGGACGGAGTTGCCAAAGGCACGGGTCTTTGGCCCTCATTAATATTTAGAGCTTCCTGAACCTTGAGGAAAGCGGGGCTCAGCGGTGTGGCGGATGGATGGGCCGAAACAACCAGACTTATTCAGGCAGCCAGGAACCAGCTGACGTGCACGTTAAATGTTAACTCCTTTTAAAAATAAGAAGGGCGCAAAAAGCAATCTTTGCGGAGGAAACAGATCACTCTAGATTAGGCGAAAGTTGTTGTTTCAGGTGGCTAAACTTATTGCTCGCAACCTAAGCTTGGACTTAAAACACAAAACCACAAACCAGAGGGCCCATCCGCAGAGCAGTAGTCTGAAGGCAGCACTATTAATGGTGACTTAATACTACGGATTCGGGTAGTTTGCTCTGTGGCCCTCTTGCTGCCTAGGAGAACTGGAGGAGAAGAGAGCTGCCCAGGGATCACGGGCAGTTCACTCGTCTTCCATCAGCTACCTGGTGGGAGGTATCTGTTGCGCACATCGTCTCCTGGAGGAGTATTTCCTGGGTCAGGAGTACAACCGTGTGGGGGTGCACAAGGTGGGGCAAGCTGGCGGGGGGTGCAGCACCGAAGTTTGGACAACTGCATTTGGAAACAAAATTGTGCGTGATTCAACCCACTTGAAATTTGGTTTCACTAATATAACCTCAATCACATAAAACGTTAACCCAGTGTGGATGGTCATCAACTAGAGAGCTTTTCCAGCTGGGTAGCCGTCTGGTGGCACCATGAACGCGGTCACAGCTGATGTGTTGTTGGGTTGACCAGCTCATGGCTGCCATGCCAGTTGAAGCCAGAGAGCTCAGCTCTGAGAAACCCAACAAAGTCCCCAGCGATGTGAACAGGGAATATCTCCCCGCTCCCTGGGAGGGGGAGAGGAGAGAAGTGCGTCCCAGTGATGTAGTTTGATGGTCTAAATGAGAAGCAAACACACAACAAAACCAGGTCAAACGCACAACAAAACCGCTGCTCTCACAGCGGGAAGATTCAGCCAAGCATCATCCACAGTGGTAGTCTCCCAGGGATTTTAACCCCAGAGACCTTTGGTAAAATGCCACTCCCTGCTGCTGTCACCGTGTTCTGTATGGTCTGTGAATAGGTCACACGTCTGCCGGTTGAGACCCGACATGTATGGAGTAACTTCCGTGGACCAAGCATTAAACTGGTGAAATTTCACAGTATCATTTCATCTATATGTTTTTGGTAAACAGGGTTAAGATCAGTTCACAAATAAGAAAAGTCAGTGATGGGTCTAGTAATTTCCTCCAGGTGAAATAGGAAGTAAGGTATATGAACCAGAACCACAACTGGTTCTGATTCCAGCCAAAACATCTTGGTTGATATTTTAGGTGCTGTTCCCTCTGCCTATAATATGTTTTTCCATTTTTTTTTTTTCCTGCCCAGGCCACATTCTCTTTTTTCCCAGCGTTCTGGTCCAATGCATCTCTTCTGTGTGGCTTTCCTGCAACGTGTCTTCTGACCAAGGATTGCTATTTACACTTCCCTCCTCGGTGTCCTCATAGCCCTTTGTATGCTCCTACAACATTTGTCACATGCTGTTACAAAATTATTTACAGTTATCTTCCTGACTATATATACCTTGTACTCTTGAAGGCAGAAACCTTGCCTTATTTATCTTTATACACATGATATCTGGTACTCAGTGAGTATCTGTTGAATCAAACTAAATTATACTTGTAATTCTAACACCATTCAGAGTCGGGTTCTAATGACGTCTAATAAAATAGTCCCACAGTAACTCTTTTTAAAAAAATTTTTTTTAATGTTTATTTATTTGTGAGAGACAGAGACAGACAGAGCATGAGTAGGGGAGGGGCAGAGGGAGACACAGAATCCGAAGCAGCTCCAGGCTCTGAGCTGTCAGCACAGACGTGGGGCTTGAACTCACTGGAACTCACTTTGACCTGAGCCAAAGTCGGACGCTTAACCGACTGAGCCACCCAGGTGCCCTAATAACTCTTTTTTTTTTTTTTCTGAAATTTATTGACAAATTGGTTTCCATACAACACCCAGTGCTCATCCCAAAAGGTGCCCTCCTCAATACCCATCACCCACCCTCTCCTCCCTCCCACCCCCCATCAACCCTCAGTTTGTTCTCAGTTTTTAACAGTCTCTTATGCTTTGGCTCTCTCCCATTCTAACCTCTTTTTTTTTTTTCCTTCCCCTCCCCCATGCGTTCCTGGTAAGTTTCTCAGGGTCCACATAAGAGTGAAACCATATGGTATCTGTCTTTCTCTGTATGGCTTATTTCACTTAGCATCACACTCTCCAGTTCCATCCACGTTGCTACAAAAGGCCATATTTCATTTTTTCTCATTGCCACGTAATATTCCATTGTGTATATAAACCACAATTTCTTTATCCATTCATCAGTTGATGGACTGATAACTCTTAAGTCTACTTGTGAACTATGGAAATATGGCACATCCAAGGTGGTATCACAAGGAAGCCCCATTCAAGGCACAGAATTTCACTGTGTATGGCCCAATGGAAAACGGGAATCTAGAAGTTAGGGACAAGCAGAGTGATGGTCACTTAGGAATCCACCACAGTGGAAACAACCCGGAGTGCGTAATGCACGTGGCATTCCCAAGTATTCTTGTAGTGTCCTGCGTGCTCCTCGCCCCAGCATCACGATGCTGAATGTAATACGTTTCTTTCACAGATGTGAAATTGAAGTTCAGTGATGTGAAATAAACCACCCAAAGTCACAGAGTAAATATATAGCGAGAGTGTGACTTTAATGCACGTTTTGCCAAGTGTAACCCTTTCAAACAATTCTGTCTTGAATATAACATGAGGTAAAGACTACAGGATCTGTTGTTTAGCAAAAAAGATACCAAAACACAAAACAAAAAACATAGTATGACCTAACCAAGAGCACTGGAAAGTCGAGACATCTGGCTTCTCATCTAGTCTTTCTTGTACATTAGCACTGAAACAACGCCCCAAGCAGTGGAAGCCTGGAAGCCTTTCCTTAGAGGCATAAATGGAGCTGATGCTTATGAAACATCCCAATAAACTGTAAAATACTCTACAAGCCAAAGTCCAAGAAGCCACTGGAGGTATTTTTACTGTTGGGGGAAGGGTGACATTGGTTGGCGCAGGTATGGTTCAATCGTTTAATTGTAAAGAAAAAATTCATTCACACAAAGATCTTCAAAGGAAATATTTCAACTTCTCTGAGGAGTTTCTTCTGTACCTTAAATTGTATCAGTCTACAAAATGAATAATCGGTATTTATAGATCTTTGCTAAATATGAGTGAGGAGAAAGTTCTGAATAGTTTGGATGAAATTAAGACTACATTTTCTAGAAGAGGGAGGAGGAATATGGTGGCAAAATGTGTGCTATGATGGAACGTGATGGGAATGGCCCAGTGATGTCAGACCCTGCTTTACATCGAGTCCGTGGTCTTGGCCAGTCATTGTTCCTTCTTTCACTGCAGGAGAGCTACTCTGACTCTCTGCTTTCTGGGGTAACTAGAAACAGTCTATGGATCCCAGTCTGGGGTCAGAAAGCCATAGCTTTGTTCTCTGGGTTTCCCTCATGAAAGCACCTGAGCTATCACCATAAAACCTTGGTCTCTTTAGACCACAGGCCACGGAGATCCATCAAAACGTGTGGTTTGTTTTGTTTTTGCTTAAACTGGGGACTTATTGACTAGAATTTTGTTTAAAAACATCATCCTAAAAATTGTGTGCAAGGCAGCTGGAACAAAAGAAGCCACGAGTAGAAAAGGGTTTTGTGATGCATTGCGTTTTTGACAAGACAGGGAGAAATTCATGATGACCTCAGATGTGTAGTGGAGGAGAGTGAGTGGCCCAACCAGGAAACAGAGAAAGAGGATTAGGTTATGGGAGGTACTGAGAGAATTTAAAGAATGTAGTTTTAGTCACGTTGAGTTTGACAACCTGTGGCATCTACAGATATAGATATCTATCAGATGACTAGATATATGGAGGCACAGGGTTCAGGCAAAAGGCTATGCAGGTGGTTCAGATACACACACACACACACACACACACACACACACACTGAGCCGAAAGTAATCCACATACTAGAGAGGCAAGGAAATAAAGCGTGAAACACAATGAGTATCACAGAGATAACAAGAACATCAAACTGGCTCTCCAGGTCTTAATAATCTTAAGTGATTATGTATTGGTTCACTCATGTTAATCATGTTCACTAAACAAAATATAATTTATCATGAATTGTGATTATAATTAAGACACAACCATATGTTCGAGTTTCACGTCCAG
The DNA here is from genome assembly GCF_016509475.1 of Prionailurus bengalensis. Classification (NCBI taxonomy): domain Eukaryota; kingdom Metazoa; phylum Chordata; class Mammalia; order Carnivora; family Felidae; genus Prionailurus; species Prionailurus bengalensis. The sequence continues at coordinate 131,323,939 of NC_057354.1, read as the reverse complement.
CTTAGGAAAGACCACAGTCCATTATTTCTTAAGCTAGGCAGGAAGCTCATGAGTATTTATTTCATTATTATTTTTAATAACAAGCATCATCTCTTAAATCATACATAAATATTACAAAAACTCTTATATATGCTATATTTCAAAATAATAAAAATCCCAGAAACATAGTATCAGGACAGAGAAGAAATTTATTCAAAACTTAACTTTATGAGGCAGGTGGGGAGGTGATGTGACCTACTATTTCCAACACGGTCCACAGTTCTGACCCTGAATTTCTTGAGGATTTGGCAAATTAGACATCGGGTCTATTGTGATGAGATACCGGGGAATTTGAGTAAATTGGGTAAAAAACTTATGGATTTGGATCATACACCAGAAATATGCCTGCAGGTAATGACACTTCAGTTGTGGCCATTCATCCATCCACTAATTTATTCAATTAATACTTTTTCTGGGTGACTCCTCTTTTCTAGGTACTATGCTGGCTCTTGGGGGCACAGAAATTAATAATACAGAGCCTTTCCCTCACAGAGTTGGAAATCTAAGAGTACACTCCCACCTATAATTTCCCCTGAGAGAGGTAGACACAAGGTGCCAAAGAGCACAGGAGAAGATGTGCCATGGAATGGATGTTTCCATGAGGTGACATTCGAGCTGGTTATCACAGATAAGAAACTAGCTGGGGAGAGATGGATAGGAACAGAATTTTAGGAAGAGGGAACTGAGCATGCAAAAATAAATAAATTAATTAAAAATTTTAAAGCGCCTGCGTTAGGATTGACATTCAGCCCTAAATAAAAAATACCAACATAAGAAAATACTGCTCTCTCTGTCGTGAAAATCTGCTTTCTTAGGCCAGAAACACAATGATCATTCTCCACCGAAGTGGGGACCATCCCCAAGGAGGACCTACCCCCATTGTTCTGTTTCCCTCTGGTTCTCTACCTCTTCTCAAGCTCTCCCAACAACCTAGGTGATTCTCATTGAATGTAATGCTGAAGAAACTCAACGTACAGTAACCGATTATCCAGGTGACTGAAAGAGTGTTTGGGGAGTTTTCCGTAGAAAGGAGAAAAGCAAGCAGGAGTGCCTCCCTTCCCCGGGGGCCTTCTGGAAGCCCTGATGAAGTGTTGTTCTTCCTGGTTTGCAAATTCGGAACCTCTGACAATCCTTAGACTGATTCCCCGAGAACGCCACAGTGGATGGTTTCCTGGATCTGTGTTTAGTATGTGGCAACACATGGCTCAGAATTTTAAAATATTTCTGTGCTTCAGTGATTGAACAGCCTAAAGTGGTTCCACATGGCTGGTAAAAGTCTCCTCCGGCAGAGAGATCTGGACTATTTCTCCTCCTCTGGATGCTTATAATCTGTAGACCGGTTTTTGTATTATGGCGTGGAACCAGCAGCTTCGAGGTGTATCCTCACGGGGAAGGAACACGGTATCTGATTTCACTCCAACCAAGTCCAGTGACTTGCCTCTTAAGCCAAGAGAAGGACAGCTGCCCCAAACCTTAACTCTGCCTCCTAACCATTCTTCTGAAAAAGACATCAAGAATGTTTTTCTGCCCTTGGCAGCCCAGGGGTCTGAAGAGATCTGCCAATGATGTTCAGGTTCCATTTTAATTCAAGAGAAGGTATAGACGGAAGTGTGAACGTTTCTTGCTGTTATGTCTTTGTCCGTTCGGGCTAACAGTTTGGGAGACTGGACGGCTTATTCACGACATTTGCTTCTCACAGTTGCAGGGGCCAGAAGTCTGAGATCCGGCTGCCAGCGCGGTGAGGCTCCGTGAGGCAAACTGGCCCCCTTGTTGCAGGCTGCTGACGTCCCTCACGTCACCCTCACGTGAGTACCAAGAGGGCTCAAGAGCTCTCTGAGGTTCCTTCACAGGTGCCCTTACAAGGGCACTTACCTCATTCATAAGGGCTCCACGCTCATGACCTAATTACCCCCCAGAGACCTCACATCCTAACACCTTCACATCGAGAGTTAGAATTTCAGCATCTACACTTTGAGGGGACACCAACATATAGCCCCTCACATGTCATTATTTTAAGTTTGCATTACAGGCCATTTTCTATTAAATGGACCCAACGGGTCTTTTTACAAGGAGATAATCAATAAAGGAATGGAAAGGAAACACACACAAGCGTGGCCATAGCAGTGGCCTACAGAAGATGTCTCTGCCCCCGGCAAGGATTTCTTTCCTGTTAGAATCCGTTGCTTCTCACGAGGGAAAGAAGCACCCCGATGTAAACAGGTCCTCGGTTATGAAGAGAAGTAAAGAGGCCGCCATCGATCACCCACGCACTGAATCTGAGATTACCCGCAGAAGGATAAAAAGTTGGAGGAGGGCCCAGAGACCGGTTCCTCCCCTGAGGACCATTACTAGGGGTGCCACGGAAGGAACACGGTGCTGAAAGGCAGTATCTAGAAGTGAACCCCAGAGACTTTCTTTGAACACATCTGGGATAGCCTCCTCCTTCACCGAGAAACACAGGTGGAGACACAGAAGTGACACAGAGGAAGTGATACTTCAAGATGGGGTAGAAAGGACGTGGGATTTGCAGTGAAACAGCACGGGCTTGAAAACTCATCTCTGCCACTAATTCAGTTATTTAACCCTGGCAAGACTTTTCCCTAAGTCCTTGAAGTAACTTCTCCGCCTTGGTGACTTACAGAATTAAAACAAAAAAATTAATATTTATTTATTTTTGAGACAGAGAGAGAGAGAGACAGAGAGACAGAGCATGAGTGTGGGAGGGGCAGAGGGAGAGGGAGACACAGAATCGGAAGCAGGCTCCAGGCTCTGAGTTGTCGGCATCGAGCCCGACGCAGGGCTCGAACTCACAAACTGTGAGATCGTGACCTGAGCCAAAGTCGGACGCTCCACTGAATGAGCCACCCAGGCTCCCCAGTGACTTGCAGAATTTCTAAAAGCATGAAGTACAGAAATGTATGGAATTAGTACCATGATGGGCTTCTGGTTGCCACTTCAGAGTTGAAGAGGCCCATAGCTGACTGTCTCTTCGACAGAGTTCTGAATCAACTGAGAGACAGCCGTAAGACCCAGGGAGATGAAAATCAAAATACAGTGGGAAAGGCCACTTTGGAGAATCTGCCTTAGGATTTGGCAACAGTTGGCTTCTGTCCTGACTCTTACAATTGGACTGACTTACTCACCCAGTCACTGCCAGTGACCGGCCGCCTCGAGCAAGGACACAGCTGAGCCCTGAGAGTCTATCCTGTCTGCAGGTAGGGAGATCCGAGGACAAAGGGGAGAGGAGGGCATTCTCAGCTTCTGCCAAAATGGCCTGCGGAACCCCTGTTTTGCTGGGGGCTGCAGGGAGAGTGTGGGGCCAGCGGAGGAAGAAACAGTGGGACTTCACCCCTATCTTGACCATCCACAGCCTGGAAGACGAGGCTGCTGTGGGACTTGAGTGAATAATCATCCTGAAAGGTGCTGATAATATCAATAATGCATTTTCAAGTGTTTCATGAGATACAGAGGACAGGGATCAAATATAAGGTAATTCAGAATGGAAAGAAACCCTCCAGCCAGTGTAGCTTCCCCGAAGCCCCGGAGCAGGGCAGAAGGAAGGTGGTTCTGTAACTGTGTACCTGACACTCTTCATAGAAGCCTTTCTCCTCTCTCCAACACGCGCTTATCCAATGCATCTGCTAATTCCTGCAGAACACATTGCAGACTTTTGTATTTCAAAGGTGTGAATGAGAAATAAAAATGGCGTCGGGGCTAAAGGGAGGGATTTTGACTTTGGGGGTTGGCGATTCACTTTGACGATGGCTTTTTCTTCTTCCGCCCTCCACCTGTAAAAGGACTCAGCAACTTCCCTCTCAAAATTCAAAGGGTTCATAGCTACCTCTTCACATCCCCTAGGGTGCAATCATTTTAGTACGTTGAAGCAAATGTCACATAAAGGAAACTACTTTAAGACACGATAGGCCAAGCTTCCACCGGGGGTGGGGGGATAGGTGTGGCACCAGACAGCAATCAGCAGCAAGCTTGGTATTTTAGGTTGCGGGATCCTAACACGCACAACCAAACGATGGCCTTGCTTTCCTTGTCTCCTGAGTCTTGGTCAGTCCAATAAGTAAAAAACAGGAGATACTTGCTCTCGTCTTAAGCATTGCTCTCAAATTGTGTGGTTGCATCCCCAAAGCAAGAAATGCAGAGCCGAGAGACACTGGGTCAAAGATAGGGTTAATTTTAGCTGAATCTCTGGACGTTAAAGACCGCGGAACAATGCAACCTATTTTCTCTTCTAGAACATTGGGTCAAAATGTCCACTTGGTAGGACAACCGTACGGGCTCACATGCTGCCATACCTCAATGCCGTGTGTTTAAAATGTGCTGGGGCGCCTGGGTGGCTCAGGCGATTGAGCATCCGACTTCGGCTCAGGTCATGATCTCACCGTTCCTGAGTTCGAGCCCCGCGTTGGGCTCTGTGCTGACAGCTTGGAGCCTGGAGCCTGCTTTGGATTCTGTGTCTCCCTCTCTCTCTCTCTCTCTCAAAAATAAATAAACTCTAAAAAAAATTTTTTTTAACGTGCTCAGGCAGTAGACTCACTTTGAAACGGCAGCCCTGGTGAACCCTGTAGCCAAAAGAATCCTTGAGTGACTCGTCACAGCCTCACCCTCTCACTTCTGAAGACTCACTCTTCTGCTGTAATTGAGCCTGTGAGAGTATTTTCGTTAGGAGCACAGTGAGGAAGGGAATAACTTGAAAGAGAACTAAAACAGTATGATATTTTGGAAACTCATATTTTAAAAGGACGTTGGAGTTCATCAACTTCACCATGATCACAAGGATGAGACATGCATGACACATGTCCCCGGGGTGTCACGGGATGGTGACGGTCTCAGGCTTAACACCGGCGCACCTGGGCTCCATTCGTTCCCCGACAATGACTGGTGTGACCTGGGCAAGTCACTTCACTCCTGGGATCCTCACTCTTCATCTGTAAAATGGTCTCAGTCTGGCCAAAAGGAAAACACAAAGTGCCCACGCACGGCTGAACTAACGGATGGAAAGTGCTAGGAACAGCATTTATCAACAACAGAACATTCGACAAATCTCCATCTGTCACTGACATAGGTTGAAAGAATGCACACTTCCGTGTGTGTGTGCGTGCGTGTGTGTAAATGTCTCCTAGTGAAGGGCGCACATGGAAGCTTGTCTAATTGAAACACCAAATAGCCACTGAATGGCACTGTCCAAAATCTCTGATTTGTCATGTAGCTTTGAAACTTTCTTTTTCTCAAGAAACAAAGGCAAATCTGGAATATGGTTAATACTCAGCAAAAAAGCAAAGAAGGAGGAGAAGGAGAAGGAAGAGGAGCAGGGGGAGCAGAGGAAGGAGGAGGAGGAGGGGAGGAAGAAGAAAAGGAAAAAGGAACAAGGGGAAGGAAGAAGGAGAAGGAAAAGAAAGGGGAGAGGAAAGGCAAAGTGCTTTATCGAAGACACTAAGTTTGCTTCATTCTAAAAGAAAAAGGCAATGAAAAGCCTAGAAAATATATGGTGTAACCAATCCCTCTTGAAAGTACATGATTAAAAAGAGAGACGCTTCCCTCTAGCTTCGTAGAGACCTGTATCTAAAGTAATGAAAATAAGCACCTTTATAGGAAACAAACAAACAACAACAACAAAAAAACCCCACAAAACTCTGAGTATCGTAGGTGTACGTCTAATTCCTTAAAACCTGCCAGTACTTTGTCACTGAAGAAATTAAAAAATGCCAGCCCTGGCAATGGGAAGTGTGTGGATATAAAAGTGAGTTGCTTGGCAACAGATTAACTTACTGAAAACTTTTACCACTGCTTTGACAAAGAGGCTGAAAAAAGAAACGTGAAGGCAACAGTAAAATCCTCAGGATCGGAAGCTCCAGGAGACGCTCCAGAGTAGAAGTCTCGCTGGCCCGTAGGCCAAAGTCGTGAGTTTGCAAACGGCATTTCCTGTTAGATTCAGGCAGCTACAGGTGCTGGCTGGAGACCACCGGGCAGGGGAGAGAAGCGGTTTGTGCCCCTGACAGTCTGGAAGCTTCTGGATAGAGCTGGCTGTGAGCATGAGGGGATGTGAGACTCCAGTGGCTGGAGTCGAAGTAGCCTCTTTTTTGTAGCTCTAGGCCTGGAGCCTGGGGTGCCCTGCGATAGACTGTGATCGATCGATCGATCGATCGATTGATCAATCAGCTGTGAGAGTGTCTCTAAAATCTCAGTAGCGGGTGTAGACCTGTGGACTTCAGCTCCAGAGTGTTGGTGTATCCCATTCTCCGAATAATACCATTCTTCCTTTTCCCTCCTCCACACCGTTGAAGTTCTCTTCTGTCCTCCCTACCCTCAGAGCAACCCCCCCCCCCCAACCCATTTTAAACTTTTTCTTTGGAAACACCTAAAGTGGTTTCTGATTAGACGTTGACTAACGGGATCTTAAGGGAGTTTAAAGCCTCTCTCAGTAGACTCACATTGCAGAGCAATACGATATGGGCCAAAGTAGACATAAGCATTACGAACCAACCTCAGAAGGGTCTTGTGGTGGTTAATTTAAATCTGTCGGTAGAGAGTAATCAGTATAGACAGAGATGGAGGTTAAAGAAACGCTACAGATGTAGATATTCTGTGGCTTCTGTTTCCCAGGAGAGCCCTGGCTCCTGCAGGGGTGGGTGCCTGGTGGATGAGGCCATGCTGTAGGTGGCAGAGGCCAGATAACGAAGAGCTCTGATATCGGCCGAAGCCTCTGGGACTCTATTCTAAGGTTCAACAGAACCCTTGCTGTTTTGAAGGGAGAGGAGTGAAATGGTCATATTTTATTTTCTTGAAAAGCACCCTGGCTGTAGGAGTGTGGAGGATGTATCTCCAAGGAAACTAGACTTAAGAGAGCATGAGCCTCAATGGAACGACTCCTTGGAGATTCAGCTGAACCTCCACACGTCCGAGAGACACGTTTTCCACCTCCCAGCCACCCAGACCCAACTCACTTCTCCCTGCTGACGTCTGATTATCTCATCGTCAGTCTGGGCCACTGTGGGGGCGTGGGCTCTGCCTGGCACGTGGTCTGGATCCGACCACAGTGCTCAGAAACTATAGGCGAGGGCAGAGGGATTGACGGTGTGAAGCTGTTATTCTTGACCCAGAACCATTTAAATGACTCCAACCAACTGTAAGTAGATAGTGTGGGTGTCAAAAGGACATGGAGAGGACCCCTGACAGGCTTCGTGGCCACAAGAGGTCTTCATAGAAAGGTCTGGGTCTCTAGTCATGGTCTGGGGCTTAGCATGTGGTCTTGTTACCCAGAGGGAAGGAAACCAGCCCACAGAGTCTCCAAACATGGAACCAAGGGTGTGTTCTCTGTGTATTTAGTGAAACTTAAGCCTTAGAGTCCTGGTGGGCACGGGCCCCTCCCAGGGCCCTCGGAGTGTGTTGAGAGAGCCATCTGGTTTTGTAAAATTTGCAAAAGTAAGATACTTTAACCACGATCAACTAAGACCGCTGTCTCTTTCCATTCCGTCTTCTCTGCCAAACTTTCCCTTGTGTCGGGTGCTATTACGGTGGCCGTGGGCACGTTGAGGCTCTCACTGGGAAGCACTCAGGCCGGGGTTCGTTTGGGTTTATGGAATGATTTTATATGTCTCAGTCACGTCCAGAGCCTTTGAGTTATTGTAACCATTGGGGTGTAGGAATGAATTCTAGAAATAATCCAATTACCCACGGTGTTGACTTACCCACAGCCGTGACACAGAAGTGTAGGGCCAGAGGCCGGTTCACAACCTAAACTTACCCCTGGCCGCAGCAGCGTGTGGGGAGCCGTGGAGAAACAGGTCTCAAGATATGCAGAGCCAGGAGCTAATCTGTGGAAATGCTTTCAATCATCAGACATGTGAAAGTGTAAGCAGATAATTGGAAACAGAAGTTCTATCCTTCCAAGAATATACTTGATGGTGCCGTCTATGCATTCAAAATAGCCACATTTTTCCTTTTTAGAAGGGAATCCGATGAAATAGAATTATTAAAATAACCGTTGAAGTTCTTGCTGATGTGACTAAAAATGCCAAAATGTCGTTAACAAAAACGACATGCTCCTACGACACCATCGCGACAGAGACATTGGGAGAAGCTGGTTAATGAGTGTTGTCTGCATTCAAAGTTTTTACAAAAAAAAACTTGAAAAACTTGAAAAGACCTGAAATCTTCTAGGTTTTAGCTCAAAGGAATGTGATGGTGGTTTTCCCAAGTTTGACAACAATAGTAACTATTTCCATGGCATTACTGATAAGTAAGGACACGGAAATTTTTTCTGAACTATTAATAACTAAAAAAAAATCAACCAGGGGCACCTGAGTGGCTCAGTCAGTTGAGTGTCCAACTTCAGCTCAGGTCAGGATCTCACGGTTCTTGGGTTCGAGGCCTGGGTTGAGCTTTGTGCTGACAGTTCAGAGCCTGGGGCCTGCCCCTCTCTCCTGCTCCTCCCCTGCTCATTCTCTCTCTCTCTCTCTCTCTCTCTCTCAAAAATAAATAAACATTAAAAAGAAATCAACCAGCTATGTGAGAAGAGATGCAGCATTATCCTTCTCTTCTCTGTAGAGAAAAGATGACAAAAATCACTGTTATATGATAAAATTATCAAAGATTATACCATTTGCCATACGATTTTGTTAACAAAGCCTAATTGATTCCTAGCTCCTTTTGGAGCTCTGAGATGTAAACTCTTATCTTAAAGATGTAAATTCTGATCCAAAAGCCCAGCGAATATTGATGAAATACTCTATTTTGTTATATTAAAATGAATTAAATTAAAATTATTAATTAAAATGCATTTAATTAATAAATTAAATAAATTATTTAATAATTAGATTTATTTTTATTTATTTTATATACATATAATATATATAATCTAGAAATGTATATTTAATTTATTTAATAAAATAAATAAACTAACAAAATATTTTATTTATATATTTACTTATATATTAAATATAGTTAAATTAATTAATTAAAATTAATATAAACTTGTATATTGTATATATTTTCTATATATGAATCTAGACAATAATTAAATTTAATATGTAGAACTACATACAATTAAGAAAATATTGCGATTTGTTCATTTGAACACTAGCCAACATTTACTGAGTGCTAACTGTATGTAAGGTATTGGTCTACAAATCTTGTTTTTGAATGTATACTTCTTCATTTTGAGAGACAGAGAGAGAGAAAGAGAGAGAGAGAGAGAGAGAGCACAAGTGGAGGATGGGCAGAGAGAGGTAAGAGAGAGAACCCCGAGCAGGCTCCTTGCTGTCAGCATGGAGCCCCACATGGGGCTCAATCTCAGAAAACATGAGATCTTGGCCTGAGCCAAAATCAAGAGTCAGACACTTAACCGACTGAGCCGCTCAGGCGCCCCAAGATATTGGCCTCTGCACCTGATGCATATATATTATTTTTCGAAACACATACGTGCATTTTTCCCCATAAGGTAATTCAATCAACTCACTCAGAGAGGACAGCCATTAATTCCAAATTAGAACTGTTTTGTCATAGGCAATTTAGGTAATCATTGGACAGTTTCCTAAGGTCAAACAAATAAGTTCTCACAATACGTTGAATTGTTCTTGTATCGTCATGAAAATTCAGCATTGAAGGGGTGAAGCAGGACTCACAAAGATTCAAAGCTACATACCTCCCTTCATCGTGTCTCAGCTGCATAGTGCAAATGTCTGTGAGGACACGGCATCGAGAGCCAAGCTTTAATTTCCTTATTTTGGGGTGCCATTTCTCCCAAGCATAACCTTTGGAAAGGAAGGAAAGGAGCCGTGTTTCCTCAGGACCCTCTCGGCCACTGCAGGTTAGTTCCTGGTCAAAAACATTCTGCTTTTCACTTGCCACGCATGAAAGATTTTCTCAGAAGAAACGTGGGCTCAGAGAGCCCAGAACCTGCCCCTGATCCTTATGGGGACAGCTGGCTCCCTGTGACAGTAAATCAGCAGTGATCACATCCTACCTGATGCCACTTGCCATGGCCCTTCCTCTCACAACCTAGAAGCAGGGTCTGGAAGCACACCAGCCCACCTGCCCTTCCTCAAACCTGCCTTGCCTCCCACGTCTCCCTGGGGCCTCACACATCACCTCCCTCACTGAGATACATTCCCATCTCTCATCTATCTGTGGACTCTTGCCTACCATTCCAGATCCAAATCAAATGGCCTTTCCTCAAAGTACTCACGTTCCTGGTGGCTCTTCTCCTTCTTAGGACCTAGTCCTTTCAGACAAGAACCCTCTCCTCCTGGGCCTCCTGGCTGGCTCAGTCGGTAAAGCATGTGGCCCTTGATCTTGGGGTCGTGAGTTTGAGCCCCATGTTGGGTATGGAGCCTACTTGAAACAGATAGATAGATAGATAGATAGATAGATAGATATAGATAGATAGATAGATTAAATAAATAAACAAGCAAACAAACAAGCTCCCTCTACCCTTATGACTTTGCTTAACCTTCCTTACTTCCATAAAAGCCCAATCTCCCAATTCAGGCATACTGGGGTTAGGGCTTCAACATATGAATTTGTGGGCCAACATATTCACTCCATAGCAGGAAGGGGCCACTTAAATTGGAAGAGGGATGTGAGCCATCCAGAGACGGCACCTTGCAAGAGATGCCCGTCCCGGGGCTTTGGGGGGACTCCCAGGTGGTGGCACGGATGAGACGTGCTGCCTGTAGAGGGTGACACAATGAGCCACCCAGGAAAGGCCACGTCCACGGCAGCTCGGAAGCTGCATCAGTCTTCCGCTCTGACTACTGCACAGGCTAAAGGGAGAGGCTGAGGGGAGGCTGGGGAGCCAGGGAACAGCAGGGGCTGGGGGGTTGAGTAAGGAGTCTGTCCTCCTCAGCCCCCGGTGGCTCAGGGACATGGATGTCACATCTGCGTCTTTGATTCCTAGGAGCGGTCAGGGCACAGAGTCCGTGTTCAGTCGTTAGTCAATGAATTTCAGACGGATGTGTGCATGAGCCCATGGTGAGCTCCCCGTAACTGCAGACTTCCCCCGCTGGGGCTGCAGCTGTTCCAGAAGCTGTGGAAGGCGGCAAAGCATCGGAGAAGCCCTTCAGGATCCTGTCCTGGCACAACATTCGGACTCCTCGTTTACGTAATAAAGTGAACCAGAGCAACGTTCCCACGTCTTTCCACGCCCGAGTACATTTTTAGTTTACGCTATAATCCTACGAACCATACTGTCATTTTACTTGTGAGGTTGCTTCATTCTTCAGGGGCATTTTAAGACGAAGAGAGCTAACTAGTTTCCTTCATTAGAAACATCAGACATGATGGCTCTTTGCCTTTTTTTCGCAGATGTATCTATAGGGAACGTCAATGACATCTCATTAAAGGCTCTCTCTTCTTTCAACGGAGGGTATAGGTTGAACTTGTTCTAGGACCCAAACCCCCCTGCTGCCCCAGCAGGGGGTTGCCCAGCCTACTGAGGTGCAGGGGTAGGTCCTGACCACCGGCTCTCGCTCTAAGAGGCGTGCTGATGTGTACTGTTTGCCCCAAGCATTAGACTAGACAAAGTGGGCCCAAACATAATAAGACAGCCCATTAGAAACATTTTCTGTGCTTACATCTAACTGACTTTTATCATAAATTAGAGATTTTGAAGAGAATGAGTCATAGAAAAGGGAAAAATAATAGCATGGTTCGGCAATCAGCATATGATATCTCCCCAATGACTCATAACATCAGACTCAAGTCAGGACAAACAGAGTTCCTGTCAGAAAGAAGTGCAGTTAAAAATAAAAGCAAATGGGGGAGGGGGAGGGGGAGGGGGAGGGGACAGCTTATAACTGTACCTTGCGTTCTCCCCACCCTCGATTCCCTAATGAGGGGTTTGAGGGACAAATGAGCCGAAAAGCTTACGTCATCAGCCAGGAGGAAGCGGCCCCCAGGAGCCAAGACAAATGGATTTCTGAAAGAAAAAAAAACCTCCAGGAAAAGAGGAGGGTGGCGTGAGACCAGAAACGTGCGTTATCCTTCAAAGGGGTCGGGGGAGGGTAATAGGAGAGGGCTCTGCCCAGGAGAAGGGTGGTCAGACAGAAGGAGCACAGGTTTTGGCGTTAAACAAACTTGCAACTTAATTCAGCCTCCACCAGAATGTGGTGTGCAACCGTAGGAGGCTGGGGAGTAGTTACCCTCTCTGGCCCTTAGGTTTCGCACCTGTTCCCAAGGACAGCAAGATGCACCCCAGGGCCATCGTGAAGACGACCTAGGGCGAAATGTGTGCAGCCCTCTGCTTGGTGTGTCAGTTTATCGATGGGCGTTAAATAATTCTTTGCCTTAACAAAACGGATGAAAACAAATCTTGGCAGAGGCTTCGAGATCTCTAGTTAATAAACTCAAATATCTGTCAAGCATGATGTACGGTCTGAGCTCCATGAGGGTGGTTTAAAGCTCTGTTCACCGACGCTACGATGCCCTCCACATTTATTACAGCGGAAGGCTTGAAGGGGCCCGGGGGGGGGGGGCGCCGATAGTCCCTGGACGACAAGAGCCTCCTTCCTCGGTCTCTCCCCAACCTGCGTAGCCTGTCTTTCAATGCACATTTAGAGTCCTAAAAACAAATTTTACATTAGCTGACTTTGGCATAAGCCTTGACTCTTCCACTTATATTTATGTGACATTGGCAAGACGACTGACCTTTGGAGACTCAGCTTCCTTGCCTGTGAAGTGGATAGATAGCTGCCACCTTAAACAGATGCTGTGAAATTTTAAATAAGGAAAACTTGAAGCACCTAGCAAAGGTCAGGGGCTTGAAAGCAACTGATGGACTATTTTTATTTCTTTTTAGCAACTAACCTCTGCATCTTCCCCAGTGTAAAGAGGGTAACCCAACAGCAGAAGCCACCCCTCCTCCGTTTACAAATGCTTCATTGGAAAGGAATTAGCTCCGTGTCTGTTTCCGTGAAGGAAGACGTGACTGTCCCTCCCCAGGACAGCATCTCCGGGTCTTTGTTGGTCTCTGCTGTCTTGTTCCCAGGAAGGAGGAAGAAACACGCCCTCAAAGAAGAGTCAGAGGTGTGGTCTTCCCTGTGGCCTGCCTCTGGCACTGGTGTGAAAGATCACAGCCTTCGGAGACAGGCCTGGGTGGCTTGTGTCCTTCTTTGCAGCTTGGTAGCTGTATGAAGCTAGAACTTGGCAGCCTCAGTGTCCTCTCTAGCACCCGTCGCTCTCAGGGTTGCAGTGAAGTTTCAACACAACAAAGGAGGAGCCTGACCCACTGGTCATCCAGGCATCGTTGTTGCCAGGCTCTCCTGGCCACCCCCCTGCCTCCTGCCTTATGAGTTTTTGCTTCAGGACCAGAGACTTTGTTCTTTGCACTTCCTTTCAGAGCAGACGGGCCCCATGAACTCCTCTGAGGCTCGTCTCTATGAATAGTTGCAGTGTGGAATCTGTCTACAACTCACACTCTTCCCCAGTGACCCTGAAGTCAAGTCCCAGGGTCCTCTGTGATGGCAACATGCAGGGGGAGTGGCCAAGTTTTAGTAATTCGCAAAATCTATACAGCGGCGTCCCCTGCCCTGGACTTCCTAGATCCCTTTTGAGAGGGTCTTAAGCTTATCCTTATTTGGGGAGAACAGGATCACCCTACCGTCATATTTCTCGGTTTTGGTCTGCTTATGCCACAATGTTTTTTTCTTCTAGAAATGTTGAATGCTTGCAATAATAGGTAAGACTGGATGTGGGAGATAATATTCTCCAAAAAAAGGCCACAACAATTCTTCTGTTCCCTCCTGTACATCTAGACCCTTATCAGGAGGCACAGCATAGTGATGTTCACCTTAATCATGGTAGGTCTTAATGGCTGGCCCAGCAAGGACGAGGGGTCAGGAGTGACAAGTGGGACTTCTCAAGTTGGATGAGAAAAGGCGATATGGACTCTGCCTCTCTCTGTCTCTGTGCCTGTCTCCGGGCATCCCAGCAAACTCGCTTTGGAGCCCTGATCCATCACACAAGAAAGGTTGCTATTTGGAAGCCTCTAGGCCTCTTCCCAGCACCATAGATGGGAAATTTCCCAAGAAGGAAAGACTGTTAGACCTCAGAAATTTACCCCTGAACTTAAGAGTAGAAACAGATGGATGGCAACTAATTATTCCCACAAAACAACAGCAACGAAGTAAGACAAGACCTAGATGGGGTTTGGTTGTCTCCCGAGATTGGGAATAGTGTAGAAGGAAGTAGGAAAGGGAGCTTCCTGTGGTCTCTTATAACACTTGTCCAAACAAAGAATTTCACTCGTGTCCCTCCTCTGGCTGGGGAAGGAGGGGCCAGCAGCAGAGGAGAACCCAGGGGAATGGTAGCTTAAAACTGTTGAATCTGTCAGACCGTCTGTATTAGGAGGACAATCCAACCCAAACACGGTGTCTCCACCCACATAAGAAGGATACACCCTGGGCTAGTCGGCATAAAACCTATTACAACAACACAACTATGAAAAATTGTAAGAAAACATCCACCAATCAAAACAGTCATGACTGCAGGTGAAGCTCCGTAAAATCACCAGTCCGCCAAGTGAAGTTCAAGGGGAAGATACAAGCAGGCTTTCACGAAGGCAGGCAGGGAATCAAGGAGGATTTGCCTATGTTGTATTTGGGCAAAGAAAAGCGCCTAGTAGTGTTGACAATATTAAAGATGAGAACCGTAAACAAGCAAATGTCCCGCTACCGTTAAAAATCATAGAACAAAAGTAAAGGGGAGGAAGAGAGAGCATGTGATACTTAAAATTTTTCTTCTGGGGGCGCTTGGGTGGCTCAGTCGGTTAAGCGTCCAACTTCAGCTCAGGCCATGAGCTCGCGGTTCGTGAGTTTGAGCCCCAAATCAGGCTCTGTGCTGACAGCTCGGAGCCTGGAGCCCGCTTCGGATTCTGTGTCTTCCTCTCTCTCTGCCACACCCCTCCCATCTGTCTCTGTCTCTCTCTCAAAAAATAGGGGCGCCTGGGTGGCGCAGTCGGTTAAGCGTCCGACTTCAGCCAGGTCACGATCTCACGGTCCGGGAGTTCGAGCCCGGCGTCAGGCTCTGGGCTGATGGCTCAGAGCCTGGAGCCTGTTTCCGATTCTGTGTCTCCCTCTCTCTCTGCCCCTCCCCCATTCATGCTCTGTCTCTCTCTGTCCCAAAAATAAATAAACGTTGAAAAAAAAATTCAAAAAATAAATAAATGAATGAATTTAAAAAATTTTCTTCTGAAAAAATGGCATATACTGTTATAAAATAAATATTTTTATAAAATATTTTCCCGGGGCACCTGGGTGGCTCAGTTGGTTAAGCGTCCGACTTCAGCTCAGGTCACGATCTCGTGGTCCGTGAGTTTGAGCCCCGCGTCGGGCTCCGGGCTGATGGCTCAGAGCCTGGAGCCTGCTTCGGATTCTGTGTCTCCCTCTCTCTCTGCCCCTCCCCCGTTCATGCTCTGTCCTCTCTGTCTCAAAAATAAATAATAAAAAAAAAGTTAAAAAAAATTTTCCCAAAAGAACTTATTAAAAAACAAAACTCTCTAAATGAATGAGTGGTATAAATAAAAATTAAAATCTGAAGCATAAGATGCCACTATCTGAACGCTGAGTTTGAAAAAAAAGAAAAAGGAAAAAACACAGACAAGAAAACAAAAAAAACCATCAAGACTGAGTCTGGTGAGGAAATACAACTCTTGTTGGGAGGAGTGTGAAGGTGCACAATCAACTTAGAAAACTTTTTGGTAATCTCACCGAAAACTGACTCCATACATATCCTAGGTAGGAATGAACGATTTCACTATTAGAAATAGGCTCCAAGGAAATAAACACACACACACACACACACACACACAGCAAAAGATAGGGGCAGGAACATTCTTAGGAACATGTTGCACGAAAGCTCCAAAATTTGGAAAGAGTACAAATATTAATGATTAGTTGTTACAAAGGCACGCAATCCAGTGCTCTGCTGTCATGGCCAAGTTTTAACTATTGCTACCTGCAAATCGGGGCTGGCTAGAACAGACAGAATGCCGAGCGAAAGAACCCTAATGCGAATCAGTACAGAGTATGATCTCACGGATACCAAGTTCTACAAACAAGCAAAACCTCACTCATCACTGAAATAAGACTAGGGGTTATTTTGAGGGAGCAGGCACGAGAACCAGAATAGAACAAGAGGGCGATGACCACTGAGGTCCTGCTAATGTCCCGGGTCCTCTTTTCTGTGGTCCACACGGATTTGTTTCCTTAGTAACACCCCCCCAGGCGACATACTGGTGATTTTGACACCTTACTGTATTTGTTACACTGCAACTACTATTTCCAACGTTCACAAATCACCTTTGGACGTATAGGGTTGTGTGATTACCCTAGTCAGTCACGGTGGAAAAGTAGAAACGGAAATGCAAAGACTTTAGGTTACTTGTCCGAGGCTCAAGCCCTGCGCCAGGTCTGACTCAAACCTGAGTGTTCCTCTCACGCCCCTCTCGTTGCTTAGAACCTCACAGTTTTGCAGATGCCTGGGTGATGACGGGCGGCTGTCATCGTCTGCCGGCAGGGGACTCACAGGATGATAACGGCACACACTCGGGATCCTCAGGCCGGGGTGGGGAGAATGTTGGCACCGGAAGAGTTAAATTGTGAGAGGACTCGAGACGGGGTGGTTCAAAGCCCTCGCCAATAACTCTTTATTATGTGTAGCGTTTTCAAAGCAAAATTACACCATGTTAGAAAGTGAATGAGGCAAATTATTGATGATGTCATCGAAGTAATAACTGCTAATGAGCATTTTACTTCTGGGGATTGCTTCATGCCACACTGACAGGAACCACTGATTTGCTTTCTGCGAATCTATTTGGATTATTTACAAGGCATCCTGAAAGTTGTAAAAGCATAATGTGAGAAAACGATAGATCAAAGTTGGAATAGAACACAGGGATGACAGAAGGGAAAATGTATTCCCTCTTGTGTAATGGGCAGTTTGACAAGGGTTTGAAGGACTTTCCTAAGGGGTGACAGTAAGCACATATTTAAATGATTAGATTTCCACCCAAATTAAAAGGAAGCATAAATAAAAATTAAAACGTGCTTTTATTTCCCCAAAGGAGTTTGGAAGAAAATGGCCATTTAGTGGGAGATTTCATTTTGATGTGACATCCGCTGTCCTGGGGACAGGGACACTCTGGGCACTGGCCCTTCGGCAGTGTATTATTTGACAACCGGTGATGATCCAAGACTCAAGTCTCTGCTTGTCCTCTCCCCCCCTGCCCCTCTCTCTGCATTCCAGTGGCCATTAGCATCGTCCCCTGGGGGCAAGAAGCATAAAAAGAAAGAAATTGAGATTCTCGTTAGTCATGTGGATATTTGTAAGAACTGGCATAGTAAAAAGGAGAGAGAAAAGAGTCGCATTAGTGGCTGGGAAGGAAAAGAAAAAAGTCAATATGTTAAAAGATGTCTAAGTGTTGATGGGCTCTCATGCAGGCATTAACAGTGAGCCGTAGGGCCTTGGTTCCATCTGTGACTCTACCGCCTATGAATATCCCAGCTAGGTGGGGGTTCTGGACACTGTCTGAAATCCCGGAAGGACCACCCAAAGAGGCCGGGTAAAACGTAGCCAACATGTTGCTGCCGAACTTGGTCAAGGAAGATCTAGAAATGCAGCATAGGCAGCTTCAGGTCAGAGACACAAACCAAAGAGAAAGCAAGTCATTGTAGATGGATCTCGAAGGTCCAGATCAGGCACCCAGGACCCAAGCTTGAAAGGACCCACGCTTTGTTTAATGCTTTGCTGTTGCCATCTTGAAATTCTTATTAATTGTATTTTTGAACTATGCTTCCTACGTGAAGTCAGAGGCAGTGAAGGAGCACGTGTGTGAGCAGATACGCATGATGTGTGTCCACCTTTCCCTTGTGGCATGGTTCGCACGCGGTGTTTGGGATGCCCCATGGGTAGAGTTGCATCGGACCGCCCTGCCCAGAAAGCAAAGTGTGGACGAGTGATCTCATTGTGTCTACTGCTGAGTGAGCAGTGGTGACAGGCTGCACTTTCCTCTCAAACCAGGACTTGCATCAAATGCAGAAAAAGGCAGAGTGACGTTCTAAGACATCATACCTTCTCCTGGTCACGTTACTTCCCTGTGTTAGCCAATCACGTACGAGGAAAACGAGGAAATAGAAGGAAAGTGGAAGAGAAGGCAACCCTTTGTCCTGCCCTACCTGTCGCCCTTCTCATCAGTGAGTCAAAGGTGGAGGGATGCCTGATGGCTCAGTGGGTGGAGCCTGTGCCTCTTCATCTGGAGGTTGTGAGTTCAGGCTCCACACTGGGTGTAAAGATAACTTGAAAATTGGAAAAAAAAAGATAATGATTAAAAAAGGTGGAATGTGATAGTATGTGAGGTTTAAAAAAAATTGAGTTTAATTTCACGCCCTATTTCCACTGTTCTGGTAAGAATGAAGTTCACGTGCGTGTTGAGCCACGAAAGAGGACTGGGGTCCTCAGTGATTATACGTAAGTGTTAAATGTGCCTTATATACTATCCAATGTTACATTGCACAGTACAAATTAAAGTTTTCCTTACTTAGAATGGCATCAAATGACAAATAAAAAATAGCGTAACAAGTACAGAAACCACAAGAGAAATAAAAAACCCCACACTTTTATTTGTATTCTAATGGTACTTGTATTCCTGCTCTAAGAAATCCTATATTTTTTATTTTGCAGTGGGCGCAACGAATTGTGCAACCTGTCCTGGCCAGAAACAAGGTCGCGGTGGTTAGCATGAGTGCTTCCCAAGACCGTCAGTGGCTTATGAAGAACTTTGTCTATATCCACAGGCGCACTGACCCAAAGTAGACATTGTAATGATTTCTCCAAAATGCACACATGGTGGGTTCCAATGAACCGGTTTTAGTCTTACTCCATTTTTTAGGGAAATATTAATTAAATATTTATCAAGCGTTACATGACATTGCCCAAAGGGAAAGCATAATATTCTAACCATTTTAACGTGACAATCTCTTTTATTTCAAGGCAGAATTTGCTTCAATCTTTCTTCAACCTCTGGCCCAATTCCTTCCATGCTACACCTCAGACATGATTCTCAGCGTGATCCCCACCCTCAACCCCGCACCTCCTCCTTAGGCACGACGAGGTTGCCGCTCAAGAACTCCGAGAGACACACTTGTGCTCAAAAAGCTTCCCTCCTCCCTCCCTGGGTCCTGGTCTTAAAGCGGCCCCTCCCCCTCCCTCCAAGCAAGAGCACAGACAACTTTGTGAGGGTCTCAGCTTCTGGGGGATCGCAGCCCTGTGAGGATCAGGGTGTCACTTTTTACGCTCCCAGCACCTAGCAAGTAACTGGAACAACAAATAACTGCTTGGTTGTTTGTTTTTAATACTGATTTTCCCAAATTAGTTTTTATGGAGAGCATTCTACATATGATGTTTTTCTCAAACCGGACATGAATGAGCGGAATGAATGGGAAGTAGATTTGTCAATCGCTTCATGTAGGCTGATTTTGATGCAATAAACCATGTTTGGCTTGGCTTCTCAGTAGAGGGGAGTGGGAGGGTACAGAGTAGATGATGTTGAAACTTACGGGTTGTGGGAGAGGCTCCAAATATGATGGCATCATGCAACAAGGAGTTTCTCATCTCTCCAGAGTAAAGGGTTCTGAAAAGTAGCAATTCAAAATGAATCGACATTTTAAAGCTCGTGGAGGAGATTTGCCCCATCTGAAATTCTTGAAGGAAGAGGAAATCTTTGTTCCTCATCCGACAATGCTTTGAGATGGAACCTGGGAGTTGGGGGTGGGGCGGGGGTGGTACGCCTGTCAATTACAGGGCTTTGATCAATTTTCTGGGCCTCGATTTTCCTCATCTGCTAAATAAGCCTACAGACACAGATCTCTAATTTCTTCCCCAGGATTTTATTTTTTTTTTTTTAATTTTTTTTTCAACGTTTATTTATTTTTGGGACAGAGAGAGACAGAGCATGAACGGGGGAGGGGCAGAGAGAGAGGGAGACACAGAATCGGAAACAGGCTCCAGGCTCTGAGCCACCAGCCCAGAGCCTGACGCGAGGCTCGAACTCACGGACCGCGAGATCGTGACCTGGCTGAAGTCGGATGCTTAACCGACTGCGCCACCCAGGCGCCCCATCTTCCCCAGGATTTTAAAGTCTTAAAGACAGATGTCTATAAAAGCTGGTAAATTCTAAAATCCATATATAGTGAAGAAAAGGGAGACCTCCGTGGTTGAACCCCTCTGACATGCCAGGCTATATGGTTGACACCTTACGTATATTATTTCTCTTACCTTTCATCATGATCACGAGAAGTTCAGATTGTTATTTCTTGTCGGGGATCAGAAGCAGGTTCAGAAGGAAAGCGAGTCAGGTCATGTTACACATCAAACACCTCCAGGACAGGACATAGCAGCAGCCAGAGGAGGACCCACGTTTGGCAGAAACTGCCCCCCTCCATTCCTTCATGCTCAATCCGTCTCCTCTCTTCCTCTGAGAATTTCCCAGCTCTCTTTTCCAGTCTCCTGGTACCCTCCAATAGGTAGAGTGATGGGGGTTGAGAAATGCCGCACCCCAGCTCTCCTGGCACGTTGGGTAGAGCTAGGCTCCTCCCCCACGTAAGAGAGGGCAGAAGAGGCATATAAAGGCATTTGGGGAGCTAGAAAGCAGAAGTGCTGGGATCCAAAGGCAGAACAAGGATTTCACCTTAGTTCCACAAGTGGATCTCTTCCTCCAACAGTCAGATCTGCTGGTGGCTGGCTGCCAATAGCAGGTGATAAACAACACTTTTAGCTGAATTTAAAGAACTAGGGCACAGGGAACTGATAGATTTACAGCAAAAGGCATACGCTGAGCCACTCTTCGGTAGTTCCTTAAAATAATAATGACAATAATAAAGTCCTTCTAGGCTTAAACCATGGGATGATTTTACCCTGAGCAATGGCTCAGGGGTCTCCGCTGAGAATTTTTGCAAATTTCTGTCCAGATAACCGGCCAGTTAGGGTGAAGGCTTTCAGAGCTGTGGACATGAGGCCCCATGACAAACTCATGGGGGACACAGGCAGCCCTACTGTCCCTCCTGCTGGCACTCTTTCCATAGCCCAGAGACAGACAATAAGAGGGTTACTGGGACCAGATCTGGTTTCAGGTGACAGAGGTATCTGGAAAACACTCTCCCAGGGGATGCGATGAGGGCTGCAGAACCCGTGACCTTGCTTACCAGCGGGAGCTAATTTGGGCTCGGAGACTAACAAATCAATAAACCAGTGTATTTTGACACAGCACTGAAACGCACCGTCATGTGTTGCCTCATTGTGTACGCGCACACTTGTGGTTGCCTCGCATGGAATCCTCCTTGGAGCACCGTGCTGTCAGTGGCTCTGGGACGGCTCAGACCTCATAGCTTGTCATGACAAATTGTTGCACCATTCAGAGAGTTTCTTCACTTCCTAAATATCTTATAACATTATATAAAAAAGGTGGATATAAAAAAATGTAGCTACTGCTGCCTAACTATAATGAAAGAAATGAATTTAGCTAGTCGAAGTGATGTCACCTTTGTCACATGCGTGGTGCACCAGTGAAACAAGTGGGTTTGGGAGACAACCAAGACTGAGTTCAAATCCTACCTCTGCTGGTCATCGAAGGGCCCCATGATCAGGGCTCTCATCTACACGGTGAGAAACCACGATACTGCCTCACTTGGTTGTTGGGAGGGACACACACTCTTGCCGTAACCCATTTATTCTTCTCACTTCTACAGGAAGACCAGTTACGAACCACTAACACGTGGCTCACCTGCCAGCCTAAATAACTTCAAGAGGTCCGTGCCCTCTGTTACTCTCCATAGACTATTGTCAATACTCATTGTAAGAAACTGCAAGGCAATGTGACAAACCATTTGTTTGTAGCCATATCTACTAAATACTAACGGCGGACTATCTATGACTTTCTACACAAGGAAAGCATTTGAAGACCTTCAAAGTCAACTTGGAATTCTTCCATCCACCTTAACTTCTGTTTCATATTAAAAACCCATACACGGGCCGCTGAGTGGCTCAGTCGGTTAAGCGTCCGACACTTGGCTTTGGCTCAGGTCAGGATCCTACATTTCATGAGATGAAGCCCCGTTTTGGGCTTTGCGCTGACAGGGCGGAGCCTGCTTGAAATTCTCTCTCTCCCTCTCTCTGTGACCCTCCCCTACTCATGCTCTCTCTCTCTCTCTCTCTCAAAATAAATAAATAAACTTAAAAAAATAACCCACATCATTTTTTCAACAAACATCCATTGAATGCGTGCTATGTGTAGGATGTCTGTACTGAGAGGTCCTTTCCTTTGTGAAGCTTTCCTTGGGTGCCTTCTTTTCTGGGCTTCCACTGTAATTGAGATACTATTTAATTGTAGCACAGTAATGTCCCCTGCTGGATTTGATGCATGTATCTTGGAATCATTGCCACCTGGCATAGTATTTAACACTTCATAGACAATCAGTTTCTATTGACTGGATCATTTTGAAACCATTCTTCCGTGTTCTAAAGAATTAGGTTTAGAATATTGGTTTCGCTTCCATATTCCCTATTTATACCTATGGATAATTATTTTTGATAATTATTCTGGGATTTATTAAAAGCTTGGGGGAATCTCAGAATAAAATTATAGTTCTGTGTTTCAATAGCAGGGATAAAACTAGTCTTGCAGAAGATAGAAGGAATCCTAATTTCCTGTCCACATCTTCCTTAGGCAGAGTCAAGGAGTGATAGCCACAGAGACGTGGCACTCGTATCCCCTATGAAGAAAAGACTTGGTTCCCCAGCTGTTGGTAGAACTGTTAGAAGATTAGCTTCAGTTGCTATCTATTTCAAGGATTACCTCAGCAACAGATAGCCGCCTTGCCCAAGGTCACGCTCTTTCAAGAGTGACTCACATCTAATGGTTGATCAAGGCAGAGGCACAAATACCCAACCATTACAGCCCGATGCAGGGCAACTTTGATGGACCATTGTAGCTGCAAAGCTCTCCATGGGATTGACTGAGACTGTGCCTGAATGCTAGCTCAAATTTTCCTTTTCTCCAATCCCGCTTTCTACGCTTTCCTTCCGGGGAGATTTATCATGGGCATACTCTAACAAACCTCTTGAACATTAAACTTTATTTTGGTGTCTGTACCCTGGTGAATTCAAACAGCTGATTGATGTAAGCAGGACTAAGTTGGGATTTGGTAGCTGTGTTACTCACCACCCAGCTGGTGATTAGGATGCAGTCGCTTGTGGTTGCTTGTGCCCATATAGTCCTGGCACCAGATGGTACCAACTTGTTAAAACTTTCCCTGGCGGTGAGTTGGGATGCCATACCAACAGAAGGAAATGAGCTTGCGGGTGCAGTTCATCAGGCATCTGAAAGGGATGAGAAAATAAAGGATATAAGGGTAGTGAGATTATATTACTATCCTTAAATTTTGTGTAAGATCTGGGAAAACATAACAACAAAGTTAAGACTGATTAGGAGGCCAAGGGTGGAAGCCACAGTGTCTGTGGTGGTGTATAAGAAGGCTCTAATCTCCTACAGCAGAATGGCAGAGAAAGCTGGGAGTCGCCCATAACTGAATCATCAGGGTAGCTGAGCTACAAAGAAGAGTACACTCATAACCATGGCCTGTTGATGCCTAGGTGAAGGGTCTTATTAGAGTGAGTGGGACGGAGGTACATGGAACTGGAGACATGTGGGTTGCTGCCCCTAAAAATTATAAATTCTCAGATTCCCCCAAATCTCTGAGCCTGCAGAAATGGCCTTCCCCTCTCTGTTAACCCATCTAGAGGTCTCTCCCCTGAAAGACCGCAGGTACCCCCTCATGATCTGGCCCCATCTTTCTTCCTGGCCATTAGGCCAATAACTAAGGTAAGTGGCAGCATAATCTAACCAGGTATATACTGAGCCTGGTAAGGGAGGAAAGGGACCACGTTCCAAAGAAGTTGCAAGACCTGATAACATGGACCAGCTGGGGCCAGGTAACTGGTGGGAGGATTGGATTGTGAAGGTGCTCGATCAAGGACGCTGGGGCATAAGAGTGGATAAGGATGGCTTTAGTGACTTAGGACCACACTCTCAACTTACAGGATATGACAATTAGCAAAACCCCAGTTGATGGTGAAAACTGGTTCTTACAATCATGCAAACTGGTTCCTGGTTCCTAATACCCAAGATAAGTGAGGTCTAAATGCCAGAATTTCTTTATCTGATGAGGTTAAAAGGCTCAAGAAATAGGTATGCTGAAGTAGATATACAATGTATGAAAAGGTCACATTATGGTTATATTCCATGAGAAATTCCAGAAGAAACATCAACACCAACATCAGCAAGAAGCTCATTCGTGGCTCCCCTTTGTAGGCAGGGTTAACAGTGGGAGAGGACATTCTAGAAATAGATTCACTTGTGGCAATGAGGATGATAGGATCCCCGATGAGGCCAGGTGGTAGTAGTTAGTTGTTAAAATACAGATAAACACAATTGTTTTCAAACGTGGCAGGATTGAAGTTGCAGGCAAGAAGACCTTACCCACAGAGAATTATAGAGATAATCAATAGAACACAGTGTCCTTAGAGTCAAAACAGATGGAAAGCCAATAAGTGTAATATTCAACTTATCTCATCCGAAGAAATCAAGGATGAATGACCTAGAGCTTGAAAACAGTTGGCTCCACTCGATGTGTGTGTGTGTGTGTGTGTGTGTGTGTGTAGACATATCTGGACCTGAGCCAGTTTTAGAACTGAGGACCCATCAAAAAAAGGAGACAACAGAAAGAAAGATTTTGCAATGCCATAGTGAATTGTATAGGAATCTGGATAATGACTTTCCCCAAAGGGATCAGTAGACATTTATTCCAGTAACTTTATACAAGGGAATAGGAAAATCCAGATTGATACTGATGCTGTAACCCCAAAATGTCATCATGGTCCCCATGTTGTAGTGGGGTCAAGTAAGTAGACCGAATCCTGTCCAATGTCCAACCAACTATTGGTCCACAGTCTACTCCTTGTCCCATACCCTTCTGAAACTGATCCTTCCACCAAGCCCAGATAGTAAGTAAAAAAACAGTATCATGGCCCAGGGGTTTTTGCAAAATAATTTCATTCTCTAGTATCTAAATGATGTGCAGGGAGTGGTCCCTATCAAATCCCCAATTAATTCATCAGTCTCCTGAGGAAATCAGATGATTCTGAGAGGAAGATAATGTACCACCATAAACTTCACCAAGTAGTCACCCTAAGTACCATTGCAGACTTTGTTACAAATTAGGTATCTTTGATATTGCGGATTAACATGGTCTCAATAATGGCATGTGGGGCTGCCTAGGTGGCTCAGTTGGTTAAGTGTCCGACTTTGGCTCAGGTCATGATCTCATAGCTCGTGAGTTCGAGCCCCATGTCAGGCTCTGTGCTGACAGCTCAGAGCCTGGAGACTGCTTCAGGTTCTGTGCCTCCCTCTCTCTCTACCCCACCCCACTCATGGTCTGTCTCTCTCAAAAATAAATAAATGTTAAAAAATTTAAAAACATAATGGTATGTGGCCATTGATTATGGTTTTTCTTTTCTATTCCCATCAGAAAAGAAGATCAAACATAGTTTGTATTGCATTGAATAGATAAAACCGTAGGTTCATATGTGTCCCCTATGATGATATTAATTCCTTCCCTCCCCAACCTTGTATATAGTCTGAAGAGATCCTGGACTATCTGATATCCCATAGAACATCCCTTTGACCCACAACATTGATAAAACACACTAATCAGACCAGATGGGCAAAAATGGCTACCTTGTTGGAGCCTCAATAAAACACATATACAACTGAGAGGGGAGATAAACCCTACAAAGAGTCATGGGATACCCATGAGTAAAATATTTTGATTTAGGAACAAACTAGGATTCCATATGTATTGGTTTTGCGAAGCTGTTGTAGGAAATTACCATAAAATGGGAAACTTCCAACAGCAGAAATTTATTTTCTCAGGTCTGGAGTCCAGAAGTCCAAAGTTACAGGGTTGACACGGCCATACTTCTTCCAACGGCTCTAGGGACAATTTCATTTCTTGCCTGATCCTGCTTCTGGCTCCAGGCATTCCGTGGGTTGTGACTTCATCAGTTCAGTCTCTGCCTCCATGGTCACATTGTCTCCATCTCCTGTGTCTGCAAAATCTCCCTCATGTCTCTTGTGAGTACACTTGTCATTGGATACAGGGCACGCCCAAATAATCGAGGGTGATCTGTTCATCTCTAGATCCTTACCTTCATTACACCTGCAAGGATCCTTTCTTCAAAATGATGAAGTTCACAAATTACGGGAATTAGGAAGTAGGTGTATCTCCTGGGGAGTCATCATTCAACCTACTGCACCATCCAAATTAAAAGACAAATTATTCCATAATATGCTTCTTCTCACACAAAAAAAAGAAGCATACCACCCGGTAGCTAGGCCTCTTCACACTCTGGAGAGAACCCCCACCTGGGAACACTACTCTGGCCTGTGTAACAGGTAACATGAGATGCTGCCAGCTTCCAGTAGGGTCAGAATAGGAAAGGGCTCTGTAGCAAGTAGCATCTCCATTTGGGCCACATGACCAGTAGACCCTAAGATATTAAACATATCCAGTGCTGGAAAAAGATGACCTGGGGAGCCAAAGACCAGCCCAGAGAAAAGAATCCCAGAGCAAACTTTGAGATTCTGGAGTGAAACTATCAGTAGACCCATGCAACGTACACACAGTGGGAAAATCAACACCTTTTGAAAAACGACTTCTGGCTTGTTATTCATCCTGGTTAAAAAAAAAAAAATAGAGCACCTATCCATGGGATTCTTTGTTACCCTGTACACCGAACTGTCTGCAGTGAGCTGGATTTTGTCAGAACACCCCATGCCATGCCCCATGCCATAAAATTGCCAACGTGGCCAACTACGATACGTCGTAAGAAGGAAGTGGCATCTCAGGAAGCACAGCGAGTTTCATGAGCAGGTACCCCTGATACCCACGTCTTCCACCATTGATGTCCCAGGACCCTCCATCAGCATACGCCAGTGGCCATGTGGGGAGATCCCTGTGCCCGCTGATGAAGGAGGAAGTGTCCTTCATAGAAGACTTATGTCACAGATGAGTTGGCTCCGAATATGAGCCCAAGTTAGAAATAATAGTCTCATTTGGAGGCAACCTTGAAAGATTAGTGAGGAAAAGTCCTCCCCCAGCTCTCAGTGCACATGACTTTGGGAAGAGCGTGTAGTGATATAGTGATGCCATTGGCCACGCTGTCATCAGCGCTGGTCATTGGTGGGTCCACTGGGTTTTTGCACGTTTATGTAACATCCCTTGTCAGTGGATTCAACCCTCCATACACCTTCACACAGTGGTGCTGGACAGGACCTTGTAGGCAGGAAATTATAATCTATAGCTGGAATATCTGTCAATTTCTCTTAGAATGAATTGCTGGCCCTTGAAGTCTGGGAAAGGCTCACTTGGTCGGCTGCCACTAGTGACCCGCTGGGTCTGCTGAAGGAATGGTGCTATACTGTCACACCGCCCAGAAGCTGCTGGCTTCAAAGAGGATGGGCACAAAGAGTGAAACCACGGCCGGAGCACCAGCTCAGAGACTGGTGGAAGATAGGTTACCATCTCTGGGAAGCAGTATATGCACCAAAGCACAGTCTCCCTATGACGCTGTGTTCCCAACAGGAAGAAAACACGAGTCCAGGAACAATGCGATCGAAGCAGAAATGGCACGTCCTTGAAAATTTCAGGAGAATCGTTTCCAGCTAGCATTGTCTGCCGTCCTCACCATCGATGCTGCATGATTATAAGAAGTGATTTTGACATGTTTACAGCCTCGAAACACTATCTGCATATACTCTTTTCTAGATACCTACTTGCAGAGGTATTTTGCCAAAGGAGAAGACACTCCCCAAAAAGATACTTCATTAAATTAAGGATTCTAGGGGCGCCTGGGTGGCGCAGTCGGTTAAGCGTCCGACTTCAGCCAGGTCACGATCTCGCGGTCCGCGAGTTCGAACCCCGCGTCGGGCTCTGGGCTGATGGCTCAGAGCCTGGAGCCTGTTTCTGATTCTGTGTCTCCTTCTCTCTCTGCCCCTCCCCCATTCATGCTCTGTCTCTCTCTGTCCCCAAAATAAATAAACGTTGAAAAAAATTTAAAAAAAAAATTAAGGATTCTATACAAGAGAGCCCAAGGGGATCTCTAGGGTGGGAGGGGCAGGAGATCCCAAGGTGACAGCCGGGAAACAGGTTCAGCCAGATGCCAATCCAGACAGAGCCTCTGGGAAGCAATGTCTTCAAGTAGATGAGGTTTTTGTATTATTGGACGTGCCCAACTATATTACAAGGAGATTTTTTTTCTGGGGAGGGTTTTGGGATTGAATTAGTAATGATTAATAGAAGAGACAGGAGTAAGACAAGGTTAGGGAAAACAAAGCAGTCGAAGGCAAGTCATTAAAGTGTAGTGTATTTCCTGATTTTGAGTGGCTTTTAGAATCGCAAGGTAGAACACTAAACTTTATCCAAATGAAACTCTAATAGAGATGGGGGGGAAGATGATGGACCAGGAAGCGTGCCTGAATAGGGCAGGGAAAAGGATATGAGAGAGAGGTGGATTCTCACCTTCAAGGGTCTAATTTTTATTAAAGTGCGATTTGGCACAAGGTTATCAGCCCAGGAGCTGGAGCCTTATCACAAAGGCCTCTACGGTATTTGCTTTAGAGAAACGTTTGGAGATTAGTTTCCTTTTATGTTCATGTCACCCTTATGAACGAGTATAAGGTAGATTTCCCCCTGCCCGTTTTACCAAGAAATGTTATATTTCCCTGGAGAAAAACCTTTTTGGTGGTTGTCTTTACATTTTCCCTGTGAACACAATGAATCTTACACTAACCAGTTTTCAGTCTTTTGCTTTGAATGCTAATACATGCAGAGGTCGCTTTGCATTACATTTTTATCACGTGCACAGAACATAATGACATTCAGCTTGCATACTAACTCTGCCGCTGAGTCATTGTATTTTCTGACTTCCCTTTTTCTTTTCTCCATCATGCCTTCATTTCCAAATTCTTATAATGGCTGTGTTTCTTCGAATTGCCTTACATTATTTTGTTTTGGAATGAGGCAAGGTTAAAAACAAATAAACATATAAATAAATGGAACTTTGGGCACATTAATAAATTTTGGATGCGCTTTTCGTAATCACTCTGCTTGTTTATGTACTGTGCTGTCACCATGTTTTCCCACTGGAGCATAAATTTACAAACATCATGCAAATGCATTATTTGTAATAAAACTGACTAATGAGGATTAAAAGCCAATTATTCCTATACATCTGCTGGCTATGGCTGGCAATAATCGTGCATCATTCAGATTGGTGGCTATGTGTTTGCCTTAGTAAGATTTTAATCACTCATTAATTTATGGATTACAATATGCATCATGGGTGCCAGCGTTCCCCAAACTGCCTCAGACTTCTAAATCAAATAGCTAGAGAACTTGGAAATGTGATAACATAGGCTTCGTTCCTGAGTTGTGTCTTCATGCCGATGTCTACTGAGGAGTCACAGATGGGGTCAGGCAAACCCCCCATGAAACACATCGTGTACAATCGATCCTCTATTCCATTGATGAATTACTTAACATTTTTTTTTACAATATCATGCTATGCATTTTTGTGTTATTATTATTATTATTTTTTTTTTTGGTCAGGTAATAACATCTTGATAGTCTAACCTCTGGAGGTACGATATATATGGTATAAGGGCACGCTTTCACAGGTAGAAACAGGCTTAAATCTTGTTTCCAGTCCTTCTTTGTCGCAAGATCTTAGGCAAGTCACTTAGTGTTCTCAGATCCATTCATATAAACATATTCTATCTTGTTTTGTTTTGTTTTGTTTTGTTTCGTTTTGCTTTTGAGAGAGAGGGCACGAGTGATCAAGGGGAAGAGAAAAAGAGAGGGGGTGGGGAAAGAGTGTGGAGCCCAAAGCTGGGCTGGAGCTCACCCAAATCAGGGCTTGTGCTCAACGGATGCAGGGCTCTAACTCACCCGATGGGGGGTGGGCTCCAGCTCATCTGATGCAGGACTGCAACACATGAACCATGAGATCATGACCTGAGCTAAAGTCCAATGCTTAACCAACTGAGCCACCCGGGCACCCCATATAAACGCATTTTTAATAGAAAAAGATGCAATATAATTAGAAATGAGGATTCTGATAAATGGCACACCGGTCTTGGAAGAAATGGTTCTTAACCTTTGCAGGAATAAGTTTACTGGGAAAAGGATCAGTGACCGACTCCTCCCTTGACCCTTGAACCAGAAGGAAGAGACAGTGGAGGATGCGGCCAATTCCACTGGAGACCCCCCCTCAATGCCTCTCAGCTATGTGGTGAACAAAATGGGTGTATGGGCCCATCGCACATCACCCTCCTCCACCAGGTGAGACTAAGTCTGTTTCCTTCCCTCTCACCCACTTCCCACGTATACTCAGCACCTCTGATCTCAGTAAGTCCAGCTTTGGAAAGGACATCAATGGTAGGACATTGTCACCAGCAAATCCATGAGGGTTAGCAGAGATTTAGAAGCACCGTACTATCAGTAGCGTGTTTTTATGCTTACAAAACCAGCCAAAAAATGCAGAGTTTTTCAAACACACCAAAGGTAGGATGGGAGGGTAGTCAGAAGGCCATATTGAAGGGATCAGGGAAAAGCATCTCACCTTACAGCAAAGCAACACAAGATAAAGGCCTACCAGATACTTAACATGTGGCCAGAAACAGTGCTTACGACACAGTTTAAGATGTGCAGGGAATATCAAGGCAGCACCCAGGTGGACAATAAAAATGATCAAAGCCAATATACACTCATGCCTGTTGGCAAACTGCAGACACATACGGATCTCACCTCATATAGGAAGAACTAAAGACAGCAACGGAAAACATCATGCGCACTACGAAAAGATCCTAACGTGTAAAAAGGTAAGACACACCCATAAAGATCCACAGCAAAAACACATTTATGAAAATAATTCAATAGAAATGGCGGAAAAAAAAATCAGGAAGTGTCTGCTTTGTGTTCTGGGCATAAAAGAAAATATTAGTGTGTGAAGTGGATGGAATGTGGGTTGTTCCGGTGACAGATAAAGTTTTAAAGGGGCTGGGAGAATCAGGAGAGGGAAATAGAGTTAAACCAACAATGCAACAGCGAAAATTAAAATCTATATTGGAGGTAGTTAAAAGTGGAACCAAGACTTGTAGAACCAATGATCTAATACAGGAGTCAGCAAATAATGGGCTAAATCTGGCCCATCCCTGGTTTTGTATTGTCCTTGAGCTAAGAATGATTTTTACACTTTTAAATGGCTAAGAAAGAAAAACCCAAGAGGAATAAAATTTTGTGACACATAAAAACATTTGAAGTGCTAATTTTGATGTCCTGCATAAAGTTTTATTGGCACACTGGCGCCCCTCCCCCATCATTTACATAATGGTCCTTGGCTGCTTTCTTGATACAGAAGCAGAAAACTTGTGCAGAGATCCTATAGCCTGCAAAGCCCCAAATATTGACTATCGGGTCCTTTACAGAGAAAATTTGCTAACTTCTGGTGTAGAGGCCTATTAACGAGAGACCTGCGTCTCTAGGGGACAAGGAAAAATCATTAAAATTACAGGAGAGAGAAGAATAGGTATTACAGGTGGAAGGCACACATCGGAACACTTTTGAAAATCCTCTCGTGTGCTGGTGGTACAGAAGTGGTCATTTACGAGTAACAGATTTGCCTTAGTCAAATACAAATAAATAAATGTACTGTGAGCACAGAACAAAAGTATACCACGTTCCAAAAAACGTGAATGAAAAGAAAACTATTATCTTGTGTGAGTTTAAAACTAAAAGGAAAAAAAAAAAGAAGAGAAAATATCCTTGGGCGTTTAAGTAAGAGAAGATCGGGAGGAAGGCTACTTGTAAAGGAACACAATCAGACTAACCTCAGAGTTCTTTGTTATGTCACTGACTTCAAAAGATAAGAGACTGTCTACCGAATTTGTAACCTGCCAAACAATCACTTGTGAAGGCAAAGAAAAGACTTTCTCAGATGCTTAAGACCCATTACTGCCTCTCGCATTCACCTCCAGAAGACCTTGAATCAAGGTCTTGACCAAGACATTGAATCAAAAGTAAACTCTCAAAAATGCAGAAGTCAGAAAACAAAGGAATTAATGACCACGCCTCATATCTATTAAATATAGGAAGGCACAGATACATAAGTGTTGTCGAAACAGAAGTTAAATTGAATGCAAGTAACAATAAATTGAAAGAAAAAAATTCTATGATTAAGACACATAGTGGCAAGTTATAATCATACCGATCTCTGATCATGGATTTTTTTTTTAAAAAAGACCTTGAAATTGACAAATATACAAACAAGTAAAAATGTTAAATTTCCCAAATGACATAGGAAGTAGTGTGAGTTCCTATATTGTTCAGGAATTTGGCAGTTAGAGAAATATTTTGTGGTAGTCCGCTGTATAAATTCATCATAATTTAATAATAGGCCATCTTCTGAATGAGTACTTCCGGTATTTCGCTCTTCAAAAACACTTTTGAAGAAGGCTGTTAATAATATTGTACGTTTTTAGAGCACTGGTTCCCAACCTGAGGTGATTTTATCCCCCGGGAGACAGCTGGCAAACTCCGGGGTCATATCTGATTGTCGTAACTTCCGTGGTGTCGCTGGCATGTGGAAGGTATCGGTAGAGATTCTTCCCAAAGTCCGCCAATGCACAGGCCAGTTGCTGATAACATAACATTATCTGGTCCAAATTGTCAGTAGTATGAAAGAGCTTCCCCTTCTCCCCTCCCCGCCCTTTACGTATTTACTGGTTTACTTTTATATTAGTATATACTCAGAAATCCTTAGTTTATACTGTGAATTATCACCCATTACTACCATTATTTACGTGTGTCCTGTGTCCTTTTAATATGTCCCCATCATTTTTTTAAATCTCTCGCTTCCAGTGTAGCAAAAAATTCTAGGCTCATCTTGGACTTACGCCGACCCAGCCCTTAAATCAACTATTTCTCCACGGAGTCCTCATTTCTTTTAGTGGAGAGTGGTTATTTAGAAACCAATATTTCAGCGCTAAGTGTGTGCGTTGCTATTGGGATTCACTACCGTTGTCAACTCTAGGTCCCCTCCTGCAAACGAAACTAGACACATATACTCATGTGCACAATCTACATCATTTTTAAAATCTATTTGTAACTATTATCTATCTATCTACCTACCTACCTACTTATCACCTATTTTAAAAAACAAGAATTCAAACTGTGTGCATACGTATGTGTGCGTTTGGCAAAAAATGAACACGTCTCTGTATTTTCTTATTTCCTCTTTTTGCTTACACAGTCGATAGCATAATTGTGCATACTTCTTTTCCATTTAATAATATATCCCAGAAATCACTCAATACTATCAGTTCATAGAGATATCTGTCTTACATCTGCAAAGGACTCTGTCACACAGAGGTATCATGGTGTTCTTAAACATACTCCCATGTCCGACATATGGACACTGTAGGTTTGTGTTACCTTGTGTTACCTCCAAGTCAAAACCAACACCATAGAGTTCATTCTAGTCTTCTCCATTTCTATATGTTCACTACCTTCTCTGACAATGAGCCAGAGCTGGGCTCCCATCTGAGGCTTGACATCCTCTTCCAAGGTCACTGGTTGTTGAGAGAATTCAGTTCCTGTGGTTGAGGGACTGAGGCATCCAGCTCCTAGAGGCCACTCACCATTTCCTGCTACGTGGCTCTTTCCACCATAGGGCAGTTTGCTTCTTCAAGACCCACAGCAGAGGGCTTGCAGTCGCCTCTCAATGGTTTATAAAGGCTCATCTGATTAGGCCAGGCCCACCCAGGATAATCCCTCTTTAGATTACCTCAGAGACAATGGGGCCTTAATTACATCTTCAAACCCTCTTCACTAGTCACCGTATAATGTAACCTAATACAGGCAGCGACACCTCACATGCACAGGCCCTTTCTAAACTCAAGGGGTGGACATTACACAGGGAATGGTCATTGGGGGTCATCTTAGAATTCTGCCTACCACACGGGCTCTTCTCTCATCATGTGGCCCTGTAGGCTTCTATGCTGTCTAGGGGAAGCCACTGATCTCACAGAAGCAGTGGACATGGGGAGTGCAGTGTGGGTGCCCATTTCAGGGATGGGAGCAGATCTGAATGGCTTTGTGACCTCAAGCAAATCACTGCAAGTCTATTTGTTTTTCCGGTTGGGAGACACTTCCCCATTGGGTTCTCACATTTCGCATGTGTTGCACGCAGAAGCACTCAGTTTTGTTCCGATCGAACTTTTCGATGGCCTTGGAGATGGTATCACGCTGCACAGCAGAGAACAGGTTGGCTTACTATTGAGTAAAATAAAGATAACATCTCCCTCCCAGGCCCAAGTTGCAAAATTTGCTTGCGGCCCAATAGAGAACATGCTCTTTTCTTGAGCTTGGGGTTCTGCATCCGTGATGCAAACCTACTGCGTGTGCCATAGCCCCCGGGGCCGCCTGCATGGCCCCCATGAGAACTAGAGGAGAGAGCAAACCCTTGCTCTTTCCTGTGTGTTGCAAGCAATGAAGCCCCTTGTCTCTGACCCTGGGAGTCACATTTCTTCTGCCAGCATTCACGAAACGGGCCAGCTCACTTGTATGCTTTGCAAAAAAGGATACAGCCTCAGATTTTTTTCATGGTTCTTAACGTTCCCCCATAGTGCCACGAGGCTTCTGTCCTTGTGTGAGTGATTCTCCCTGCTGAATTTCCTCGGCGTCCCCACCTCCGGTCCTTCCAAATCTCCCTCAGGCATCACTTCTTCCTTGGAAGGTTTCTTAACTCTAGATCTACTCTCTCCCCTAGAAGAAGGCCAATCACCCTTTCCTTCCTGACATCTTTTAATTTATACTCATTTACCACAAAGGCCAACCTAAAAGGCAAGGTGGCTTCCAGAACAGTCTATGGAAAAGAGGGAGTTGTATTATATCCAATTCCATACAAATCCATCACAGGGGAGTCTCCGCAATATTTTGTTTTTCACATCAAAGTGGTATTCGGAGAAGGGACGGGAGCACAAAGCCATCCCCATAAATGTTGGTGTTGGATCCCCATAGAGGTCACCTCATGGAATTCTGAACAAAGGAGGCAAAGAAATGTAACTGAGGCATAATTCCTTCAGGCTGGAGATAAGCTGTGACCTCTGAAGTCTCTTCCTGCCGTGTTGTCACAAACGAGGCTTTAGAAGATGGCTTTAAAAAATAACATAAAATAAAATCAAGAAATCTATGCTGGGCGGGTCGTGATGAGTGAACGGAAACCGTGGCGTGAGAGTTTCCAGGGACGAGACCGCGTAAGGTTTCCAGAAGAGCTGCCTCTCCCGCAGATGGGATTGAAGATGTCGCGGGGTAGCTGCCCGTGGGCTACCGATGAGGGGGTAACCGGCCCTGAGCAACCCCGGAAAGACTATGAAGCAACTTGCATCACGAGAGGAGAGCAGAATGATTTAGCACAGCGTATAAGTGACCCAAATGCAACCGTAGAGCCGGTCTGAAATGCAAGTATTTCATGAAGTACGCGGCCAACTTAGCAGCTCGTACCCAGGTTGTGCGCCTGGGTATGAGGGCGTGGGTGCCCGCACACAGGCGTGCAGCCCTGCTTTGGACTTTCCAATTGGGAATATAGGGCTCTCCTTCCACGCACAGCTAGTTCATATTCAGACCTCTACTGTGAACGGCCCCGGCCCCTCGTACGTGGCTAGTAGTCTCCTGAACAACCTGAACTTAGGGATCGTCAATCCTCACCATCTTGCCTGGGGTCTGACACGCGGCGGATGTAAAAATTCCCAAGAGCCTCACCCGAGGGCTCCATTTCCTTTGCTATGAGTCTAGGGGATTCGACCCCCGCAGCCCCACCGCCCCCCCTTGGCTTGGCCATCTCAAGAACCTGTCGCCAGCAGTCACCGGGGTCCAGTGCAGGGAACAGCCTGCACGTTCCAGAAGACTCGGTTCAAGTCTCCCCTCAGAGGCCCGACCAGAAAGCCTGGCCCTTGTTGAATGGCGCCTTTGTGGCCGCCCCCTCCCTCTCCCCGTGGGGCCGGGGGGCTGTGGGAGAAGGGGGAGCCCTTGCTTTATGGCATGTTTTGCTAATGTGAGAATCAAAGGCTTTCCAGGTGTTAATGGCGGCAATGGTGCAGAAAGCCCAGGGTGACCTAACTTGGTCCTGGTCTGTGTCGGCGTGATTGCCTCTCTTGGCTCAGCTAACTCTTCGTTTCCTCTCACCTCCCGGTTGGAACGAACCTGGTGAGCTGAGGTAAAGTTTCCCAGGGATTAGGACGTGAACCTGATCTTCCTGCACCCCAGATCCCAAGGCTGGGAGTCAGCCGGCCGAGGAAGGGGAGAGAGGGAGCTGGGGACCATTCACTCCGCAGAAGCCACAGCTCCCCGCATCTTCCAGAGACGCCGGAGAAGATAACGAGCTTCCTTAAGAAACAGAGCCCAGTCTTTCCTCTTCCGCGTTCATGAACGCTGTCACCTCCTCCGGCCTGCTCGGAGGTGAAACGTCTCTCATTCTGCTTTGTTTGTGAAATTCTCAATTTAAGAAGCTCAGCCTGGCTGCCTATGGCGCCTGGAGGCCCAGGGACAGCCCTTCCCAATTATCACCTCCAGAATAAACCGATCCAGCTCTCTGCAAAAACAAATGACATCACCAACAATAACCTTGCAATCGTGTGCCATTTACTTCTTTCTGAGCACTTCTGCCTGAAATGGGTTCCCTCTAATTCCAAATGGTCCAGTGGGGCGGCCAGTGGATGACAAAGGTCCTGGCTCTCAGACCCCAAGCAGAAAGAGCACCTTAAGAAAATCACTTCCTGCAGGGTCACCCTGAAACAGAGCTTTCTTCCATGGCCCTAGGGCTGATGTGTGTGGTATAAGAAACAGAGAAAAGGGGTGCTTGGGTGGCTCAGTTGGTTAAGCATCTGGCTCTTGACTTTGGCTCAGGTCACGATCTCATGGTTGGAGCCCCCATCTGACTCTGCACTAACAGTGTGGAGCCTGATTGGGATTCTCTCCCTCCCTTTCTCTCTGCCCCTCCCCCACTCATTCCCTCTCTCTCTCTCTCTCTCTCTCTCAAAATGAATAAACTTAAAAAAAAAAGAAAAAAGAGCAAGGTATTCAGTCAGTTAATACAGTGTTCAAACCCTTGATCCATAATTTACAAACAGTAGTATTTAACATCTCTAGAGCTCAGTTAATTTATTTATAAAATGATAATAATAATGCTTCTCTCATGGGATTTCTGAAAGATATAAATGCTAACAGACAAGTGAAGTGCCTCAGTATAAGTTAAGCTCTCAATAAATAGGAATTTCTTTCTTCTTTTCTTGAAGAGGCAGGGCTACAGACAGACCTAAGAAAAAGAAGAAATCAAAATCTGAGGCCAAACGTCATGCCAGAAGTTCATGGTAGAAAGGATTCCAAAGTTGGGAATTTTCAGCTGCCATCTCCCCACGGGTTGGACGAGCCCCTCGCTGGACCCTTGCCAGCCCCTCTTTAGCCATCAGTCCAGCTGTTCCTGACTCGTCTGAGAGCAGGACCTCAGACTCCAATCAACTCACCAGTTGTTTTCAAGCCCTTGGAACAAAATGGTGCACAAACATCAAACCAAGGGAGATTTCTATTCTTCTATAAAACCCAGAAATCCAGAGCCCAGACTCCCAGAAACTTCCTCTGTAGGGAGGGGCCCTCCAGTTGCCTCTGCCAGGCTGGTCAAGCCCTCAGTCCCAGACAGAATACCTGCACTGGCTCGTAATGCTCCCCGGACTCACATATTTACAAAGCTACAGGTTGAAGGCCCCGGTTTATTTTGAAGCAAACACCTCCAGCTGAGGTCCAGGAAACACGCTCCCTCCATAGGTGACAATAATTTGGGCAAAACATTCAGAATGTGAGACCAGAGACACGCAGGAGGAACAAGACAGCCTCTTTGTAGCAAAGTTGAGTTTTTTCAAGGATTTGTTGGTTAGCGGAACTTCAAACGTATTTACACAGATCCCTCTTTCTTCTCATTTTTTTTTTCAGCTCAAGCAGAGTCCATTTTCACACGTGTTTCTGATTCAGTCACACTTAGTTCATCAACATGTTTTGTCTAAATAATGTAATGCTGAAAAAACCCTCTGGTATCATGAGTCTTTTTTGAAGAAAAAGACACGGGGCCAAGTACGGGCTTTGCAAGGCCCAGGGCAAATGGGCAGCCCTTCTTCAAAAACTGCTGAGAATTTCAAGAGGGTGACAAAAGATCATTAAACCCTGCATGAGGCCGCTCTAAGGACGCCCTTGCACATCAAAGCGAATTTCCCCATAAGAAATAACGGAAACTCAGATGATTCGCTCTCCAACCCAAAAACATTCATAGAAAAATGATTACAATACCGTAACAGAACACAAAATAATAAAGAAAATACAAAACATGAAGACAAATAAATTAACCTGCACTCCCCTTTGTAAACCTTTGTGGCTGGTGTGAGGGAGACGAGAGAGACGAGGGTTATTGTGTAGGATGACTTTCACTATCACTAATGGAATCACTGCTATCTGTTGGCTCGGTGGAATCATTTCTTTTCGTGCAACTTTAACAAGGAAACTATCCAATGACACTAGCGTCTGCGTCCTTTTGAGGATTTTGCAGAAATGTGACATTGCATTGATGATCACCCACAATCCAGAAGCAAGAGGGAAAGAGAGAGAAAGAGAGGAACCATTGGCTCAGTTGTGACCATGTGACGTTCGACATCACGTACCACTCACGTTGCAAGACATCGCTTGTTTGACAAGTTAAAATCTATTAGAAATGCTTGCTTGTCTTGTAGATCGCTTGCAGAGCAAGTTACTCGCAATCCAAGGTTTTACTATTTGCAGTTTATTTCTAGCTCGCCGGCATGGCACGGAGTCTTCTAAGTCCCACACATTTTGTGAAAGGTCATTTACCTAGTCATTAAACTAGCTTTTGTAAAAGGTCATTTAACAAACCGGAAGTTCTGGTTGAGGAACTTCCCCAGGATGGACAGACAGTAGAGAAGACAGGGTGACCGCTGCTCCAATAGAGGTACCTGTGGAAGAAAAGTCATCCTTGTCGGTCGCTTATATCATGATGGCTACACAGCCTTAGCTGTGCCCATGACCTTCATTGTCCTTTAGCTGTTCATGTCACGGACACAGGAGTTCCCAGACTCTGGTTTGACACCTACATGGCGATACAAAGACGGAGCAAGCAATGCTGTCCCAGGAGTCTGGCGGAAGGAGGGTGGGGGGCTCGCTCCCATGCCCCGACATGCACAATCCTCAACACACAGCAGGCAGAAGCTCTGCCATCGGAGGAGACAAGATGGCGTCTGGTACACAAGGGTTTAAGAACTGCTCTGACACTTAGTAAGTGGTTGGGGGCGTCACCTAACCTCTGAGTCTCAGTTTCTTCGTTGTTGGGAGAGGGTGAGTGGAGCTGGGGAGGATTAATATCAGGTGAGTGAAGACGTGTGCAGGGCCTGGTACGGGGGAGGTGTCCCATAAAGGGGGGTTGTTCTAACTAACCCCCAGACTTGCAGTCTGCTGCGAAGGGCCTCAGGGGAGGAAAAGGCAGGGCCCACTCTGCGGACGGGCATTTCCTGACAGGACTGGGTCTAACAAATGCTGGATTGATAGGCAGACTCCTTTTTCGTGTTTGTTCAGCAAGTGACGCTGGGTCTGGTTATCAGGGTAACCGGTGTTTTCATGCTGTGCGTTCACATTAACATGATTCCCCATTTTACAGGAATGCGCCCAATAAATGATTAACTGAAGCTCCATGACATACGACTTTTAAAATCCATTGATTATTCAACAAGGAAGGGTAAGGCTAATGTTTTGTAGATCATGGCACACTTGGAATCAACGCACGTATTTCACCAATTCTTGAAGCAGCCCATTGTTTCATCATCCATAATGTTCCTGAATGTTCTGGTGGGCACGGTGGACAAGGCAAAGAGGTGAGAGAAAGTACCCAACTTCTGTAGAGGGCTTACTAAATGGCAATTGCTATTTCATTGAAATTCTTCCCGCCGCCATTTGAGACAGGTGCTATTGCCCTTGTTTTATAGAAAAGGAAACTGAAGCTCAGATTTCTGATGGTATCGACAAGGTACATGAGCAGGAAATGCTAGTGCCGTGACTTGAAAAAGCCAGGTACATTTGGTCCCAAAATCTCTGCTCTCTTGACTCATTCGTACACTCTCCCCAAAGACGAGTGAATCGTCCCTACCCTTGATGGCCTTATTTATGCTACACGTAAGAGGATTTGAACTGAGGGGAGGCTATAACCATCCCAAGCTCCCTGTTTTTGGTTCTTATGCTCAAATACAGACATGGATGGCCCGGGGAGTGGTACCATGGATGGGTCCACTATTTTCATGGCAAACAAGTATGAGCGAGAGGAACATGGATGCCCAGGAGCACTGCGGCAGATAGGATGTGGACACGCAGAGGTGGACAGATTCCAAAGGCTCTGTCAACCCAACTCCTCTCAACAAGGTACTCACAGTGGGTGAACAGATGTAGAGGCCAATTCAATGTTTTGAAGGTAAGTTTCAGCGATCCTTCTTTTGAGAAATGTTCACTCATTCCTTTGTCCATTTTCAAATCAAGTAATTATTATTATTATTATTATTGCTACAGAGTTGCAGAAATTCTTGATACGCTTTGGATTTTCACTCCTTATTTAATATGTGATTTGCAAATATATTCTTCCATTCTGTAGGTTGCTTGTTCACGTACTTGATTGTTTCTCTTTACTGTGAAGAGGACTTTAGTCTCATGGAGTCCCACTTACCTCTTTTTCTTCTGTTGCTTGTGCTTTTGGTTCCGTGATACTTAGACCAATGTCATGAAGCTGTTCTCCATTTCATTCTAGGAGCATTACCGTTTCGAGTTTTATGTTTAAATCTTTCTGTTTAAAAAATTTTTTTTTAATTTTTTTTTTTATTCTCGAGAGAGGAAGAGAGACAGAGCATGGGGGGGGGGAGGGGAGGGGCAGAGAGAGAGAGAGGGAGACACAGAATCCGAAGAGCCGGGAGACACAGGCTCCAGGCTCTGAACTGGCAGCACAGAGCCCAACACGGGGCTTGAACCCAAGAACCACGAGATCATAACCTGAGCCAGAGTTAGATGCTTAACCGACTGAGCCACCCAGGTGCCCCTGATTTTTAAATCTTTAATACATTTTGAGTTGATTTTCACGGGTGATGGAAGATAAGGGTCCAATTTCAGAAGACACATAAAGGCTACAAAAAGATGTCTGAAAAGATGCCCAGTGTCACCAATCATCAGGGAAATGCAAATCAAAACCACAGTGAGGCTCACACTCGTGAGGACAGCTATTATTAAAGCAACAATAACAGAGGTGACGAGAACGTAGAGGAATTGTTCACTGTCGGTGGGAACATAAGACGGTACGAACTCAATAGAAAACAACATAGAGGTTCTTAAAAATAGAACTACTACTATATGAGCCAACAATTCCTCTTCTGGGTATGTTTCCAAAGGAATTGAAATCGGGGCCTCAAAAAGATGCCTGTCCTCTCACGTTTTCTGCGGCACTACTCACAACTGTCACGAGATGGGAACAACTTGGTGAGTGAGTGGATAAAAAAAAAAAATGTGATATAGGCACACGATGGAATATTATTCATCCTTCAAAAAGAAGGAAGTTCTGCCCTATGTAATGACGTGGGTCAACCTGGAGGACATAATGCTAGATAATCCGTCCCCAAAGGACAAATACTGTGCGATTCCGCTCTACGAGCTAGCGAATACAGTCGAACATTACTGGAGCAGAGACGAGCAAGGTGGTTGCCAGCTGCTGGGTGGGGGGAATGAACAGTTCAAAGAGCATAAACTGTCCATTGTGCAAGAAGGAGTAAAAGCCAAGATCTGCTGTACGATGTTGTGTTCACAGTCAACGGTACCGTATCGTGCCCTTAAAGATGTAAGAGGAATCTCATGCTAAGTGTTCTGACCACAGTGAAAACAAATGATCCTCAGCTCCTCCAGACAGGTGGATGCGTCCCCCATCATCACGAAACTGAGCTTCCCATCAATGGTGCTCCTCTTGGCCTGCGCCTGAGATCGGTCTAGAGAAATGTTAGCCAATACCGATGCCTGGGTTTCACCCCAACATGCCTATTTCAGGGTCGAGGCCTAAGTATTTTTTCTGAAATCTCTACAAATGAATCTAACCGGCAGGCAAGTTTGCAAATCGCTGATTTAGAAAATTCTCTTATCCTCCACGGAAATCACTAGCCCGGGCACAAATGTGAAGGATGCATTAAGGGCAACAAAACACTAAAAATAAAAATAAAACAACGACAGATTAATTACGTGGTGTCAACCTCCCTTTTATCTCTCTCAATTTCAGTGGCTTTTTCTCCTCACCACTCGGTGTACCCCCCACCACGCCAGCCTCATACCCCATCAGTGACGGTACTAATTCAACCAGGACACGAACTCCTTGGACTTCTCAACTCAGAGAACATTTTCATTTTAGAAAGGGACATTAATACCTGAAAGACAACAACCATAACAAAAACCACTGGAGATCTGAGGGACCTTTTGAGGGCTTCTAGAGGAGCCTGCTTGAGACACTCCATGCTGTTGTTGTGTATCCTCTAACCCTACCCAATGTACCAACGTTCCTCAGAAAATGGCCACCTGATTCTGAGGTGAAGCCCATTCCTGAGACTTTGGATTAATTTATCTTCGGATTTAAAGAAGGATTTATTTCTCTTTAATTTTTTAAATGTTTTTTCATTTATTTTTGAGAGAGAGAGAGAGAGCGTGAGCAGGGGAGGGGCAGAGAGATAGAGAGAGAGAGAGAGAGAGAGAGGGAGACACAGAATCCAAAGCAGGCTCCAGGCTCTGAGCTGTCAGCACAGAGCCTGATGTGGGGCTCGAACTCACAAATGGCAAGATCATGACCCGAGCCGAAGTCAGACGCTTAACCGACTGAGCCACCCAGGTGCCCCAAGATTTGTTTTTCTTTAGAGGGAAGATAACCTCACAAACCCTAGTGGGCCACAACATTCCCCAAACTCTAAAATGACTCTCCAGCAGGTGGAC
This sequence comes from Prionailurus bengalensis, assembly GCF_016509475.1. Classification (NCBI taxonomy): domain Eukaryota; kingdom Metazoa; phylum Chordata; class Mammalia; order Carnivora; family Felidae; genus Prionailurus; species Prionailurus bengalensis. The sequence continues at coordinate 131,280,677 of NC_057354.1, read as the reverse complement.
CAGTTAATGCCGGGCCCCCAGGATTATGTCAGGTAGTTCAGCACATATGACCAAACATCTGTTCTGCACCACACTGTCCTGCCCAGGGCCCCTCCCCTCAAAGAGCTGTCTTCCAGAAGCCTGGAGGGAATACAGGGCCACAGTTGCAGGATAGCGAGACTCGTGCTTGAGAGCACAGAGGATGGGCCGATCATTCAACCGCAATAGCTGTGCATGAGGGAAGTCTTCCAGCAGGGATAAAGGCTGAATTGAGGTTTGGGGCACCCTGGTGGGTCAGTAGGTGAAGTGTCCCACCTCAGCTCAGGTCACGATCTCACGGTCCGTGGGTTCGAGCCCCGCGTCGGGTTCAGCGCTGACAGCTCAGAGCCTGGAGCTGCTTTGGATGCCGTGTCTTCCTCTCTCTCTCTGCCCTTCCCCCGCTTGTGCTCTCTTGCTCTCTCTCTCTCAAAAACAAATAAATAACCTTAAGAAAGAAAAAAAAAAAAAAGACTGAACTGAGGTTTTAGGGCACATCACAGTCCCAGGAGAAAGGCACTGTAGGCAGAGGGACCAGGAGGCCTTGAAGGAGCTGGGAAGGTCGCTGGATGGGACCCAAGAGCCTTGGGTGATTCTCACCCTAACGCAGTTTGAAGTTCTCTGTGTGCACGACAGAGGGGGAGAGCCCCCTTCTCTGAGTCCCATTCTCCAGCCATAATACAAGGCAGTGGATGATCTCTCTCTCCCCAGTGTTCTGTAATTCTAACTCGAGGAAGGCCTCCAAGCCACTCTCCCGCGCAAAGCAGATAGTTACATCTGCTCAGTGATTTTTGGTTCGCCTTCCGCTGATGTGCCCGATGACAGCTCTCTTTGTACCCCCCCTACTGCACCGGGCAGCCAAAGAGGCCAAAAGAAATGAGAGTCAGTCTTGTGTAACCAACCAAACAGCCCAAGCGTCGCTGCTGGCGGTGCGGCCTGGCGCCTCGGCCTGGCGTGGCCGCGCTGTCCTGGGCCACGTGCTTGGCTGCATTTGCGCCAGAAAGTCAAACAACAGCCACCGCATCCCGTCAAGGCGGAGGCCCCGAGGCCGGGGGCAGGCGGGATAGACGAGCCGTCCACTCGGCTGTGGTTAGCAGGCTTTGGTTTCTGGCTCCCCAAGACTGGGTGCGAGGGTCTGAGGAGCTGTTTTGCTTTGCTCTCCGGACTCTTCGTGGTTCTGGAAAAAAAGCTCAACAAAATCCGTTCGGGATCCAAAGGCAGCAGGGTGGCTGGCACAAGGCAGGTCGGCCTCCCCAGGCTGTCCCACGGCTCACTGAACGACTGTCGTATTCTAGTGGATTCTTTTAGCTAATACTTAAACCCTGCCGATGCTGGACTCTGTCTGCCAAAGCCCTCCGGAAGGCCTCAGTCGCTGCTGCTCCCTCGGTCACGGTTCTGTCACCACTGTGCACGCAGCCACCTGGCTTGGAGGGAAAAGGCGGGAGACTCAGTCTTACGGGACACCCGCAGCACTGGTCTTTGCGTGTGAAGCAAACGTTCTTGTCCATCACGTGATACCAGTACCGTCATTGACATGATCAGATTCACATTCTCACCTCCAGGGGGAACCCGCCAGCTCTACCTTGACTGTTGGCTTGTCTGAGATGGAAATGTAGTGCGGGCATCTGTGACCCCAGACGGCCCTGCAATCAAGGGGTGGAGCTTTGAAGCAAGAGTGGACCCGCTGCCACGCCCGGCCGACGAGAACAATCCCCCCCCCCCCCCAAAATGAAACAGGGTCCAGTGTCTGGAAACTTCAAAGCTCTTTCTGCTTCACTCTCTGGGTAGGTTTCTGCCAGACCGCCGAGAAAACAAATGACACGGAGCCGGGATCATTCAGGTGAGGACCTCCCTCTGGTGTTACAGGCACCTCCAAAGTCCTGTTGCCCTATAAGGCCCGGTGCCAATGCTTCCCTCCCTGGCTCCCTGGTGATGGGTGGGATCATGTTCTCCAACTTGTTGGACCCTCACCCGGGATGTGAGTGTATTTGGAGACATGGTCTTTAAAGAGGTGAGTCACAACAACAACAACAACAACAACAAAGAGGTTACATGAGTGGGGCCTAATCCAACATGGCTGCCATCATTAAAAGAAGAGGAGATTGGGACACGCGGTCACGTGCAGAAGAAAGAATATGAGGGGAGGGGAAGGAAATCATCTACAAGCCCAGAAGAGAGGTCTCGGGAGAAACTCACCATGCTGACATGCTGGTGCTGGATTTCCAGCCTCCAGATCTGGGAGAAGAGAAATCGCTCAGCTTAAACCCCCCCGGTCTGTGTGTGGTATTCTGTCATGGCGGGCAGAGCAGACAAACCCCCCATCGCCAGACCGTCCCCCATCCCAAGTGGAGCTCATTTTCTCGCCGGCCGATGCTCAGATTATTGCACTCACAGATGTTTATGTTGTCCCTCTTCCTACAAGGAAAACAATGCAATCGATGTGTATAGAGTAGACCTAAGAGGGGGTGAGGGGTGAGGGCTTAACTTTGAAAGGCCAGGCGTATTTTGTACGCACTAACTTACTTCCAGATACGTGAAATTGCAGATCTCACTTCGGCAGACCCAAAAGTATTCTTTTTCCTTTTTTGTTTGTTTGTTTGTGTGTGTGTTTGTTTATGATGGTGTCTCGAGTGAAGTGACCTTCACTTAAGTTTCCTCATCGGGAATTGGAGATGGTCCCGTCAGTCATTAAAACCTGTTATGAGTATTTAGATGTGATAGAGTCTCCAAAGCACCTCACCGAGCTGGGTACACGATAGGTGCTCAGTGGATGCTGATTTGTTTCTCATTTTTGTTGTCTCCTCTGGGAGCCTCTGAGCCAAGGCAGTCTCGCATACCATCAGACGTGTTGTTAAAGTTGGTGGGGTTGCCTCTAACGAACCACCCCAGAGTGCGGGGCTTAACCGACAGAAACATTGCCTCACCGTTCTGGAGGCTGGGAGTCCAAGATTAAGGTGTCCGCGGGATTGGCCTCCTCTGAGGGCAAAGAGGAAGAATCTAGTCCATGCATGGGATGATTAATCAGGGGTCAACGTGACGGGGCTATGAGGTGCTGGGATTAAACATCACTTCCGGTTGTGTGTGTGTGTGTGTGTGTTGGGGGGGTGGTGTTTAGGCTGGGATTAGCATGTGAATCAGTGGACTCAGGTGGCCTTCCAACCCTGCTGTGCATGAGCCAGAACAGAACCAAAGGAGGAAGAAGCAGAAATCCATGCTCCTCTTTTTAATGTTTTTTTTTTTTTTCTTTTGCCTCATGGTTGAGCTGGGACATCTCATTTCATTTTCTCTTGCCCTCAGACTGGGATTTACATCCTTGGCTCCCTCGGGTCTCAGACCTTCAGACTCAGACTGAATTATACCACTTGCAAGACGACCGACTGTGGGATTTCTCAGTCTCCATGGCAGCAGGATCCAGTTATTCACGATAAATCTCCTTTTAGATACACATATTTATCTGTATCCATACGTATATACATGTATGTATTTATACACACCCATACCTCTTTATGGATGTACACATGCATAGGCATGCGTGTCCCATGTATACGTCCCACATAGACGCCCCATGGGTTCTGTTTCGCCGTAGAATCTTGACTAACAGAACGCCTTCCTCCTGGTTTCTAGACATTCACTGGCCGTCTGTGGCTTAGAGAGGCATCACCTCATTCTCTTTCTTCATCTTTACATAGCGTTCTCCCTCTATGCCTACCTCTTTGTCCCAATCTCCCCTTTTTCGTCAAGACACCGGGCATACTGGGTTAGAGCTCACCCTGATGACCCCATCTTCCCTAATCACATCTGCCAAAAAAACCTGTCTTCCAATAAAATCACATACAGACATGCGCGGTGTTAGGATTTCAACACGTGAATGGTGTGGGGGCGGGGAGGGGGCGTTTACAATTCGACCCATAACATTTATTTTCCAGTCGACACTAGAATCCCGTTTATGACCTCTCTGTGACTATGTTTGGTCCAACTGATGAAACTTGACTACCTTCCCAGGCAATCTTTCTCTCTTTGGACATCTTGAAACATCATTTTTCCCCCCTATAATCCTCGCCCTCGTAGACACAAAACGTACCTTTTTTTTTTTTTTCCTTCTGATTCATCAAAAGAATTGGAAGAAAAATGTTCTTTGCCGAAGGACCCAGGCTCCTCGGAGACCCGCATCACGACATGCTGGACCTTGGCTGGCCCTAAGAATCACCTGGAGAGCTTTCAACAAAACAGTGCTCGGGAGCCATTCAGACCAACTACATCAGAATTTCTAGGGGAGGAGCCAAAGCCTCCGCTCGCTGTTCGAAGCTTTCCAGGTAATCCCAAGTGGAGAGCCAAGGCCGAGGAGAATAACCTATGGAGATACTGGAGGTTTATCTCATCCCCGCAGATAAGAAAACTTAGTGCCGAGGAGCATAGTTTGAGGTCTTTGGAATTCACTCAACACAGCACACTGGCACTGTGACCATTAAAGGATTGAAAAAGGCTGCCTGAACCTGTGTCAAATATTCCTTCCTGATTTCAAGCATGTATATTTAAGCGGCAACGTGAACCATCTGTTTCTAATCCAGTGACACCGAAGTCCTCATTGGAATACTATTTTGTAAAAAAGCTTGCTTCTGCCTCAGGACTCCATTTGGAAAGTCCAGATTGCTCAATCTGGAAGCTAAGTGGCCCGGGTTGGGCTGGGCAAGAAGGTAGAACCCAAAGCCTGAAGGATCTAGCTGGTGTCCCAACATGTACTCCACGAGTAGAAAAGCCCAGAATAGCTATTTCTTTATTTTTAGGCCCGGGGATAATTTAGACGGTGGTACTTTTGAAGGGCGTGGGGGAACTGCAGATCTCAAATGTCCTGCTGTCCTTGTCACATTGGGACCTCCTGGAGGTTTGGGGCTCAGGTCGTCCCTCAGTCCCTCCTCTCCCCCCTCCTCTCCTCTCCCCCTCTCTCACCATGGAGTCTTTAATCCGTTTATCAAACCTAAACTGATTTGCGCCAGACTCAATGTGATGGCAAGCAGACAAAAGGGACTAGTTAGGATAAAATCTGAGCGGGACGCAGCTCCATCACAGAACAAAATAAGGGCTTCAAGGTCAGAAAGAGATTCCAGGAACACAAATAGCTCTGAGGGAAACACCACGAAGGAGATCATCGTAAGATTTTGTAACTCGTCTGTAAGAGAACGTCTAATTCATTTCCCTCACTTCATGGATGCGAGACTGAGAGGCCAAGAGAGTGAGACATGACAACTCACCCAAGATCACACAGGAAACTGTTGACACATCCAGGGCAGAAGCCAGGCCTCCTGCCTCCCGGCCTGGGGTTTCCCAAAATCCCATCCTGCCGGGAGGTGCCCAGATAGAAATAACAATAAAATATGAGCATGATTTGTTTTCTTTTGCTCCAACAGCCTTGGCCCGTAGCGCCACTAGCTTTTGGTAGCAAAAGAGGAGAGTTTTGCCAGCAATCAGGAGGTGGAGGGCGGAGACTGTTCAAAGACGGGAGCCAGGAAATGACGACACGGTGTGAGAAAATGGCTACGGGGATGGGGCAAGGGCCCCGGGGCGGAACCTGTTTCAAGGCAGGTAGGAGTGGGGGAAAGCTGTTGTGCATAGAAGCGAGTGACAGGGCCAGATGTGCACTACTGGACGAGGGTGTCCAGCCTTAGCTGTGCCTTAGAACGACCCAGCGAGCCTTTTAAACACCCCGGGTCCCCAGACTGTGCCCTTCCCTCGATTATTTTAATCGATCAAAAGCAGGGCCCAGAAATTGCCGTGATTTTACGGCTTCTGAAGCGAGTGGGCAGATTCTAAAGGGGGGGGGGGGGCACCTGGGTGGCTCAGTCGATTCAACATCTGACTCTTTACTTTAAAAAAAAAAAATTTTTTTTTTCAACGTTTATTTATTTTTGGCACAGAGAGAGACAGAGCATGAACGGGGGAGGGGCAGAGAGAGAGGGAGACACAGAATCGGAAGCAGGCTCCAGGCTCTGAGCCGTCAGCCCAGAGCCCGACGCGGGGCTCGAACTCACCGACCGCGAGATCGTGACCTGAGCTGAAGTCGGCCGCCCAACCGACTGAGCCACCCAGGCGCCCTGACATCTGACTCTTTTTTTAAAAAAAAATTTTTTTTAATGTGTATCTACTTTTGAGAGAGAGAGAGAGAGCAGGGGAGAGGCAGAGAGAGAGACGGAGACCCAGAATCCGAAGCAGGCTCCGAGCTCTGAGCTGTCAGCACAGAGCCCGACGCAGGGCTCGAACCCACGAGCTGTGACATCATGACCTGAGCTGAAGCTCTGCTTGGAGCATTGAGCCTGCTTAGGATTCTCTTTCTCTCTCTCTCTCTCTCTCTCTCTCTCTCTGTCTCCCTCATCCCCCTCTTCTCCACTTTCTCTCTCTCTAAAAAAGAAACAAAACAAAACAAAACAAGACACGGTAAGGGCAGGAAATGGCACAGTGACCGTAGGGACCCTGCAGCCGAGAAGCCTCTAGGCAGAGAGAGGCGACGGGAGCCAGAGGATCCGAGCGATTAACCGGGTGAGGGGTGAGGGAAGGGGAGCTTCTGGCTCTTGGTGACTTGGCAGAAGATGCACCTACTCACCAGGCTTTAGAGGATACAGGTTCGAAGGCGCTTTGAGTGCTGACAAGCTCGCATTTAGACCTGTTGCTTGAGATGCGCGTGGAACACGGGGGTGGAGTCGGCCGCCACCGACCGTGTGAAGGAGCCAGGAGCTCGGCAGGCAGAACATTTGGAGATTGCTCCTGGTTAACATTTATGAGCTCCCATCCTTACTCAAGGCGAGACCTGAAGCTTCCAGCCAGCAGAAGGGCAGTAACCCGATCGCCGCCGGCCCTGGGACCAGGGGCAGGTGCACTGTCACTCTCACCCTGCCCGCTGCCAGAGGACGGCTCCGGGATGAGGCCTTCCCCGCCCCAGGCACCCTGCCACCCCGGGGCTCAGCCTCACCAAGTTAGCTGTCATGTGGGACATGTCAGGTTGCTAGGAACCTGCCCTACCTTAGAGGCCTGAGTGTGTGGGGAGCGAAGGGGAGAGGGGAGGGGGGGGGTCCATCTGGGATGTGGGACAGCCGGGACGGGGGGGGGGGTGGTGGGCAGCGGGAAGGGGGTGAAAGCATTCCACCGTATGTAGGTAGCTGTGAAGGGAGGAAGAAACAGATATCGATAAGACAAACGTCGGGGCCTGGAAAAAGATGCGATCAGAGCCTCAGATACTGGTCTCGCCAAGAAGTTAAGCAAACAGTTCAGTCTTCCATCTTGCCCTCCGTATCGCGCGATGTGGCTGAGGCCAAACCACCAACGAGGGCCCTCCCCAAGGCCCCGGTAGCCCTCCTGTGCTCTGCGGGCCAAAGCGGCCCTGCCTCGTTTGCGGGCAAGAACAGGGAAGCCGGCTCAGGCAACAACACGTCCTGAGCCACTCGAGCAGAAGAGGCGGCCACGTTCTCGGAAGGTCCAGGCACGTTGCAATTCATTTTCCCCGTGCGTGGGCCAGAGGCAACGCCCCCGATGGAGTCTGGCCTTCACACATCCCGAGGGGAAGTTCATAAAAGGGTTCCCGAAGAATGAGGACCTCTCCAAGCTTGGAGTCCCTCTCGCAGCTACATGTGACCTCAAGTTCAGACCTCGCAATATCCAGGCACTAACCAAGGCGCCTGACGTACATGTCCGTACTTAATCGCCGTAAAAACTGCGCCAGGCTTTGGTTGCCTATTTTGACTAGGGGTGACCTAAGCAATGACTGGGGACTAGGGGATGGGACATAGATCTATCTGGATCACACCTGTTCGCCAACGCCTGCTGTGCGTTGCTTCCTGCTTCTGTAAATATACGGACACATCTCTAGCCTGAGCCGCCTCCCAGACTCCCCTGCCTCCAGTGTTACCCTGAACTTACGAAGGGATATTTGTTGGTTTGTCGAGGGATGTAAAAAGCAATGCAGCAAATACTAGGACCCCCAAATTTCAGTTTGAGTGTTACTGTTCTCTAGCCTGATAATTACAAAGTAGGCATTTATTTATCTTTTAATGTTTTATTTATTTTTGGGAGAGAACAAGAGAGACAGAGCGTGAGCAGGCGAGGGGCAGGGAGAGAGGGAGACACAGAATCCGAAGCAGGCTTCAGGCTCGGAGCTGTCAGCACAGAGCCCGACGCGGGGGCTCGAACTTACGAAGAGTGAGTTCGTGGCCTGAGCTGAAGTCAGACGCTTAACCAACTAAGCCACCCAGGCGCTCTGCGTGTCTCCTTTAGAATAGCAATTTTCTCTTCTATACTGTAGGAGTAACACTACCTAATTCATAGTTTTTGTAAAAGATTAAACATCAAAAATCTTCCCTAAATCTGTTAGTTTGGTCTTGCGGTCTTTAACGGGAACTAGAGAATGAAAAAGCTACCTGACTATGGGACTGTAGCCAAAACCTACGCATTATCTTTATGTTGGTTTTGATGAGATACACTTGGGGTTATTATATTTGGATATCTTTAAGTGTTAACAATCTAATTCAACGGCAACTAATTCCACTGGAACGATGTAACAGCACCATTGACTAGTAAAATGCAAATATAAGATTATCCCTTTAAAACTGAGCCTTGATAATGATTCTGCATGCCTGCCCATGCATGCCCTCTCCCCGAGCTGAGATAAGCAAAAACCACCAAACAATGAACCCAGTAGGGTATACTGGTGAGGCATACAGGTTTTGGCAAAGCGGAAAAAAAAAAAAAAAAAAAAAAAAGCAGCCTATAATTCCAATCTGGATGATGTGTTTCTTCCGCTGAGGTCCAAGCAAAGCCGGGAGAGCCAGTAGATCAGTGCTCTCCACACTCACCTGCCCATGTGTCTCCTCACATGGACGCAGCTGCCTGCTTTTTAATACCATTTTTGTCAGGCTTCCATATTTCATCGAAATCTGTCTCGATGTTTTGTAATAATACGTACATTTAGGGATAGGGATGGCCCTGATTTGACTTAAAAGGTGCATGGTTTTTCAACCAGACGTTTTCGAATCTGGGTCAGGAAAGGCAGAGCAAAGCCGATTTGGAGCTGAGGTTGGCTCCCCCCTCGACTCAGAGTGTGGGCGCTCTCAAAGTGCAATAAACAGTCCGATCCAGAGAACAATGCCCCCATTGTAAACATCGGCGCTTCTGGAGCCGGAGTCTGGTCCACACCCGGCTAAGCGGCTAAGCGTGCGGGGTGAGCAGGCCGAGGCACCCTGGAAAGGAGGCTGCGCCAGCGTTTTTCTGCAGCTCCTCTCCCATCCGGTCTGAGGGAGTTTAATTGGATGCAGCTGCATTATCCCAGCGCTCTGAACTTGAATTTGCTTGAGGAAGGTGGGGAAAGCTGTTCCTGTAGCATTTGGAGCCCACAGGCCACGGGAGACTCCAGAGACAAAGACTGGGAATGTCACCTAAGCCGCTGTGCCTTCTCCCAACTGCCGAGACCCAGCTCAGCAAAACTGAGGTCACTCTTTAAGAACGCGTGCAGACGACATTTAGCTCCGATGGGAAACGCTGCGAATAAAAGTGAAGAAGAGAAGTAATCATTTGTAGCACTATTTACTTCCCCAAATATTTCCCCCTGTAGTATCCGTGGATCGACTCTATTCACTCTGTTCTGAAAAGAAGATTATTTTTAGACTGGGGCAGACACAAAGGAGGGGTAGCATGGTGGGCAGAGCATGACTGGGGTTCACCATTCAGCTCTGTGAGTTACCACTAGTTAGACCCCGGTCAAGTCACTGAAAACATCTCAGCCTCTCTTTAATGGTCCAGTTAGAAATGAGCCTATGGAAAAGCTCATCACAAACTAAAAACAAGGGATTATAAAAGATGTCATGAGATAGCAGTGAAATTAGACTTTTTCTTTTCTTTATTTGGTTTTATTTATTTATTTACATTTTTGTAGACCGGGAGTTATATGTCCGCATGAATGTATTTCCTTCCTAGAAGTGCCTTCAAGAGAGGAAAAAAAGCCGATCCCTACGGTTAGAACAACCCTTAGAACCCCGTTGACTTCAAAACTGAAAACTGATAGAGTAACTTGCTTATGAAACATTGACTTTGTACGGCATGATTTTAGAGTCACATTCCTTTGCGTTTATTTACTTTTATCCCCATTGGTAAGTCACTGCATTTATTTACTTCCCTTGCCTTCGAATGATTTTTGGCTCTTTCCAGAAATCAAATCCATCCTCCAAGTTCAAAGATTTGGCATCAGTGAAGAAATTGTACAGTCTGTTTCCTCCACGTCTTAAATCAGTCCCTTACATATTGTGAACAATAACCGTGCAAAGGCTCTACCTTTCCCAGTGAGCTGCTCTGCAGGAGAGAGTACTTACATTCATTAGACGCCTAATGTATGCCTATGCTCTGAGTTAGATGTATAACATGCATATCTGATTTTCTCTCCATAACAATGTTGGAGGTAAGTAATGTTCTCTCTAGTCTAAAAATGAAAACACTGGAAGTTCATTTCTCTCACCCACCAGATCAATAGGGAGCTCGCATTAGACCCCGGCTCTTGCTGAGCTCAAAGTCTGTATTCTTTTTCTACCACACCAGGCCTCTCCAGCCATGTGGGCACACCAAATAACCAGCCTCATCATTTACAGCCAGACCTCCTTCCTTTATTTGTTCATTCAACTACATTTGCTGACGACGTCTGTGAACGTGGGCCTGAAGATGGCCAATGACAGAGCCAGATCTATATGGGACACGTTGATTTCTCTGGCCCCACGCTTCCCAAAATGTTCCATCTCCCCGGTGACCCAAACTAAGTACCATGACAGTGCAACATGTTTGATGATTGTTGGAACTGAATGCGATACAAAATTAGTTCCTTACACGCCACAGATCAATAACGCTTTGTCTTCAGAACATCCATAATGACACTTTACCTGGACCCGGGTAAGACCGAAAAGGTCTAGTGCAGAACTTACCACCTGGTTAACCGTCATCCTAGATGTGTACGTATGCACGCAACTGAAAAGTTGTGCCCAAAGCAAATATATATTGAATTGTATTTGCCCTTTGGCCTTCACTAATACCGGAAATATAATTGTGTGGATCAAAAGTAATACAATTTGTCTCCCAGCTTGAGTCAAGGTGGGAAAAAAAAGGGCCTAGATTTACCCTGCCACTTGAAAAAATACAAGTCGAACTAACAAAATACGCGAGAAAATGGTTTTCAAGGCACCGTAAGTCAAGCAACAAAAGGCAGCGGTCAATGAGAGACAGAAAACAAATGATTTTAAGACTTATTATAAAGACACAGTTATCGAGACAGTATGGTGTTAGTGTAAGTATAGGAAGACAGATCAATAGAACAGAATAGAGTCCAGAAATTGACCCACACAGATTTGGATAATGGATTTTCAGCAAAGATGCAAAAGCAATTCAGAGGGAAAAGGATAGTCTTTCCAATAAATGAGACTGTAGCACTTTGATGCCCACATGCAAAAATAAAATAAAAGAAGCTGAGATCTCTGTCTTGCACCATATACAAAAATAACTCAAAGTGGATTATTGACTTAAATTCCAAAGCTCCAACTATAAACTTCTGGAAGAAACCTTGGTGGGCTCGGGTTAAGCAAAACTATGACATTAAAAACAGGATCTATAATGGGCGCCTGAGTGGATTAGTCAGTGAAGCATCTGACTCTTGGCTTTGGCTCAGGTCATGATCTCCTGGTTTTGTGAGTTCGAGTCTTGCATCAGACTCTGTGCTGGCAGCATGCAGCCTGTTTCAGATTCTCTCTCTTTCTCTCTCTCTCTCTCTCTCTCTCTCTCTCCCCTTTCCCTCCTCGTGCTGTTTCTGTCTCTCTCAAGTAAATAAATAAAACTTAAAAAAATACCAGGATCTATAAAATAAAAATTTGCTAAGTTGGACTTGATCAAAAATTTAAAACTTCTGCTCTTCGAAAGACACGGTTAAAAAAAGAAGAAAGAAAAACCCAGGAATGGAGCCGAACATTCTCCGTATATCTGCTAAATGACTTATATCCAGAATTCACAACAACCCTTCAAAACTCCAAGCAAGAAAAGAAACAACGACAAAACCTGAGCCGCATATTTGAACGGGCCCTCCACTAAAGGAGATAAAAGCATGTGGAAAATAAACTCTGTAACATTAATCATCAAGGACTGCAAATTAAAACCACTGAGGCACCACCAAATGCCCATGACGATGGCTACAATTGGAAAGAATGACCATCGCGAATGTCAGTGAGGACACAAAACTCTCATACCCACTGGTATGGGTGCCGAGGGTGAAACCCCTTCAGGAGGAAGTTTGAGAGGTACGTCTACCCTTGACCCATCCTACCACTCATCTCCCCAAGAGAAAAAGAAAGCACATGTCCAGACAAAGATCTGTTCGGAGATTGTCATGCATGACAGCTTTTATTTATTTATTTATTTATTTATTTATTTATTTATTTTAGAGAGAGGACCAGCAGGGGAGAGGGAGAGAGAATCTTAAGCAGGCTCCACACTCAGGGCTGAGGAGCCCGAGGCGGGGCTCGATCCCACAACCTGGGGATCATGACCTGAGCTGAAATCAAGAGTCGGGCACCCAAAGGACTAAGCGTCCCCACCCCCCAGGTGCCCCAGAAATTCTCATGGCAGCTTTCATTGCAATGGACCCAAAGGGGAAATAATCCTCATTTCCGTAACAGGTGAATGGATACACAGATAGTGGTATAGCCATACAATGGAATAAAAAGGATCAAGATATTACCACACTATGGGCGAATCTAAAAATGACGAGGCCAGGTGAAAGAAAGAGTGAAGAATGTGTGCCGTGGGATTCCGCCTCGATGCTATTCCGAGAAACGTTGAGTTAACGTACAGCGTGAGTGAGCACGGCAGTGTGGGGGTGCGCAGAGAAGCCGGAAGGAGGGATTGCAAAGGGCCACAAGGAAACTTTTGGGGGGGATGGAGGCGGGCATTACTTTGACTCTGGCGATGGTTTTCACGAGCATGCGTATCTGCCGGGACGTATCAGATTCTTTGTCTGAAATACGTTTGGCTTGTTGTAAATGAAAATGATAGGATGGTCGTTAAGGACAGATCCCCGTGAAAGCGCAATCGATCATTTAAAAATCACATTTCCAAAAGGCTAAAACCGGAGCAATTTTCTGATGAAATCCTGATTAAATTGTTCAAAAGAAGCCACAGGATATGAATGGGAAGCACCTCTGCTTGTCCCGGTTGGCATCGCAGCCAGACGGCCCTAAGGGAAAACATCGACGGCTGAGCCGAACAGAACTCAGGGGAGCGGAAAGTCCCTCCGACCCCAAGGGTCCCTCAGAGCTACTCTACAGTGGGAGGGAAGGCAGCTCTTTCTAGCCGCTCAGTGTGCGTTTCTCGGCCCCTGGCAGGCCCTGCTGGCTTCCAGAAATGCACAGGTGAAACTGGCCTGAAGGAAGATGGCAAACAGAAAGCTACAGAAACGGAAAAGCTGTAATAAATCGGAGTGTAAAAACAGAGGAGAGGATGGGAGCATTCTGCCTCTCTCTGACACATGATCCGGTGGTCCCCGTGGAAGGTGGAGAAGGACTTTAAGTTTTGATGACAGGGTGGGGCACTTAGCTCGGAAAGGCTTGGGGGGTGGGGGTGGGGTCTCCTGCTCACCAACCTCACACTCATGGCAGAAATAAAACCGGACCCTGGTATTTGCTTCTTGTGTCTCTGCACATTCATCCAACGGTGACAGACAGCCCAAAGCCTTATGTTACCCACGGCGGGCCTCAGAACACCTGGGTCCTATTCTCCATCTTTCATTATTTCACATTTCTCCTTCTTGACTCCTGACTGTCTTGTTTTTCTCTTCCTTGGTCTCCCCACCTCTCCTTCACGTTCCTCCTTCCTTCCAACCTGCTTTAGAAGGTATTTGAACAGGGGCGCCTGGGTGGCTCAGTCGGTCAAGTGTCCAACTTGGGCTCGGATCGTGATCTCACGGTTCACAGGTTTGATCCCCGAGTCGGCCTCTGCGCTGACAGCGAAAGATGGGCTGCACTTCTCTGCCCCTCCACTTGGGCTTTCTCTCTCTCTCAAAGAAAGAAATAAACTTAAAAAAAAAAAGGAAGAAGGTATTTGAACAAGGCAGGAAATACATAATTTAAGCATGTGAAGATCACTCTGTCGGCAAGTATTTACTCAGTGGCTCTGATGTCCCCAGAGAGGCACCGGAGTAAGCAAGTGGAGAAAGAACAAGGCCCTTGAAAAAAACTTACTGAGGATCCAAGGGATGAATGCGAACCGATACGCCACCCGATGATCCGCATTTGCTAAAGGCAAATGTATGTAAATCAATGATGGGCAAGAGCCCACAGCTTTGCCCCTCGAGTAGTCAGGGAAGAAGATAGCATTTCAGCTGGACTTTGAAGAAAGAATGGGAGTTCATCGGCCCAACACGAATAGGGTGTTCAGAAAAGTGGGGGCATTTCCTACAGCAATGCAGGCGCAAAGGCAGATCTTGGTACGTGGAACTTTCTATGATCAACAGTAAGAAAGACAGTCTGGCTGGAATGGGCCATGAGAATGGATTGGTATCTGGAACAGCCCTGCAGGGGCCAGTTAAATGCCTCCTCGATCTGGCACCTGTGCAAGCTGCTAGCCCAGGGCCTCCAGTTGGTTCTCCTCCAGGAAAGGGGGAGTTGGACTAACTGACTTCTAATCCTGGCTTTACCTCTGTGACCTAAGGATACGTGCATGCATCAGCAACGGAATGTCTGGAATATTTTCAAGCAGCAGCACAGTGAGAGGAAATAGATTGGGCATCCACACATCTCTGCCAGCCCCGTTCAATGCAATTTTCAATGCAACAGGCATACAATGTAGATAACCGCTCATTCTGCATGCCCCGCCCCCCCCCCCCGCCTGTGTCCTCAGTGAGGGTGACTCGACGGTGGTAGATTCAGCAGAAGACCTCCAAGAACTGCAAGCTGGTTTGCGCCTGCTTCTAATGCCCAGCTCTGTGGTCCCAAGCACCCTGCGTGTGCTGCTAGAAAGCAGACTGCCCGTGGTGGAACCGGGAGTTCCACATCTCCTCTTCGTAGAAGAGAAATCTGCTCCGGGGGCTTAAGGAATGGATTTCAGGTTGAGTCCGGGAACAAATGGCAGCCTCTTAGTGTGACGGTGGCTTCTGGACATCAGTGGGAGAGAGAGAGGAAAGCAGGGTTCATGGCATCAGTTAGGGCCAGGATGGCACTTCTCTTCTGCTCTTTCCTGGCTGAGCAATGCTTCGCGAGATGGTTGCCTTCTCTGCATTTCTTCGTCGAATGGGAATAATCATATCCAGTGCAAAGGATCGCCATAGGACAGGCAGTGACGCACGTTAAGTGCTTGGCGTGGCGCCTTGAATACATTAAGCACTCACTAAGTGAGTCCAGGATAATGTCTCCACTGCATGAAGCCTAGCCTGTGTCCCTCTGGTGACATACAAGGCATGTTTCGTGCGGAGGTAGGGTTGGAAGCTAATATCGGTGGAAGGTGACATACGGTCAAACTGCCCGTGAAAATCATTGAGGGAGGAGCCATGGCAGAGGCCAACATATCCTTTAATAACTTCAACGCAGCCAGCAGAACCGGCGTTTTGTTTTGTTGTGTCCCATCCAGCAAGGCGACAGGTTATCACTTCATTTGGCTGACCACCTCCCCGGGTTTTTTAAGACCCAGGCAATTAAGGCGGCTGGCAGAAGGAAGAACAGATCCTTTGTTTCCTGACCTGTCAAAACATAACACTGTAGTATTAGGTGCTCTGTCCTCCTTGAAACTTGGCTGTGAGGGTCAAATAAGGAAATGCGAGGAAAAAACTTTTAGGCTATCAGACACTTGTAAATGAAAAATACTAAATAGATCTCTCTTAATGCAGTTGACAGGAAAGCCCTGATTGCCATAAAGAACAGTGAAATGAAAAAGACTTGAAATGTAATGGGTGATAGTCACCCTTAGGGGTGGTCCAAGTTCGGTCCCGTAAGCAAAGGCCAAGGGGATTTAGAGACGCCCCATCTAATCACAGATATCCAAGTGGCGTTTTGCCTAAGGAAAGTGAAACGGAACTGTTTGGAGTGATCTCTTCCACGTGGGCAAAGAGTTATCTGCCTGCAGGTTGGACTCAAAGAGAAGCCACCAGCAAGGTCAAGTTAGTGTAACACAAATTGCGTCTGGCTGATAAAAAATAATGTAAAGAGCTGTTCTTATCTCTTGAAGTTGACATTTTCTATCCAGTCTCATCTGCAGGGCTTTGGTTTTGCTTCTGTTTTTAAAGTGTTTTATTTATTTTGAGAGAGAGAAAGAGAGAGAGAGAGACAGAGAGAGAGAGCATGGGCTCACAGGAAAGGGGAAGGGCAGGGAGAGAGAGAGGAAGAGAGAGAATCCCAAGCAGGCTCCGCACTGTCAGTACAGAGCCCAGTGTGGTGCTTGATCTCATGAAACGTCAGATCATGACCTGAACTGAGATCAAGAGTCAGACACTTAACTGACTGAGCCACCCAGGTGCCCCTGTTTCCTTTTTTTAACATATAATAAATCTACGTGCATCTCAAGTGAGAGAGTTTTAAAGTACTGCCAGCAAGGCAATATTAATGAAGTTGTCACTAACTACATTCATGAACTTGGACTTAGCTGTTCACATTGTCCTCACTTCTGTATCCAAAACGTTATACAACGGAATTATAATATACCCAGTAATTCCACTACCGGGTAGTTACCCAAAGAAAATAAAAACACTAATTCGCAAAGACACACGTTCTGTATGTTCATTGCAGCATTATCCACAATAACCAAAATAAGGAAGCAAACCACATGTCCATCCATCGACGAATGGATAAAGAAGGTGCGGTGTGTATATACGAGACGATGTCTCGTCATCTGCAACAGCATAGAGGGATCCAGAAGGTATTCCGCTAAATGAAATAAATCAGTCAGAGAAAGACAAATACCATATGATTTCATTCATGTGGGGGTTTTAAGAAACAAAGAAAAGAGAGACCAAACCACAGACTCTTAAATACGGAGAACAGGGAGACCTGGGTGGGTCAACTGGTTGAGCGTCCAACTACTGCTCAGATCACGATCTCACGGTTTGAGGTTGAGCCCCGCGTCGGGCTCTGTGCTGTCGGTACAGGGTCTGCTTCACATCCTCTGTCCCCCTTTCTCTCTGCCCCGCCCCCGCTTGCCCTCGCGCTCTCAAAAATAAATGAAATATTTTCATTAAAAATTAGTAAATAAGCAAATAAATAAGTTCAGAGCACAAGCTGGTGGTCGCCCAAGAGCAGGTGGGGTAAGGGGATGGGTGAACTAGGTGAAGGGGGTGACTTGTGCGCTCACCATGCTGAGCACTGAGTAATGCGTAGAATTGTTCAGTCACTATGCCGCACACCTGAAATTAATATAACACTGTATGCGAACGGTGCCGGAATTTTTAAACGAATGCACACAAATTTCAAAACCTAGCTCTTTCAATACGCCTGAAATGCAAATTTGAAGTGATAAAGAATATTGCGTCACCACAACATGGCGGCATTTCCCCCTCCTTCTGCTCCTCCTGCTTCTTGGTGGCTCGTAAAAGGAAGGTGGTTCTTGCACTTGGTGTGCGTTAGGTTAGGGGAAGGGCGAGTAACCAACCCCGCAGAGGGCAGGTAGCTGGGTTACACCGAATTTTGAGATTCTTCAACGTCCTTGTCAGCCTGGTTCTTGGACTCATGGAATGGCTTCTAATTACAATCTGGCTTCCCCATCCCCGGCACTAAAAGGGGATGAACAGTCGACACGAGTGGCCGAGGAAGAGTGTTTCTCTGGGCGCCCCAGTAATAAGGGAGCTGGTTTACACTTTTGGCACACCAAGCTTTGATCAGCAGGGTTCAGAACCCAGAGTCTGATCGCTAAAGGGCGCTTTAGCAAAATGCAACATCTCAACTGGAAAATCTGTGCAAAGGATGCCAAACCACGGTGATCTCATCGCATTTCTGTCCCAATGTGAGTGTGTGCCTGGGCAGCCAGCCTGGCTCCTACAGGAGGACACTGGTGTCCCTGCCCCCCCCCCCCCACGCCTGTCCACCTCTGTCCCAGCACTCAGCATGGCCTCCTTGCACTGACTCTCCCTTACATATCAGTCTTGCGCTCTGCTCGTGGACCCGGTCCTTGCCTTCCCGGTCCTTGCCGCCCCCTTGCCCTGCTCTGTGTGGCAGGAGGGCTGACCCCATTCAGGCTTCATCTCCCAGCCCCTTGTGTAGCTGCTTCAGCTTCGGCTCAGCCAACATGAGGAAAGGATAAGAGATAGAAGGCTGAGAAGGGCACAGCCAGAACATTTCTTTCCTTCTCTCTCTCTGTCTCCCCAGCAGCAGAATCCCCTGTGTCTGCTCTGAGTTTCCAGCTCCCCCAGGTAAGCTTGTGCTGGCTAGAGCTTGCACCAGGTGACCTCAAGTGACCCCAGCCCCTGGCTTCTGATCGCACCCCCTCCTTCCTTTGTCCTTCCAATGAAGGGGTGAGAGCGGTTTCCTGCCATTCCAATTGATCCATTGCTTCTCTGTGATCTGGTAGGCTTCTAGACTTGTCCTTGTACAACCCGATTTCCTGTAAGACACGGGTCTGAACCCTGATGTGATTATCAACTCCTAAAACTCAATAACCCCATTCCATATCTTTGTGCACATATATTTGGGAGGGTACTTGAAAATTTATTGTCCACCTGAATTGAAAACTCACTGGTGTCGAAATTTTACATGAGCTCTAAGCTGACAGAACTGATTGGCCTGAGAAATCATTCCTTTATTTTCTTAACATTGCTTCCATTAAGAATTTTCTCATTTTTAATTGCAGTAAAATCCACGTATTGTAATGTTTACCATCATAAACATTTAAGTGAGAAGTCTTTCACTTTAAATGGAGACGTTTGCTTCTATGGTTAAACCAAGACTTGATTTAAGAAAATCTCGTGGTTGAGGTGCCTGGCCGGCTCAGTTGGTTGAGTGTCTGACTTCAGCTCAGGCCATGACCTCTACATTCCTGAGTTCAAGCCCCACATCTTGCTTACTACTGTCAGCACATAACTTGCTTCAGATCTTCTGTCCCCCTCTATCTTTGCCCCTCCCCTGTTCCCATTCTCTCTCTCTCTTTCTCTCTCTCAAAAAATAAATACAACATAGGAAGAAAGAAAGAAAGAAAGAAAGAAAGAAAGAAAGAAAGAAAGAAAGAAAGAAAGAAAAAGAGAAAAATCTCATGGTCATGTCCAGGTCATTTCCAGGAGCACAGGAGGTGCCTGCAAAGTCATTTCCTTTGAAACAATCACTGAACTCTAACCGAGTGCCTAGCAGGCACCTTAAAGAGAAGGCTTACAGTCCTCACCACTCGTTTCCATGATGCATAATACTGGTCCCATTTTACAGATGAGGGAATCAAGGTTCAGAGACGGTGGCTGACTACTCCAGGCCCACACTCTTGGTTTATAATTTAGTCAACATGTAATCCAGTCTCGAATTTTAAGACTCAAGTATCTGCTAACCAATGGAAATCCCAAAGAGAATCTATTTTAGCAGGTCAGAATTCATTCACTGATAATACCTGCACCCCTGATTTCTGATACAAGTGGCCCCTCCATCACACCTTGAGAAATACTGCACCAGAACGTAAGGAAAATGGGTCCGTGTTGAATTAGTTTCTTGATATATCCTCGGACCCTCGCCAAGGCCCTGGCACTTAGCCAATGATCAATAAGTAATTGCAGAATTGATAAATGAAGGAATGAGTGAACAAGGACTTGACCATTTCTTTTTAACAAGCTTATCTATTTATTTTGAGAGAGAGAGCCAGCAGAAGAGGGGTGGAAAGAGAGAAAGAAAGGGAATCCCAAGCAGGCTCTGCACTGTTAGCACAGAGCCCCCTGCAGGGCTCGAACTCGTGAACTGTGAGATCATGACCTGAGCCTAAATCAAGAGTCAGACACTTAACTGGCTGAGCCACCCAGGTGCCCCTACCTTCTATTTTAATTTAAATCCTAAACATTTTCTACTGCTATTAACTAGCTCTCATTGTAGACACCACACTGAAGCTTATTCATTTATTAACTCGTCCAATGAGTATTTTATTAACTCTTACCATATGACTTGTCAACGCTCGATCCTGGGGAATGTACAGATATTCATTAAATATTTGATCCATAGACACTATCCTTCAAAGCCTCAAAGAGTTTCAATTATTGCAATGGAGGGGACTAAGCCGGTAAGGACAACAGAGACCCATAATCACATGTTAAAGGGATGTCATCGTAGATCCCTGTGCTGGAGATGAATTAGGACCCCAAAGAGGGGAGCGTCCAGTCTTACCTCCAGGGGTGAGGTTAGAGAGAGAGAACACAGAAGAGGCAATGCCCACAATAAATCTCCATGGGCAAAGGCTTGTCAGTCACATGCAGGGTGGGAGGTAGCCTTGTCACCTGTAGGTGGAGTTTAAGCAGCCCCTGGAAGTGCATTTGGCTCCACAAGGCTTGGGTTGCAAGGGTCAGAGTCACACACCAACAGATACGTAAAACCACCTAATGTAAAATCATTCAAATAGCACAAATAACAAGAAGATTGCTCAGTTTGGGTTGGGAAGGAGGAGAATCCCTCTATTACAAACTATCCCTTTCCTCTCCCTGCCCCACGTACAGCAGTCCCCCTTTATCCACTGTTTCCCGTTCAGTGGCTTCAGTTGCCCACAGTCAGCTTTGGTCCAGGAGCAGATGACCCTCCTTCTGGCTGTGGTCGGAAGGTCAGCAGTAGCCTAACACTATGCCACCATGCCTATGCCATTCACCTCCCTTCACCTCCCCACGTAGGCATTTTTATCAAGCCACAGCATCACAAGAAGGGTGCGTAGAGGACAGTGAGACATCTTGAGAGAGAGAGGGAGAGAGACCACATCCACAGAACTTTATTACAGCGTATTGTTACAATTGTTCTATGTTACCCTTAGCGTTGTTCATTTCTTACCGCGCCTAAACTTTATCATAGGTATGGATGCATATGTACAGGGAAAAAAACATCGTATGTATAGGGTTCAGGACTATCCATGTTTCAGGCACCCACTGGAGGTCTTGAAGCATACATACCCTCCAAGAATAATGAGGGGCTACCATACAAACTTGAAGGCGAGGAAGGGTCCTTTGGTTATTTAAACCTTTAATAAGTAGTTGAAGCTGGGATTCTAGGTCAGGGGTATCTAAGCCCAAAGGCTGGGCTCTTTGTCACAATATTCACCCCATCTTCCAAGAAACTGGGGAGCAAGGGCTGAGGAAAACAAGACTCTTGATTCAACTTTTCCAGTATGTGGTCCTCGGGCTCTGCTTTTGTACAAATCCAAACATTCATCAGGTAGAAGTCACCTGGTTGACACTAAGTTAGGTGTTGTTCTCCTCACTGCCTCACTTTGTCCTCAGCATGTTTTTTTTTTTAACGTTTTATTTATTATTGAGAGAGAGAGAGAGCACGAGCATCGGAGGGGTAGAGAGAGAGGGAGACACAGAATGCGAAGCAGGGTCCAGGCTCTGAGCTGTCCACACAGAGCCTGACACGCGGCTCAAACTCACCAACCGCGAGATCGTGACCTGAGTCAAAGTCGGACGCTTAGCCGACTGAGCCACCCAGGCGCCCCTATTCTCAGCATGTTTTGAAATTTGTATTATTTCCCTCATTTTCTAGGTGGAATAATCGAAATTCAGAGGTATTGAGATTGAACTGAAACACAACGGCTTTTCTAAGATGACCCAGCTGGTAAGCAGCTCACCTCCACCTATGATGAAACTTGAACCACTTGTAATATTTTTTTTTCCTGTTGCTGCTCTTGATGAAGTTGGGAATATCCAGATAACAATGTAAATACATACACTGGCAGACCACTTACAACTACAAACCAGTTTGGGCTTGTCTCATTTCCCTCTGCAACAATATACATTATCCCCATCTCACAGGGAAGGGTCTTGAAAATTAAATACGTCAGTGAGTTGGCAAGCCATACAGCCACGACATGGCTGGGCTTTTTAACTTAATTCACCTCTTACTTTAGCCTGATATTTCCATATTTGGAAGAAATCCATTGGTTTCTGGATTGTCTTTATTTCCCCAGAGTCATTTTTCAAGTATAACTCTTTAATATGGAAAACTATTTTTGTTGACTCTGGAGTTGGAAAAGGGGGCTGGAGGGTAGGGACATTTGATGGATTAAATATTGGTTGAGCCATAATCCAGGACCCCACTTTTATTCTCTCAATTTGTAAGCAGACCACCAAACCGTAACAGGTTTGACTTTTGTTGAGGAGAAGATTTTTTTAAATAGCCACAACATTAAACTTTCAAAATATTTGCAGCAACATTTTTCTATAAACCTTAGTATTACTCTTCAGTATTATCACATTTGACATAATTACACCCTGTAAATACCTCAAACTTGTAATGACATCCTTTCAAGAATTATTCCTAATTATTATACTTGACATGACAAATTAAACATGTTGTTTGACGTAATTATACTAAATAATTCAAAATGCTAATTATGCTTAGAAATAGCAATTAGCATAATTAAGTTAAAAAATAAGCTACTGTAAATTTTGCTACTGATTCACTATCACCAACTGGAATTTTCTAGATTTTAATAAAGATTGACTGGTGTGACTTACAAAATTATATCTTCAATCAAAAATGGCAAGACATTTTCCATGGCTTCAGAAGCCGTGCAAGAGATGGCAAGAGAATAAAAGCTTGGTGGCTTGGGGTTGTGCAAAGGGCCAAGTCGTTAGAGGTGGTCAGACTTGAGTATCAGTCTTCGCTTGGCCATCGTTAACTGGGTTACTCGAGGCTAGAGATACAGTCCTTTGAAACATTCTTCTTCCTCTACAAATGGGTATTATATTTGCCTCCCTAGGCCTGATTTGGACATCAGGATCCTTGAAGAGAGTTTGGAACCCTCTTGTTTATTCCAGTACTTCTTCCAACAGCCAAGATACGGAAACAACCTTAGTGTCTACCAAAGGATGAATGGATAAAGACAATATGGCATATTCGCACAACGAAATATAATTCAGCCATAAAAAAGAAGGAAATTTTGCCATGTAACAACATGGATGAACCTTGAGAACATTATGCTAAGGGAAATAAGCCAGTCACGGGAAGACAAATACCACACAATTCCACTTATACGAGGTATCTAAGATAGTCAAATGCATAGAATCAAAGAATGGAATTGTGGTTACCAGGGGCTGGGGGGAGGGGGAAACGGGAATTCACCAATCAACAGGAGCAAAGTTTCAGTTCAGAGAAATAAGCTGTAGACATCTACTGTGCAAACATGTGCCTATAGTCAACAACAATGTATTGTACACTTAGAAATTTATAAGAGGGTAGATCTCATGTCGCAGGTTCTGCACGTTTTTTTTTTTTAAAAAAGCAGAAACTGAGGATGTAAAGACACAAAGTGCCTGACATGATGCATGACCCCTAGGAAGGGCTCCATAAATTTCAGGTTTCCTGACTCGTGCTCATTAAAGGGAGGAATATATTGACTGTGAAATTCCTAGGCCACCTGGAGGAAAAAGAAGAAAGGTATAAGGTGGATACGTAATTTTTTCCGAAAAAAAATCTATGATCTAAAAAAGAAAGGAAATGATCTCTAATATGTAAAGATGTACAGATATGATGAGGTGATATTTAAACATATAACTACCAGAGCACCTGGCACATAGTCAGCTCTTCATAAGTTATTATTTCATTTCCCTCTTAAATAGACTTTTATTTATTTTTTTCAATTTTTTTAACTTTTTTTATTTATTATTGAGAGACAGAGAGACACAGAGCATGAGCAGGGGAGGGGCAGAGAGAGGGGGAGACACAGAATCTGAAGCGGGCACCAGGCTCCGAGCCTGATGTAGAAGATGCCCAAATGTAGAAGATGCCCACCTTCTCTGGGGTACGTGCCTAACTATGCGAAACATCCCAATCACAGAAATGTTGAGGGTAGAACATAGGATCTAGCGGCAGAAAGCTCGAGTCTGAGTCTGGCTTCACCAATGACATGGCAGGTGGCCATGGGAGCATCACTAAGCTTCCCCGAGCTGGAGTCTACCATTTGTAGAAGGCCAGGCTGTTACTGCACGGTGGGAGAGAAGAAGCCTGGACATGGAGATAGACAGGAGAGACGATGCTATGACCTCAGCTGAGACCAGCAGAGGCAGCGGGGAGGGAGAAAGGATGGCAGATGTAGACAACAGCAACAGGGGAGAATTCGGAAGGAAGAGCAGGCAACAGTCTGTTGACCACCGGGCGGACCTGGGCAGTGGCAGAAGCCAAGTTTGGTTGACAGGTCTGGGTGAGCAGAAACAGCAGAGAGAGAAAGGCCAATGGGAGAAAATGGGGGAACGTCTGGGGACAGACATTGGCTGGGTTTTGTGTTTGATGTGCCGAGTCACCATATGCAGGGCGTTCGATGGACATGAATCCCTCAGGGTGTGTTGGCCAATGTAAGTGTGGCTCCTCTTCCCAGAGGGTCGAGTAAGAGACGGGAGCACAGAGTTCTGGCACTGGTTTCCATGGGATGAGGGCGACGCGGAGTGAGCCAAGAGTGAGAAGGAGGATCAGAGAAACAGAAACAGACTCCAAGAAGAGTCTTTACATTTGTTTACATTTACAAACAAACACGAATGTGATTTTATCTCTTGGAATCAAAAGAATATACCAGTCAGGACGTGTCTTTCTCAGGTTTCCTTTCACCCAGTTCAAAATCTGAGTGGTCCCAGACTCCTGCCTCTCCCGCACGAACACGTGCCATGATGTGACGCCTACGCATCCCTTATGCCAGCCCCACTCTCTTTTCTTGCTTCCGGTCCCCATCTTCATTTGCTGAGAAGACTTGAACCTACCTGTCCAGCTTTTTCTCTTGCCAATTCTCACCTCCTCTCCCTCTCACCACCATCCTATACCACCTTACACATTAGGATCTGTGTCGTATTCCCCAAACTCTTCTGTATTCTCATGTCTGTGCTCACATCTGCCCCCTTCTTTGGAATGACCATCTATCTCCTTCTTCCATCCAGATGCACCTGTCTGGCAAACATTGACTTGGCCTTCAATCCCTTCTAAGGAGCCTTTCCTGACCTATTACCTGCACCTCCGTGCCCCACCCCCAGAGAACGGCATTCTACTCCCTGTGCAGAATTCCACCAGAGAACCTGTAACAAATCTTTGTATCTACTTGTTCATGTATCTCTGACCTTCCCTGGCCTGGGAGCACCTTGAGCCCGGCAGCATTTCAAGGCATTCTTATAGCCCAGGGCTCAGCACTGTGTGCTGAATGAATACATCAATCAATCAATTAATCAGTCCATCAGGATTGAGCTTTGGCTATTTTTTCTGTCAGGATGTCTATTGGAATTAAGGCATTTATAAATATTTTAAAAAATGCAAAAAACTTTGTTATTTTGTTTTGTTTTCTTGGATGCTTTGTTCTGCCCATCGGTTTAGGTTGGCAACTTGAATGGGCAATTAGCGTGACAGCCCCAGTAATTACTCCCATAATCTGCAATCCCTAAGTGGTGGGAAATAGAGGCCTTGGGTAGACTTTGAGTATATTCCCTTATTAGGAAATCACAGTGATTTCATGGAAGTCACAAAGGAAATGTTTTTACTGAGAAATCACAAGCTGTAACTAATGAGGAATGGAAGAAAAATACGTATCTTTAAATCCCGCATACTAACCCTATGCCTAACAATGACATTGTGCATTCAGGAAATTCTAAGCTTATATTTGGCCTTGTTGAAAAGAGAGATGTTAATTTGCCTGAACCCACTGTGTATAAAGACACGTCTGACATGGTAAAGGCTTCCAGCACTGCGGCTCTGTCATTGTCAGGGACACTTACTCATGTATTCCCCACAAGGGGCAGGTAACTTTCACCTGTTGAGCAAAAATGAAAACGGAGACTCTGATGTGTCGAGTGACTGTCGGAGAGCTTGCAGTGATGAGGCAAGAGCCGGGTTGTGAGCCCAGGTCTGTCCGAGCCCCACTGCTCCAGAGTTGTACCCCTTGGGGACGTGCGGACTGTGAGTTATAATCCAAAATAAATCAACTTAGAGGTTAGTATGAAATGATTTCCATCATTACTGAAAAATGTGATAGCAGCTCCTTGACTGTCTTTGAAAATCCCTTCAATAAGTCCTTCAATAAAATATTTTTATGTGAAGGGAAAAAGAAGTGAAATAAAGCTTAAGACACAAACTACTCTGTTTCTGGTCCTGGCTTTGATGACAAATTCACTGTTTGACCTCGAAGGAGTCATTTTATCAGACTTGGTCCCAGTCAAACGAAGTGTTTGGGCTTGTTAACTTCAAAAGTACACCCATCTCTATGGGCCCCTCGGTCAGTTAAGCGTCCAACTCATGATCTCAGCTCAGGTCTTGATCTCAGGGTCATGAGTTCAAGCCCCACATTGGGCTCAGTGTTGGGTGTGGAGCCTACTTAAAAAAAAATTCAGTACCCATCTCTAACTTATGGGAAGGCAGATGGCAAAACTTAAAAAAAAAAAAAGAAAAAAAGATTTAGGATATCCTCTTAATGACCAATTCTTAGACTAGGCAGGATCCTCAGCAAGGTTGCTGGCAGGTACTAACAGCCAGAACCCACCAATATTCACTTTTAAATAAGTCAATGAATTAAGGAATCGGTTGTCCATTCATTGCATTTTTGCTTGGGTTTGAATTTTTCAAGAAATTTGTGTTCTTGTGGATGCTGTGTACGTATCCAATTTGCCTTAGCCTCTACCGACGAGTGGGCAACGTAAATCGCCCGTATCAGGACAACATTAGAACAAAGCAAGAGAAGTTGTACAAAAGGCAGCAGAATCAACAGCACATATCAGTGGGTGACATCTCAGCTCAGCTGAGGCAGGAGGGTGAGTGTCCACAGGGCTCTATGAGTCACTGACTCCATGAGAGTTGTTATCTTCTCGGTACATATTTTGTCTCCAATCAAATCTCTTCTTCCTTTAAAGGCGAGAATTTGGCAAATGTTCTCTTTTTTTCTTGACAAACACAAAGGAGACGGGAATCCAAATGGTCCTGGACTTTAGCGGAGAGTCTTTTGAATGGTCTTACACAGACCCCGACGTCATGTTTCAATTTCCCCCTCACTGCTGTGCACCATATTGTCTTTTTATTGGGAAAAGCAAGCTGGTTATGTCTATAATGCATACCTCTGTGGTCTCAGTTACATACTCAACAGCTCTCTCTGATCCTAGGTTTTGATAATAATTTCTTCAATTCCTATGAATTCAATGAATTCATATTTAAGCAAGATTTGTGGGTCAAGAGCTTTGTCCAGTTTATTCAGGCAACATATTCCAAATGGCAGGCTGTTCTGGGTACTGGAGATACACTGACGAACAAACACACAATCCCTCACCCTTGAGGATTTCTCCAGCCAAGAGGGAAGACAAGTATGTAAAAAGCAAATGTTGTTTAATGTGAAACGTGCTATCATAAAAATCGTGCATGGCACAGTGAGCCCTAAGGGGAGGGCCCCCTACTTCGGAATGAGGGAGGGTTGAGTCAGCATAGACCGAGTTGCTTCATGATAGCAAACAACCCTAAAATCTTAGCAGCTGACGATAAACCTGAATTTATCACTCGCTTCACATGGCAATCACAGACCGATTCAGGATTGACTCCACACCACCTTTATTCCAGAATCCAGGCTGACGGTGCATTCCCCGCCTGGAACGTATGGATCCCCTGCCACGGGACATGTGGTCGAAGGGCACAGTGGATCAGAAGTGCTGCTTGTCGCTTCCTGCTACGTTTTAAAGCAAGTCACATGGCCATGACTGACATCCAGGCCTGGGTTCACCAACTGCTCTACCCAGAAGGACCCGATAAGGAATGGCGGTGAATGTTTTGGAAAATGATAGCACCTACCATGGGGGGAGATGTCTGTTATTTATTGTGGCCAGAGCATAAGGGAAGATAGAGGGTTCGTGAGAAATGAGACTGGATATTAAGGCAGAAAATAGATAATGGAGGACTCTGTGGTACAGAGAAGCTTGGACCAGGCGAAATTAGAAAACTGGTGAGTGAGGTCAAATTTCTAACTTAAATATAGCATCCTGTCTGTGTTGTGGAAAATGGTATGTAGGCAGCACACTGCTGGCAGGAGCAGAGGAAGAGAACACTGCTGAAAAGTTGATAGAGATGTGAGCTCAGGACAGAAGATGAAAATGGAAGAGAAAAGAGGGGACTGAGAGCTCTAAGGGGTGGCTTTACCCACACCAGGCATGGACCAGACCCATGGATAGAACAAAATTGCTTCCTTTCTCCATGAAATGATATGTTGATACTGACAAAACATCTGCTTTGTTTGCAAAATGCAATAGAAGAGAGGCAAGGAATACTCCGTGTCAGGCCCTGTGAGGTCCCAGAAGATCTGAAGAGTCTTTGACTCACTGAAGCTCTCACAGGTGCAGTATTGACCAAGAGAGATGAGAAACAAAAGGCAGACTTTCCCTGTGATCCAAGTGTTGCCGAAGGATTGGCCGGCTTGTTTGCACAGCACCTCACAATTCACTGGATGGGACTGAGAAAGCCGGGGGCAGGGGGTGGGGGGTGCCAGGAACTCTGGTGGGGAGAGGCACCTGCAATTCGGTCCCAGTCGGACTACTTACAAAAGAGAAGACCTTGGACAATTTACTACATTTCCTTGAGCCAGTTTCCTCGTCTAAAAGGAAGGAAAGAGAGGGGGAGGGAAGGAAGGAAACAAAGAAGAAAGGAAGGTATGGAAGTCAAGGTTCTCCAGGGAACCAGGCCAGCAGGTGACAGAGATTTGTTTGAAGGAATTGGCTCTCGTGATTATGGACTCTTGGCAAGTCTGCAACACGATGGGGCAGGCCTGCAGGCTGGACACTCAGGGAAGAGTTGACATCGGAACTTCAAAGGCAATTGGCTGGCAGAATTCCTTCTCGTTCAAGGGAGATTCTTTTGTTCGGGTCAAGCCTTCAACGGATTGGCTAAGGCCAGTCGACCTCACGGAGGGCAATCTGCTTCAATCCAAGGGCAACCATTTAAAGGTTAATCTCATCCCCCAAAAACGCCTTCACAGACACATCCAGAACCATGTTTGACCAAAAACCCGGGCTCTGTGGCCCAGCCAAGTTGACACATCAAATTAACCTTCACAGAAGAGAAAGGAAAAGAAAGAAAGAGAAGAAAAAGGAAAAGAAGAAAAAAAAAGCAACGTGATAGCCTGTGAAAGGCCCAGGACCTGGTAGCAGCTCACCAAAATGATGCTCATTTTATTATTTTTATTATCATTAAATCGTTTTTATCTGTTCATCCATCCTTTGTTTACAGAGGGAGAAACGGAGACGGGGACATGCTACACGCAGTTCTGTGTCCTGTTGAGGGCATTCAGTCACTGGATATGTGTGGCCATTTATCAGACTGGGGACAATTCTGAGATGGGCAGAGTACCCTGGTTTTGTACGTAACCGACTGAATTCCCCATTCAGCAAGACCAATCAGAATGATCAATTGAGAGTACAATTGAATTCCTTTGGAACTAACAGAAACAAAAGCTGACCTAGTTTATATTGTCGAGTGGGGCTCCAGAGATTCAATCTCCGCTTATGAGGAGCTAAGATGGCAATGGGCTTTGTTTCACGGGGACGTCATCAATTCATTTGCTGATTGAACAGGATATGATAAACATGTTGTATCCTATATGCCTAGCACAGCACGGGGCTTTGAAGGGACCCGGAGAAGTAGGACACACAACGTGTGTTGAATCCTTACGTCCCTGCCATCCTATTTATGTGTATGACCTAATTTTGCCCTCGTTTCATTTTAAGCTGTATAAACCTTAGGGAGGTACCAGCCTTCCTGGTTTGTCTTTGTTCTAAATGTTGAAGAGTTTGTAAGAGGGGCAGGGTGCCGCAGTCCTGCCTCACGGTCGCAGCGATGAGAAGCTGAAACATCGCAGAAGAGTCGAATTGCTACCTTGGACGAGCGGTGTCGAGTGGGAGGTGCGGGCAGGTCAGAGGACCAGGCACCCGATGGGGAGGAGGTGACTGGGGGCGGCATCATAAAGGCCCACAAAGACAGATCAATGGCGATGAGCCCCTCTGGGGGGCCGGAGGGTCTGGAGGAAGCCCAAGTCCCACAGCTCATCAGTAGCGAGGTCCGATCAGAACATCTGCAGACCCCGGTGTGATGTGCTGCCCTGACCTCTGTCCTAGGACCCCCCTCCCCTGGAGCTCTGCCCTAGAGCTGAACGATGAAGGCAGCGGGGCCGTACCGTGGTGTAAGAATAAGCTTGGAGTCGGGAAAAGGAAACAAGACCACAGGGTCCCACCTCTGCGATGCCTCGAGGGTGAGCTCTCAGGTAAGTGACCTGCCCGGCCTCCGAAATGGGAATAAGGGGCGGGCTTCGCAGGGCTCGCCCAAGGGAGTGATGGATGTGACTGTACAGAAGGTGCCAGAGCCCGGCACAGGGCAGGTTCTCCAGATGGGGTGCTTCTGCTTGGTACCATCTCACCCCGCCTAGACGCGGCACCCTTAGGGGGCTGTGGAAATGAAACTTCTGCTGTACCCAGAATTCAGCTATCATTGTTGGACACAGCCACGCTGTTTTGATCTGAGATTGACAAAGAGGCTATTCTTAGGGCTAATTACGGAACACATCCGGCGAGTGCCCCTCTCCCACCCACGCACAGCTATTGGAGCTGTCCTGTGCAGTCCGGCCCGGCTGGCCACGTGGCCTCAAACCTCTGGTACCTGTTGGCAGCAGTTGCCCATAGCAACAGCAGGGGGTGGGGGGAGTGTGAGGAAGGAAGTTACCACCGGTGTCGGCGCTGTTTGTCAATTATTTGTCTGCATGGGTACGTCCGTGTGAGGGTGTCTGCAGTCAGAAGTGAGGGGAGTCACGCGGAGGTAAGTGGACAGGTGCTTCCTGTCTGCGTTCCTTGTGATGCAGGATTTCTTTTGAAAAAGAGTCTAGGTGGGAAAAATACTCATGCCCATTTTTTTTTTTTGTGCAAATATATACGTAACAAGTGGGGACTCCCACTTCCTCCTACTCTGCATCATTTGACTCCCTTCTGCGAGCAGGGGGATGGTGACGGTTCTGTGATTCTCTGGGGCTTCTGCACGCTGCATCTGGAGAGAAGCGTGGCTGAAGCACGTGATAGAACAGGCCGTGGTATCGCACAGAAACTTCCACCGTGGGGAGTCAAAAACATCTACTGCAGACCCCAGGCTGCTTGCAGCAGGAGTTGGGGCGGATCAGGCCGCGTAAGGAACTGGCCACGAGGTGCTTGGTCTCCTCAGGCCGCCCCGCCTTCAAGCCTGGGGATTTACCGGGCGCTTCTCTTGGCAGCGTGATTTGGGGCACTCATGAGCCTGCAGGTGTCTCAGGGCTCTGGACCTTTATCCTTCAGGTGACCATAGCTTTCAGCCTGCCAGGCGGCCGGAAGGAATCACTGCTGTGTAGAAAGTTCCCGGCACAATGCCTGGCTTCGTGTGGCACCCAACAAATGGACCCTTTGTCCCTTCCGGGGAGCACTCTGGAATGGAGCGGCGAAAAGGAGCTGCGGGAGGGAGAACAATTCTCAGCCCACCTTTCTCGCCTGCTTACGTGTGTGGCTGCACGAGCTGCGTCCGAGATTCTGCCACATGCCGGCTGCACGAAGATGTAGGTGAGTCCCTGGACCTCCCGAGCTGTCCTCTCCTGGTTGGTAAATGGAGGTAAGGGTGCCCACCCCTGAAGGCTGGAGCTTCCAGAGTACCGGGCGTGATGCCACGTGAAGCTCACCGCCCCGCATCACGGTGACCAGGTTTGGTCCCCTCGTCAGAGCCAGCCTTCTTAAGAGCACAGTATGATAGGACAAGGAATAGATGTTTGGGATTTTGTGACTATGGCGTGAAAAGTCTTTTAAACGTTGTTTTTCAACCTAAATAAAAGTATCCTATGAAGGGAGAGCTGGGTCGGGGTGGGTGATACAGCCACGGTGGGGGACGTTTTTTGATAGTGGAACAATTAAGGGAGAAAGAAATCTGAGATGAGAGAATCTGAATAATACTCTTGCCTAGAAATCTTCATTTTCTCCAGTGCCCCAAAGAACTTCATCTGTGCCTCAGTTTCTTTTTGATTTATTATTTTTAATGAAGGCATTTTCTTTCTTTTTTAAAAAAAATAATGTTTATTTTTGAAGGAGACAGAGGCAGAGCGTGAGCGGAGGAGGGGCAGAAAGAGAGGGAGCCACAGAACCCGAAATGGGCTCCAGGCTCTGAGCTGTCAGCACAGAGCCCAGTGCGGGGCTCGAACTCACAAATGATGAGATCACGGCCTGAGCCGAAGTCAGGCACTTAGCCGACTGAGCCACCCAGGTGCCCCAAGGTATTTTTTCTTAACCATCAATTAATGTTTGGTTATTTTTATTAGAAAGTAAAGTAAAAAGAAGTTTCTAAAAGCATATACAATGTCACCATCTGAATATTCGTCTTGCCATAAGTATATCTTCAAGTTTGTATCTCAAGCAGTGTCCTAAACATATTATTCAATAACTGTCATTTTATTAATTACCAATGTAGCTTCACATTTTTTTTACTATTTTGTTTGAAAATGCCTTTGTCTTTCTTTGACTTTTTGTTGAAATGTCTCCTGACGCCTTTCATTTGATCCTTATTGTTTTGATATGTTTTCCCATTGGCTTTTTTGATTTGAATTTTAATGCTTAGGATATGCAAAATATTTTAATTTGTATATATTCAAATCTGTTTTCTTTGTGATTTTTTCCCCCATTGCTATGGAAACCCTTCCCAGTCCAGGAACAATTCAATTAAATAGTCAATTAGATTATAACTTTGCCATGGATTTAATTTTTAAGTCCAACAGGAATGTGTTTTAGCCTACGACCTGAGGTAAGGATTCATTGTAACCTTTAAAAACATTCTTAGCCAAATTGAGAAGCGTATTTTAATGAAGAATTTACCCCCCCTTCTTTTGTTTATTACATATCCTAATTACACATTAGATTCTTATCTGCAGTAGGAGTCGTTTGACTGCTGTTTTCTGTGCCATACTTTCTTTTGCCAATTTTTGTGCAGCTATAATACTCTTAATTTTGTGGCTGTGTAGGAAATTGCGACATATGATCAACTCAAGTCCTGCATCTTATTTTCTTCTTCAATTTCTTATCAACTCCTGTTTGTTTGCCATCAAGATGAAATTCAGGAACATTTTGTCTTTTACAAATTCTACAGCTTGATAATAATTGTGTCAAATCTGTAAATTAAGCTGGAAAAGGCTGAATTTTTGCCGCGCAACTTACTTATTATATTGTGCTGTCTCCACCAGAATCAGATCTCCTGTCTCATACGAGGAGCAATATCCATTCCTGATATTTCTTCCCAAATCAGCGCTCAGGGCCTAACCCAAGGGCTTGCACACAGTAAGCATTCATTACCATTGAGATAACTCAGAGCTCCAGGAATAATGTGTTGGCTTTTTTTTTTTTGTAGTAATTTTGCTAGAATCCATATATTCTAGGATCTTCTGACCTCAATCCATGACAATTTCTAATGTATACTTACCCATCTTTTTTAGTGTGAGTTGATCCGATCGTATTTATCCTAAGGAAAAAATGTGAACGTGTCGAAGTTTTTAGAAATTTACCACTTTCCGGAAGCATCTCTGTGCCTGCAGAGTGTATGTACAAACAGCACATAGCACATTGCATGTTTAAAAGCATTCACTGAGGTTCCATATTATATATATATACACACACACATATATATATAACATAGAATATATAATATGGAATATATACTATATGTATTGTGTGTATATATGTGGATTAGTGGTGAGTATGAATGTAATTTGAGAACGAAAGTTCATCAACATAAATTATATGTTTCTGAGCCCAAAGATTCAGGAACTGACACAGGAATTCTTACCCCAGCATTCCAAACGCCAGTGGTGTCCAACCATCTAGATGACTAAGCTGGTAACATCACCTTAAGGAAGAGCTGCACACTGCATCTGTCTCCCTCTGGGCCTCAGTTTCCCCAGTGGGAACTGTAGAGACTGGAACCAAAGATCACTGAGGGACCTCAGGCCGGCTAGTTCTCAAGAGCTATTTCCTCACCTGTGAATGAATTTAATCTCTCGGCGTCTCCCAGCACTGGCGTCGAGATTATATCCAAAGGTGGGTGTGGCCCTTGGGAGCATTCGCCATCCCCAGTCCTGGTGGTGCCTGACAGCGGAGACAAAGAGAGCCACCGAGTCTGCTGAACCCAATGCCACGACAGTCCGCACAACTCAGTCACCTCAGGTCACCGTGCAAAACCCAAAACAATTTGAAATCGCTTTTTTTCATAGAGCTCTGAGAGAGCTCTTGGACTGACATTGTATTTTCCTTTCAAAATTAAAAAAAAAAAGCGTTACAGGGAAAATAAAAGTAAATGACAACAGCCAAATATCTTATGATTGTCAAGAAAATGAAGAAGGAACCGTGCACCTGACATGGAGTCCTCCTGGTTGCCTTGATCTTCCGGAAGCCAGTCGTCAGCCCCCAGCTCCTATGAACTGGCCTCTTCTGGCAACTCCTTTTGGAGCCCATGCCTGTTACAAAAACTCGGGGACCAGGGCATGTTCTCACTCCTCTCCTATCTCCTATCTCCTCTCTTCCTCTTGCTCAATCCCCAGCTCTACCATAAGTACACGGAAGGGAGAGCCCATATAAAATGAGTCTGTCATGCCAAGTGCCGTGAATAGTGTCTTCCCATAGGAGACCATGAAAAATACATTTTGCACCGGGAGGAAATGCTTTATAATTTACTATTCAATGGCCAGCTTTCTTCCGGATAGGAAAACAAAGGAAACATTTCCAGAAAAGAAAAAGAATGGGAAACTGGAAAGAACAAGGAGACCAGGCAGATCTGGGTGTGAATTCTGACTTCACTACGTAGCCGCAGTGAATCATTTAACCTCTCTGAACGTCAGTTTCCGCATCAAGACACAAGGCTGATGGTCATCCCCAGCCCAGGGGCAGCTGTTTATCGCACAAATACTATGGTAAAGGGCCTAGCGGAGGCGTGTAGCACCAAGGGTGCTCAGGGACACATCCCGCCTTTCCTCACTTTCACGCCCAGCGTGCTCAAAGATGGTGTTCTGCTGCAGAGAATACATTTTCTAAATTTTCATTTTTTAGAGAAAGAGAGCATACACTGGGGGAAGGGGCAGAAGGAGGGACAGAGAGAGAATCCTAAGCAGGCTCCACGGTCATGGCAGAGCCCGACATGCTGTTCGCTCCCACGACCCTGGGATCATGACCTGAGCCAAAATCAAGATCTGGACGCTCAAACCACTGAGCCACCCAGGCACCCCGAGAATGCATTTTCAGAACTCAGCTGGTGCTTGACATTCGTAACATCCCCCACTAATGGAGGCCACCCTGTGGGGTGTGAACTGCTTTCGTTTGCTTCTCTGTCACCAGAAGGTTGATAACAAACCCAGTGGAATAGACAGTCTATGGAGATGTCCTCCTGGAATTTGGTCAACGGCTGTGAACTAGGCACCAATACATCGGCCCTGGGATGAACTTGCCCTGTGGGCTCTCAGCTTTCCTGCAGACCCTGAGATACCCGGGTCAGCCCTCCGCACCCACACCCTGCCACCTTTGGCTTCAGGGACCCTGTGTATTGCCTTTTGCCTAACCTCTGAATCTACATGGGTGAAGGGGATGCACACGCTGTCCTTCCTCTCTCCCCCTGCCCTCCCTTTCTGCCTCAAGCACTTACTGAGCACCTACCCTGCATGGTCCCTGTGTAGGCAATGTGGAAGCAGGGGTGAATTAGCCCCAGTCCTGGACCTCAAGGCAGACTGGCCTTTGAGATGTATGTAACGATTTGAAGCATGTGATGATGACACACAATTCAAAGTGACGTGGGGTGTAGCCTCTTTGGGAACAGAGGTAAAGTGATCACCTGTACCTGGAAGTTTTTGGAAAGGACAATGATGAATTTACCAGAAGGCAGGGCGAGAGAGAGAAGGTTATGTCAGGCAGAGCGTATGATATGTCTAAGTGCACAGAAAACTTGCCCGTAAAGAGGCAATTATGGTGAAAGCATGTTGAAAAAGGTTTTCATTCTCAGAAGAAGATCAAGTTATCTTCATAATGACCAAGTAGCTGTATAATCATAGTACCTATTAAGTTATCATCATCCTTACGTGCGTTTACATTGAAC
The DNA here is from genome assembly GCF_016509475.1 of Prionailurus bengalensis. Lineage (NCBI taxonomy): Eukaryota > Metazoa > Chordata > Mammalia > Carnivora > Felidae > Prionailurus > Prionailurus bengalensis. The sequence goes on along the minus strand of NC_057354.1, from coordinate 131,244,393 downwards.
CTTACACTTCATTCAAAATACTCTAAGGTATGAATCCTAATGTCGCAATCATGAACCAAGAGTTGTGGGTGGGAATTAGCATCACCCCTTACCAGCCTCATGGCCATCACCAGCTTACCTCTCTGACTTCAGTTATTGACCCACTAAGTAGGAATAATACCATGGCCTCCCTTGCAGGGCCGCTGTCAAGGTTGCAGGTGGTGTACAGGTAGGGCAGAGCAGGTGGCTGGCTCACGAGGAGGCAGCTGTGTTCCTTTCTGTGCCGAACACTCACGCGGCACCAGCCGGACCACGCACCAACACCAATCTGGGGGACATATCAGGTTATGGTTTAAAGTTCTCCATCCAAATGCTGCCTGAGCTCTGTTCCTTATTATAGAACAGTCAATTACATCGCCTCCTACAGCAGCCCTGTTTCTCCGAGGAGATTACTCTTCAATTGATTTCACAGTCCTCCCTGGTATATAATCCCCCTGGCTACGACTGCCTGCGAGCTCTTATAAAGACATTCAATACCGCTATCAAATGAAATTATATCATTTATATCCAGAGCTGAAATATGCACTGTTTTTGGAGGTTAAAAAAAATGGATCCCTTGGAATAAAGCTATAATCAGCATGAACTGTGGCTTTTAATTGCCTGGGAAGGTGAGAAGCATTCTTGAAAGGGAAGCACTAGGCAGTAGCCATCATCCGTAGAAGCACATCCTCATGCACAATAAGACAAAGAAGGGTGTGAGGATTATTCATGACTGCAAACACTGGAGTTTATGGTTAAAACCTCTTTTTCTTCTTTCTTGGTTTCCTCTTGCTGATCAATATATTTTTTAAATTGGTTTTCTTTTTTTTTTGATGTTTTATTTTTGAGAGAGAGAGAGCAAGTTGGGGAGGGACAGAGAGAGAGGGAGACAGAACCTGAAGCAGGCTCCAGTCTCTGAGCTCCCAACGGCGTCCGACGCGGGTCTCAAACTCGCAAACCGTGAGATCACCACCTGTGCCGAAGCTGGACGCTTAACCGACTGAGCCACACAGGCATCCCCAATATATCTGTTTTTTTAATTGTCACGGCCTCTCTTGGAGGAAGAGGACACTGGGGGAACATAGCACATCTGAAGGGCCCCAGGGAAGGAAGGTGGGAAGGAGCCGTTCCCAGCAGAGTTTGGGTTTATGACTCAGACAAACAAATGTTAGAGGACAGTGGTAGGTCTGTTTGTTAAGGAGATGCCAGCACTTTGGATTTGGGTGACTTTGATGATTATTGATGATTACTTCATATTGATTTTATTTTATTTTATTTCATTTCATTTTATTTTATTTTATTTTATTTTTTGAAATTAGTTGCTGACACCTGTTCCTCATTGTTTTGTGAGCTTCTGAGGCGCAGGCACTGTGCCTTACTTTTTTTCTCAACATCTAGTACAGGCCTACCACATGGTAGCCCTCAGTTAATTTTGGGGGTTTTTTTTGCGTTAAAAACATGCAGGGAAACCTTGGATGGCGAGTAACTTGTTCTGCGAGTATTCCGCAAGACGAGCAAAACTTACTAATAAATGTTAACTTGATACGCAAGCGATGTCTTGCAACACAAAGTAGTACGTGGTGCGGAACGTCAGTCACGTGATCACCACTGAGCCAATGGGTTCTTGCAATTGGTTTTGATACACGAGTCCTTTGGATTACAAGCATGCTTCCAGAATGAATTATGCTCGCCAACCCAGGTTGTACTGTGTATGTTTATTAACACCACACTCGCTCTGGGTCCGACGCCGTCCTGGTAGGTCAAGTTTCCTGCCTCCAAGAGGTCATAGTTCAGAAGGGAAAACAAAAATTCCTGCTGTATGCATATGCATGCCGGAAGAAGAAAGAGGGTCCTAGAACTGCCAAATGGATGGGGCAGGCTGCCCAGGGTGGGAATCGCTTGACATGGCCATTGAATATTGACTCGGAGTCTGTCCCCTAGGCAGATGAGGGGAAGGCAAGTAACATCATGTGTTTTTAATGGCAAATAGCTAAATAATTACAGGAATGGTCTTTCTACCTCCATGAGTCTAAAAGAAATGAACCATCTTGCAAGAAAATCCCACATACCGGATGTAGTATGATTAGAAGTAATTCTGATTCCAACAAAACCATCACTTGGTTTAGCACATCAGTGAGGCACGGATCGTCCCAAGAGCCACACTGGAAGGGAAGAAAGTTTCGAAGGCTTGCAAGAGGTCTTGCTCCCCTGTGGCCAGCAGCAATGAGATTGATCTGTCCAGCTCACCCGGGAGACCTGGCACAGCCCATCCAGCCTTGGGGGCAGGTGTCTGATTCTGACCTGCACAGTCTCACCCTGTGTCGGCTGGATGCTGCAGAAGCAGACCCGAGAGGGAGTTAGGAACACTGGAGGTTTACTGGGGGAAGGCTTGTGAGGAACGAGACTTGGGGAGTATGCTGGGTTGGGCCCTTGAAGCCTTCAGAGTGTGAGGGGCACTTGACTCCCATGAACAGGTGCAGATGTGACCATTTCGGCCAACCCAGAAAGGAGGTCCAGAGCAAGGATCGCTCTCAGATGCATCCTGGGTGGGGAAGAACAGGCTGACCCTCAAGCCATAGCCTGCTTCATCATTGTTTGGGGCTGGTCTGGAAGAGAACAGCCTAGACTTGAAAGGTGAGGCAGATCTTGAAAGTGCCTTGCAGCAGACTAGAGATTCTTCCTCGAGGGGAGATCCTGGGGGTGTGCCCCATGGCTGCCACACCACACGGCACCATGTCGTCCTTTTCAGGAGCTTCTGCACCTGAACTGGAGTTGCCTACTGCTCAGCCCCAGCTTGGGACAGCTTGATGGACTCTGACCGTTGATGGACTCCTATATCCATCGCCCGTATCCACTCGTGCTGATTCTGTCCGGCAGCTTGCCCACTCTAGCCACTCTAATAAATGCACTTCACCGTTGCTCCAGGGTTCAAGCTACTGTATTTCCCCAGTTCCTGTAGCGTGGGTCCCTATCCCACTGACTCCTGTCGCCCAGTCCAGGATACCGACCATGAACTCCAAATGTAAGACCGGTGTATTTCATTTCCTCAGAACTGCAAGACCATCTGTTTTCCTTTCCTTTCCTTGAGTGTTCTCATGCCTCCCTGCCCAAGTCCTGGGGAGGAGTAAACATGGTGGCAGCTCTGAGACATCGTAATCCGGAGAAGGAAACCTAGACGTGAGGCAACCCCTTACCAAGGCCGCTCCCTGTGAAGAATGTTCACATATATTTCCTGATGTTTGCCTTTTCTTTTTTTTTATGTTTATTTCCTTTGCAAGAGAGCACAAGTCGGGGAGGGGCAGAGGGAGCCAGAGACAGAGAATCCAAAGCGGGCCCTAAGCTCTGAGCTGTTAGCATAGAACCCCACGTGGGGCTCTAACTCACAGACCGCGAGATCATGACCTGAGCCGAAGTCGGACACTTAACCGACTGAGCCACCCAGGTGCCCCTGCATTTTTTAAATTTTGTTTCTTACTCCCCATTAGACCAAAAGCTCCAGGAGAGTTGTTAGGGAGCAGGGGGTTCTGTTTGTCTCTCTACCGAATTGCCACAGTTCATAAAACAGGGCTCAGCAGCTGGTAAAACATTGAAGACATAATTGTCGAATAAAGAAATGTGACCCCGTCAGCAACTCTCAGAGGAAAGTGCAATGTATTACAGGAGGGGAAACCAAGGTTCAAGAGAAGCACTCATTTGGTGAGAATCACCTGGTGACCAAGGCTGCCCTGAATTCAAGGTCTGACTGACTCCAGAGTTTAGAGAGGTCCAACCCAAACACGTGCACACCCAGTTGGTACGATTAGAGAATATTGGGGTGTCAGTTGTATGTTTTCCTCACCAAATCTTTACAAGAAGCCAAGGAAGTAGATACTGATCCTGTCCCCCACTGACAGATAAAGAAATTTAAGCTCTGGGCAAAGGAAATGAGCAAACGAATCAACAAAAACCAGAAACAGACTCATAAATACAAGCCAGCGATTGCCAGAGCCCGGGGAGGAGGGGGGTGTGGAGATGGGTCAGACAGGTGAAGGGGATGAAGAAGTACAGACTTCCAGTTACAAAACAAGTAAGTCATGGAGACGAAAAGTGCAGCATAAGGAACATAGTGAGTAATACCGAAGTAACGAAGGGTGATGACGCTTGCAGTCGTGAGTACCGCACAATGTACAGAATAGTTGAATCACTATGTTGTGTGCCCGAAACTAATAGAACACTGTCACCCATGCTTCAATAATAAATTAAAAAAATTTTTTTAATGTGTATTATTTATTTGTGAGACAGAGAGAAAGAGAGAGACCAAGTGCGAGCCGGGGGTGGGGGGGGCGTGGTATAGATAGAGGGAGACACAGAATCGGAAGCAGGCTTCAGGCTCTGAGCCATCAGCACAGAGCCCGATGCAGGGCTCGAACTCAGGAACCGTGAGATCATGACCTGAGCCGAAGTCGGTGCTTAACCGACTGAGCCACCCAGGCACTCCAGTAATGAAACTTTTTTTAAAAAGGGAAGAAAGAAATTCAAGCTCTGAGAATCACGGTCAGCCGTCAAGGGAAATATATAGTGCTGGTTTTACTTGGCTTCAAACCTCTGTGTTTCTTGTCCCTTCTATTGAGGATTCTCTTCTGTGTATGTCCACCTGGGTTCTGCCTTTTCATCCTGTAGCTCACAATTCCAACGATCTCCCTCCAGGGTGGAGGGCCCGGCCCACCTGGAGATCCCACTGGAGCAGCCCCGGTCTCTCTATCAAGTTATCTTCCCCTTCTCACCAGTACGGGAGAGCATCTCACTCACTTAAGGGTTTGTCCCCCCACACGGGGATCAAATCTCTGCGTAGACGAGGACTCTTGTCTCATTTGTTCCTCCCTCCCTGGCGTCTAGACAGCACTGGACACAATCAGGTTTGGATAAACACCCACGGACTGACCGTCTGTTTCCACTGCAGGCAACTCCTTCTCTTCTCGGGGCAAGGTTGCATCTCCTGGGCGGCAAGGCCCTGTCTGGGGTCACGGAGTGAATGTCTCTGCCGCCCAGACACAGGGAGAAATGGCTGCCATGTTCCCATCCTCCCGAGATGAGAATCACAGCGTGGCTCAGGAGCTCGCTTCATTGCCTGACCACCCTGCCAGGAAATTCTTCTGCAGAGCTGACCCAAATTTGCCCAGCTGTGGCGGAAGCCAAGCTTGTCCTGGGTGGTCCTCAGAGGGGAGCAGCTGGTGAGAGAAGTCTTTGTGTGAAATGACTGTGTCCCACCCTGACCTCTCCGTGAGGGGAAAGATGGGGCTCGGTGTAGGGCCGTGGCCTCGCTGACCTAGCTGGCTCCAGGGAGGCGTCCAGGGTGCAGCGGACAGGGCCCCAGAGAAAATCTAGAATCTCTTCACCTGTCTGCTGGGGAACCTGGGCCAGCTCAGGTAACCGCGGGAGCCCCATTTCGTCAGCAGCAGGGTGGCTAATAATACCTGACTTACAGGTATGTGGGGTGGCAGCATGGCATTGCTGTCTGTGTCTTTCTTCATTTATTTTAAAACAAAAAAGTTCCACTAACTTATAAGGGGCACGAGTCCAGAAAAGAAAAATGACCACCCCAAGCTCAAAGTCATGGCGGAGTTCAGACCATGTCCTTCTTCCAGAGTCACAGCATTACCTTTAGGATTCTTCCTTACCCCTCACACAGGGTTGAAGCCCCCTCTCATTTTCTCAACTGGACAAAGGCTTTTGTTAAACAGAGACAGGGTCCCAAGATGAAATTATTTTCAGACCACGGGATATGCTCCCAAGAGGAGACTACAGGCCTCCGGCCACCTGGCTGGCACGTGTTGGACTCATCACCTCTCCCAACAGCCCCTCATTCCATCAGCTGAACGTGCCTAAAGCCCTCTGGTCCCCATCACCCCTCAGAGTCCAACAAGTGGGAGCTGGCGATGCGAAGACGCCGACGTGACCAAGGCTTCAGACATGGGCTGTCCTTCCTGGCCTCCGTCATGGGTACATGCAACTATTTCAGATCCCTTCCTGAGAAGCCAACCCAGCCATGACTTGGATTGGGTATTGTCACTGTTTCCACCTAAAATGAGCACTTAAAAAAATTTATCTACAGGCATCAGATGCAGAAGGACTCCTCAGTGCCAGAAGGCACCTTAGCATGTCGTACAGATAGAGGAGCTAAGGGGCCCAACAGTGGAGTATCTGATGGCAGGACAAGGCGGGGCGAGAACCCAGGCCCTATGCCCAGCTCTTTTTCTTTCCCACAGCATCGTGTTCAGGCCATTGGGTGAATCTGACCCAGAAAATCTCACCGGCGTGTAAAGAGTTTCCTGCTCCCCCTTAGTTTGGAATCGTGGAATTCTTGAACGAGTGGCTTCTTCTCATCGAAGTGACAGCCATTGTCCCAGAGACTAATTTAGGACGGGTTGCTGCTACCACTGTGATTCAGAACGAAGGCTCTAGAGACCGATTAACCGGGTGTGTAACCTGTACATAACACTCACTGGCTGCGTGTCCTCAGGTAAACCCCTTCATCTTTTCTGCCTCAATTTTCGCATCCACAAAATAGTGGTAGTCAACCCAAGTGACCTTGCGAAGTTGACGTACTATATGAGTGACCCGGTAGTCACTGCTTAGAATGACTGGCACCTCAGTATTTCTATTTAATAGATAAGGAAACTGAGATGTTCAGAGGCAAGTCAGAGGGGAAATTACTGGATGTGGAGACATTTGCATCACGCTCTCCAGACTCGGGGCACAACGCCCTTTCTTCCATGTCAGCTAAATTAACAGAATCACAAAGTGTCAAGGACAGAACGGGCTTTCCACATGCGTTGGCCCAGTTTCTCTGTCGCACAGGAAAGCCAAGGCCCAGAAGGGAGCGTGCCTGGGTGTGTACTGGCCAGCTGAAAGTCGGCAGGAAATGATTACTGGGTTTTACTCTGAACGCATGGAATTTCCAGAAGTGGTATCTGAAATTTTGTCATCGGAACAGTTACTCTCACGAAGCCAGGTCAAAGCAGATTTGTGCAGTGATGTTGGGGGATCCCTGAATGAGAACATTCCAGCCTGGCTTAGGTGGACTACTTGGGCGACTGGATTAATAGTTCTAGGCTAGTAATCTAGAAGTGATTTTATTTCGCCACTCTTTTATATATATTGATTTGTTTGTAAATTACACACTAAGACTCCTGTACCCACAGTATCGTGTTCATTATTGAACGGACAAAGAAAATGTAAAAATTTCAAAAACGAGAGAGGGTAAGATAAGAATACGTAGAAGTTCTAATATTGTCTTCCCATCACGGTGGGTCATCCTCAGCACTGCCTTGAGTGAGCACGCCCCGTTTTCAGGACCGTAGCTCTAGAGATGACCAAGATATTGTTTGTTGTCACCAAGAGGCATGTGATCAAACCACTGCTTCCCCGTCTCCCTCCCCGGGCTTTCACTGCTGGAACAATTGTGAAGGAAAACCAGGTACACTACCCTTGAGGGGACTAACGTGCCCAGAACTGAAGGAATTGCTGAACTGATCATTGGGGAAACTCCCCAGCGTGCCCCCTTCTTGTCCCTCCCCCAAAGAGCAAGCGCTGCTCATCTAATTTTTCATGCATTGAGCCACGTCCGTGAGTGGGTGGGTCTCTGTGTGTAGAGATTATAACATGGGTGCGGCTCTTCCTGCTTTGTCCTCATCTGGCTGGAGTGGTAGCCTGACCTCAGGGCAGATCGGTTCCCTTTTCTCTTTCTTCTCTAACTCCAGATACTCAAGATTTGGGTCCAGGGACTTGATACGTATGTGTTAGCCACACGTTTACTTGACTAGATACTGCACTTTATCGGCAGCATTTTGCTTTGACCTTGTATCCTCATGTAGACCTACCATCACCCCCCCTACCCTTTGCATTTTCCAGATGGGTCTCTGCTACTATGTATTCTGTACTCACCACAGATCAGTTTGATTCCAGTTACATTTGCCTAGTGTGCTTTTTTAACAGGCAACTTAAGATCCACGCTTGGGTAGCACAAATTCTGCTGGCTTTGAGCCAGCTACTGTGCGTTTCATCACTGATGTTTGGGCAGCCATGGGCAAACCAATTGATCTAGAAGTGTCTGTGTTCTTGTCTGTAAAATAGAGATACTAATAACCCTGCCTACCTCATTTCACTAGTATGAGATGAAACTTGTAAATGCTTTTAAGAAACTTAAAAAATCCCATCCAACCCATGGGGCGCCTGGGTGGCTCAGTCGGTTGAGCGTCCGACTTCGACTCAGGTCATGATCTCGCGGTTTGTGAGTTCAAGCCCCGCGTTGGGCTCTGTGCTAACAGCCGAGCCTGGAGCCCACTTCAGATTCTGTGTCTCCCCCTCTTTCTGCCCCTCCCATGCTCATGCTCTGTCTCTCTCTGTTTCTCAATAATGAATAAATGTCAAAAAAAAATTTTTTTAATAATAATAATAATAATAATAAAATCCCATCCAAATGAAGGGATATGGAGCTGCCAATGAAAAACAGACAAACAAACGACCATGACTGTTTTTAATGCAAGGCAATCTGAAACTCGTTGGGCTTTTCTTCTTTAAATGAAATTCTCATTGGAATGAGCATACTAAGAAAATTTGGTAAAGACCTTGAGAGACAGGGAAAATTTATATAAATAGCAATCATTCATTCTTTATTCCATGGGAAATGTGCACTGAACCCCTATTTTATGCCAGACACACTTTGCCAAGTACTAGAGGAGAAAGAAGGTAAGTGAGACCGGTTCTGGCCCTCAGTGAGAGAGAGAGAGAGAGAGAAACAGAGAGAGTGGGTGGGAGGCAACCCTACAATGACAGTCCAGTGTGTACTGAGGTCTGTGATGGGGATGTGAACTCAGAGCTGGTGAGAGTGAATGGGAGGACCACCCAACTTCATCTGGGACCAGGGGGAAGTTACCCGAAATCAACATCAAAATATACAGAAGACTAAGTAAAGCCAATAGTGGGGCGGATACATTCCAAATGGAAGGGAGGGCAAATGCAAACATTTTGGGATAAGAGAAGGCTTGGCACCTTCAGAGATTACAAAAAGCCCTGCATGACCGTAGCGCCCTCTGCACATGGAGTGTGTCAAGAGGGAGGTTGAGAGAGAGGCATAGGGCAATGGAAGCTTGAACCTGAGAAAGCACATGATTCTGATCCGTGTGTTAGAAAGATCATTCTGCAGACTTCTTCGGTGTGCTGCCGTAAGTTCGAGACAGGGTTTTCCAAACCAGCAAGAGCTGTCCGCATCATTCAGGAAAGTTGTACTAAATTCAGATTCCTGGACCCCATGTCTTTGAAACCTGAATCCAGAGATGTGTCTTTTGAACATGCTCCCAGGTATTTCGGATCAGGCTGCGCGTACAGCTGAATTGGGCTTAATGGTGGCCTCCAAAATGATACGCCCATGTCGTGAACCCTCTGAGCTATGGATGTTGCTTTATTTGGAGAAAAGATCATTGTCGCTCATCCGGGATCGTGTGGGTAGGCGCCACATGCGAGGACACATGTCCTGAAAGACACGTGAGGAGGACGCCGTGTGTCCGTGAAGCTCCCCATGGAAGTGATGTGGCCACAAGCTGAGGAAAGTCTGGGGCCACCGCAAGCTGGAAGGGGCCAGGAACCGACTTTCCCCCAGCGCCTCCAGATTGCGTGAGGTCCTGCTGGCCCCTTAATTTTACCCCTCCGCCTCCAGAGCTGTGTAAGACCACATTCCTGGTGCTTTGGACTACCCGTTCTCGTTTGTTACAGAGGCCAGAGACACTGACACACCGGCCAACAACGATTGTGTTTTTCGTTCGCTCGCTTCCATGAAGGCAAGAAAATGGTGGCGGAGACTGAGGCAAAATCCAGTCAATTGTTAGTAGGCATTTGTTGAGAAAGAACACGGCAAATGGCATAGCAATGAAAGGAGCGTACCACCCGAGCTGCAGGCCGGCCTTGACGGAGGCTGAGCTCTGAACAGAGCACCTTCTTCCCACCCCCACCCCCCCCGCCGCCCACCAGGGCACACCATTCCAGTGAGCCCTGTTTTGCTCTCCGGTGCTGGAAGTGGCTATGTGGGTAGACAGTCTTAAACACAAACAAACCTACTTCTTTCTCGTTGGGAGCCACAGTCACCTACCCTCAAGGGAAATCTCCAGGCTAGCGACCGACCGCCTTGAAACGCACATGCTTCCAGAAAAGCAGCACGCTGATGGCCCGGCTTCGTTAGTGCTGTAGGCCTGGCCCCATCACAGGTGCAGTGCAGGTGAGAAAGCGCGTCCCTGAGTCATTTCGGGGACCCGCCGGACAGACATCAGGGACCTTCTATACTTATTCCTTTGTGAGGCTGTACAAAGAAGGTCCCCTTAATGGGCCACTCTCACATGTAGTTGTGCGTTTGTGTATGTTTGCCTTCATGTGTATGTGTGTAAGTTTCTGTTTCTGTGTGTGTGTGTCTGTGTGTGTGTGTGTGTGTGTGTGCATGCATTCAGCTCTTTCCTAGGAGCCATCTATTTGAGAAGGACCTTTCAGGATACTAAGGACATTTCCTGAGCATCTAATGTAACCCAGGCCCCATGGGCAACACAGAGGAAAATTAGATTCACTATCTGCCCTGAAAAATGTTCACAGCCTAGTGGAGAGAGACAGAGCATAATGTAAAAGTTGCAGAAAATGACTTTGGATTCAGACAAAACTTCATTCAAATTCAGGCTCTGCCTTTCATTAGCTAAGTGATTATTAGCAAGCTTCCTAATCCCATGAAGCTTTAGATCATGTAGAATGAAAATAGTATGTACTCTCAAGGTTGTTGAAAGGATTTCTTGAGTCAATACACGCAGAACCTTTGATGCAGTATCTGTTGTATCCTAGACAGTCAGTAAAACAGAGCTACTACGATTTTATTTGTGCTGTAATAGAAGCGGCCAGGCGATTCAGTAAACACAGTAGAAAAGAAGGAACTAAGTCAGCTTGGCAGAGTCAGGAAAGGTCTTCCAGAGCCAGCTGGGGGAAAGAGAAGCTACCAAAATCTCTGAGGTATAAGGTTCAAGCAGGAAGAGGAGCTGAGCCTGGGGAGGTCAAGTCTTCAGGAACCCTGGCTGCCATGTTATTCTTGACCGTGTTACCTTGACCTGGCTTCTATTTTAATATTTATTTATTTATTTATTAATGTCTATTTACTTTTGAGAGACAGAGAGAGACAGCATGAGCGGCCGAGGGCCAGAGAGAGAGAGGGAGAACCAGAATCTGAAGCAGGCTCCAGGCTCCGAGCCGTCAGCACAGAGCCCGACGCGGGACTCGAACTCACAAGCTGTGAGATCATGACCTGAGCCGAAGTCGGACGCTCAACCGACTGAGCCACCCAGGCGCCTGACCTGGATTCTATTTTAATTTTGACCATGTGTTAAGGGGGGCGGGGGGTGCGCGGGGGGGACCCTACATGGTTTTGTAATTGATGTGAGTTGAGAATTAGCATTACATTCTTCTAAATTTACACTCATGAAATAGAAACTATTTCTTCCACCGGAACAGTTTGACCTCATTAAATCATAACGGATGCTGATCGGTCAATTGAACAACTACAGTTTCAGTCCTCAGCTGGAGAAAGAGCCATTACACCTAAGAAAATTTCTTAAAAACTGATATTTGCCTTGTGTAGGGCTAAAGCATAAGTAACTAAATAAATGAAAGACATTTAAAAGATCCAACTTAAAAAACTCAGCTTTTAGAAAACACTTCCCTAATGCATTCCACGTGTCTCGCTTTTTGCTTAAAAACATACCGTATTATCACATTTTCTGAACAGCACAGGGTCATCATCACACACATGAATTACTTAGCCGTGCCACTGATGGACCCAGTCGCAGCCATCCACCCCCTGTGAAGTGTCCCTGACTGAACAGCTGTCACACTGGCCACTTCTGCTCTTGTTTTGGTCATGAATGTCCTCCCCCAGCTTCTCCCCGTGTGCTTTTGTCAAACCTGATCACGGCTCCAAAAGTGCCTTCCCACACTTGATCTTGTCTGATCTTTTATTGGTACTATTATTATTATTATTTAAATTTTAGTTAATAACATACAGTGCAATACTGGTTTCAGGAGTAGAACGCAGTGATTCATAACTTATATTCAACACCCAGTGCTCATCACAACCAGTGCCCTCCTTAATCCCCATCACCCATCTAGCCCGTCTCCCACCCACCTCCCTCCAGCAACCCGCAGTTTGTTCTCCATCATTAGGAGTCTCTTGTGATCTTGTCTAATCTTAATCCTCACAATGGTATTAGGAGGTAAATACCACTGTCCTCATTTTAAAGAAAAGGAATCTAGTCTAAGAGATTCAGAGAACTCAATCACTTAGACGCAGCTAAATAATGGCAGATTAAAGCTGAATCTATTTGATTCAAAGTCTCCTCTTTCCACACCGAAGTCTCTTCCAATTACATTCATTCATTTACTAAGTGAACAAGTATTTGTTGGGTCCAACTGTGTGGGACACCATACTAGATGTTGACGCTTATCCTTTGCGGTCTCCCATCTTGCACCAATTTTTGTCCTCATCTTATCCCTTGAGATATAACAGATTGTCGACTCTTTCAGATTGCTGGACTCTGACATTAGAGGACCACCAACATACTCTTCAAGAATATCTTCTGTAACTTGATTTTACTACCCCAATACTGGTCTTTTTTTTCTCTGATCATGTGCCACTCATCAATGGAACGGCGCTCAGCTCCATGTGTAGTCATCCAACATTTCACCGACCGATGCAGAGCGAAGCCAAACTGTTGCTGCCTTGTTCTGCGACGGTGATCTCTAACTCAGGCCAATAGGACTCCAGGAAGATGGAATTTTAGTCTAAAGCAGTGTTGCTTCTCATCTGCCTCACGCTCGTTAGGCCTCGTAGACAGAATGAGGATAAGGCACAGCAAAACAGAGAGGAATCGTCAGATGAGAAAATGATCCCAAGCCTCAGAACCCACGGGCATCTGAATGCTTTTTCCATCCATTCAATTCGCGGAGCTGCAGATTGCACGGTCGACTGTTTTATTAGAACTTCCTCCAAAGACTTCAATAAATCTCAATGGAGTCCTCTTCTCAAGAGCCCAATTGCTCGTGGAAGCGATGTGTAGTCATGACGCTCCATGTTTTTAAATAAGATGAGACAAGCGAAAGCAAGTATTCCACAATTCGTGGGGTGCACTCTCGCAGAAAACTTTTTTTATTAAGAATTCGATTAATAGTCTAATCATATTGCACACACAGATGACTCGGAAGCTAGAAGACGCATACAGCCATTTCAGGAAAAAGTTCCTAACGCTTTCAGAGGACTTTTCTCCATCTCGGATGAAGGGGGTCTGGGAATCGGAATGAAAAGGCAGGCAGTGAACCCTTATTTGTACACCTGAAGGTATTCGGGGAGGAATATTTTTCGAGGAATCCAAATTAGCTGAGCAGTAGTTCTGTTCAGTTAGTTACTTCCCCAAGAGGGAGAGACAGCCGACCTGGTACATCACAGACAGTAGGCAGGCCAGCCAGGGATTGACTCCAGGCTCTGCCACTCACACACTGTGACCCCACGAGGGACTGGGCCTGTCTGAGCCTCAGTTTCTAGTTTTACAGTTGTGAAGATTAAACCAGGAAACGAGTGCAAAATTCCAGCTTCATAGAAGTCACTTAATAAATGCAAGTTGCTTTCAGGTTCAACATGAACCACGTTATCTAGGTGGAAAGTCACTTTCCACGTAAAAAAAACAAAACAAAACAAAAAAAACAAACAAAAACAGGCGACTAGATGTTTGCTGTTTGCTAAATGCTGGGCTGGGAGACCACAGACACTTGTGGAGGCCTGACATGAGGCTCACACATTTAATCCTCACACACTCGGTAGGGAGTTAAATGATGGGTCTGAAAAATAGACGCTTACATCGAAATCCCCTGTGAATGTTACCTTATTTGGAAAAGGAATCTTTGCAGAAGTAATTCAATTAAGGATCTTGAGGATGTCGTCTGAGATTGTCCGACGGGTCTTAAAGCCAATGAAAATATCCTCATAATAAACACACAGGGACACACAGAGGAAAAAACATTGTAAAGATGGAAGTAGGGATTGGACTGAGGTGACCACAAACCCAGGAATGCCAGCAAAGCCACCAGAAGCTGAAAGATGTGAGAAATGGATTCTCCCTTAGACCTCCCAGAGGGAGACCACCCCCACCTAATTTCCGACTTGTACTCTCCCAAACTGTGATAGAATAAATTTTTCTTGTTTTGGTCACCACACTGGTGATGACTTACTACAGCAAATTAAGGAAATTAATACACCACCCTTGTTCTGTGGACATTTTTGAGCAAGAAACATCAGAAAAGTTAAGCAACTCCTCGAAATGCAGACAAGTATACATAGCAAGGCCACGATGAAAACACAGACCTCCCTCCCAGGAAGACACGCAAATTCTTCTCTGATTGTTATTCCTATTAAATGGTCATCCTTAAATCATTCATAATACCTGTTGAATTTACAAAGAATTCTTATTACTCGAAAATGTTAGAAGAATCATAATGAACATGTCACCAACTCCCATCCATCAACAGGTGGCATCCTGACTTGGCCTTCCATATTGTTGAAATGAATAGATGCAAACATAGGTAGACAAGTATTTGAAAGAGCAAAGCATCTAGATTATCCATCTCTGGTTCTAGTCCAGGGTAACAAATAAAAGAAAAAGCTTTACAATAAGGGAAAGTAGGGTAATCAAATATTGGACAGACAACCAAAAGACCTGGGAATTACCGGCTGTACATAACAGATATGGGTGAAGTTCGTGTATGATCCACAGTAACCTCTCGACTCCATTTTCATCACCAGAAAAAGTTAGGGCTGGAATACGTTATTTCTAGAGTTTCTTCCAATTTCCAAATATTCCCTTTAGGGACATTTCCAGGACATATCTAGAAATTTGTAGAACTAGATACACTTGAAATTTATACCAAGTCGTAGCTTATTTCTATGGCTACCTTGCCAAAAATCATTGGCTAATACAAAATCCAATCAATACTTTAAAAATATCATTCAAGAAAAGACTGAACTAAGTCCATGTTGAACCTTAACAATCAGGGAGAGATTCATTTTCTAGGTGTCAATTTGTCCTGTGATTAGCAAGTTATTCCTACGTGAATAACCCCTGACATTTGACATTATGAGGTGCTTTCATGCACATAATCTTTGATGTCCATCCTGCGAGGTAGGCAGGTGTTGCCGATGATTGTCGGAGGAAAGCAGGTCAGAGCCTGTGAGCCCTTGTCCAAAGTCACACTGCTAATAGAGATCAAGGCCAAGACTGAACCCAGACCCTCCTGCAAACAAAGCCTCCACAGGACTCAGTGCCTGCTGATGACCCCATGGACCTAAAACGTTATAACGTCAGCTACTTTTTGATTTGAATTGGAGAAATGGCTCCCAAGCTTACAGTCAATGCCTCTCATCTCATAACTGAAGATCACTATTCGTCTTTGAAGGCAACAGATTTTATTTTATTTTTCCCTGGCACCTCCAGCAATGGGTGACATGCCATAGAAACTTCATGAGTAAATGAACAAATGAGAGATTAAGTTAACTTATTAACTTGGCAGTTAAAATCCAGGGAGAAAAAGCAACTTGACCAGAATCACCCAGTCGATAGCACCAAGACAGAATTCACGTGTAGATGCCTCTTGAGGGCAATTGTGAGAGCAACATATATCCGAATCTCTTTATTAAGGGTTTTCTTCAGTTACATTAAATGGTGAGAGGTTTATTTTGCCCAAGGGACAATTTAACATTATAAGAATTTAGAATATAAATTAAAGATATGTGGCATAAGTGCAAAACCACTACATTTGTATTCTCGAGGCAAGACGAGGCGGGGTGACAGAAGAACATGTCTGGATAAGCTGGAAGTTTTCCCCAAAATACATTTGCGTTATGTCACAGATGTTGGGTCCTCTGTGTTGCACTTACTGTTTCCTCTGCATCCCGGGCTACACTGGCCCATCTCCTTATGTCTCCATTGCCTTCAGTGTAACCTGTCCAGTTACGTAATTGTTCCCTTCACCAGGAGACCTCAGAGGTCACTCACTATGGCATGATGTCAGGACAAGGCCATCCTCTGCAAATCAGACAGAAGCAAAGAGCAAGCATGAGCCACTCCTTCTGCCTGACTCTCGTCCCAGCTCAGGAGGCTGGTGTTGAGGATTTCAAGCCCATGGAGAAAATAGAATGTGTCCTTGGAGCAGTGAGGGCAGAACTCTTGCTGGCTCTCTGCCTCTCCCTCGGGAATATCAAAGTGGGAGAGGAGGGCGCCTTTTGGTGGCATCGGAGCTCCTCCAGAAAGTGGCTGAAATATTTGGGAGCTAGGAAAAGAGGAAATGAAGTTCATGGAATTCACCGACTGTGCTTAGCCTGACCCTCTTGTCCAGAAACAATGAGAGCATTCCAGAAATGAATAGGTCCCCGGGGACCAATTTAATACCTTCATTTCCTTTGCCAAAGAGAGGGAGAAAGGAAATACCAAAGGTCACCCAGTGAATTTGTGGCAGAGGTCAGTCCCGTCACATTTGCCCAGACTGTCGAAGGCTCACTCAAATCTGCCCAACTGTAGCAGGTCACAGGGCGTCAGAACCAGAGAACCAAGTATTTAATGATCTCTAGAGTTATGCCCTCATTCTCTGTCACCATTAACAATTTTGGCAAACTGCAGGCGCATAATTCGTAGACTTCTATCTGGAAGGTCTTCCGCGTTGATTTAAGAAAAATTGAAAAGTGGATCCCCGTACACACAAGCCATTCAAAGCCTTCATACCTGTTCTCCTGCTCTCTTCATGCCATCCCCTGCCTTCTTCACTACTGACCTCATTTTCCAAAAGTGTATTCCTGAACTGAGTTTTCCAATTTCGCAGCACTGCCCCATCCCTGTCTCTTACGTGAACCTTGAAATGGTTCCCGATTCCAGCCCCATTAGGTCTTATTTCTTTATTGTCCAGACCTCGGAAGCCCTGGACTTACTCACTGAGGGGAGTCAACAACCAGGACCTGGGCATGGCCGCCCGAAATTGGAATCTTTCCAAACCATTTTACTGATTCAAATAATCATAACAGGGAATTTCAATAGTAGTCAGGAAATCCGGACTCTAGCCTCAGTGGTTTGTTCCATAGCCCTTCTTCTATGTCTTTCTATGTTGTTTTCATCGCTTCAGAGGCAATGAGACTTGAGCTCTGGCTTCAGCGCCGAATGAATTAATGAGGTGGGGAAGATCAGACAGGTAAGGAGAGAGGCTTTTCTGAATTAATGGTGTCTCTCATCAAATTCATTATGAAGAAATCCACTCCCTGGAGAATTATTCAGCTAAGCAAATGCTATGCAAACATGAGAAATGGCATTGATTTTCTTACTGACACAAGCTGTAAACTAACTTATTTGAAAATAGAAAAATAAAATTTCCTAGTCCACTGGGAGCCATTTCTCTTATGATTCTCCTCCCCCTCCGCCCCCACACCTCCTTTCTCTGAATGGAGCATCTCAGACGGGAACATTCTGGAGAACTTTGGAAGATGCTAGACTCTGCCATTTGAAGAACAGATAAAGTGGAACATCGTTCTGGTGTCCCCATCTCATCTAGTGTCTACTTCCCCAGGGGTAACCTGGGTTATCTTTCATTGCTCACCGATTCTCCATCTGTCAGAGGAAATGAAATTAACCCGAACTCTTAACTCTGGATCCCACCCAACCATTAACTACCCACCTCCCTTTCTAATTCTTCCACTATCTGTCTTTTAATTGATTTCTCGTTAATCCCCTGCCCCCAACAGTGTAAGAAACCCCAGACGATCTCCTCGACATGCACCTGACCCACGATCTCCTGTGCCTATTTACAACCACTTAGGAAAAACAGGCCTCCTTCTTCAGAAACAGAAACCTCCTGGCCCCTTTCATCACTTACCTGGATTCTGCATAATCCCTGGCTTGTGACCCAGCCTCCAGACCTGCTCCTGTCCATTCTCTGTCTTCAGAGCACAGCCAGCACGAGATGTGGTTTGCTTGGGTCACTCCCTGCCTTAGACTCTGTTTCCTCATTGCCTCCAAAACGCCATGCTTCTTCGAGTCAGTCATAGGACCTGAAACGACCACGCTGATTCTCCCCTTGAATGCACGCACGCCTTTGTTCATTCACACCTTCCTTCCCTGGCTTTAGGAAGGAAGTGAACTTATTAGCATTCCTCATGGGACTTAATTATGACTGGGCACGCCGAGCCCTCCTTTCACCAGCTTCTTTCCCCGTGAAATGGGAATGTCCACAGCATCTTCAGGAGAGCACAGCCAACTCCAGAAGATCTCTCCAGCTGGCCTCTGTCCGTCTCCAGCCACATATCACAAATGTCATCCCAAGGCTTTGTGGTGATATCTGTATTTTTAATTCTTTCTCATTCTTCACTTAATCTTTACTCTCTCCATAACCCCTCTCTTCTTAAAAAAAAAAAATAATGGTTTATTTATTCTGGAGAGAGAGAGAGACAGAGCATGAGTGAGGGAGGGGTAGAGACAGAGAGCAGGACACAGAATCCGAAGCAGGCTCCAGGCTCTGAGCTGTCAGCCCAGAGCCCGACACGGGGCTCAAACTCACAAGCAGTGAGATCATGACCTGAGCCGAAGTCGGACGCTTAACCGACCGAGCCACCCAGGCACCCCATATAACCCCTCTCTTTAATGTTAAATTGTACTAAGTAACTGTGGTAAAGATAAAAACTAGAATTAACATTTGTATTGTACAATTTTATACCACATTCAGACACTGGATTTCCCAAATTGAACTTTTAATTGGGGGGTAATTTCGATCCACATGCAGTTACGAGAAATGATGCAGAGATCTCACGTACCTTTACCTGCCATGCCTCAGTGGTTCACAATTTTGCAATGACGTTGCAAAACACCAGATGACTATGATGACCAGGATACTGACATTGATACAGTCAAGATACAAACATTTCCATCACCACAAAGATTCCTCCGGGTGTCCCTTTATAGCCACACTCGTATACCATCTAATCCCCTTCTAAGTAATCTGTTCTAAGCATTACTTAGAGCGAATCTGTTCTAAGTATTACTTCAAGAATCTTATACGAATGGAAACAGACAGCACACAACATTTGGGAATCGGCTTTTTTCGTTTAGCAACAATTCCCTACAGATTCATCCGAGTTATGGCATGTGTCAGGAGTTCTTTTTATTGCTGATGAATGTGTGATGGAACGTGTGGACAAAGGATTGTATAATCATCCATCTATTGAAGGACATCTGAGTTATTTTCAGTTTTTAGCTACTATAATTACTGCTGTGATGAACATTCATATACTGAGTTTGTGTGAACATAAATTTTCATTTCTCTGGAAGAAATGCCTGGTGAACAATTGCTGGGTCCTATGATAGCTGCATGTTTAATTTTTTTTCATTGGGCTCGGTGCTGGCAGCTCAGAGCCTGGAGCCTGCTTCGGATTCTGTGTCTCCCTCTCTCTCTGCCCCCTTCCCACACATGATCTCTCAAAAATAAATAAACATTGAAAACTTTTTAAAATTTACATGGAAAGGCATAAGCCCTGGAATAGGTAAAGCAATCTTGAACAAGACAAATAAAGTGGGAGGGGTCCCTCTTCCTTATGAGCAAGGTTACCAAGGAGCTAGAGTAATCAAAGCACCATGGTATTGGAGGGGGACAGATTCATAGATTTCTGGGATGGAAAAGAGAACACAGTAATAGATCCACACAAAGAGACGCAACTGATTTTTGACAGAGTTGCAAAAGCAAATCAACAAAAGAGAGATTGACTTTTCAATAATTGGACACCCATAGGCAATAAGTGAATGCACGAACTAAAGAGCAAAGAAACAAGTTAAAGGAATGAATGGTTGAATAAATGATTGAATGAATGAGTGAATGAATGAATGAAAACCGATCTAATCCAGCTTAGAGCATTGAGTGCCTTGAAGAGAGAAATCATTTCTGATCTATCTCTGGAGCCTACCCGGGTGGTGGGGACACACCCACACTTTGTGGATAGTGAATAAATGAATGGTTTGTGAACGCTTGTGTTAAATAGCAGGAAAGTGGCTAACCATGCATTTGAGGCTCTCTTGAGAAAGCACCTAAGCTGAAATTTCTCTTTGCATCTAGAGGTCTTGGCTCCCTACCTGTAGAAGATGAGGTCTGCACAAACAAATCCCTAAAACTGCTTCACGATCTACATGTCTCTGAAGTTTCAACTGCCATGAGGTCGTCGGGTCTCTCTTCCCTTCCAGCTCACGTGGTCAGGCACCAACTCTCCAGCCACCAAAATAAAGGCACATAGGCTTTCACAGAAAACCTGGTGAATCCTGATGTTCAGAGATGAAAAGGAGAAAATGAGGATTGCGTTCCCTTGTCATTAAAATTCCTTCCTAGACTGCGGAGTTCCCGTGCATTTGAATGAATTATCTAAGAATCAGTGTTGGTGCTTAATTGGGAGACAGAGAAAACCGCAAAGAATCTGACAAAGGAAGGCAGATGAAATAGAAATGTCTCCAGGCATTGAAAAGTTCGACAAGCAGAAGAGCTTGGGATTTGAAAGACAGCTAATGGAGAACATGAGTCAGCATGAGATAACTAAAAAAGGTTAAATAATTAAGCTTACATAATGGGTATCGGATTGAATATCTAGATTTGGATTTAATTAACATTTCTAACCTCTCTTTGTCAGTAACTATATATTATTCAATTTAAAAATGGAGAACTTCCATTATTTAAAAAAAAAAAACTCATTCATCGACAGTGTGTCTGTGGATTTATTTCCAAATTTAGCAAAAAAGCTATTGTCCTTCCAACTCCCTCCTCCCCCCTGCACACCAGTTAGATTTCTAGAAGGAGAGAAAAATTAAAGAGGCGGATAACCCCGTCATCCTTTTCCATAGGCAACTTGGAATGTAAATATATCATACACTTAATTCATTGGCGTATTTTCTGGATGGCAGGCCCTTCCTAATCAAGTGGCAGGGGGTGTCGTTGAGCTTAATCAGAGCTAGTCACCGGTGCCTTTGAGGAGCTCCCAGGCAAAAGGGAAAACTAGATCATTACATGCATGCCATTCAGCTCTCTTCCCCCCTGGCTGCTTGAAGCTTGGCTGCCATCACGAACGACACAGCAACTGTCCAGACCAGGAAGTTCATGACCAACCAATCCCTTTGGTAGAGACAAATGGTCATTGTGGTCCTTCACCCTGGGAAGGTGATGGTACCCAAGACGGAAATCCAGGAAAATCTAGCCAAAATGTGGGAGACGACACCGGCTGTCATCTTTGCCTTGGCATTCGGACCCCATTTTGGTGGTGGTGAGATGACAGGCAACCAGCGGGCAGTATGATTCAAACACCAGCTCTTTCTAGTATAACACACTGACTCACGGGTCTGCCTTTGGAAGGTGCTCTGGAAACAAAAAAAGCTAAATCACATTTGATTCCTCGCTTCCCAGGAGATTACAGTCTAGTAGGACAGGCAAACGCTTATAAATTCATCCCCAAGGTAAAACTGTACCAGAACTTCCACATAACCCTTCAGAAATCGGCCCAAATATCCCTTTCCCCGAGAACTGTTCTATGAAGATTCTCATCAGAGGACTATTATGTGTCTTATGTGTCTTAGACTCTCATTGGACCATATATTTTAACGTTTTACTGTGCCAGTAGAAAGCAGGATTGAACATAATATTAGCATGCTAAGTTCTCATTCACTACCTATTTATGCAAGGAATCTACACTGAGTGTGGATTAGGATCCCATTCCCTCCTTAGCTGTCAAGAATCTCAATGCAAATACAATGTGAGTCCTGACCTACGGGGACTTAGTGTTGGCTTAATGACTTTCTAAGAGCGGGGTACACAGTTCTAACCAGATGTAATCCCGTTTGTAGGGACCGGGGGCTGCACTTCTTAACTAGCTCGTAGCAACCCTCACTTGGCCAGGACACACAGAGCATGCGGATAATTGCTGCCAATCCAGAGTCCCGTTTCGCTGCTAGGTTGAATCAGTGGCCAAGCAGGAGAAAGCAACGGGAATTGGTGTGGTTTGAAGCGTCGGGGTTCAGGGCCAATGGCCAGCAAAGAATTCTTGAGATGTCTTCGGTGCAAAAAAGGCGGTTTTATGAAAGCACGGGGCCAGGACGCTGGGGCAGAAAGAGCTGCACGGGGGTTGTGGTGGGTGATGGATTATATACCTTCCGGTTGGGACAGGGTTAGGGATAGTGGAAATCTCTCAGGTGTTTTGGAAACAAGGTTTCCAGGACCTTGAGAGGCTAGCTGCTGTTAGGAAAAGGTCATTCATTACTGTTTGGCAAAAGCTCAGTCATAAGACCCTTCAGATGTATTATCAGTGGGCTTGGAGTATGATCGCCAACCCATATCTTGGGGTGGGGGGTGGGGTGGGTAGAGATAGAAGAAGTTTCCAAAGGAATTTCTATATGTTACAGTAGACTTGCAGGATCCCGGGTGGTCCGGATAATGTTATGCTAAGATTGCCTTTTGCCCCCAGCAAAGTGTCATCATCAAGGCCGCTGAGCTCCTAGTGTAAGGTCACTCTACCTGCTCGAGGACTAGTGAGGTTGACTCAAAGGCTGTAAGCTTTAAGGAAATTTAATTTTTTCTTTTGCCTCGGTTTTCCACATCAGAATCGCCCTGTTCTCTGGAACAGAACCGCCAAGAGGACTCTCCTCGGTACATACTTGGGTAAATGAAATATTTAGCAGAAGAGTGGAAAGACAAGTTTCATGTGCTGTAGCCAACTCTCGCTGGATGAAGCATCGCCCCCTGCCACCCTCTCGCTGTTCCCTGGGGATTTTTCTGGATTACGTGTTGGAGTATAACACAGTTTTGAAGCTTTTCCATCTCGGCAAGCATGCATATGTATTCATGAACACCAGCAAGAAAAAAGACCAAAATAAAAACACTTTTTAAAGAAAAATCGAGAGCCCTTGCTTCCCTTTGCCGTCAGGAACACAGTTCTGGGGTGAAGTGAGTTTCCTGTTGTTCTGGAAGCAGGAAAGTTGGTGCCTTGTGCACTGTCTTATGTGCCTCCAGGGAGGGCCTCTGCCAGGCAGTGCAGCAGAGAAGCTCTCTCCGGGCACCCCTGTGTGCTCGGGGACAGGGGCCAGCTCCAGGGGGGCTCCCTGGATCCAGCAGCAGGTGGCTCACGATGTGCCAAATCGCGGCGGGAATGACCCCAGCCAGTTTCACAGTCTTGGTGGTGGCATCTTGAGGGGAAGCCAAGCTCCTTCTGTGACAGTCCGGGTGGGATCATCCTATACCTCAGTTTGTGTGGCCTCCCCTGCTTCTTTAAAAAAAAAATTTTTTTTTTAATGTTTATTTATTTTTGAGATGGAGAGCGACAGAGCACGAACAGGGGAGGAGCAGAGAGAGAGAGGGAGACACAGAATCCCAAGCAGGCTCCAGGCTCTGAGCTGTCAGCACAGAGCCTGACGTGGGGCTCGAACTCACCGACCGCGAGATCACCGCCTGAGATGAAGCCAGACACTTAGCGGACCGAGCCGCCCCGGTGTCCCCGGTGTCCCCTGCTTGTGAATCAAGCCATCGGCTTCCTGGAATGGGACACACCTCATCGGGAGAGCATCTGCCCCAAAGCAAGGCAAGGTGTCTTCTCCAGAAAGAAAAAACAGTGAAAAACCGTAACACCCAGGGACATGCGGGCCCACTGAGCTCAGCCTCTGAAATACCGGAGGCAACAGGACCCGGGTGTGAGCGCTCACGCTACCGCCAGCTGAGTGACCATGGACTAGTTAATTTACCTCTCTGAGCCTTGGTCTCCTGATCTTTCCAGCAGAAATAAGGGCGCACCTACCCTTCGCCGAGGCTCTAGGCCACTTCCATTTCCCCGCCGAGGGAAGCGTCCACACCGCACACCGAACCCTGAGGCGGGACCCTGGCCACGGCGCTCCGCTCCTGGGGGGACACAGGCATGCCACACAGTCGTGTTGTTCCTCGGGAAGGAGCGCCAGACCCAGACCCACCGCCGTCTTCAATTCCCTGGCAGCTGTGGCTGCAGAACCTCCAACTCAACACATCCACACTCGAACCCGGAATCTTCCAGAGTCCCCGCCTCGGTCCGTGATGTTGTCGGGCCTCTGGCCACCCACGCCAGAAGCCCAGGGTGCTTCCCGCGCCCGTTCCTCGTGCTCTGAACCAAGTGATCGGTGGGTCCCGCCGGAGTGACCCCCTCATCACATCTAGAACCCGGCGCCGACCCTTGCACCCCTCCGCCAGGCAGGCTCCCCGGCCCTCACCCCCTCGGCAGGCCTCATCTCCAGCCCTAGGACCCGGCGCTGGTGGAAAACCAGGCCTTCCCAGCTCGCGGCCACGCGAGTGGCCGTCCCGGCACACAAACGGGATCGCAGCCCGCTCTTCCTCCAGATTCTGCCGCCAGCCCCTGCTGCTCCGGGAAGGAGTCACCTCCTCCTGGTGACTTGCGAGGCACCTGTGCTCTGGACCCCGAGGTCTCCGCCCTCTTTCCCGCCACGCCCCTCCTCCCATCCCGCGCCCCAGCCACCTGACGGCACCGCTGTGTCACTGGGTGCACAGGGTCCTCTGCCTGGAATACACTTCGCCCCCTGGGTCCTCCTGACAAAGTCCCCTTCAATTATTAAGGTTCATCTGACCGTCACCTCCTCTGTGACTCTCTCAGCCTGGCCTTCGGTACGTGGGAATATCCGTCTGCCTTCCTGTTGTTTCCGGGGCTGTGGTCCCCAGGATGCACTTTCCGCCTCCCAGCTACGCTGTGTATTACACCCTAATGGGCAGGATGGTACGCTGGTTTGGTCTCAAGTCGCAGCACCCAGGACAGGGCTTAGAACGAAGCAGGTCATCATAAAATGCTTAATGAATGAATGAAAATCATTACTTAATTAATGAAGGGCAAAGGTGAGGTTCTTTCCTCACGGAGATCAATACAAAGCCATTAGAGGACACACAGGGAATAGTCTGCCTCGGATGCTATTAACCCAGGGAGCTGGGTGGGTCACTTCCTGACCCCTCAAGTCCTGGCCCAAACGTCACCTTCCTGGTAGGTCCTCACTGGTCACTGTATTTAAAGAATCCTCACCCTCCACTCCACATTCTCCTTTCCCACCTCATTTTTTCTCTGAAGCCATTGTTAGCACGTAGCTTAGTTTTCTTTTCTTTCTCCTTCCTTCCTTCTTTCTTTCCTTCTTTCCTTCTTTCCTTCCTTCTTCTCTTTCTCTCTTTCTTTTCTTTCTTTTTTCCTTTCTTTCTTTCCTTCCTTCTTATCTTTCTCTTTTTCTCTCCCTTTCTTTCTCTCCCTCCCTTTCTCTCCCTCTCTTTCTCTCCCTTTCTTTTTTCTTTCTTTCTTTCTCTCTCTCTCTTTCTTTCTTTCCTCCTTTCTTTCTTTCTTTCTTTCTTTCTTTCTTTCTCTCTTTCTCTCCCTCTCTTTCTTTCTTTCTTTCTTTCTTTCTTTCTTTCTCTCTTTCTCTCCCTCTCTTTCTTTCTTTCTTTCTTTTTTCTTTCTTTCTTTCTCCCCCCGACTAAAACGTAAGCCTTAGGAAGGCAGGAATTTTGCCTGTTTTCCTGTTGCTGTAACTAGAACAATGCCTGTCAAATCTCAGATGTTCCACGCATGTTGTATTGTAGATGAATGAAAGAATGTGAGGTATTAACTCTCTGTGATGTGGCTGACAGTTTTGTTAGAAAAGGGATGACCCCCTTTAGCCTAAAGGCTCATGGCTCCCTTGAAGTTGAAGTTCCATTAATCCCCTTTTAATAGGTTCCGTGTATCAGAAAAGAAAAAAAGAATATCCTCTCTTTTGTTGTCATGTTAATTCATTTTTAGATTCAGAGTGAACCGATGAAGGGTCAGATTGCTATCAATATAAAATTAAAATATTAGGGGCGCCTGGCTGGCTCAGTCGGTTAAGCGTGCGGCTTCAGCTCAGGTCACAGTCTTGCAGTTCGTGAGTTCGAGCCCTGCATGGGGCTCTGTGCTGACGGCTCAGAGCCCGGAGCCTGCTTCGGATTCTGTGTCTCCCTCTCTCTCTCCCCCTCCGCTGCCGGCGCTCTGTCTCTGTCTCTCTCTCATGAATAAATAAACGTTGAAATTTTCTTTAATTAAAATATTAAACCAAGTTGCTCTGGTAACAAGTAATAGTGACAATGAGTCACTATCATTGGGTATCAATAGCAAGGCTAATACTTGCTTGGCTTTTACTATGTGTTAGGCCCTGTCCTAAGCCTATTACCATATACTAATTTATGTAATCATCAAACTAACCCTGTGGATCAGAATTATTATTATCTCCATGCTACAAAGCGGAACAGTGAGGCGTGGAGAGGTTAAGTGAGCCACTCAGTGTCACAGAATTGCACTGTGAGGAGCCCAGGACTCGTGCTCAATCACAGGAAATAAAGTAGTTGCAGCAAAGGGATTGGATTCCAAGTTCTGCCTCTCAACAGAGGAGTCACGTGAGCAAGAAACTTAATCTTCTAAACCATCAGTAACCTCAGCTGTAAAATGGGGCGACTGTGTCCATTCATACGGCTGGCGAGAGGCAGAAAAGCAAAGATGCGCGAAAATACTATCAAAATGTGAGCTAAGGTTACTCGGTCGGGTAATATTGTTGCATTAATGCTTCCTTCCGTCGCCTTCCGTGTTGTCACGGTTTCACGATTATTACGTTATTGCTTTCATCCCATTCCAGGAAATAAACGCTGTTATCATTTGCCATTAATCCATGTAACCCGGGTACATTTGCCGGGAGTTGGCTGCGCTAAAGGCTGAGGTTAGAGTCTCTTCCTGGCAGGGAGAGGAGGTCTCCTCCGACCACAGCCAGCCAAATGCCATACCAAAAGCTCTCCATCCTTGTAACAGTGGAAGCGCCTGGTGGTCGGGGTTGAAAGGTGTGGATCTGAAGGAGACTCACCTCCGCCACTTGACGAAGGTCTCTTGCCGGTGCTCAAACACGTCCTGCCTCAGGGTCTCCATACTTGCTAGTTCTCTACTTGACATGCTCTCCCCATCCCTCTTTGAGCCGGTGAATCCTAAGGGCACGTGCTACTCCCCAAGGCCTGCACGGGGTCCCCTGTTCTGGGCTCACATGTCACCCCAGGCGTCTCCACCGGCATGGCCACGGCTGTGATGAAATCATCATTTGCATAAATGTTAAACGTCTGCCTTCTCCATTAGAATTAAGTTTGAGGAGGTCAGGGACAATCTCCTCTTTTTCGACATTGGAACCCACCCAGTACCCATCGTAATTACAACCCCTCGCGTGTAGAAGGTGCTCGTTAAAATCTTTTGAGTTAAAGAAAGCACCAGTTAAGTCACCTTGGGGAAGCCCTAAGCTCCCCGAGCCTTGGTTTCCGTATATATGGTTAGGATCTCCCTGGCCAATTGCCATGGCGAAGACTTGTGGAATCTGAGAGCTCTCTAGACACAAAACATTGACGTTGTACTTGAGACCGAGGTGCCACAATTTCTATGCAAAGCATTTTAGGAGGTGAAAAATGTATTTGAAGACACAGACGAATTGATGTCCATATCAGGCATTGGGTTAATTTGGAGTAAAAGCAGCCAGAGGAAAAGAAGACACACGTTGATTTGAAGGCAGAAGAAATCCCCAGCTCCGAAGTCTCTTTGCAACTGTTGGAACCCTCTCGGTGCAAATCAGGTTACACGGGAGATATATTTAAACGTTGCCGTCCACTAAGTGGTGTTTCACGTCGGCCGCCGAGATGAATTCTAACGTACTGGAAATAGAACGAAAAGAGCTCCGTGCTAAATTATTTATTGCACATTACATCTGGCCCCAAGCAGTGATGTTTTTAGGTTCCACAGAGGTGGCTGTGTATAGTCTATCGTCATTACATAAAGGAAACTCTGACAATCTACATTATAAAATATAAATTATCCATCATCAACCGCCGAAGAGCACACAGGCTTCTTTGATTGTTGTGGTGCAGAAGGCTAGAAGTAAGTGTGGGCATCTTTCCCCAAACACCGGGTCCAGATTTGCCATAAAGATCCACCAACTGATTCTCTTTTTTCGATTCCCTGGAATATGTGCAAGGTACCTCTCCTCTCCTCTGCAGCTTCCCAATGTCTACGGAGAGAGTCGGGCTCCAGAAAAAAAAAAATCTCAAAGGGGGTGGAAATACAGAATAAGCCCCTTAGAAAGCTTCATGTTATGAAAGACAGATTGAGAAAGGCTTTCACATTCCTCCCTCTAATTGCAACCGGTTTTGGGGTTGAGGGAGATTCTACAGAGGGAAACACCCCATATACCTTTTTTTTTCTTTCTTTTTTTTTTAATATATAGATGTAGATACTTTTTCTTGCTGAGAAGTTACCTCTCATCTCCAAATTTTTATTCTTTTGCTTCACTTCTACTTCCTTTGGTCTCTTCCTACTATTATTTAACTGAAGGGTTAATTCATTTGGTCATTTCCTTAGCAAACAGTCTAATCCCTTCCATCAGCTAAGTTCACTGCGCGTACAGAAAGCCCCACTGACCTTTGCGCCCCACCCAAGGGCAAAGGTGAGTGGGAAACATAGCGCTGTCCGCTGTTCTGGCAGAGCACTGCCAGTCCGTGCCACAGGCACCCGAAAGGACAAGGAGGATTTCGACAGGCAAAGACGTGAGAGCTAAGCCAGCAGCATGAACAAGAGCTCAAAGACGGAGAATGATGAAAGTAATATTTTAAAAACCTACTGACTGGGGAGGAACTGCAGTAAGCCCCGAGACACCTTATGAATGTGTCTAGTGCCTCAAGGACAGTAAGTAGGCTTAGAGAAATGGACAAATCATCGAACGGGCAGGCCTGTGGATACACAGATTGGCACCAACAGCCGAGGAGCTCAGGCATTATTCCATATCCATAGAGAGATGCAAGTTGAACTTGGACCCTGGTCCTCTCAGCATCCTGTTCTCCTTCCAGCCGGGCAACGAAGGGACCACGTCAGGTATTGCGGACAGGTGGGTGCCCTGAGGGGTGAGGGTGACAGATACCTCTGCCGAGACGCCTGTCCCTGTAGAGCGGTCCTTTGGAGAGTTCCTCCCTTGGCTTTCCCTCACCTGGGAATTTAGTCTGCCGTGTTATAAATCCGAAGCCTCCATCCTGACAACGGGGATGCATAGGGGAGGGGAAAAACAGGCGTGCTCACCTTGCGGGGCAGATGGCTCTTCAAAAAGTGTGCATGGGCTAGCTAACACAAGTGAATTTAAAGTGCGAAGGCGAGTTGGAACGCATCTAACAACCCTTGCACGGTAGCAGTGAGGGCACAGAAGCCACCTGAGCGGCAAGAGCAGAACCAGAAACTGAATCCATGCAAAGGGCATCACGCCTGACCACAGAGCATCACCAAGTATGTGAGCAGATGTCACATGCTATGGAGAAAAGGGAGATTTCATAGATAAAGAAGGATCAGAAAAGCCAGGGTGTTGGGCAAGGTGTGGAGAAGGAGGTGTAATTTTGACTTTTCATTTTTTTAATGTTTACCCATCCATTATTTTTGAGAGAGAGAGATAGAGAGTGAGCAGGGGAGGGGGAGAGAGAGTGGGAGACACAGAATCCCAAGGAGGCTCCACACTGCCAGTGCAGAGCTCAATGTGGGGCTCGAGCCCATAAACCATGAGATCATGACCTGTGCTGAAACCAAGAGTCGGACGCTTCACCAATGAGCCACCGATGAGGCGTAATTTTTAAATGGAAGGGTCAGAGCGGTCCTCGGTGGCAAGGTGACATTTGCACAAGACTTGGAGGGGTTCAGGGGTTCATCGTGTGGACATTGGAGGAAGATGGCATTGGGGCAGCCAGCTAGAAAGGCTCTAAGAGAGGATCCAGCCTGACTGGGGACGAACAAGGAGGCTGGAGTGGCTGGAGTGCAGGGTGCAGGGGGGCAGAGGGAGAGGAGAGAGAGGAAGAGCCATAATGGGAACCAGGGGACCCAGAGTGCTGTAGGCCTCTGGAAAGACGCCGGTTTTCACCCTGGTGTAACGGGAGCCACTGGGACTGCAGCCCGGCATGATACGGAGACCCAGCTTCGCATTTCGAGAAGATCACTTTGGCTGCCAGGCTGAGCACAGACCGGGGGTGCTAGGGGTACAGGTGGGGAGGCCACGGACAGGCCATTGCAGTGATCCAAGCACGAGCAATGTACTAAAAAGGATTAGTAATCAGAACATAATTTCCAGACAGACGCTTGATAGATGCCATCAGTCATTCATACGGAAACTGTGCCGAGTAAATATTAAGAACCCCCATTCTATTTTTCAGATGACAAAATGGAACTCAGAGAAGTTAAGGCCATCCTCAACGTCACGTATTTTGTCAATGGCACAGCCAGGCGTCCAGCCTGACTCGAAGGCATTGGTGCACCGTGGAGGAATCCCCACGCTCAAGAGCTTCAGGCTGGCAGCTGACCAGCTGGGAGGAGCCAATGTGCCAGCAGACCAAGGACAGGAAGAGGCAGCAGGGGTGTCCTTTTGTGCCTAAAGCAGACTCTGCTCCCCCCAGATTTCCCCTAGATGCCCCAACGAATATACTTCTCAGGGGCAGACCCATGAGGCCCTGGGCGTAATTTAAAAAGTCACGGAGTCAAACATGGAGAGTCAGAAGAAAACGAAAAACTCAAAAGAAAAAGAGGAAAATACATCAGGCCGACTCCAGAATGTAGAGGGGAAAGATCCGAAGAAAGGAGATCGGTGCTCTTTTCTCTATCTCTCTGCTGGAACATTCTCTCTCCTCCTCTCTCAGTTCTCCGCCCCACCCCCACCCCCGAGGGGCTCATACGGCCTTGCCCCTTCTCCCCGGCCTGGCAAATAACGCCGACGGAAAGCTGATGAGCTGTGCAGACCCCAGGCCCGTCTGCCAGTCCATCTATTCCTGGCCTTTCCCTGGCCACCGCCTGCATGGCCCCAGGATGACGTTTCAACTCCAGGCTCCCACCTCCATGGCTGTGGACTCCAGTTGGCCAAACCGTTTCTAGAATTAGAGAAGGCAAGGCTAGAGGAAGGGAATGCTGGGTGGCTTTCGCTCTCGTCTTCTCCCCAGCCTCAGAGTGATTTACCAGCCGAGCTGGTGACGTGCCCCTGACCTTGGGCAGCACAGCTCTGTCCCTCTGCCGTCCACTTTGGGATGACTTTCCTCCTTCTGCGAATCTCTAGGTCACTTTGATCTACCTGTAATCTATTCTAGCTGGCTTCGCCTATCTTTCAGCCTCCATTGAGCTAATTCCCTGGATTAAATCCCTCCTGTTTTGAATGCTTAAAGCAGCTTCTGTTTCTCTTGAATGAGACACAAGCATACATTCAAACCAGAGAAAGCCATGCCCCGACAATGTGCCGCCTTAAAAACAAGGCAAGGTTTAAACGTGGAAGTACCTGCCTTAAAGACGAGTTCCATTACCGATTTATCATTTAACGGTAAAAAAAAATCCGTTTCGATAGAAGTCAAAGTGTTTACGGTCAGGAAGGTGATTTCCAAAGCATAATCACCAGTTTCTTTAAAAGTTTTTATAATGAAGTGAGACACATTATAATCCACACATTTTCTAAAAGGTTCATCAATATTTAATTTTCTTCCAACAACCACATTAGGATTAACATTACAAAGGAAACAGGCTTTTGTTCCAAGGAAAAAATGTATCCCTGTGATGTGGTTGTTTTATCTGATCGCTCTGTTAACATAATATGGTGGAGGGGAGTATATTTATACTAACAACAGATTCTTTTTCTGAATTTCTACCCCTTGCTACTTTTACAAACTAAGCATCATTTTATCAGCAGGAAGACAGTACATAAAACTTAGCAGCAGTCAGACACATTCCCTAATGTTTGCCTAATCTTTGGGTGATCTCAAGGGAAGGTAATGGAAGAATTTTAATAGTTAGCACGGGTTATGTGAATTTCTCCTTTCGATACCTGGGTCAGCTAACACTTCACAAGATGTTCTGGAACAAGAACCTCATGAGCATGCCCAGAATCTCTTCCCCACTCTCTTCGGAACCAATCTGCAGCTAGTGCCTAAGTGCTAAGCTTTAATAGATATGCTCTTAATAATTAATCCTTTCCTTAAAGTGCTCGGGTTTTTCTGATTCATATTGAGTGGAATATATATTTGGCAACTCTACGCCTAGGGGCCCCAAACCAAATTGTGATCTATCCCTGTCCCTGTGAGATTCTGGTGGAAGAAGCTGGAAAGGTGTGCTCTCTTAACCCCTGAAGAGAAGGCTGGGATTATTTACGTCACCAGAAGGGGTCCATTTAGCCCCGATTAGAATACTATGGGCACTAGTCAGCACTCCCGCTGGTCAACATGCGCGGGGGTCCCCACGTTGTGCCTTTGCTCACACTGCTGCCTTCCTCACTTGACCTTGCAACTCAATACTCCTCTCTGAAGAGTCGGCCATCATTGCCTCCTCCAGGAAGCCTCCCTTGACTCCACCCCAGCCCCAGCCTTGTTCTGGAGCCTCCCCTCCGCTTCCTTTCCACAACTCTGCTTTGTCCTGCCGTTGATTCCAAGGTGATCTCCTCCTGAGTAGGCATCCCCCACCCATGACCCGGCTCCTGCAGAGCAGGGACTGTCTCCACAGTCGAGCAAGCAGGGGAAACAGCTTCTCGATACAATGTTTCGTGAACACAGCTGAACCCAGCTGAGCCCAGCGGCTGATCCCTTGCGCAGAATAGATCTTGCCTGGGGCAAAGCCACAGGAGGCAACAGCTCCTCCCGCCCCGGTGCTCCATGACCATTTCGGGACACAGCTGAACATTCATCTCTGTTCTGCAAAGTCGCTTGTGTGGGTTTGCTGCGTGCATTTTTCCTTTGCTTTTTGGCTTTCTTCCTGTAAGAATTACACAACCTCCTGTCCTCCCCTTACCTCCTCCTCCTCCTGCACCGCACTGCGCTGCACCTCCGGCTCTGAAAAGCTATGAATAAAGAAAGACAGCTGGTACTTCAGGATCCTGTTACTAATTCAATACGGGCATACCTTTCCCGTGAGTCCTGCCGAGCCCCCTGTTCTTGAGAATGGCAAAGCCAAATCAGTCTTTTCCCGGCACCCCCCAGGAAAATTCAGATGTCGAGTCCTGCAGGGGCCCTCAGGGCGCAGACCCGCCCCGTGTTTTATGGGACCCTGTGGGATACACACAGTCAGGCATGGGTTGGGCTCTTAGCAGGTCGGCCTCTTCACTTCTAAAACAAGGTCAGTATTGGGGCGCCTGGGTGGTTTAGTCAGTTACCCAAGCTCCGCCCAGGTCATGATGTCACAGTTCGTGAGTTCAAGCCCCGCGTCGGGTTCTGTGCTGACAGCTTGGAGCCTGGAACCTGCTTCGGACTCTGTGTCTCCCTCTCTCTCTCTCTCTCTGTCTGCCTCTCCCCGACTCATTCTCATTCTTTCTCTTTCTTTATTTCTTAAAAAAAAAAAATGAATAAACATTTTTAAAAATTCTTTAAAAATTAATCAAATATGGTCAATATCATATATTGCACAGTGTTCCAGGGAGGATTAATAGATCATTTCTGCAGGGTCTGGCACCTAATGTTCAAAAATGAGTGGAAATAATAACAAAGAGGATGATAATAATAGCATTTGTATTCCAAGTCGTTTCGGGTTAAATTTGATCCTCCCCAAATTCACATGTTCAAGTCCTAACCGCCCCCCCACCCTGTACCTCACCATGTGACCTTATTTGGAAAGAAGGTCTTTTCAGCGGTAATCAGATTAAAATGAAGTCATTAAGATGGGACCAAATCCAGTATGACTGTGTCCTTATAAAATGGGGCGATTTGGACACAGACACGTACTCAGGGAGGGCTCCATGCGAAGATGAAGGCAGGGGTCCCCGTGATGCTTCCACGAGCCCAGGACCACCAAGGATTGCCAGAAAACCACCAGCGGCAGGGGGCGGTGGGGGGAGAGGCTGGAACAGTTCCCCCCTCACAGCCTTGGAAGGTAGCAACACCCCTGACATCTTCATCTTGGACTCGTGGCCTCCAGAACTGTGAGCGAATACATTTCTGTTATCGACGCTCTCAGTCTGCGGCAGCTTACCTTTGGCGAAACTGAGCACAGACATGTCAGACAAGTGCCCGAGGTAGCAGAGCCACGAGGGGAGAGCCAGAAGCGCGACATCCATGGGGAGCACCTGCCGCCCCCCTCCAGCCCCCATCCTCAAGGCCCCTTCTCGTTTCCCCCAGCTAACCTTGGCATATTGCCATCTCCTACCTCAAACTTCAGTTGGAAATGACATCCTTCCCACAAGAGATCCTGATTTAACTGGTCCAAGGAGGGACACAGTCCTTGCATTTTTAAAAGCTCTCCAGATGCTTTGCATGGGCAAAGTGAAGACACAGCACGGGGCCAAACACCCCTTCCAGAAGGTCACGGCTGCCTTCCCTGACGTCCGCCATACTCGGTTCAGTGGGTGCTGCGGTGAGTGGGGGATAGCGAGTTGGTTCCCAGGTCAATCCGCAGCTGCAATGTTCCAGACCATATTGGACCCATCTGTGGGTCGTGTGAACTTAACCATGAGAGTTGCCTGACTGCTCAACATCTCTCTCCCTCCTGTTCTTCCCCCCCACCCCCCGCCCCCACCGCTGCTCCCACGCTCTGTCCAGGGCCACCGCCTCCTTGTATCAGAACTCACTTAGCTCTCTACCACGGGGTTCTGACTCACCACACCTCCATTTCTTTTTCTAAGTTTTTAAATAAAAAAAAAAAATGCCCACAGTTCATTCTCATACCTATCCAAAAGTGAATGCAAGCCCTCTAGTGTGGCCAGAGTGTTCTTTCTGGGGCAACAACAACAACAGTAATAATAAAGCAATCAAGAGTCAAAAAAAAAAAAATCCCCCCCCCCCCGGTTAAAAACAATTGAGTGCCTCTCCATCATGGATTTCAAAAACTCCTTTTGTGACTCACCATACCTGTTGCTATTTTCACCCCTTTCCTTCTATGCTACTAGGCCACACTCGGAGATTTGCTGCCCTAATCAAAGCTTGTTTCCAACAACAGGCTTTCTCCTGCCTCACAAGCCAACCAGACTACTTTCTGGCACTTGGTTCAGTTTGGGAATCTCCTTCCCTGAACCTGCCCCCATACAGACTCTCCCCCCCCCCCCCCCACCGCGGGAGCTCCCACTTGCACCCTTGGTTGGGTGAGTGTGATTATGCGTCTATGTTAGCAGTCAGTCCCCCGCCCCTGTGCGGTCCTGGGAACATCAACTGTCCTGTGCGTGTCTGTGGGGCCACCACTTAGCCCAGCATCTGGTACAGATTAGATGCCCGGCAAATATTTGCAGAATGAATGAGTAAATCATATTAATTGATATTTACTAGTGCTTTACAGTTTACAAAGTGTTTCAAATGGCAAAGGGTAGGAATAAAAAGGAAAGAAAGATCACGCGGCTCTGGTGGCCATTTCACCGAGGCTCCTGCCAACCCAGACTCAATTTTCAATGAGTTATTGTTCTCCAGGGGCCTGCAGTGGAGACACAGCAGCCAGGGGAACATGTTGGTTCTTGGACGAAGGGGAACAAGTTCTCACATCCTGGTGCAGAGCAGGCCTGGCTTCATCTTCCTGCCATTTGATGGACACCGTGACCCCTGGCCACCCCGTACTCCAGGCAAGAGCCCTGAATGCTGCCATTTACAAGGAAAGGTCAGCGCGATTAGCGCATGTGCTGATGGCTGCACAGACAGGTGGTAGGGATTCCATCTGTCAGCAGAGGCCACGGCCTGGAAACAAAAGGCTGTTTCCTTGTGGTTTGCTCAAGCTCAAGGCTCCTAGGGAGTCTTCCTTGTCCATTTGGGGCACTGAGCCCGTTGCCAAGACTTCTGGCGAAGCCACTGGGGAATGGTGAGGGACAGGGGATTAAGGTCACACAGAAGGAGGACTGGCTTTAAAGTAGGTCCTGGGCAGGACCTCCCAGCTGAGGGCCCCAGAGAGGCTAACAGAGTGATAGGCAGTGGGCATAATCCCAGACGGGTCTGCTGTCCAACTGCTCCAGCTCCTTAAATACACCCAGCGTGGCCCCCCCAGGCCCACGTGGTACCAGCATTAGAAGTCACCACTGTCACCCACATTCTGCCTTGGGAATTGTGCCAAGCCACCTCCAGTCTGTCCACTTCTCTCTTGCTTCTATTTCTCTTTCCTTCCAGGTTTCACACCCCCTCTTGGCTTCATCTCCCTTTGGCTCCAATTCTAAGTCAACCTCCGTGGATCAGCGCTTGATTCCGGGTTAGCAGTCTCAGCTTCCGGGGCCACTGCCCCCCCCACCCCCGACCCTGCCTCCCCACTGTGTCTCCGGCACATCCAAGGACAGATCTGCCTGCCTCTGCTCCTGGCTTCCCGTGCTGAAACCACAGCAAGAGACCGCCCCAGCTCCCCTGAGCACTGGCTCTCGTCTAGCTCCTTCCAGCCCACCCAGCCCCCGCCTAGTAGGGAGAGAAGTCTGACTCCGAAGGTGTTTCTGGCCCACCAGGTGGCACCAAGGCTAGCTCTAGTCACACCTTCACCAGAAGCTGCAACCATGTCTTTGAAATTAGGCAGGTGGCTCTCACGATGCCAGGGCAATAGATCAACATAGCTGGCTAAGATACTGCTGTTTGTCCCAATTATAGCTACCTATATTTTAGATATAGTCGCTCTGTTAGTATAATGTTGACCAGGAAGCCTAGAAGTTGAGATACATATATATTTTTTAATATATATTTATATATATTTATACATATTTTATATATATTTATATATTTATGTATATTTTTATATATTTTATATATATTTACACATATTTATATATTTATATATATTTATGTATATTTATATATATTTTATATATATGTATATATTTATATATATTTATGTATATTTTATATATATTTATATATATTTATGTATATTTATATATATTTTATATATATTTATATATATTTTTTATGTATATTTATATATTTTATATATATTTACACATATTTATATATTTATATATTTTTATATATTTTATATATTTATATATTTTATATATTTATATATGATACATATTTATGTATATTTTTATATATTTTTATATATTTATACATGTTTATATATTTATATATATTTATATATATTTATATATATATTGTATATTTTTATATATTTTATACATATTTACATATATTTATATATTTTTTATATATTTTTATATATTTTATACATATTTACATATATTTTTTTCTTGCTGTATCTTTAGATAATCTACTATGCTAACTTAATCTACCAAGGAGGTAAATCGCGCAAATGGAACACAAAGCAACAGTCTGGAAATGGGAAAACTAATACCCACGGTGCTGAGACTCTTGGGAGCTTAGTGAGACGGAATCTACAGTTAGCAGTACACAGTAGGCTGATTCATCCCAGCCTCTAAGTCTTTGCCTGTACAGTATACTCTTCTGGAATGTATTCATTTCTATTTTGTCTCTCTAAGTCCCATTTATCCCTCCAGGCCAGAAATAAGGCAATAATTCCTCCAGGAAACTTCCTTACCCTTTCCAGTCCATACAGACCGGGCATTTCTAATTCACGTCCATGTTGTTAGAAGCACCCATTTAGGAGATCAGAGAAAGGTACTATACTTGATGTCCAAGAATGGCAGCCGATTGATAGTTAGAGTGCTCTCCCGGCTCCACATTATTCCATGGTCGTGTTAGACCAGCCCGCGGCTATACTGCTTATAAACACTATCATCCATAGAAGCTTTTTTGAGAGATGGGACCACTCTTCCTTGTAGTTCTAGAGTCAGGATCATAGCAGAATCCCAGGCTGCGGTAACAGCAAACCGGGTGGCTTTAGACAACCTAAGTCTAGTCTCTCATGGTTCTGGAGGCTGGAAGTCCAAGATCAAGGTGCTGTATAGGCTGTGCTCTCCCCAGAGCTTTTCAAGAAGGTTCTTCCCTTGTCTCTTCTCACTTTCGGTGACCCCGAAGCTCCTTGGCGTCCATCAGCATCAATCCCATCTCTGCCTCTGTTACCACATAGTATTCTGTGTGTGTGTGTGTGTGTGTGTGTGTGTGCGCGCTTTGGCCTGAGTCCTCACCAGAGTTGCCCTGAACAACTGTATTTCTACCAAGAGTCTCTTCAAGGCAATCCAGGCTTTTTCTGGCCTGTCCTTCAAAATTCTTCCAGCTTCGGGTCGGCTTTAGCTCAAGCGGTTACTTTGCGTGTGGTTACAAAATTCTTCCAGCTTCTACTCACTACCCAATTCCAAAGTCACTTCCTCATTTGTAGGTGTTTTTTACAGAGCACCTCACTCTTCATACCAAATTTGTAGCCATCAGGATTTCCTAGGGGAAAAAAAAACCAATGGTGGGGTCCAGGTAGAGGTTGCGGCAACAGCAGAAAAAAAGAAAAAAAGAACCGGTAGGCCAGTAGAGAGAGAGAGAGAGAGAGAGTGAGAGACTGTGTGTATGTGTCTGTGTGTGTGTGTGTGTGTGTGTGTGTGTGTAAATACATAGATAGATGATACATAGTTACATAGATACATAGGTAGGTATTTATTTTAAAGAATTGGTTCGCACAAGTCTGAAATTCACAGCACACGTTGGCAGGTTGGAACCAAGGCCGGATTCGCATGCTGCAGTCTTGAGGCAGAATTTCCTATTTTCCAGGAAACTTCAGTTTTTATTCTTAAGGTCTTCAACTCATTGGTTGAGCCCTCCCCCCGGCATTATCGAGGGTAATTTCCTGTACTTAAAGTCAACCGTTAATCACATCTACAAATATCTTCACAGCTTAGTAGTTCCTATCCCGTCAGAACCCCCTCCGCCCCCTTGCAATCAATGTTACTATCAATCCCGACCAATTTTCCATCTTTGAGCCCACTCACTTCTGAAGCCCACTTCTAAGTTAGCACCATTGATCTCAGGGGCTTGGGGTAGAAAGATTTGATGTGTATTATAATAAACGCGCTACTCTCAGTCAAAAGACATCTATTGGAAGGTGTGTACCCAGTTGTTTGAGAGAAGAAATACTGCCTCCTTTGCATGGTACAAAATAAAATAATAAACCGCCTTGTTAGGCATAAGCTGGAAGCAAACAGAGGGCATTTGGCACATCCTAGTGCCAACCCCATGAGTGGTTTGAGTTACCTGGTGAACAAATTGAACAGAAACAGAGTGATGGGGTGTAATGAGCACACACAGATGCCACTTGAATCCCGTACAGATGGCGGCCTTTTTCCAGGCACTTTGTTTTCTTTAGCCCCAAAGTCTTCCCAATATTTCAAATTCATGCTGTGATTTTTTAGCAGAATGAAATTACGGCAGCTCACCATTCTATCAATAATTATGTTCTGCTCAGAGGAGAATGAGTATGTTCCAAGCTGCTAGCGGGACCTCTAGCAACCATCAAGAAAGCAATTTCTTTGTGCCAAATAATTAAGTAGAGCATTTTAGCAAAAGGAAAAAAAAAATTAAGAAGAGAGGACGCGAGGTCACTGAGACCTGGGGAATTTTGCCTCTGTCATCCACCAGCCAAGAATGAAGTCCTTGAAGCCCCCGCTGTCTTATTTGGAAGTCAGAAATGATAATATATCAGTATATGTAATTGCAATGGTCGAATGAGGAATATGTTGTTACATACGTTGTAAAGCATATCGCAGAAGACGGTGCTTCACAAATATTCACAACATAAAAGACGAAAACTCTTTGGTTTTTTGTTTATTTGTTTGAGAGGGAGAGACTATTCGAGCTGGGGAGGGGCAGAGGGAGAGAGAGAATCCCAAGCAGGTCTTGATACAAAATCAAGAGTCAGACACTCAACCAACTGAGCCATCCAAGCACCCCCAAAAGATAAAAACTCTTCACTGGGACTCCCTGCAGATTCCCTAGGTGGGAGATTAGGTTACTCTTCAAAAACATTAACATTTTCCCTCTACTTCCAGGAGGAAACCACCTCTTCAGCCCTTGACTCTGGAGTTGGCCACGTGACTTACTTTGGACAACGAGATGACAATTGGTGGTGATGTAAGCTTGAGGGAGAGTTGCAGGGTTATTCTCGTCTTCCTCTGGTTATGTTACTGCCTTGAGCGGAACTCATGCTGGACGAGCCGCCTCTCCTGGGGTGAGGACAAAGAAGCAGGGAGGAGAGTCCAGCCACAGCGAGCTGATCTCGGTTGACTCTGAGACGTGTGGAGTCCTTCATGAAATACCTTCCGCCCACCTTCCGCAATCACCAGTGATTGCTTTTTGAGGCCACTGAGTTTGAGTGGTTTGTTTACAGTAATTTTGGGACATTAACTAACTTGTCTCCTCTCTACACAGGGTGACCGTACATCTGTTTACAGAGAACAGCCTTAGTTTACATCTGTTTTATTTATTTATTTTTAAAATTGTTTTAACGTGTCTTTATTTTTGAGAGAGAGAGAGAGAAAGACGGAGCCTGAGCAGGGAAGGGGCAGAGAGGGAGGGAGGCACAGAACCCGAAGCAGGCTCCAGGCCCCGAGCTGTCAGCACAGAGCGCGATTCGGGGCTCGAACTCATGGACCGTGAGATCATGACCTGAGCTGACGTCGGACGCTTCACCGACTGAGCCACCCAGGCGCCCCAGTTCACATCTGTTTTAGTGCCTCATGTGTTTTACATCTTCCTAAGTCTGTCTGTCTTTCTTTCTTTCTTTCCTTCACTCTTTCTTTCCTTTAAGTAAAGAATTATTATTTGTCGCACTGAAATCAGCTCAGATAGGTTTGGTAGACCTTGCGAGTGCACTTGATCCTTCAGTAGGATCAATCTACTGGAGATGAAGTGAGTGTGCTCGAGAGACCCACGTCAACATATGATTAAATGTGAGAGGTGGCTAAAACAGCACATCTCTCTTTTCCTGACCTTCCCAGACAGAATGTAACTAACACCTCTCTTTCAGTGACAACATGCAGGGGACTTGCAAATAAAACAAAATGTGCTCAGGCACCAGCAGCTGAGGAGAGCTAGCGCTCTCCCTCCTCGAGTGGCAGTGGGAAAAATAGTTGCTGCTGCTGGGCAGCTGGTATACCATTCCGTGGTGGAAGGGCCACGGCGAAGCTTGCCAGCTTCACAGAGCTCCTAGACCACCGGTCAGAGGGGGTAATCGGAACCAGTAAAATGCTGGTCAAACGCGTATGAAGTATGTGCAAGAAATAGTTTGAGAAGCCTGCTTTAGAATGTTTAAGGAGAAGAGGATGTCATTGATTAGTTAATATAAATCTACAAGTATTTTTAGTGGTTTTTTTTTTCATCTGCTATTAATTCTGTTGGCACAGAGAACCAAGACAAGTGCATAATTAATGAAATACAAAATGTACAGCTCTGTTTCTCAAGCCAGTTAATTACGGTAAGTCACAAAATGCTTGTAAACATTTACCTCTCCCCATGGAGGGCTGTTGTGATGTCACTAACCACGGGCAAACTAAAAGACCGACTGTACTGAAGAAATATCAGTATCCATTCCAAACTTACTTCCAGAAGACGGGGCCTGCAACCACGATTAGACACACAAGTGGCAGAAGGTGTGTTTGCCGTCACTGTAGGAAGCCTGACTTTGAATTCAGATCGAATCACTCTTCCAATTAAATTGGCTTAGATTTCCTTTTTGATTCTATAAAAAAGAGGCTTCAAATGGAAAGCCAGATGATTTCAGTAATGAATCTTTCTGTTAATTCTTGAAATCAAGGTAGAGCTATTTAAACGTTGTTGTAAATTCAGCTTCGAAGTTCAACACTAAGGATCAAATTGTCTGTCTTAACAATGTGATGTAAACGTAAGATTAAGAAATCTGCAGGACAGAACCAGGCTTGGAACTGGCTTTGAAGAGAACACAATTAGCAGTGCTATTCTTGGGGCCCCTGGTTAAGCTTCTGACTTTGGCTCAGGTCACAGTTTCAAGGTTCATGGGCTGGAGCCCCGCGTCGGGCTCTGTGCTGACAGCTCAGAGCCTGGAGCTGCTTTGGATTCTGTGTCTTCCTCTCTCTCTGCTCCTCCCCGGCTCGCACTCTCTCTCAAAGATAAATAAACATTAAAAAAACAAAACAAAACAATAACAACAACAACAACAAAGTGCCTTTCATATACTCCAGAAAGTAGCACCATGTTTTATGTCAACTGGACCTCAAAAAAAAAATCAGATAAGCTGTAGTAATCTACCAATTAAAATAAAATGTAAAAATAAATACATACGCATAAGACGTACACACAGATAAATAAACATCCCAAAGTAACTAAACTACAAAATTGTTGACAGAACTAGCATTGACTTTTTTTCTTTTTCTAAAGAGAGTGAGAGAATGTTCACATGTGCACACAAGTGGGGGAGGGGCAGAGGGACAGGGAGGGACAGAATCTCAAGCAGGCTGCATGTTGGGCATAGGGCCTGATATGGGGCTCACCCCATGCCCACGAGATCATGGCCTGAGCCGAAATTAAGAGTCCAATGCTCAACTTACTGAGCCACCCAGGTGCCCTGAACATTTTTTAAAAACCCACCTATGTATGTCTACATCTTTGTTCCTTTCCTTTAATCAGATTTTAGAAATGTTTGATTTTTGCAGAACTACTCTGAAAATCAATCCAAGTGCCCTACAATGCCACTAAGCTTTTTGCAAAAAGACGCCTAAATTTTGGTTCTATTCTGTTCCAAACTAGATGGAAATCTTTAATCACAGTATTCAGCACATGGAATATACATCCCACCCCCCAAATAAACATCAAAATAACTCCTGCAGCTTTGGAAGCCTTAACAAGTTGCAGTTATTAAAACAAAGCTTGCAAATAAAAAGATATGGAAATATCCCTACAAAAGCAAGGGAAAAAATTAACAATGTTGAAAATATAATTTACCAGTTCACATTCTGAAAGTTTTTCATACGTTTTACAACATATTCTAAAGAATTATGAACAGAAATAACATATTTGAAGATTCTTGTCTATTACTGCATTCAAGGAAGAAAGGCACTCCTAATGAGGCAAAATTAGGACCAGGGCAAAATTTGGAGTGAAATACTTAGACTTTTCTGTATGCAGGAAACATTTAAAAAAATTTTTTTAATGTTTATTTATTTTTTGAGAGAGGTAGAATGTGAGCCAGGGAGGTGCAAAGAGAGAGGTAGATACAGAATCTGAGGCAGGCTCCAGGCTCTGAGCTGTCAGCACAGAGCCTGACACAGGGCTTGAACTCAGGAACTGTGAGATGACCGGAGCCGAAGTGGGCCACTGAACCGACTGAGCTACTCAAGCACCCCTGAAGGAAACATTTTTAAAGAATATCTTTCTTTTTTTTTTTAAAAAAATTTTTTTTCAACGTTTATTTATTTTTGGGACAGAGAGAGACAGAGCATGAACGGGGGAGGGGCAGAGAGAGAGGGAGACAGAATCGGAAACAGGCTCCAGGCTCTGAGCCATCAGCCCAGAGCCTGACGCGGGGCTCGAACTCACGGACCGCGAGATCGTGACCTGGCTGAGGTCGGACGCTTAACCGACTGCGCCACCCAGGCGCCCCAAGAATATCCTTCTTAAGCAGAATTTGTTCTGGCTCTACCAAATACATCAGCACTTGGCGAGAATGTTTTCACAATTTAAAGTGCATTCTAGAAAAGTGAATCTGTTGTAAGTATCAAATGTCCATTTTTCAAACTCTGCAGACTGGAGACAATTTTGTTAAAATGAAAGATAATAAGACTATTGAAAAAAAATTTTTCAAGAAAATATTGACATAATTGTCGAGACATAAATAGTCTTAAAACTGTTTAGTATAGATATATACTGTTTGTATACATATACTCTAAGATTATTATATACAGTTATATGTACAGTTATATACAGTTATTACATACAGTTAAATATATAGTTATATACAGTTGTATAAGTTATATACAGTTATATATAGTATATATACAGTTATATAAAACTATTTGTATAGATATACTCTAAGATTATTATATACAGTTATATGTACAGTTATATGCAGTTTATAAATTATATACAGTTATATACAGTTATTATATACAGTTACATATACAGTTACATACAGTTATATACAGTTATATATATAGTATATACACAGTTATATAAAACTGTTTGTATAGATATACTCTAAGATTATTCATTCAACTTAGATTATTTTTTGGTCAAGACAATCAGCATGAAGTTTGACATTGGCTTTAACCTACATGGATATATATTGTTTTTTGCAGATATGTTTTTTTATTCAAAATTATTTTTAGAAATAGATTTGAATAGAACTAGGTTATAGATCACCAATATTATACAATTAACTTGCTAGCCAATAAATAGATTTTTACAAACATTTAATTTCAGGGTGCCTGGGTGGCTCAGTCGGTTAAGTGTCTGACTCTTAATTTAGGTTCAGGTCATGATCTCACTGTTTCATGAGTTTGAGCCCCATGTCTGGTTCTGTTCCCTGACCACGTGGAACCTGCTTGGGATTCTCTCCCTCCCTTCCTCCCTCCCTCTCTCTCTCTTTTTCTTTTTTTTTAATTTGTTTTAATGTTTTATTTCCTT
This sequence comes from Prionailurus bengalensis, assembly GCF_016509475.1. Lineage (NCBI taxonomy): Eukaryota > Metazoa > Chordata > Mammalia > Carnivora > Felidae > Prionailurus > Prionailurus bengalensis. The sequence continues at coordinate 131,199,792 of NC_057354.1, read as the reverse complement.
TTGAGACAGAGACAGAGCATGAGCAGGGGAGGGGCAGAGAGAGAGGGAGACACAGAATCGGAAGCAGGCTCCAGGCTCTGAGCCATCAGCCCAGAGCCTGACACGGGGCTCCAACTCATGGACCGTGAGACCATGACCTGAGCCGAAGTTGGACGCTCAACCGACTGAGCCACACAGGCGCCCCATCTCTCTCTTTTTTTCTGACCTTCCCCCACTCACGTGGGGATAAATAAGTAAACAACAACAACAAAAAAGTTTTAAAACATATTTAATTTCAACTCTTTCAGTCTCAAAATATATCCTGGCTTCAAAAACAAATTGGAAAGTCACTGTATTTCCAGGTCCCTTTCAGAGTAATACTTTTTGTTCTAAGTAAAGCAATCAATGAGTGCTTCAAAATTGCCTTTTAAATTGTGTAGACGTAAGATTCCAGAACAAGGTTTCAGTATCCAGCCAGCCACACTGGGCCCAGTAACAAATGACAGATGCTTCTAGATAAAGAAAAAGAGGTCTACTCCTGACAGCTTCTCATTTTTCTAATTTTTCTTCTATATCTGTGATCTTTTTGTCTCCCACTCTCTGTCCCTTCCTCCCACCCCGAAATTTTCCCTTAATCTGTGCCTCTTAAAAATCCAGGATTTGGGGTCACCTCGGTGGTTCAGTCAGATAAGCATCCAAATTCGGCTCAGGTCATAATTTCCAGGTTCGTGGGTTCAAGCCCCGCTTCGGGGTCTGTTCCGACAGCTCAGAGCCTGGAGCCTGCTTCAGATTCTGTGTCTCCCTCTCCCTCTCCCTGCCTCTCCCTCCCTCACACTCTGTCTCTCAAAAATTAATGAACGTTAATTTTTTTTTTTTTTTTAATCCAGGATTTGGGTCAAGACAGTTCTGCGTAAATATGTTTCAGGGCAATTTGTGAGAGTTCAAGGCTCTGGTATTCTTTTCAGGTACTACTTGCATTCTTTTAAATGTCCTTAAAAATCACCATTCACGTTTCCTTAGGAGAACCTCTCTAAGAAGCAGTGAGAAATTCCAAGATGTGGTCAAAAATGGGGTCCTCTTTTGTTGTCACAAGCCAAAAAAGTTTTAAAGCCCTCATTTTAAAGCCATGTCATTACAAATATGCTAGCTATAAAAGAGTATCTCAAGGGACAACTCTGCATCCTGTCCGTTCTTATATTGCACTGGTCTAGAGGAAAAGCGACATGTTTCAGAGTCTTTGCTACGGCATGTGGCCGTAGCATGTCAGAATAAAATGGTCACAAAGGGTTTCGGAGAATGTTACGTGACCTTCTGGGACAAAGACCAGGAGATTTCAGTGTTTCCTTATTGCTCAACGTGACACTGAATTGTCCAAGCAAACAAGCATGATAGAAGAGCTTTCTGTACACCATGAATCATGTATACAAGAGTGTACTTCCCTACCCTGAGCCTCTATTAGTCATTTCTATCTTTATTGGAGGCTTAACCATTAATGCCTCAGGGCTAATGCCTTTTAAAAATAGCTCAGACAAGAATGCTGAGGCCATTTTAATGTGACGATGTGGAAGTTGTCAAGCATGTGTCTTTGGACCTCGAGATCCTGGTTATAAAACACATGTGTTCCAAAGCTCATAGATATTTGCGAGAACTTTGCACCTGAAATGAAGGCAAGGTGAAGCAATCCAACAGTGATCATTCATGCAATCCCCAGAACATTCTAGATACAGCTTTGGTCCATGCGAGCGGTGTAATCACCGTTCTCACGTGGCTGTGACCCTTTTCATTTTAGGTGACACTTCTACATATGTCGTTTCATTGGATTTATGCAGTCAACTTTGAGGAGGATGGAACGATGTTACAAGTCTCTTATATTTTTATAGAAAAATTAAAAAAGAGCCAGGTTTCCCTTTTTCAAGTTTTTTTTTTTTTTTTTACATTACTTCATTTGATCCCGAAAATAATCTGATGGGAAAGTCGGCATAAAATTAGACCCCCTCTGTGCCCAAGGCTGTTGGAGTTGAAAGTAACATCTCGCAAACTCGACCGGTTGAAAGGGAAATGTATTGAGAGGATTACCTTTCCAACTCACGTGACGAGTTAACAACTTCCTACCAGGCAGACTCTGTAGGAACTGAGATAGAGAAGACGAAGGCCCTCTCTCTCCACCACGGGTCACCCTGAATTTTTGATTTCTGCTTTTCTTCATCTATTTGGCTCGATTGATTTCCTCAGGACCCACCATGGCCGGCAGCTCCCAACTCCCTGTCTGACTACATAGTCCCCCCCAATCCAACACCATCATCTGAGTATTTTCGGAGTCTCCTAAAAGCATAAAAAATCTGCCCTACTCACCCCTTCCTGTGAACTTGTTCCCTTGGGTTAAAGTGTTACCTTCACCCAATCAGCCATGGATGGGGATGTGAGAAGTTTCTGGAGACTGTTGCATCTGATTAATTTCCAATAACATTCTCTATGTTCCAGACACTGGGATAAATATTTTATATGAATTTTCCCATTTTATCTAGTTAGCAACAGTATGTACAGGCAGTATCATTATTTTTATTTTCCAGATGACACATTCACTGACTTGTCAAATACCACAATTAGAAAGTTGTAGAGCCATTCTTTTTGGACTGGGCATTTGAATCCAAAGCTGTGCCATACCGCTAAATTTAGTACTATCTCAACTTTAAGAAATCATTTTGAGATGTTGATGGAGCTTAAGCTTTGATCCCAAAGTTTATCTGGATCCTTAAATGTCTCAGAATTACCGAAAAATAAAGGAAGACCCATGCGGGATACACACATTCATAGACACAACTGACTAAAACAGTATGGCAGGGGCACCTGGGTGGCTCAGTCGGTCGGGAGTCATGATCGCATGGTTTGTGAGTTCCAGCCCCGCATCAGGCTTTCCGCTTTCAGCACAGAGCCTACTTCAGATCCTCGGTCTCCCTCTCTGTCTACCTCTCCCCTGCTCACTGTTGCTCAGTCTCTCTCTCTCTCCCTCCCTCCCTCTCTCTCTCTCTCTCTCTCAAAAATAAATAAACATTAAAAAAAAATTTTAATATTAAAAAAAAGCCGTGTGGTGTGGTAAGGTTCAAGGTCATAAAATAAAGGTTCCAGAAAATGATCCATTTTACATACGATGAAGCTAATAATTCAATCACCGGAGGAAGAATAAACTCTCCCCAAAATGGGGCAAAGATATTAGGTCTCAGGACAGAGTGATACTTCACAACATACAAAATTTTTCATTTTAAATTCTGGACGCAATAAAGGCAGAAATTGTTTACTTAATACATACTTACGAAACATCACTATTACTTCATGGTACACAAGCCAGCATTAACTCATATGCAAAATGATTCTTATATATCAGTTACGCCATGTCAGTTCTCCCTGAGTCCAATTTTTCACTCAGCAAACACGTACTAAGCACTCTTTCTGGGTCCGGGATAGGACAGCAAAGTTAAAAAGCACAGTCTTCGCTCTTAATTGCCAACTGTGTTATCCTTCGGTGTTCCTCATAAAACCCAGTTGAATTCCGGTCTACAAAGAGCTTTGAACACTCATTGATGGCCAACCACTTTTCAACCCTTTGAGCACATAGTAGAAGAAAAAGAAAAGGAAGAGGAAGAGGAAAGAAAGGAGAAAGGGAGGGAGGGGGATATGAGTCGTCCCTGCAATTAGGAAAAGTATATTCCAGCTGAGAAGATACACAAACAAATTATTTCGATATCGTATGACAAATGCCAAAAAGGATGTAATGGCAGACTGCTCAGAATGCACACAGGAAGGGCATTTAGCTGAGTGTGGACATCCCAGGAAGACTTCCTCAAGGTGGCGACGCCGGAGGAGAGACATCAACAGAAACCAACCAGCAGAATAAGGAATAGGTACGTATTGAGTAAGTACGCGCTGAATGGATCGAATAGACAATGAACGCTTCATTGGATGGATCAATATAAGTGGATGGAAGAATCAAAAACACCTAACATGTGATCTCTGACCCCTAGGCTTTTAATGCCCCCACTGGGGAAAAGAAACAGAAGCACAGGAACTCAATCATTCAACCAGGACAGATCTGTAGAGAACTTCCCTGTCAGAGTGCTCTGGGCAGCGGGGAACAGAACACAGGACCGAAACAAGGCCTAAGGCCTAAGGGTTTGAAAACGAACCTCCAGGCTCACGAACTCTCCAGATAGGAGTTTGGTTATTCACAGCTCCACTCTACCAGACCTCTGGACAAGAGAAAACAGCACCCCTAGGGTGTGTTTCCTTTGCTCATACTACCCTACCACAACACGACTTCACTTTGGACACTGGGGGTGTAGATTTTCCTCACATCGGGCAATTCTGTGACACTAAGTGGAGGTCCTACTATTTAACTCACTTCTGACCTGGAGATAGTGTCAGTTTCCACACGTTCAGGACTCGGTCTCATTAAGATTGCCCTTTCACTGCCCAACACACACGCGCGTGCGCGCGCGCGCGCACAAGCTTCAGATGCCAAGCACAAGTCCAGTTCTCACCAGTGCTTCCATCAGATAGGTTATAAATCAGAAGTTCCTACAACCCCCTTCCAGGCTTCCGTTGCGTTTGCCAGAGCAGCTCACGGAACCCAGGAAACCAGTTTGCTTAGCAGAGTACCAGTTTACTACAAAGGATATTTAAAGACACCAAAGACTGGCCAGATGAAAAGCTACCTAGGGCGGGGTCTAGAAGGGTCCTGAGCACAAGAGTTTCCGTCCTCGTGGAGTTTGGGGTGCGTTACCCCCTGGGACGCAGATGGTTCACCAACCTAGGGTTCTCCGAATCTACTTTTCTGGGTTTTTATGGAGGCTCTATGGCACAGGCATGACTGAGTAAATCAGTGGCTGTTGGTGCAGAGCTCAGTCTCCAGCCCCTCTCCACTGCCTGGAGGTTGGAGGTAGGGCTGACATTTCCCACCCCGTTATCAAGGCTGGTTCCCCTGGCAATCGACCCCCTTCCCAGGGGGCTTTCCAAAAGTCAGCCCATTAACAGAAACTCAGGTGTAACTGAAAGGGGCGTGTCATGAATGAGAGAAGTCCCCCAACTGACCTTTACTGTCCCTGGAGCTATTTCGGCAACTGAGGGCAAAACAAAATAACAAAAGATGACCCCATGGCTCTCAGGTAGGAAATTACAAGGATTTTTTTTTAGGAGCTGTGTGCCAGGAACAGGGAGGAAGACCAAATACGTATTTATTATAAGTCACAATATCCCATCTCGGCTTTCCCTTTAAGGTCGCAAGATGCTGTTAAAGCCTCAAACATCACATCCTCACATTGCAATTTCAAAGGCAAGAGAAGGGCTCCTCCCTGGGAAATACTTTTTTTTTTTTCACCAGAGGGAAAGGGAAACCCCTTTCCAAAGTTTTCTTAACTATCCTTAGTTCCCTTGGTCAAGATGACAACGTTAGGCCTTGCTCCTTGCTCCGTTGCAAGGAAGGCCGGGAACAAAGCATCTGGCATTTCACGTTCCATACAGGCACCCGTAGAAAGGTGGGAGAACAGCTACTGACTATGCAGACAATCATGACTGCACATCAGCTAAGCAACTATGAAAACCTGTGATGATGCTCTATACGCTAAGGTGATTCATGGGAACATCAGTTCCTAGGTATGAAGAAGAAGTAATAATAGTTCTGTAACTTTTACTCTTTCCTCATGCTTCTTTTATGCACAGGGCTGTCCCCATAATAAAAGAAGCACCTTTCTTTTAAATAACATATTCCTAGCAACGCAGAAAACATCTTTTTCTCTTCCTTGGTCTTATACGTTACAGCAACACCAAGGTAATGAATGACTCCACTAGAAAGCTGGAGCTGAAAAGAAATGAATGTCTATTCCATGTGGGGATTTTTAAAAAAATCTTTATTTATTTTTGAGAGACAGAGAGAACACAGGCAGGGGAGGAACAGAGAGAGAGGGAGACACGGAATCTGAAGCAGGCTCCAGGCTCTGAGCTGTCAGCACAGAGCCAGACTCGGAACTCGAACCCATAAACTGTGAGACAATGACCTGAGCTGAAGTCGGACGCTTAACCGACTGAGCCACCCAGATGCTCCCCTTGTGGGGATCTTTACTACATGCCGGTCACATGTCACGTCCTGAAGTTGTTCCATTAACCCCATGGGGCAGACAGACATCTGATGGAAAGTGTGGCCCAGTGGGTCAAGTATTCGTCTGAAGTCAGAGAGCTGAGAGCTTGGTCCAGCTTGGTGTCCGTCTTTGGCTTATCTGCCTCTGAAGAGCATCTTGCTATTAGAGCATCGACATGTCCGGAGGTGATTTCACGAGTGCTTGAATGTGCCAAACATTCTACCCTCGTAAGCACTCCTGCTGGAAAAACTCAGCACTGACAGGATGCAGAAGATGTCTCCTTGAAGCCCACTGTTGCTTATTAATTTATTACATCACTGGGCCTCACACTGTGGCGCCCATTTTCACAGTCCAGGAAATTTACACAGATTGTGCAATGACAACCATAAATCATCGTCGAAACAACTATGAGAGCAAAAATACCAAGGGTTTGCCTGAGGTTTGCAGAACCTCTCATCCGAAGGATTACGTAATTTGTTTTGAACCTACACATTCATTATTCATTCAACAGATATTAACAGAGGGTCCGCCATGCATCATGTCCTGTGCACTGGCAGCTGTTTATAAATGCTGACTTGTGATCAGTCTCTAATTCAACAAACAGTTCCTGATTGTTGACCAAGCGCCAAATGATGTGATAGATTCTGATGGCTTAAAAAGGTAAGGAAAGCCGGGTCCCTGCATTCTAGAGCTCTGTTGTTTGAGAAACATGTTTCAATCTCTCCCGGAAGAAGATATGGTACGGCCCTTTTCTCTGATGTAGGGGCGTAGTAACGTGTATGAAGTCATAGGACAGGTGCTGGTATTTCTATTTTCAGCCCCTCCAGATGTATTCTCTATTCGTCTTTTCACTTCTCGGTGCCACACTGAGACCAATTCCTGCGGCCTGCTTACCCTGCACTCCCTTGCCCGATGGCATTGGGTTTGACCAACCAGAGCCACCAGTGAGAAACTGGAGGGGGAGAGGGGAGAAGATACAACTAAGGTTATTTCTTCTGTGCTCCGTCTTTGCATCCATATTGCGTGCCTGGGACGGGCCGTGGGACCCTCTGGACGGGGTCTCCCACCGGGTAGCCTCTTGCCAAGTTCTGGGTGGGTCTCCTCCAGCGTGCCAATTCTCAATGGGCTCCAGTAACCCTGTTTTCCTTTGTCCTTTGGCCGTGGGAGTGGTAACTGCTTCGTGCCTATTCCCCAGTGCTCCCCAACTAGTGTCTGGGTGCCTAACTAATTCTTCCTTATTTGTTCTCTTAACCCGCACACACATCAGCAAGGGGGAGCCTGTACTGAAATCTCTTCGTGTGAACCATCTGGGGCAAATTCTGTTCCTTGCTGGGACCGTAGCTAATCAGAATATCAAAGCTGATGAAAATTGAGAAATCATCTGATCTCTCCTTTCCATTTTGCAGGGACAGAAATCAGATCCAGAGAGGGCCCGCCTCTCCAGCCAATGTTCCTGGATGTGCATCCCAGACCACCCCCACCCCACATCCCCCCCCCCCGCCCGGGTGAGGCTAGTTTCCCCTGCGGGGCCTGACCTTCCAAGCTTTGGACAACAGCCCCTCCTGCAAGCTTTTAAGCTTGCAAGCTAAGGACATGAATGAACTGAGTCATCCCTGTAGAGCTTCATTAATTTTAAGGCAATTTAAGATTTCTGAGTCATAGGTTTCAGTCATTTAGACTTTCCCAGCTGGTACTGTACTTGCCCACACACATTTTTCTTTAAAGATTGCATCTGTGTCTAGATGTGGGGCTCTGCCCACCCTTCATCAGTTTCTGAGAGAAACGACCTCATAGAGGGAGACGTGCAGGGCTGTGCCTCTCCCATTTGCATGTGTATTTTAGTCTCTGCCTGTCTCTAGTCTCTAGTCTTAATGGAATTAGCAGTCTGCAGCTTGATCCAGACTCTCTCCACCGGAGACATGCCCAATTCCAAATTCTATATCCAACACAATATTTTACCCAGCCTCCCGAGGAAACTCAGTTATGCCATATGGTGACTCCACTCACTGAATAATATTTAGCAACTTGATGAACAAGGACTGAATCATATCTTAACCATCTTGGCCAAATATTGTTTTATATAGCAACAGTATTAGTAATATATATGTTTTATTTTTTTTCCACTAGTGCTTCCTGCTACGCCCACTGAAAATTAAGAGCTAGACCTCACCGAAAGTAGACTGCACAATAAGAATTCTTGCTCATTAGCGATCGTCAATTCAATATTGCATTGTATGTATGATACATTCAGAATGTCTGCTTTTTCTTTTCCTCTAGAACAGCTGCTGGGATTGAGCAATAGTCTCCCGGGGTAACGCAGCAGGGAATCCTGGGGCATTTCCCAGACACTGAAAACAAAGACGATGTATCCATGGGGAGCACAGGGCTCTAGCTCTCTCCCTCCCACCAGGGAGAAGTCCCAAATTCTCAGGATGTGGGGAAGAATATTAGCAAACCTCTGGTGGGGGGGGGGGGGCTCTGTGTGTGGCTAGGTGATCTTAAGAAAGTCACTTTCCTCTTTGAGCCACAGTTCAATTGTCTAACAGGGATAATAAAGAACACCCATTATAAACTGTAATAGGACACAGGGGCTGGGTCAGTCAGTTGTAATGTGCAGGTGCTGTTTAAGCCTTACAGATGCAACGGTGAGTGAGAAATGATCCATGCTTTCAGCGAACTAACAACTTGAAAATGGGAATGGGCAGAGATCATCTCAACGAAAAATGGCTTGGCTGAGATAGAGCTATGCGCAGTGGAGAGACTCTTAGCTCAACCCGAGAATTCCCGAGAGACAGTGCTCAAGATGAATCTTGGCCCGATTTATGGAGGTGAGTAGAATATTCTACACGGTCAAGACCATTGAGCATCAGTTACTGGAGCATATATTGCATTGCACAGAATGATTAAAAACAAAAAAACAAAAAACAAGCCATATGTGTAGCTGTTAAAAATATTAGTTATTAGTGCAAACATCAGTATTATCTGAAAATCTAGAAAGGGGTGTTGGGGGGAGTCCTCATACTATGGCAGATGCAACTCACCTCCCCAGTCCCTCATGGCAACTACTGTGCCCATCTCCATGGGAAATTGTTTGCTGTAAAATGCTGAACTTATTAGAACTAGGAGAAAGGAATCATCGTAAATTATCTAGATGCTCCTTAGTATGCAAATCCCTAAAGAAGGGAACCCACTATCTTCCTCTTCAGAGAAACATGTGTTGCTTTCCATAATCTAGTAAAGTTTCCTATGGCACCTGGGCTACCAATGTTTGAAAAATGAATGCTAAAAAAAAACTCCTCGTTGGAATACTGACTGTTAGAGAGGGAGGAGACTTAAGTATCATTTAATCTAATGTCCTTAAGTTACAGACGAGGCAACTGAGTTCTGGAGTGAAAAATTAACTGGATCATAGGCCCAGTGGCAGAGCAAGAGCAGATATGAGGTCCCCTGGATGATGTCAAGGCTTTCCTAAGGATGGGATGACTTCTAAAAACCTCTAGACCAAAGCAATCATTGTTTTCTTGATGGATTTGCATTCTCTGGGCAACACTGGGTACATAGGTACCCAACACTGTGACAAATGCAGAACAGAGGAGACAAGAGAAGACTAGTCCTTACTCCTGATCCCCTGAGAAAGTAATGTTCACCTCACACAATCGTGACAGATTAATCAGCATTCATCATAAAGTCATTGTCAAATGATGCTGTGCTCTTCAGGAAAGAAGACATTTCCTTAACGCGTTTGTCAGAAGGAGGGCTTGAGATTGATTCAGCCTCTATTTATGAGATATGTTCTCATTATAGGTATTTTTTTACCCCTCTGGGTATGACTTCTGGAAGAATTGCCTAGCAGACTGAGTAAGATGACTATACTACATTATCCCAGGTTTCTATCACTGAGTAAAAAGCTAAGCTGATACTTAATGGTGTGTGTAGAACAGCCACAACTTTATGATATCATGATTTTGTGGGGCAGGGATTTGGGAAAATGGCATAACTGGGGCACCTCTGTGGTATTCTCTTGGTCACTGCTCTGGTGCGGAGGAATCAAGTAAGGTTTATTCTTATGCTTGGAGCCTTATCAACATTTGTCTGGAAGGCTTGGTTCCCTTTGGCCCCCTCCCTCTCCATGTAGCCTTTTGGACCTTTCTGTGTGGTTTTGTCAGCAGGATAGTCGATCGGACTTAATGCACGGTAGCTTAGGGTTCTGAGAGACTAACGAGGAAGCCTCCAGTCTTCTCAAAGGCAAGACCTTAGCCTGGCCGTGCATAATATCCACCATTCTCTACCGGTCCAAGTAGTCTCAGACCAGTCATTATATCAAGGGAGGCGAATCAACCCCACCTCTGAATGGGAGGAATGTCAAAAATGTATGGTTGTCTTTAACTGGCACATTTATCTTTCTACTGTGGTTACCTCGTGTGTATAAGAAAATCTTGGTAATTTACAGCCCAAGGAAAAATGTGACAAAAAAACATGAAAACTCTCAGAAAATGCGAAAACAGAGCAGTGTATGAGAAGCCTTTGTTATTACATTGTAAGTTCTTCTGTGGTGCTTGATGCATAGAAGGTGATCCATCAACAGAACTGAGCTAATGGACAGACATTTGTTACTATACTTCTTGTTATGTGAGTGAATTTCTCACACTGAACCTCCCAGGAAAGGTGCCAGGGGAATCTTATTGCAAAACTAGCAGTTTATTGGGTTGACAAAGAGAACATTCAATTAAGGAGATTTTCAGAACACAATGGAATCATTTTAGTTGTGAAATGTGGACTTAAAAAGTAATCATTTAGAAACGTCCAGAAAATATTTGAAGACCGGATGACAACATGCAGCCCCTTTCACTCAAGCACAGGCAGAGGGCCCTGGGTGGACAGAGAAGTACAGAGGCACAGACGGATTTGGGTCAATCCCAGGTCCCTCTGCCCCACTCCAAGGTCCAGCCTCTTTTCACAACCCTAGGCTTCTAAGAGAATGCCATTCATGGATCAACTTATCCAGAATACAATGAGAGCAGCCAACATGTGCCCATAACTGTCCTAGTACTGTGAGTATAGAGGGAAATCAAATATGGCCCTACGTCTCAAGGACCTCCATGTCTCCAGATTGGGGCGTTTTCTACCCATTCTTAGAATCCAGGGAAATGGTTGTTTGTCTTGAGGTGGATCAAGATGGTGGAGGGGCAGAGAAACTGAGATACCCCATTGCCTAGCCACGGAACCACCATGTCAGAGGGAAAAAAATCCTTCAACGATATCAGAGGTGGCAACTCTGTCAGTATGGGCCAATAACTTTTAGCTTCTACCCCTTCTAGTTAAACCTAATAATCTCCATCCCAGCTTCTGATATGTCAGCCTAGGCAATGCCAAGGCAGGCAGCTTCTAAAATGGCTCCCAATCATCCCTGTCCCCTGGTATGCACATCTTTGTGTAATCATCTCCTGTCGTGTTCGTGGTGGTCTTGGCTGCTTGCTTTGAATGAGTAGAATGTGGCGAAGTGATATGGGATGTCACTTCCAAGGTTAGGCTAAAAAAGATGGTGACATCCGTCCAGCTTGTCCCCTCTCTCTAGCCCTTCTCAAATGGTTGCTCTAATGAAGCAAACTGCCATGCTATGAGCTGCCCTATGGAGAGACCCAGTGGCCTGGAACCAAGAGTGGTTTCTGGTCAACATCCATGGAAGAAATGAGACCTTCAGGCCAGCCACATGCAAGGACTTGAATTCTGCCAGGAAGTCTATGGAGTTGGAGGCAGAAGCTTTGGAGAGCAATTTGTAATGCAGCAATCGATATTACAACATAAAAGAAGAAAATTCAGTGAGGTCAGCTCTGAGTCTAGTGTACTTTCTACTACATCATGTGATTTCTGGCGAATAAGCATCTTTCATTCAAAGGCCAGGGAACATCTGGCCGCTGAAACGAAGGCCAAGCATTTTAGCTCAACTTTCATACTCCCCGTGGTCTGGCAGATACATCCCCCTGGCTATATCTTCTCTTAGAAGACACCTGCTGATGTTCTTGACCTGCTCACGTTCTGCTCTGGCTTCAAGGTCGGCTCAAATGCTTTCCTTGCTTCATGACCTGGTTAGAAAGATTATTTTTCTTCTCCGGAATTTTATAGATGTATATGTCCCCTACTCTGTGCCAAGGAGGACTCTAAAGGACCAAGAAGCACACCAAATCCCCTGTTTTCTCTAGTTTATAATTCTCTCGTTTATAACTTCTCTAGTTTTACTATTGTAGTTTTTTATGACTGCTTTTTAGAATTTATGTCACTGTTGCATGCCTCAACTCAATGATTCATTCCGAAGACAAAGATACGGTCTCGGTAATCTCTGTGATGTTCATAGTAACAAAATCCCAGAGCACAGAAACTGCCAATCACTAAATAGTGTCCCTGCTCCCATGCATACGTTGAAGTGCAGACCCGCACAGATGCACAGTGTGACGGTATTTGGAGACGGGGCCAGTGAAGAGGAAATCAAGGCCAAATGAGATCATAAGGGTGAGGCGCTAGCCCAATAAGACTGGCACCCTTAAAGAAGAGAGAGACACCAGGAGTGTGGACACACTGAGAAAAAGCCACGAGAGGACACGGAGAAGGTGACCATCCGTAAGATAAGGAGAAAGATCCCAGGAGAAACCAACTGTGCCGACACCTTGATCTTGAACTTCCAGCCTCTAAAACTATGAGAAAACAAAATCCTCTTGCGGAAGCCACCCAGTCAGTGGAATTGTGTAACCTGAGCAGATTAATACACTGTCTTTGGACGAGAACCCAGACAGGTGCCACGGCTCTAACAACACCTGAGGATAGACTATGGGTAGATCCATAGCGGTGTGACAGAGCCCAAAGCATTGGGTTCAGACTCATGTGAATTCCAATTCTCTCTCCACCCCGTACCAGCCAATGAGAGCACCTCACCCTTGCTGTATCTAGGCTTTCCCTTCCTGGAAATGGGGTTCGTCATGCCCAGTGGACATGAGGATCATGAGGAAGATAGGGAGGGAGTGTTTGCAAAGTGCTCTTCACGAAGTAAGTGCAGAAAAAAATTTACTTGTTTCCTTCTTCCTTTTCTTCCTTCTCCTGGGGAAAGACAGGATCAGAAATGCGGCCAGAGCCACCTTTTGGAGCCTGAGGCAAAAGGAAACATCACAAATGCTGATCTAGTCTTTATATTTAAAATCTGGCTATGTTTTTCATCATGGATAATTTTTTTTTCTTTGATTTTTATTATTCTTTTAGATATTGCGTGAAAATATGATTTCTCTTGATTATTGAGGTTTTTGGGGTCCCTTTAAATTTTGTCCCTGAGGCAGGTGCTTTACTCTCCTTAGTTAGTTTGGGCCCTGGCTACAGAATTCATAAAGAAAGACTCCTTTGGTCTGAGTAGCAAGTGGGTTAAGATTCTTTTTGACTGGGATACGTGGATGGCTCAGTAGGTTAAGCTCGTGGTTTCGGCTCAGGTCATGATCTCCCAGTTCGTGAGTTCGAGCCCCGGGTGGGGACCTGGCCTGACAGTGTGTAGCCTGCTTGGGATTCTCCGTCTCCCTCTCTCTCTGCCCCTCCCTCTCTCTCCCTCCCTCGCTGTCTCTGTCTCTCCTCTCAAAATAAATAAATTGGTTCTTTTTGATTGTCCCTACCTGTGAATCAAAGTCTGGCCCTGCACCCCAGACTCTGGCAGGCAGTATATACAACTCCGTGGTCTGTGGTAAGGGCTGACTGTCTCTTGTCGCTTGGGGATGAGGCCTCCTTATATGCATCACAGCGTTTTCTTTTTTCTTCTTTCTTCCCGCCTGAGATGACATAGGGAGGGGCCTTGGAAGGAGAGGAGATGATGAGCTAAGTAAAGGACTTTCAAAATGTGATCTTTCGTCAGTTTTACCCGTGTTTCCCTGAGGAATTTTCGTGGACTTTGAGAACAGGAATGGATCCCAGCTGGCAAGGCTTTGCAAAGCTCCTGATGGAACCTGAATTTCTGGCTGGGATTCCCAGCAGGGCTTTTGGACTTGAACGCTGTGCCCCAGGGGCTGTCTCTCCTCACCAGAGGGGAGGCAGGGGACCTTCTTGTCTCTTCAGCTTTATTGTCCGGTGCAGGGTCTGGGAGGAGGCAGGGAGAGAAGCAGGGGGACTAGGAGGAGGGGCAGGCCAGCGAGGAGGAGCCACGTGTCCTGGCAGTGCTGAGTCGTGGTGATGGTGGTGCCCCTGTGGTGGTAAAGGCTAACCCAAGCGGTCCACTTGTGTCACTTAACCCTCAAGACAACGGTGAAGTCTGCCCTGCTATCGTGACATTTTAAAGAAGGAGAAACTGAGGACGAGGGCTATCCGTAACGGACCTAAGGTCACAGAGCTACTGAAGTTCAGAGTCAGTGCTCACCAAACGTCTTCTTGACCTGTTGAGTGATGGTTGTTTGACTTTTGCCCTGAGCTCTTTCCCAGATGCTGTCTCCTCAAGTCTGTTAGGGATCCAGCCCTGTGGTCACCGAACAGCTGTGCCCTATAGAAAGCATGGTACTTCCAGGGACAAAAATCCCCCAAAGGGCATAGTTTTTAGTAGGCTCTTTTGTTATGCAAATGAAGAGAATGAATCACGGGCCAGGTGCAAACTCATATTTACAACAAGGGACTTTGTTTCGTCAACCTGTCTAGTTTACACACGGGGCACGGTGCGCCAAGCCCCCAGACTCACACATACAGAAGGACTCATTTCCTCGGGTGTTGGGTTCATGGCTGGAAGAACCATCCATCCAATGGAGAACAAGTCTCAAGCTTTCGGACTTCTGGGACCCAGTTTGAAGGATATAAAATGCCATGTCGTCTCCAGTGGTGGCAACTGAACTTTGGTACATTTTTAATGGCCCCATTGGGAAAAACATATCATGAAACAAGTTACCTGTTTACATTTTGTACTGTATTAACCACAAAAGCACATGTGCGTATTTGAAAGCAAATCACACAGATAAGGGGGGGGACGGGCCATGCGCTCTGCCTGTGGTCGGCTGAGCGGGCTGCCCCACGAAGAGCTGAGTTGCCATGCTGTGACCTGGTCTGCTGTCAGCCCGCCTGGGGCTCCAGGGCTCACCTTTCTGCTTAGATACACCTTCCCCGTTCGGACCTTTTCCAGTGGCAAACAAATGAACTTGTACGTAAGGACCCCAACATATGATCCCCACACTGTCGTAAATGTAAAATGATATTTGGACACAGATGGAAACAGAGAGAGGAGAGAACTAGAGGCGGAAAGGGGGAAAAAGGAGCGAGGACAAGAAGGAAGCAGTGGGTAGGAATCAGGGCTGTATTATAAAGTGCACACTGGGTGTGTTATCAGATGGGCTGGTTTTGCGCTCACGAGCTAGCAATTTAACTTGCTTGAGCGATCATTTGATTTAGCCTAGTCGCCCTGTAAGGAAAGTATTAACTCCACTCTACCAAGGCCAGGAGAGTGGCCTTCAGGGCCCTAAAACTTGTGGGACTTCTCCTTCTGGGTGGATCTGGGGGCCAGGTACGGAAACACACAGCAGATTTACCAGCACACCTGCAGACTGAGTCCTTTTTGACAGAAATCTAGCATTAATAGCCTGGAACAAGCTGGTTCATTTTCCCTGCTTTCACTTCTCTGTTAGCTGCTCAGAAATAGGTAACCGGAGTCTGTCTGCAAGACCCAGAGAATTCCCCGATGCTGGGGTTTCTACCCTCTTCTTATTTGGGGAGCAACAAAAAAATCCTCGTCTATTCCTTTCACTGGGGAGTACACAGCAACTATTTTCTTGGGGGGGAAGGAAAGCGACAAAACCAGGGCTTGGGAGAAAATGGTTCTTACCTGGCAATTTCTTTTGTATTTATACATTGGCCTTTGCCCAGTGGACCAGTCATCCAAAAAGAAAAACACATCCCCTACCTAGCCGGGAAAACAGAAACAAGAAGTCACCTTTTAATAGGTACTATTAGGAATCACCTTGGAAATCAACAACTGCTTTCCGAGCATAAGCCCCTTTTAAAACTTTGAGAAAAGAACTCACTGTTACGGGAGGGTTTTGAGTCAGCCGTTCGGCTCAAAGATTTAGAACTCTCTAGAAAGGCTGCTGACAGGTAATGTGAAACATCATAGAGTTTCAGAAGAAATTCATTGCCCTATCTCCCTTCCTGCCCAACACATGTGAACACACCCACGCACACACATACACACACACACGCGCGCGCGCACATGCACACACACCCCCCTGTACAGCATTGAGCAATGGGGTGCCATGGAAAAAATTAATTAGTCTATCTGGGTCCTGCTTCCTTCATGTACAAAGCGGGAGTAATAACACTTATTTTGAAGGGTTGTATAAGAACCAGGGAGAAAGAAAGTGGTACTCAAAAGGCATAATTAAATATAACCAATATTAAAGTTAGTAATAGAGAAGATTCCAAAGTAATGTGGCAATTTATGACATGAGGCCTGGAAGCAAACCACAGGCCTCGTCGCCACTGGAAATGCATCTCCCTGTCATGACGATGCTTAACCCCCAGGATCGTGGTGACCCTGGCCAAATGCATCTCCAGTGGCTACAGCAGTGAAGGCGTATGCACCTTCTTCCCTGGATCTTTTCTTTCCTCTGTACACAGAGGAATGACAGAAACCCTTTCTAGAGTTGGCAAGAATGTTCAAGGAAGGCAACAAGGAATATGAAATTGAGCGCAGAATAATGAAATGCTGATAAGGGACCTGGGGAGAGAGTGAAGAACTCAGTTTAGGCAGGGGGTCTCCCAGATTCACTGTAGATCAGGGTGTCCCCGCGGCACCCTGGTTTTGTTTTGCGCACGTTGGTTAGTTAAATCTTGCACGGAGGAGTAATTAGGGGGATTTATCTTGGTTACTTTTCCTGACCCTCATGCCAAGCGATCTGTAGATCCTATCAGGCGTATCTAGATTGCAACTCATACGTTAACGCCACAAATCTCATTATTGGCCAAACACTCCCATGCCTCCTTGGATTTGAACACGCCGTTCAAAGCCTGAGGAATCCACAAAGCCAGATAGAACTGGGAACATGAACTTTAGCTGAAAGAGGTGAGCAAGGTGAAGGGAACACCTTGGAAGGGAGTATCCTGGGAACCCCGGAGTCACCAAACATGGAGGAAGGTATAACTCAACTCATAGACACAGAGGTGGAAACCCCCAGTTCACGGAGTGGTGAGCAGCTGGTGGGTATGTGACAGTAAGATTGGAAGATGAAGCTGTTAAGAAGTTTCTGAATTCCAGCCCAATGGATCTAAACTCCAGGTTCCACATACAGCCAAAGAAACGGTTCTGTACGCCTCCAGGGATGCCATTCACAGAGACCTTAGTGGGAATGGAATGTCCTGGAGTCGTGGAGTCTGCAGTGAGCACATCAGCAGAAGGTGGCACTTCTTGCCATTTGTTCTGGAACTTTGTCACAGAGTTTTGAGCCCAGGTATGGCCTGCCGTAAGAGCTGCTTAAGGAAGATGAATGTTATCACCTTTGGTAGATGTTAGCCTGTAAGTGATACAGTAGTCATAGGAATTCTTTCTCAAAAACCGCCTATTTGGAGGACGCCTGGGTGGCTGAGTCAGTTAAGCGTCTAACTTCAGCTCAGGTCATGATCTCGCAGTTTGTGAGTTCGAGCCCCGCGTCGGGCTCTGGGCTGACAGCTCAGAGCCCGGAGCCTGCTTTGGATTGTGTGTCTTCCTCTCTCTCTGCCCCTTCCCTACCTGTGCTCTGTCTGTCTCTCTCAAAAATAAACATGAAAAAAATTAAAAAAAAAAAAAAACACCCACTCATTTGATCAACACCACCCTTAGCTTAGGACTTCACACTTAGCAGGCCTACTACATGGTTGCTAAATGAATAAACAAAAGAGCACTGGCAAGAAGAAACAAATGAGCCCTTGAAGTCCTTTCAACATACAGAATGTTCTGGAGAGCATTCACATCAGGCTAGTAACCTAAGGCCAATGGCTTTGAATGTCCTACAGAGTGGACTGGTTAAAATGCATCTCCCTTCTCTAATTGCCCCATATTTTATCATGCCCGCTATTGTATTTGGCCATCCCTGTAACTGCATGTTTAACCACTCCTTACTGGTACTATAAGGATTTTAACTATTTCATCTATCTATCTATTATTATTATTATTATTATTAATTATCGCATGTTGGATTGCTCTCTGTGGGTCTATCTTCCGATAATCATAATAGTAATAATAGTCACAGTAATAACAATCAATCCTATCACGTACAAGACCTTGAGCTAGTACTTTATATGCACCATCCATCATTTTCATGTCCTAGGTAAAATTCAGATTATAATTTCACTTTATAATAAAGATATTCTAAATTCATCCGAGGTCTCATGGCTGACAAGCAAATGAATGAAGAGCCCACCCACATCGTCCTGCCATTTGCTTTTTTACAATCTGAGCACACAGTTATCGCTAATATGCATAAAAATAAAAATATTGAAGGCACTCGGTATAATTATCTAATTTATCCTCCACCGCAGTAGCTCCCAAAGAACATGAATCTGGCATTTGAGACTGGGCGGGAAGTAGCCAATGTATATTTTCGTCAGAAGTCGTAAATATACCATCAGCCAGGTACAGCATGTTACACACTACTATCAGTTTATAAATTCCTTGCTCTCTCCTGCTGCTGAGCTGTCTCTTTCCTCGGAAGCTCGCTGGTCTTTCCTCCATATGACCTCCAGCTTGATCTTTCTAAAACCCCCATCTGCCCCCTCCACTTGCAAGTTACACATCAGCCTTGACTCTATGTCCCATCTACCAAGGGGAGCATGGTCTCCAGCTGGTCTTTTAATCCCTTCCCATTCGAATTCCAACCCATTTGGCCAGCCGCAGGCCTGGCCACTGCTCCCAAAATGTCAATCCTGGAGCCGTGGCGAGTTACTAGAAATCTCGCTTTTGCACATTCTTTCTTTCTGCCTGAAATGCCAACTACAATCTCTTATTCATGTTATTTTATGACTCACAGAGCTTTTTCAAGGTCCATGAAGATAGGAAATATACACATTTTAAAATCATTGTATCTCCGTACTCAGTGTCTGTCACATAGTAGGTTTCAATAAATATTTGCTCTGGATTAATTCAAGGTAAAAAAAAACAACAACAAACAAACACATTTTCTGGGAAAACTCCCAGAAGTCCAGGAAAAGTTGCTTCTTCCTGTGTGCTCCCATGAGGCTTTGATATTCTAATTGCCACATTGTTATGCAATGAAATTATGTATTTCCATGCCTTTCTCTGGGGCTAGACTCTGAGCTCCTGGGTGGCAGAGACCAAATCTTACTCATACTTGGGTCCTTAACAACCAGCACAGGGCCTGGCTTAGAGTAAGCCTTCCTAGATTTCCTGGAATTGAAAATGTAATTCTAAAGCAGTCACGTGAGCTTGAGCAGGGCGGGTGTTATGCTTCTCACTTCACAGTTGAAGGAACAGGGACCCAGAGAGGAGAAAAGTCTTGACTCAATTTTCATTTGAAATCAGAGGCCCAGACAGGGCTTGGGACCAGGCCTCCCAACCCCTAGTTATAAAGCGCTGTTGGTGGCCACTGAACAGAGGAGACCAGGGTCTTCCTGACTCATCTGCAGAGGCTGCCTCAGGTCTGCTCCCGAGATGGGCATAAGCATGTGAGTGTCTTGAGGGGGCAGAACTGGATGAAAGGAATCTGCTTAGCAGTCACGGCGATAGGCTGGGGGAGCTCGTGAACTCCCCTGCGGCCAGGCACTGAATCCTAGGCAGGTTGGTCAGCACTAAGATGCTGAGAAGTGCCAGGAGGCACGGGGCCATTTTTTGACCTTCTTTTCAAACTCTGGTCCTGTGGTGGTGGCCTGCCACACACCCACTGTCCTCTCTGGCCAACTTCCCAGGAACTTCTTATCACCAGAGTAACCCGGGTGTCCATAACTATAAATAGGCCCCCTTTCTACTCAAAAGCGACCTACTGTGGACAATAAATTACACGGATCCCTTTTCCCTCCCGCACTTGAAAATATGCGTAGGAGCATGTAGAAGCTCAGAGGGCTCCGAGAGTCTTTTAAATTCTCCTTTCCTAGTCTCTTGCTTTTTTTTTTTTTTTCAATTTTTTATGTTCATCCCCCAACCAGATTGCTTCTGGTTTACCAAGAGGCACTAGATGAGGACCTGGAGTTCCTAGCCTCTGCAGGAGTTCAAGCCCCTTTGCCTGGTGTGTTTCTGCCCCAGACAGAGAACCTGAGTCTGTCTCCCCAGGAAATCGAGAATAATGGGCGGGGGAGGGCCAGTGGCAAAACTGCACCGGATTCTCCAAATTGAGTGCATTTGCCCTACTTGTGTGTTCTGGGGGAGAAGGGTGGCTAAGAGAAGAGATCCCTTGCAGCCCAGCACTTGCCCGCAGGTGTCTGTTTCACTG
Organism: Prionailurus bengalensis; assembly: GCF_016509475.1. Lineage (NCBI taxonomy): Eukaryota > Metazoa > Chordata > Mammalia > Carnivora > Felidae > Prionailurus > Prionailurus bengalensis. The sequence continues at coordinate 131,179,271 of NC_057354.1, read as the reverse complement.
GGCCACCAAGGACCTCGGGGCACTGTCCCGAGTGCAGAGGAAGAATTAGGGCTTGAATTTGGTCTGAGTCCAAAGGTGTCTTCAGCTGAAAAAGCTCAAAGCGCCGGGAGTGCGGAGTGGGTGGAGGGGTAGGGAGGAGGGCGACACCAACCCAAAGGGTGACTGTTTTTAGATGCGGAGTAAGGTGTTGGGGAAAGATAATGAAACCGATTTTTGAAACCCCGCGCGGCACCGCTGGTTCAAGGGATCGCCAACGGGAAAGAGCTCCTGGCTCCGAGCGGCGTGTGAGCCGCGGTGGCCTGAGGCTCACAGGGTGCCTGGCTTCCCGGGGCGGGGGGGGGGGGGGGGGGGGGGAAGCGCCTGGAAGATGAACTAGGCGAGCACAAGTACGCTGAGCACTGACGGCGCTGCGTGGGGGAGACGCGTGGGTAGCTGCGGCCGGGGGACTCCAGCACCGCCGCCCGCCGTGGCGCCGCGACACCCCCCCCTCCCTCCCCGCGGCGGGTGCACTCTCTCCCGAGCCCGGGGCCGCGGAAGGATATCGCGCTGCCACCTCGCCGGGGCCGAGGCGGAGAGCTGCGAGGCCGGCGCCCGCGCCCGGGCCGGGAGCTGCAATGGCAGTGGCAGCGGCTGGCGGGCGCGGGGAGCCGCCCGCTGATTGATGGGCGCCCGGCTCAATGAGGGGGGCCCGGGCGGGGGCGGGGCGGGGCCGGCCCTGGGCTGAGCCAGTCGCGGGTGCCGCGGGGAGGGGCGGGGGGGCGGAGGCTCCGTGGAAATGTGTCGGTGACATTGAATGGGGAGACGGAGCGCGAGCGAGGCGCGCGCGCGCACACCCGCGCACACAGGGCCCCGCTCGCTCCGAGATCCCCGGCCACGTAAGTAACTATTAATACCGCCTCGCCGGGAGTTGCGGGCGTGCTGAGCTCGGGGATTGGCCTCGGGCACGATCGGCCATCCCCTTCAATTTTAAATACACATTCCGCTTACCTCGGGGGGAGAAAGAAAGAAAGAAAAAATAATAATAAAAGACGAAGAAGAAAAGCCATCAATTTTCTCCAAAACAGACCCCACCGGGCAATTTGGGCTTTTCGGGTAGGGGGAGACGGAGTTGTCGTAAATTATTCCAAGGCAAGATCCAGGTATCCAGCGGGAAAAGAACGCCGCAGGTTGGCTGGGCTGGGGGCGCATCCCCTTCCAGCGCCCGGAGGATCCCCCGGAAGCTCGTGCCGGGGGAATCGGAGACCGCCGAGCCACCCTCGTCCCTGCCCGCACTTCTCCCTTTTTTTTTTTTTTTTTTTTTTTCTTTTTTCGGAGGACGATCTGGAGCACGAGCGAGCAGCGACAGCATGAGCCTGTGCTGACCTCCGCCCGGCGGGCCAACCCGGGCTTTGTCGCGGTACCTGCGCCCGGCCCGCGCCGCAACTCCGTGCCCGGCTTTTGCAATCTTTTGTTGGTAGCGCTGACCGCTCCAAGTTAAATGCTCCCTCGCTATTCTTTTTTTTCTGTTCTTTTTTTTGTCTGTTTGTTTAAATTTTGGAGAGCTCTTGCGATCTTGGAAAAGCCTCAGACGCCATCTACAGTTAAAACGTAGGTAACTACCCTCTCCGGCGCCCCCTCTTCCACGCCCCCCACCCTTTCCACCAAAAAAGGGGGTGCAGCGCGGATTCTGTCTGCCGTGCGGCGCGAGCCGGTAGACCCGTGCTTATTTCCTTTTTCTTTTTGTTTGGTTTTCTAACGCGTTGAGACTGAGCCGCCGCCGTGCGCCCCTGGAAGATTGCACGAACTACGGCCGGGCTCCTACGCCCCGTCTGCGTTTCGGAAGCCTGCGTGGGGATCGCTTCGGGAGACCGGGCGCTGCAGCTCCCCACCTTAGCAATCCGGTTACTCGCCTAGCTAGATCCGCGTTGGAAAGCGAGCGGGAGAGAGAGAGAAACTAAAAGTGCGGGGATTCTGCAGATCGCTGGCTGCTTTGGGGTAACAAAGGGACCCGAGTTGCTGCCGACTGAGCACCCCCGGGAGCCGGGCTCGGAGCAGACAAGGTGCCCGGCGGCGCCCATTTGGGGGCTTCTAACTCTTTCTCCACGTCGCCCCTCTCCCGTCCCCTCCCCTCTCGTTCCCTTTTAAAATCCGTGGCACCGAGGCGCCTGCAGCCGCACTCGCCAGCGACTCATCTCTCCAGCGGGTTTTTTTGTTTGCCGAGTGCGATCCCCACACTCATGAACATACACAGGTCTACCCCCATCACAATAGCAAGATATGGGAGATCGCGGAACAAAACCCAGGATTTCGAAGAGTTGTCGTCTATAAGGTCCGCCGAGCCCAGCCAGAGTTTCAGCCCGAACCTCGGCTCCCCGAGCCCGCCCGAGACTCCGAACTTGTCGCATTGCGTTTCTTGCATCGGGAAATACTTATTGTTGGAACCTCTGGAGGGAGACCACGTTTTTCGTGCCGTGCATCTGCACAGCGGGGAGGAGCTGGTGTGCAAGGTAAAGAGCCCGGGGTTTGTTTTTGCTTTTTGTCTTTTAAAAAGATTCCCCGGCTGTTTGGAGGGGGCGGGAGGTCGCCGAGCTCCGGAGCCTTGGGGGAGGGAGACTCGCGGGATAATTACCCGTGGCCTCGTTAAATGGGTTTATTTATTTGTTCACGTTCGGCTAGTTGCGAAGTTTTTAGAGCGTTGCAGACAATGGGGCGGGCTGCGGCGGGGGCGTTTTGGGGAGAGCCTGGGGCGGGGAGGGCGGCGGGGACAGCGCGGGGGCCACGGCGGACACGCGTGCTCCCGAAGGCTCGTGGAGCGCCTGGGCTCAAGGCCGGGTCCCGCCGCCCAAGGGATTTCTCCCTGTGTCTAGCCCCCTCCCCTTCCACCGTGGAGTAGGGAATCCCCCGCTAATTTTAAGGCACTGATGACTGGGTTCCCTTCGCAGCCATTGTTCTTAGAAGCGTGCAGGTGTTGAACCTTTGTTCGGAAGGTGCCCTTTAAAAGACACACACAAAGGTGTCCCCTCTGGCGGAGCCAGGGGCCCAGCGCGGGGAAGGAGTTTACAAAGAGCTCTCTACTGCCTGCAGCCTTGAAAGGAGGGTGGGGGGTGGAAATCAAAGCCGCCAGCGCACCTTAGGGTGTAGGAAATAGTGAGCCCTTTGGGTCCTTCCCTCCTCTCCATTTTTCTCATCTCCGGACTTCCGTGCCTGAACACCCCCCTCGCGCCCCCCACCCCCAGCCCACACCTCTGCCTGTATGGTTTACAGGCTGGCGTTTGGAGCCCCAGACATTCACAGTGCTAATTCAGAGCCGGGCACTTCAGTTCCCTTTTTGTCTCTGACCCCCAACAGTGACTGGTGTGTGTGTCTTTGTGTGTGTGCACTCCAGAGGAGGGGGGATGAGAGGGGGGATAGTTGCAAAAAAGAGAGAGAGAGAGAGAGATTGGGAGAGAGAGAGAATAGAGTAGAGCCTACCGCTACCCAGGCATTGGACATAGATCAAGAATTCATTGTCACTTAATTTTACATTTGCTCACTCTTGGTTTTCCTGGGGGTCTGGTGGGGGGAGGCTAGGGGGGTGGTGAGCAGTGAGGACCTTTGCTGTCTTTGAAATGGGCACTCTGCACAGCTGTGCTACAAAAAAATGCATCACACTTTTACCATCAACCACAGACTGCTTTATTTCATAGGGGACTGGACTCTTGCAGTGTAAATGAGGGTTTTGTGGGGGGCTTCAGTCAGTTTTGCAATTGCTCAGTTCAGATCTCGGGAAAGTCAGGGACTCTTTAAATATAGCTCTCTCCTTGTACTGAGCATCTGGTATTTTGCATCTTCTCCCAAGTTATTGAGACTCAGAGCAACTGTGCCCGGTTAACCAAAATTCAGTAGGCTATTCAGAGCTGGATTGAATTCTCAGAAGACCTACAACGTTGCACAATAGGGGCGTCATCCTTTGAAATGAATGAATTCCACCGAGCTGCCACTGTCCTATGAAATATGCACAATCGCCCCGCAGTGAGTGTGTTCACTCCTTTTGCTCAACTTCAGTACAACATTTCAATATTTTTCAAAGGCTGGAGACGCTTGCGCGGAAAGGGATTCTGCCTCCAAATTCTGCAGGAGCATCTTGCTGTTATTTCTTTGTTTAAAGGCAGAGGTGATTCGCCCCTGCTGTTTCTTTCTCCCTCCAGATTCTTCAAGGCATATTTCACTTGGGGCTGACCTTACGGTGTCATTCGTGGACTTGCTCTTTGGCCTGAAACTGTACTTAATCTGCTGGTTTAGTTATTGCAAAGATTGAATCAGCCCCTCACCAATTACTGTGTGGCTGCGAGCATATTTAAGTGCAGTATCATTGTTCCGCTGGACAGAGGTCATCCCTTTAAGACACGGCAGCCTCCGTTTTCCTGCCTTTCTACCAGAGGTGACATGGGTGACGACTTTTTATGCAGCCATCCTTGTCCATATCCTAGGAAGCTCCAAGTGGTTTTTATAAGGCTGCTTCCATGAGCCACCCTCAGAAATACGGTGTGAACTCAGCTTACTGTGGGGCAGTGTGAAATCTACACAGTGCATCAAGTTCCTTTTGATGTCTCAGAATATAGAGTTCATGTCTCCTAGCTCTATGTTGACCCAAGGAAAAATGTCTTTGCAAAAACTGATCAAATGTAAAGATGCCATTACTATAGAGGACCCTTGAGAGAATTCTACAGGATGCTATTTGGGGTCATTTAACCAACATAAGCAAGCCTGTTTATTGTCTCCAGGAACCTACTTTAAGCTAGGCAAATGGAAGAAGGGAGCTTCAGGGGGTCTTTACCTTATCATTTTCATGGAAATGATGGTAGTACAGTGCAGATTGACATAATTAGTGCCTTGGCATAATGGGCACTTTTTTTTTTTTTTTTGGTAAATGCTATTAATGATGGCCTAATCTTACTGCCTTATCTCAGCTGTCACATTATGTAACTAAGGTTCCGAATTAAACATTTAAAAGAAGCCGGCAACCAGGCTTATGGCTTGATTTTGCATTTGAAGGTTATGGTTTAAATACCAGTCCAACCCCATAAAGGCCTGTTATAGCTGCTAATAAAAGTTTGGTTCCTACCCATTTGGGAGAACCTAAGTATTTGTTTTGTTTTTCATGCTCTGTCCACCATCTTGGAATTCGATCTCTTCTACAAAGGGTACTGGCTATTTCTTGAAGCTGCTGTGAATATGTTTCTTTCTTTTTTTTTTTTTTTTTTTTTTTAAGAAATTTCTGTGTCCATTCAGTTTCTCATCAGTGGAGCAGGATAACAGATTGAGGGTGTTGAGCAAAAAAATCCCCTTTTATTTTTCAAAAAATGCAACTTGAAGGAAGAAGGAGATTGTAAATAATCTTAACTCATGAGCACTGGCGACCGGAGCCCGCAGCCTGATGCTTCAGAACACAGCCTGCCCGTTACATAACACAGAGTGTTTATGTTAGCCACTGCAACATGTCTATTACTCTCTGTGAGATTTTTGAGGCTTTGCTTGGTTTCTGCTGCCCACAGCCTGGGTGTTAAAGTTGACTCAGGGCATTTCGGATTCCTAATTGAATGGACCTCTGAGGTCACTGCTCGTAGGTCATCATTTGACCATATCAGGGTGTGATTTGTGGTCTCTGGAGATAATGAAGTATTCATTCTTAAATTTTAGGTTATAGTGGTAGCAGCCGTGCCGTCTTCCTGAGATGCCTCATTATGGTTCATTCACAACGTTACCGTTACCTTGCTTCCTCGCCCTGGGTTAGCACCAGCCCTCTGAGGTTCTCGCTGTCCTTGTTGGACTCACCGATTTCTTTCGGTTTTTGATCCTAAGAGCCTGTGTGCCTGGATGGGTTTGGGAAGGTCTGTGAGTCCCCTTAAAATGAATCTCCTATTGTGCATGCGTCGCAGACTGGGCATTGTCAGCGAAGAGGGGACAGAGCTCTTACCAGCTTCTCCTGTGGGACCCAAAAAAGGTCAACGGTGTTCTAAGTCAACATCTTCCGTCTCTGAAGGGGAGGGAGGCCCAGTGACCCTGAGTGCTTTAGCCATCTTATCCAGATTATTGGGGGCCAAGCCAGGATTAGAGCCTCGGTGTGGTGATTTCTAGGCCACGCTGCAAAATGGGGATCAAGGAGAGGATGTTCTAACTAATGAAAAAGATTTAAGAAGCTATATGGTGGTGTGCCCGTAGCACTGAGTGTTGTTGGAACATTCCTGGCCTCCAGTGCCTTCCAGCAAAGCCCCTCATGCCTGCCCCTCACTCCTGCAGGCACAGAACAGAGTCATGTGCCCACATTCCCAGGCAGATAGGAAAACCACATTCCAAACGCAGGGATTTGTAGTCCTGATTTAGTGGAGGTCTTAAAATGAATGAAAGCTTTTTCTTATGACCTCAAAAATTCTCGGTAGTGTTAATTCCTCTTAGGTTGCTTTCAGAAAGGTATCGGGGACGGATTTTCTTTTTAAACAACCCCACAATGAGGTGGCATTTCACAGGCTAATTTTGATTCACAGAAAATCATTGCATAACTGATTCATTGAGCTAGATAGCCGTGCAGGAAATAGAGAAGCGTGTCTGCTTTCCCATTACAGCCTGTGTCCTATTCCTAATTCTGCCGCTGGGGCTTGATTTGACTTGCTCCCTGAGCCTCGATTTGCACATCCGTAAAACGAAGGTACTGAATTAGATAACCCTAAGGCAGAGTCTACTTTTTTCACTGTTAATTGCTCCTGTCTTAACAGTGCTGTGCAGCACAGTCGCAGAGCATAAAATACGTTGCCCACAATCGCTGTAGTGGTACAGAGACGTACATTTCTGCTCCGTTTTGCGTTTGGAAGGCGAACAAGGTGTCGTCTGTGCAGCTCGGGGTGGGCCACGTTCCGATTTTGCTTTTGTTCCTGTCTCAGCGGAGGTGATCGGGACTTCCCGTTTGTGTGCTGTATGACCTCGCGCAAACCGCTTTGACCTTTATTTTCTCCTATAATCCTCCCCACGCTGTGGGTCAAGCGCCATTTGCCCATTTTGCACGTGACCGTTCGGAAGCCCAGAGAGATCCAGCAGCTCATTCAAGGCGACCCAGCTTGGGGAGCGGCCGGCAGGGCCGGGGTGGTCTGGGTCCGCGTTCGGTGTGCTTTCTCGTCCCCTCAGAAGCCTGTACGGTGGGAGGTGTCCACACCCTGTGATTTTCTTGGTCGTACAAGAGGGATCGCTGACTCTCCGTCTCGTTGTGACCCCTGCCCTAGGTGTTTGATATCAGCTGCTACCAGGAATCCCTGGCCCCGTGCTTTTGCCTGACTGCCCACAGCAACATCAACCAAATCACCGAAATTCTCCTGGGGGAGACCAAAGCCTATGTGTTCTTTGAGCGAAGCTATGGGGACATGCATTCCTTTGTCCGCACCTGCAAGAAGCTGAGGGAGGAGGAGGCGGCCAGACTTTTCTACCAAATCGCCTCGGCCGTGGCCCACTGCCACGACGGGGGGCTGGTGCTGCGGGACCTAAAGCTGCGGAAATTCATCTTTAAGGACGAAGAGAGGTGAGTACCCTTCCTGTCCAGACCTGACACTCTAACAGGCCGTCCAGGAGTGGCTTGCGTGAGAGGTTGGAATGGACTATTTATTTATTTTTTTTTTTTGCCGCCTGCTGTCCAGGTGAGAAGAGAGGGTGGGAGGACAGGGGTGGGGGGTGGGGAGTGAACAAATATTGCCGCGTTCTAAGCGCCCTCAGAAAACAAGTCGCTGCTCCTCTAAAGGCGTTACAGGATGCTCAGAGGGCAGGTGCCAGGACACTCTGTGACCCGGTCGTTATTTTTGCTGCGGTGTCGTCAGCTCTGAAGGGTGGCTGCAAGCCTGTGTGGCGTTTTCAAGGTGCATGAGGCACGATGGCGACAATCGTGCCTTCAGAACGCTCGGGGCCTGGCATCAGTCATTTAGAGCCCATTCGTCCGTTCCCTCATTCAGGAATACCTCAGGGTGCTTGTGGGTGTCAATAAAGTGTGCGTGTATAAATCACAATTCTCAGTACTCTGAACATCCGTGTGCATGAGCTAGTTGACTCACCTATAAAGGAATGTTCCAAGCCCTAAAAGAAGATGGTCTCCCGGGTCGGATGGGAACTGGGGGCTGGGATGTGAGTTTTAACTAGGACTTGGAAGGCAAGAAAGATATTTTATAGGAGACGCGATGTCGGACCAGACTTGAAAGATGATGAACATGTTACGGCCAATGTGGGAAGGACCCGTGTTGCCGGTGAGGAACCTTCCAGTGCAGATGCACAGCCGGGTGAAGGTCTGGGTTACTGGAGGCGACAGCTGGACAGGCTGCTGGGCATCTGGGTTCCATTCATGCTTCTTCCATTAACTCGTTGCGTTCTGTTTAGCAAACGCACTGGGGCCTGCTTTGTCTTCCAGCTGACTTCCATTGTTAAAACTCTTCCAAGCCACTTATTTTTCTCTTTTGAAGAATGTGCGTTCTCAGAGGGGTGGAGGCCACGGATTCATGTTCGTTGCCGACTCTTCCAAAAATTGTTCCAGAGTTTCTACACACGTGGGTCGTGGAGTTACCACGACTGCGTTGGGCATCCTCCCCTCCTACTAGGAAAGTGGCTGGTGAAGTGAAGGTCCGTTGTCACAGAGCTGTTAAGAGCCATCTGAGTGCAAAGCCCATACGTGCCATTCATTCACTCGCTGGGCAGATCTGTGCGTCTGGTGCAGATCTTCCTGTCAAACCTTCCTACCTTCCAGTCAGTTTGGCCTGTGATATTGTAGGCTACTGCTTCTCGACGTCGGGTGGTGTGCACTTCGTTTTTTGTTTTGTTTTGTTTTGTTTTTTTCATCTTTATGGGTTGAGCTAATTGGGAAATGTCTGGGAAGCATTGTGGGATTAGCAAAGGTAAAGGGCCTGTGGTTACTTAACCCAAATGGGACAGTTTCATGAGCATTTGCAATCCAGCTGAGTATTCAAGGTTCAGAGGGCCCGTGGCCACAGAGATTGGTTATTGTTCCACATTTTCACCCATAAACAGATATCTTAGGCATTTGTGGCAGCCAATATCCTGGTCTTTTTTAGTGCACGGATTTGACCCTTATTAATAAACTGAAGAAGAGGGAGCCATTCAGAGATCTAGAATCTGGGGCCACCCTTAACCATTTCTCGTCTTCAGCTCAGATGTATCTGCCCTCGGAGCCTGGAGACTCGGGTTTGTACCCTGGTTTCATCTTTAATACTCTCTGACCATTTAGATTGGTCCCCGCCTTCTGGGCTCAAGTTTCTCATCCTTTTATTGTCCTGGCTCTGTTTTATTGGTTCTGAGGTTTTTCTGCGTTACAACAGATGTGTGTGCTTCTTTGAATATTCTCATTGGGAAGTAAGTTCGGCTGTGACTCCCAGCAGAATCCCGACAGAGATACTTTATCCTTCTGTGTGCTACCTTTCTTGGACACGGAGTAACTCTGACTTCTAAAATGAGAGGTTAACAGGTTATTGTTGAGCTTAATTCTCTCTGCAGGTTGGGGGTGGGTATCCTTGTGTTCATTTCACAGAGGAAGACTCAGAATGTGGGAAATCTCTCCGTGACAGACAGGAGAGAGTCGAAGTAAGGACATGTGCTCTGTTAAATCAGCTCTCAAGAAATTCATCTGCCTGCCCTGGGCAGTAAGGGCAACGATGCCCTCTTTCACGGGGATCCAGGTTTTTAAGTATCACCTTTGATCGTGTCTCTTGAGAGAGGAATTTCACACAGCAGCGAGTACAGGGGGTGGTGTGTCCAGCGATAGCACATGTATGGTAAATACATACTTAGGAAGTGGGTCACAGTAGGGTGGACACCCCCAGGTCAGAGCAAGGGGGCACGTGTAAACTCTGGGGCCTCCAGGGGGCCATCCTTCAGTCCTGTCATGTTTGTTGCTGCCTGGAATCAGAGCCCCAGGGGTGAGGGTGCTGGCCCCAGTGCCCACGGCTCGCTGGAAGCAAATAAGGGGCCGAGTCAGACCTGGCTTGTCCTTTATGGTGGCGAAGCGAAAATCCTTGATGTCCCAGTGCCTAGAGAAGAAATACCAAGATGTCAGGGTGCCTGGGTGGCTCAGTTGGTTAAACATCCAACTCTTGATTTTTGGCTCAGGTCATGATCTCATGGTTCATGCGTTGGAGCCCCACATCGGCCTGCATGCTGACAGTGTGGAGCCTGCTTGGGATTCTCGGTCTTCCTCACTTCCCCTCATGCACACACTCTCTCTCTCAAAATAAATAAATAAACTTAAAAAAAAGTAGAAATGCCAAGAGGTCAGAAGCTTCTGACACAAGGACTGTGCATTTCTGGTGTTGATTTTGGAGTTTGTGTTAGACATTTGCAAAAGAGCATGACCCTTTCTAGAAAGATCTAGAAAGAAGCATCCCATGTGAATGTGAAACCAGAATACTTCACCGGAGCATGCATGACAAAGCTAAATCCTTTTTAACTTTAGAGAGCAATTTCCTTCTGAGAAAGGAAACGTAAGTGACGGGGAGGAAGCTGGTCATCATCTGTCCCTGGTGTGTCTGGGAGCACCTGAGCCCCGTGCAGCCTCGCATCGCTGCGGGACTGTCAGGGGGAAGGATGACTCCTCATCTGATTGGCGAGGTGACTGGGTTGCACAGGAGCTAAGTGACCTTTCTCAAGGTCACTGCCGGCATGCCTGTGGAGCTGGCCTGGAAATCCTACCATTTGACTCCAGAGCTCTTTCCCTATCCCTCACCTTGCTGAAGGCTCGGTGGACTTGTCCTTCTTAGCATGACCGGTGTCTCCTTCTGGGCAGCTCTGAGAAGGTCGCTCTCATTCTCAAGGACACTCTAAATGTTCTCATCGGTAGCTGATAAGAACTTTGTTTCCAGCCAGCTGTCAAACTTTTTGTGAAAGAGGAATAATGCCTTGTAGCCTTTCTCCTTGTTGTTTTGGTTTTTAACGTCTCGTTCTCAGAGCGTGAGTCTCTGGTTTTGTCACTTAACGTGTTTCTCCCTCCCTGTGTCCAACAGCCATTGGGTTTCGCAGGAGAGTTTCTCTTTGTTGGTCTGCACAGTGGCCCACATGGAGCAGCCCGCCCGTGTTTTGAGGGGGGCAGCGGTCTGGGACCTCACTGGGACCTTGCTGCTGGCAGCTCTCGCCATCCATGCTAATCAGCAGGACCTCCTCAATAGGTATTTCAATAGCACTAGAGCCTCTGCCTCTCCTGATATCATGGCACCTGTAGGAAAACAATGGGTTGAATTGGAAAGGCTTTTGAAACGTTGAACGATGGAGTCTGTGTCTGTGTTCGGACCCTTTATGCATTGGTCCTATGGGGGACAAACACAGAGGAGGCTTTTGGAAGTCCTGTGTTATTAAGCTTCCCATCACCAGACCCCTCCTTTGCGCATGGCCTTTGATCTCTCAAGGATGTGCTTCTTACTGGTTGATTCTCTTGCAGAGGTTGAAGGTGAAAGCCCTCGCCTGCGCGCCCCCCCCCCCCCCCCCCCCCCCCCCCCCCGGGTTCCCAAGGAGACCCGCCTGTGAGCTGACTTCCTATGCATGAATTTCCGATCCTGGACTGTAACTGAATCCATGACCAACCCGTGAGAATATTCTTGGTGGCGCTGTGAGGGCCATCAGTCCAGGTTCCCAGAAACAGCTCTGAAGATGCCACCCCATGTTCTGTTAGGGCCTGATGGCAGTGTGCCTTGTCTCTCTGTGTTGAAGCCGCGGCACCTCAGATTCTTTGGCTTCCGTTTTATTTTGGTTTGGGTTCTAGATGAAGATTGTCTCTACCTCTCATTAGCTACCCGGTCTGGGAGGAGTCCTTTAATGCTTCTGAGCTGCGGATTCCTCAGAACAGAAGTAAGGTCTGCATCCCTGTTGGTGGTTGTGAGAGCTGAGTGTCGTGATCCAGAGGCGCACAGGGTGGGGCAGGGGCTCGTGATGGCCAGCAGCTCCTAAAGTCATGGATAACATGGTGCCACTATGGAAGAGCCGTTCCCAAGGCGCCGGAAGTGCATGGAGAATGGGCTCCGCCCCTTGGGCCGCCATTTCACAAGGAGTGAACCCTTGGGGGTCTGAGGGTTCAGATTTAAGCCACATTGCCCTCTCGGTTAATGACAGGCATTGCATCAGTGTTGAGGGGAGGGGGTGGGACCGGTGACCAGCAGGGCAAAAGCGCAAAGGGCGGGGTGGATGGCTCAGCAAGGCCAGGAGGTAGACGAGATGTCCGCAGGGGAAGGCGCGTTCGAGGCGCATGCGCTCCCTCGGCCCCACGCGGCCCCTGTGTTCCCAGCCTTTTGCTGCTGTCTCCTCCGTCCCTGGGACGTTTCTGCAGGACGGACCTGCAGTTTTGTTTTTGTTTTGAGGAAGTTAAACCCTTACCCTGATTGGGCTCACTCTGGACACACCCTTTGCATCCACAGTTTCGGCAGTAAAATCGGAGATGGGCTGATGGGGTCAGAGGGGCCCCCTGTGGGTGGGAGCCCTGAATTAGATAGAGGGCAGTGACCGTGCCGCTCTGCCCGGGCAGCCCGTTCTGGGAGGCCTCGTGTTTGAATTTGAGCCTCCAGGGGAAGGCCTGAGGCTGGGAGAAGACCCCTTACTCCCACGGGGAGGCCGAGGCACTGGATTCTAGGCCCTGCTCCTGCCCTCCTTACTGAACTTAATCTTGAGAAGTTACATAAGCTCTTCTGTCCAGACTGCCTCATCTGCAGAGTGGAAGTAACAAGGAGACTTTCTTTGTGAAATTAAATGAATTAATGCGGGTGAACCCGGTGCTTGGAACCTGATCAGCCATCAGCAAGCGGTAGCTCCTGCCGTCCTCACATCCTGTGCACTGGGTGACAGGATGACACTGGGTGACACAGGGCCAGCTCGCCGACTCAGATGTGGGGAGCCCTTTAAGCTGCTGCAGCCTGGGGCTCCCACCGTGGTGCCCGTTTTGGCCCGCTTGATTTCTCTTCTCCCTTGGGACAAGGCTCCTTGCCACCCCCCTCCCCCAGCGCCCTGCTCCCCTGGTCGCAGTTCAGTGTTGACATTTCACCGCACAGAAATACCCCCTGTGAATGGAGAAACATGCCTCTGTACATGTTTCTTCTTTGGTTAGAAGATTTTTATCTCTTGACGTCACAGGTTTGATTTCCTCTGCTTCGTGGAAGCTAATCAGTGCCTGCTTCTGCGGGAGGGAGGCCGGACCCTTTTTAGAAACCCCGCAGCAGCCCTAGGGGCCCTCGTGTAACCATCTACCCGGGCACCCGACCCGTGTGTCCTGTGGGGCCCAGGCCTTGTGTTGCCCTGACCTGCCAGTCTCTCTCTCTTTCAGTATCTAGCAAAGTATAGAGTATCCTGCTTTCTTTCGTTAGTAACGATTTACATTAAGTGGTAAGTTCACCGTATTTCAGGAAAATATCTTACCTTTTTGCTTCCCAGGAGACAGAGCTCCTGGAATTCACTTATTTATGTGGACCACTGTTATGTACTTCAGGCATGCCAACCCTTGGGGAAGGCTCACTCCCCCCCACTTCTCCCAGGATGGGTAAGCGATCCCCCCGACCACAGCACCCCTGCAGTCTCCCCTCTGCTCACATTGTACACGTGCATCCCTAGACCATCCCCGTCTCCTCCTGGGCTGGGCTTCTTGGGGACTGAGGCTGCCTCGGTTTCCCTGCTGCCGGAACACGGTGGGCACTACGTGAACGAAGATCTCCTTTATTGAGTGCGTGCATCTCAGATTGGATTCTCATGACGGAATGAGAGAAGAGAGAAGTGGGGGTGAGTACAGATCGTTGGCCTCTAGATCATTCCCCAGATTGGGAGCCCCTGAAAGGCTCCGTCTTATCGGTCTCCCACGGAGACATCTTTGCAAAGAAAGCTCCTTTCAGCCTTCTGCCTCAAATGAGAAATTAACCCATCGTTGCCATTTGGATTTAATGATTTGTGCAGAATGACATTTGAGACAGTGCGGTCAGTGTCTGTGGCCGGGTGTCGCGTTTATGAAAAGCTTCTCTAATCACAGTGAGAGGGGAGAGCATCCTCAGGGTTCTTCGCTTAGAAGTGGGCTAAAAGTCGGCATCCTTCAGTAGGATTTCTGGCTGAGCTGCTTACTCTTGGGCTTAATCAGTTAGTTGACGGGCTGGACTGAGACCCTGGGAAGGTGAGGCCAAGGGCACAGCGGTAGGAGTTTTTACTGCCTCACTGAGCCGTTTGACCTTGGCCTACCTCCTCTGACGTGGGTTGGAGATCGTGAACTTCCAGTGCCCAGCACGGTGCCGGGCGCACTGCAGAGCCTTAAGAGGATAACGGTCATGACTGGTCTTGGTCATCAGCTGCTGGCTTTGGGCCTCACCACCCAACCACCCGGAGGTCCCTTTGTTTACTCAGCAACCTGTCACGGGCCAGGCACCGTTCTAGGTGCTGTGGAAACTGCCGTGGCAAACGAGACCGAAGGCCTTCCCTCGTGGGACTTACAGTTTAGTGAAATAATACCTAGATACACCATGTGCCAGGCCCTCTTCTAAATACAAGGGCAGTTAAGTGAACTGATTTAATCCGAATTAACTACTGTATGTATATTGACCAGCTTAAAACCGGTGAGGAGGGGCGCCTGGGTGGCTCAGTCGGTTGGGCCTCTGACTCTTGATTTTGACTCAGGTCATGATTCCAGGGTCGTGGGATCGAGCCCCGCATTGGGCTCTGCACTGAGCACGGAGCCTGCTTGAGATTCTCCCTCCTCCTCCTCCTCCTCCTCCTCCTCCTCCTCCCCCTCTGCCCCTCTCCCCTGCTAGCTCGCAGGCTCTCACTGTCTCTCAAATTTAAAAAAAAGAAAAAAAACAGTAAGTTAGTGCTATTATCACCATTTCACGGATGAGGGAACTGAGGCTCAGGGTCCCACAGCTAATCAGCGGCAGGCCTGGGGATTTGTACCCGGGATACGGGACTCCCGAGCTTAGGCTCTGGAAAGACCACACTGGCTGTTGGAAATAGACACCAGCTAAAATTCCGCCCCTTGTGTCCGATCCCCAGAAAGAATTTTCTCATGCAAATAGGCGACAAGTAAACACCAACAGGACCTGACCGGCCGGAGTCTAAGTGAAGCTCAGTGCTTGACCTTCTCTGAGCAGTCATGGGCCACTAGTTCATTAACCCCCTGGACAGTCCTGTGATGTCCCGTTCTGTTTCATGGAGTGGTTTTGTTTTCTGTACAGAACTGTGAAATGGGGTCTGGTTATCTTTCTGTCTTCCCTATCTAGCCCAGGACTGGCATTGTAAATCCTTGGTGAATGTCTGACAGTTGTCTAAGTGGGTGTGTGAATAGCCCCCTACACCCAGGAGGCATAAATATTATAAGAAAAATCCCCTAGAGATATTGATGGCAGGAGGCAGTAGATGGAAACACATTTTAAATGCCCTTTATCCAGTACTCTTGGGAGTTTCTCTAAAGCATGAAATAGAGTCCAGCCTATTTGAAATTTCTTTGGACTGTAGAGAGTACAGTTCTTAAGCAGAATCATGCCCGGATACCCTGAACTCCAGACAGCATGCTAGAGCTGGGGGCACCTGAGACGTGCGAGTCGTGCTACTTTGCAAATATTGATTAAGCATCTATTTTGTACCACATACAGCGCTCGGTGTTAGGGGTACAAGAATCGCTAAGGGGAGTTGTTGCCCGATGGAAGACAGAGTGTAATAGTTACTTTTCGTACCATGTTACGGGTTGCGGGTGGGCATTAGAGAGGTCTGTGGGAGCAGGAAGAGAATGTTCCAGCGGTGTAGTAGGGTGTAGAGAGTGAGCGCGTCAGTGAGGAGATCGGTTCCTTCTTGGGTTAGTCTGAGTGAAGTAGAGAGAAGGGGAGGGTGTTGGGAAGGATGAGTAAAGGCCAAGAGACGTGAGTGAGCCTGTGCAGGGGGGGATGATGTACTGGTGGAGGGTGCTATATGGGGGTCAGAGATAAGACTAAAGAGGGAAGCACAGGTCTAGGGCCTGGGTGCATGCCCTCGTCCTTAAACTTGACCTGAAATCCAGGAAATGCTACTGAAGGGTTTTTCTAGACAGGACAGGATGGGGTCAGGTTGTGATTCTGGAAGCGTATGGGCAGAATGGACCCGGGATGGGTATTGACTGAGGCTGAACCAGGCCCCAAGCGGTGGGATCAAGGAGGAGTGGGTAAGAGGTAGAATTAACCCCAACCCTTGGATTTTTACAAATGAGATGAGGAGGGAATGTCCTTCTCCAAAGTTCTACAACGTGTTGGCGGTGTGACCCAGAGCAGGGCTCAGGTTTTCTGGCTCCCAGAATTGGTCTACTATGTGCCTGGGCCATCTGGGTGAGGCCCAGGTTAGGACTCTGCCAAGTGGAAATCCCTGCCTGGCCCAGCGCTGGACCGCTGCTCCCAGTGCCCCCTGGGTCAGTGGGGTCAGAGGGACTGGCCTGAGCCCTGCTCCTGCCCTGCCAGTCGTCCTGGGTAGGAATGTTCTGGACCCTGAGTCAGCCTGACTACGCGGCAGGGCCGGAGCAGGAGCTTGAGGGGCGCCTGGCTCCCTCTCCCTGGGAGAATCCAGGTTGGGTGGGCCCTCGGAGCAGTGCTGTCCTGCCCTGGCAGGAGATTGCCTGCGGAGCCTTTTCTGAAAGGCTGGATCGATTGACTCGGGATCAGGGGATCTTTTGGGATCGCGTCTCCCTGCAGAGGAGCAGGAGTCCTGAACGGAGGACTAAGGAGGAGCTCTGAGTGGCGCTGCCTGTCTCCGGGTTCCCCGTCTGTTCCTGTGGAGACACAGGCTGCCCTCGGATGGTGTCTTCCTGCAGTGGGACGGCCTCGGGGGTGGGATGCGATGGCTTCCCCGCTGTCCTGTGCTCATAGTGTGTCAGGGCTCAGACGTGCACCAGCAGGCAGACCGCACAGGCCTTTCTGTTGTGGCCGGCCAGCGGTGCTGTGGAAACATCTGGGTGCTTGAGTCGGATCGGGCTTCTAGCAACTTCCTTCATCTTGGTAAGCTGTGATTTTTCTGGTGCATCACATGGGTGCAGGAACCCCCCCCCCCCCCACCTCCCTGACTGTGGTCAGGTAGTGAGAGGATATACCACCTGGGAGAACCAAGCAGCCCCTCCCTGTAGACTTCCCTCACCCGGACCCGACCTGCCTCCCTGTTGGTTACCTGCTGCCCTCCTGCTGATCTGGAAGCAGCCTGACCTTGGTGTCGGTCTGGTCACTGAATCTACAGGATCCGGTACGTCAGTGGCTCTCAGGGGTAACTGTTGGAGAAAATCTGCGCACTCAGGAAGCAGAGAACTCGAATGACGATTTATCTGGCAGAGTTTAGCAGCCTGTGGCTGTCACATCAGCTTGATGGCAGCCTACGGTGTGGGACAGTCCGTGGCTGGGCACCCCCAACGGTAGCCCCTGGTGGGACCCTTGCTTGCACAAGCCAGCTGGCAGCCAAAGGTAGCTTTTCAGTACTGGGCAGAGTGAAGCCAGACCTGGCCGAGTTGACCTGTCTCACTTGACCCTTCGCCTGCTTGGACACCCCCCCCCCCCCCCCCCCCCCCCATGGAATGGCCTTCAGTGACTTCTCTGAATTCCACTGACCTCAGGACACCGGACTTCCCATCCCGGCCAGGCCCACTTGGTCTGGCTGAACTCCCAGCCCAGCCCCACCCCGGCCCACCCTGTCCTGATCCCTTCCTGCCGAGAGCCCAAGGTGGTGTTTAAAGGTTTAAAGACAAAGCATGATTTGCTTGGCCAGGCCACTGTTGACTTTTTTGGACCGAGCACTGATTTGGAAGCTGAAAACCTGGTTTTGAGTCCCAGCTCTGCCATCGCTTGCTAGGTGGCCTTGGGCAAGTCACATCTGCTCTCTGTGTCTCAGTGTTTTCGTCTGGGAAATGAGAGGGTCCAGCCACCTCTCTCTGCCTCGTGAGCTTCCACAGTTAGGTCACGTGAGTGTGGGTTTTTGTCTGTGATCTAGTGCTCAGTAAACCTGGGGCCTTCCTTTCACAGGTTTTCTGTCTTTGTCACTCAGGAAATCTGTGTTGCTGGTGACAGGATGTGTTTTGGGGCGGGCACCAGCACGAAAAGCCTCCAGATGTGGACTCAGAACTCTGTTTCCTCCGTTATCCCGTCTGCGGGCTAGGACATTTAATCCCCTGTGCCTCAGTTTCCTTATTTCTAAAGAGGTTTGCGTGTATCATAATACTTGCCTTTCAGTTTTGTTATGAGAAATAGAGATGCAGACTGAAAAACTCCCAGCACCTAGTAGATGTCTTATTCACGGTCACTGTTGTTGTCACCATAATTGTCATTGTTATTATGCAGCTGTCACGGAGGAGACCGTGCAGTTCCTGTAGTTTCGATTAAAGACAATTTATGATTGAGAATTTTGAAGCAGGTATGTTTACATTGTACAGAAGGGAAACTGAGGCTGAAAGGTCTGGCTGTGGTCACACTGGTCTTGGGCCTGGGGCCACGGGGAGCCATGCAGGCCTCGGCTGCAAGTGGGTGGGACACTGCTCCTTGGAGGCGGGAGTAGAGCCGTATCCTGCTGGTCTGGCTTCCTCACCTGGCTGGGGATCTGATGGCACAAGGCCGGTAGCCAAGTGCACAGGCTGCCCCCGCGCGAGCCTTTTCCATTCAGAAATTAAAGCAAAGCAGGCTGGTTCCTGCCTGTGCCAGGGACGAGTTGCAAAATGCATGCAGGGATCCAGATTCTTAGCCAAGTGGATTCCGCCCCAGGCTAATGGCTCTTTCCTCCAAGAAGCTGCCTGGAGGTCGCCACTGTCATTCGTAGCTTTTTTGGTCACAGCAGTTGTCCACCCTCCCTCCCTCTATTCTTCATGTACCATTCTATTCCCACCGCCTCCCGGTAGCCCACTCTGATTTCCCTAGGAGTTAAGGAAGTGAGAAGAATGAGCAGGGCACATATTTGGGGGTAGAACATTCCAGGCCAAGGGAGAAACCAGTGCAAAGGGCCCAGGAAGGAACACGGGCAGAGAATTCACATCCACTTGGATCTGCCTGAGGCTTGTTCCTCTGTCTTGTCTCGTAGGCTCTGGGGTTGAAGGCGGGGTGGGGCTTATCTTACTAATAAGATGGGTTAGAGTCGCCACCATTTCTTTGCAGATTTCCTGTGCTAGGCTTTTCAGAAGGTACTTGAGTTGTTTCCTTTAATCCCCGTAAAAAACGGAGAAGATGGCTGTCACACGTCATGTCCCTAACCCCAGTGCCTACTTTAAATGCCCTGCCCATTCGTTAGTGGAACATTTGAATTCCTAGGACCACCGTGCCCTTGTTGATTGTTCTGGAAATCGATTCCTTTGCCTGGGAATTTATGGTCAGGGGACAGCAGAAGTTGATAGAGGGTTCATTTGCATCGTCCCTAGCGGCCAGGAGCAGGTGCTCTGCCAAGCACCCCTCCCCCCACGCTCTGAAGAGGAGAGAGGGGCAGCCCTGCTCCCCAGAGGGGGAAGCCAAGCCCCAGAGACCTTCTGAGGGTCCCTGCAGTTGGGCGGCAGGTCCGGCACTGGGACTACAGCCCAGCCCCAGGGTCCCGACGTGTGCGCCCGGAAGGTTCTGGTTTAAAAGACGCACTCCAGACTGCTCGCCTTGACTCTCACCCAGGAGTGATCAAGTTCGGGGTGTCCCGAGAAGGAGACAAGGTCAGAAGAATGCTTGCGAACCCTGCCCTTCCTCCCCATCTTTTTTCTTAGGCTTCTTTTCCTCTTCTCGCCTCGCCTGCCTGGGATGTCGGTGCCCCTGGCTCTGGGCGCGTGTGTGCTGCCCCCAGGGGAGAGGGTCTCGTGGACTGGGATGCCCTGGCTGCTGTTCCCTGGGCCGGGTGCTCGGGTGGGTGGGGCAGGCCGAGGGCAGGGAGGGCTGGCTGCCTGGAGCCAGGGGAAAGGTGAGCGCCCCGCCCCCAACTGGCCTCACTGGCCTTGCTGGCTCACCCCTTCTGAGCATTGGGCTCAGCATCCACTTAAAGGGATGACTGTTGCTGCCTTGGAAGCTGATGTTAGAAACTTTAAAGAGGAAGTATATGTAGATACCTGGCGGGTGTTTAAGGGCACACTCTGGCACATCGCACAGTGAGCCGAATGTGACAGGTGGATCCGAAGCCCGGCTTCTGAAGGGAGGCGGGGGAAGTGGCCGGGGGGGGGGGTGGTCAGCTGGGGCGGCGGGGGGATCAGACGAACGTCAGTAGCACGTGGGTGCCCTTTCTGTTACGCTCTCGGGTTCACTGGGTATTTGCACAGCCACCAAGTGCTGGAGGTAGAGGGGGAGAGAGGCGAGTGCCGGTGAGTGGGTTCCTCAACATGATTGAACCCTTGGCCATGGGTGAAGGCTTTTTTCCTCTGATCTGGAGAAGAGGCGTCGGGGTGGAAATAGGGTCTCTGCTGCCTGGGGGAGCGGGTGGGTCACAAGGGGAAGGTGACCGTCGCCGTCAAGGGTTGTGTCCTGGAAGGGGATAAGTCTGGAAAAGGGCTGCAGATGTGGTTTAGCATAAGGAGCTTGAGGTGGTGACGTCTGTCCCCTGCAAGGGCTCCTCCAGGAGCAGTTCATGGGTCTGAAGGCACATCTGTACCTGTCCTCACCCCGCCAGGGACTGAGGTGTTGGAATTTACAAAGCCTGTTCCCGTGGATGCTCGACCTGACATCCTCTTAATCCCGGCCAAGCGGGCAGAGCAGGGCTCTTGTTCCTTCAGAGGTGAGCACGCTGGAGCTCTGAGGGGTTCCTGGTGTGACTGTCCCTTTCACTCTCAGAGGGTCTGCTATGTGGCAAGCCCCGGTCTGGGTGCAGGAGATACAGCCATAAAGAGGGGCGATGTTCTCCACATACAAAATGACCTCAGCCACCTGCTCCCGAGCTCCTGGAGGTGGCAACGAGGTGATCGCCCTTGCAGGGACCGCGGGAACCAATGCAAGACTGAACGACGATTCCCGGCGCCGTTGTGGGGCCTGCGAGTCCTGGGGGCGGGTGCTACAGGATGTAGGATGGTCAGCCAGGGGCTCTTTAATGAAGCTCCTTTGAGCAGAGACCTGAAAGAAGGAAGAAGGTGAGCAGGAGTGAGACGCCCCTGGATCTGATAGAAGAACATTCCGGGCAGGGGCTGGGGGAAGGCGTGCACAGAGACCCCAGGGAGCACTGTGGCGGGTGGTCGGTGTGTTTGAGGGACCGTGAAGAGGCTGGAATGGGGCGGGGGTCAAGAGGCCTGGGGCTCACCTCGCAGCCTTGGGGAGAACGTCCCCCAGACCCACTGGACACCGGACCGTCCCTTGCTGCACAGCTAATTACCGTTGCCACAGCAGCTAGAGTTATTCCTGTAGGCATTCTGCTGTCACGACAGTGACCTTGGAGGCCAGGAGTCTGGCCAGCTCCTGAGCCAGGCGGGGCTGCTGCTGGTGAGGGTCGGGCGAAGGAGGCTGTTGAGGGAACCTCCTTGGGCTCGTGATTTGACCCCCCTCCCCTCCCCACTCTGGGTTTCCGTGACTCAACTACCGGAACATCGCATGGGGCTGGTGTGGGTCTGCCCCACCTGCCGCCTTAGGTTAGAAAGAGCAGCAGGAAGAAGGAGATTTGCTTTCCAGCAGCCCAATTCCAGATCAACACATCTAGGCCCTTCCTGTGTCTTGAGATCATTCACTGAGGAGGGAGGAGAGGAACAGAGCGTGTGTGCTCCAAGTTGTAGTGGAATATGGGCGAGCAAGGAATGAGGGCGCGTTGCTATAGATGCGAATCCCAGGATGTTAAAACGGGCAGAGACTTTCAGGCTGTCTGGTCCAGACGGATGTGCGAACGTGCTCAATGCTGCTGAACTGTCCAGTGAAAAATGGTTAAAATGATACATTTTATGGATACTGTACCATAATAAGAAAATTAGGGGCGTCCAGGTGGCTCAGTCGGTTAAGCGTCCGACTTTGGCTCAGGTCTTGATGTCATGGTTCGTGGGTTCGAACCCCGCCTCGGGCTCTGTGCTGACAGCTCAGAGCCTGGAGCCTGCTTCAGATTCTGTGTCTTCTTGTCTCTCTGCCCCTCCCCCACTCACATTTTGTCTCTCTGTGTCTCTCAAAAATAAATAAATAAAAAGAAATTAAAATTAAAAAGGACACTACCTTGTCCAGCACCCCTCTTCAAGTTTAAGAAACAAAGAGATTGAGGGGCGCCTGAGTGGCTCAGTCGGTTGGGTGTCCGACTTCGGCTCAGGTCATGATGTCACAGTTCGTGGGTTCGAGCCCCGCGTCAGGCTCTGTGCTGCCAGCTCGGAGCCTGGAGCCTGCTTCCGATTCTGTGTCTCCCTCTCTCTCTGCCCCTTGCCTGCTCACACTCTGTCTCTCTCTCTCTGTCAAAAATAAACATAAAAAAAAAATTTAACAAGAAACAAGGAGGGGCTCCTGGGTGTCTCAGTCAGTTGAGCGTCCGACTTCGGCTCAGGTCATGATCTCACAGTTTGTGAGTTCGAGCCCCGCGTCGGGCTCTGTGCTTGACAGCTCCGAGCCTGGAGTCTGCTTTGGATTCTGTGTCTCCCTCTCTCTGCTCCTCCCCCGCTTATGCTCTGTCTCTCTCTGTCGTAGAAATAAATAAACATTAAAAAGTTAAAAAAAGAAACAAAGAGATTGACTTCCCAGAGCCACACCACAGGTAAGAGATGTAGTGTGGCCTGGAATCTGCCCCCCCCCACCGTCTTCCCCGCCCCCCCGCCCCGGGCTCCCAGCCCGGTCCCTTCACCAGTGACAGGGCCATTTATGGATCATGGACAGAAATGGGTGCAGGGGAATGCGGTCACTCCTTAGTCTTTGAGACTTCTGTAATCCAAGTATGAGATCTTAGAATCAACCCAGGGTTTCATCACATGTTTTGCTTATAGAGCGCTAACTTGATGACCCTGAACCTCGCCTTCTTTCCGTGGCTCCCTGAGTAGCCTTGGTGACCGCCCTGAAGGGGTAAGCCCTGTCGCCCAAGGGAGAAGCAGGATCAGTAGTTCATGGACCCGAGTCACAAGCTCGGATCTGGGAGGAGAGCCCCGTGGCGGTTTTTCCTCCTCCCCGGCCATTTGAGCCCCGTGGCGCCTCTGGACGACAGGGCGCGTGCTCCGGTGCGCACTTCTGAGATGAAGGAGGCAGCTGTTGCGATGACACCGACCTCGCGGGACCTTGTAGGCACTGTCCGTGAGGCCCTACCCCCTCACTCCGGCCCCTCCGCCCTGTCCCTTGTCACCTTCGTGGCAGGCATTCGTCTGTGTGATGGAATGGGCCCGAGTCTGCGGTCTGACAGCTCCTGGACCTGAGCCATGGAGGGTTCTGGATGGGAGAACAGGAGGAGGATTTCCATCCTAAGCTCTGGAAGGTAGTGGTACCTAGCTTTCCACTCAAGGAATGGCAGGGCAGGGAAGCAGGAATTCTCGGAAGGCCCCTGAATCAAGGAGAGATGCCAGTCTTAGGGGCTTATGGCGCTGGGTCGGGGGCAGCCGTCAGCCTTGAACAAGTCTTTTCACGTCTCGGTCCTCAGCTTTGTTCACTGCAAGTACGTATTATTTTTAGGAATTTAACTTCCAAAAGTATTTACTGAGCCTTATTTTATGCCCAGTGGTCACGTCAAGCCCTGCTGTGCAGAGATGGGTGCTAGGCCCCGGGGGCTCTGAGTTCAACGTGGGATTTCTCCATCTCCGTTCAGGAGTGCATCCAGGAGGGTCCCGGAACCCGTCAGCCAGCTCATTCGTCCTTAAATGGCAAGGGGCAGGGGCACCTGTGCGGCTCAGCTGGTACAGAGACCGACTTTGGCTCAGGTCATGATCTCGAGGTTCACGAGTTCAAGCCCCACGTCGGGCTCTGTGCTGACAGCTCAGAGCTTGGAGCCTGCTTCCGATTCTGTGTCCCCTTCTCCCTCTCTCTCTGTCCCTGCCCCACTCGTGCTGTCTCTCTCTCAAAAATTAATAAACAAAAAATAAATAAGTAAACAGCGAGGGCAGATCGACAGACATACCCCTGCACTCGTGAGAAATCAGCATCGTGCATGAGTTGTCACAGGTAGAAGATACAGGCAACCAGGTCACATTAGTATTACGTAAGTCAGGGACCAGCCTGGGAATTAGTATTACGTAAGTCAGGGACCCTGGGAATGTGATTGGCAGGACGGGAGGCAACTTCCACAGCAAATCTTGGCAAGGGGAGGTCAGCCCTGGGAGGGCTTAGCTGCTGGTAACGGATGCCTGCTCGAATACATTCCCCAGCCCTGCCCGTGTCCTGGAGAGGCAGCTTGGTATTGGGGAAGGAGGGACAGGTTGATGAAGCAAAGTGTGGGGCAGGTCTTCTCTATCTCCCAGCTGAAAGGCAGTGAACAAATTACTCCTCCTCAAGCTCTCTGAGCCTGGATGTTCTTATCTGTAAAATGGGATCGTAAAATCTTCCATGTCTAACAAAAGGACTGTTGATAAAGCCAAGATACCGTTGAGTAAAAGGTCCTTCCATACTGTGTTCTATCACGTCAGCCGGAAGCTTGCCGGAACGTGTGGACAGAGCTTCTGGGAGCTTCCCAGTTGGCTGGATCTGAGTTCAAATCCTGTGACTCCCCATCACTACCTAAGGGCATCTTTGAGAATAGCACTGGATCTCTTACTCTCTCATCACTGAGATGGGGAGATAGTCAAGTCATTTAGAGTCTTTACTTGCTGGAGGTGTGGGACCCTCCCACCCCCAGTAGATCTTAAGCCTCATGCAAATACCCTGTCACTCTTGTTCGCTCCTGGGGCCCCCTGCCCTGGAACAGTGTCTGGCACCTAGAAGGCACCTAGAGGTCACGTTTGGCTGGTTGAATGAATGAATGAATGAAGGAAGGGTCTTGGAAACATTCAAGCAGGAGCTGTGTGATGTGACAGTGATGAGATTCGTGTGCGTCAGAGCGCCCGTAGGAGCTCACGCTTTCCTCTCTCTTGCAGGACCCGGGTCAAGCTGGAAAGCCTGGAAGATGCCTACATCCTGCGGGGGGACGATGACTCCCTGTCAGACAAGCACGGCTGCCCGGCTTACGTAAGCCCAGAGATCTTGAACACCAGCGGCAGCTACTCGGGCAAAGCAGCCGACGTGTGGAGCCTGGGAGTGATGCTCTACACCATGTTGGTGGGGCGGTACCCTTTCCATGACATTGAGCCCAGTTCCCTCTTCAGCAAGATCCGGCGGGGCCAGTTCAACATTCCAGAGACTCTGTCGCCCAAGGCCAAGTGCCTCATCCGAAGCATCCTGCGGCGGGAGCCCTCAGAGCGGCTGACCTCGCAGGAAATTCTGGACCATCCTTGGTTTTCTACAGATTTTAGCGTCTCGAATTCAGGATATGGTGCTAAGGAGGCGTCTGATCAGCTGGTGCCGGATGTCAACATGGAAGAGAACTTGGACCCTTTCTTTAACTGAGCTCACGCCCCACAGAGACTTAAGCAGGTACCGGGAGCGAGAGAGGGCAGAGGAAAGTCCTTCCGGGGCACGCACGTCGCCTGGCTTGGTGTTAAGACAGACACTGACACTCAACGTTTTCTCGGTTCAGAGAAGGAGAACCTTCAAGGAGCTGACCGAACATGTAGCATGGGGGCGAGAGATGTGGGGTGGGAGTCTGGGGTCAGGTCGGAGGGGTGGGAGCCCCTGGCGCTTCCCCCTTCCCTGACGCGGCCCCCGGAGCCCACCCCTGCCAGCGGGGCTGTTTCTGCCTACCCCACTTTTCATTTCTTCCAAAATAGTTGCAGATCCTGACGGAGCCCAAACTCTCTGCCTCAACCACACATCTTGGCATCGCACTGTTAGCTTTTAACTTCTTGTCACGATTCAGGGAAGGTACAATTGGCCAAGGATTCTTTCTTTCTTTCTTTTTCTTTCTTTCTTTCTTTCTTTCTTTCTTTCTTTTTTCTTTTTTTCTTTTTTTTGAAACAAGCCAGCCACCTACCTGATAATTATTAATGGGGTTCATTTAAAAAACAATTCGGTGCACACAGACTGACATGAAACCTGGGTGCTAAAGCTAAAAGAAAATAAAAGTCCAGTTTGTGTCTCTTAATCGCTCTTTTCAACTCATTTCTTCTAAATAAACGATTTGCCATCCTGGTCAGGAAATGACACGTTGATGCTCTGCTCCCTGAAGGGGGAAGAAAAAAAAAAAAAAAGTCTGTCCTTTAACAAAGTGATTCTGTTTTGTGTCCACGGGTTTGTGGCAGGAAGCTATTAGAAGTCAAACTTCCAGAGGCATTACCGCTATTAGAGTTTAAAGAAAGGAAAGGAAGGGAAGGGAAGGAAAAAAGAGAAATCCACTCCCGAATTTCTTTCCTTTGAACAAGGAGGGCTGCCTTATAGATGGTCCTCTCTGCTGGGACGATGGCACCGGGGCCAGGTTAGCGGGAGGGGCATATTGAGAGTCCGAAGCTTTTGGCAACACTCTGGTCTCAACGAAACCTCTTGTCTCTGTTTTACTGGATGACCAGTGACGCAGAGCAGGTTGTCGCACGTGATGAAATCCAGGGCAGCTATTTTGTTTCCTTTAGGAAGAACGATCCTTTTGGCTCGGAAGGCCCTCTGGTTTGGACAAAAACCCTCGGTAGAGACAAGCGGGAAGAAACATCAGCTGAAAGCTAGGATGTTATAAATACAAACAGCTCTCTGTCCCAATACGCACCTTTGTGTTTTCAAGAACTCTTCTATTTATTAAGGAAAATGTCACATTGTGATGTATTAAGCGAGTACTTCAATTACGGGTTGACTTGGGATGACGTTACATGCTGTAGTTAACATTTATATATATATATTTTTTTCTCGTTTGAGTATCTCTGTCCCTGAAATAACCTTTTGTTTGGCTTTTCTAGATAGCTTTGTTTGATTTCGAGTGGCAACTGTTTTTTATTACGGCTTTTCTATTGCTGTATGATACAGAACACTTTTGGCATAAATATTTGTGTTTCCAGTACCTCAGTTGTTTGGATTTTACCGCCTGTATACGTTTTTGTGAAATGGTCATGTTTTTGGGTAGGTAACACGTGGACTCTAGTATGTAAATGTTACTTGAATCTGTGCTTCATTATAGTATGTAGCATGTATGTGCAGACCTTGGATGCTTTATGCCTGTTCAGCAGGGGCTCAGCCTTCACGTTCCCAGGAGGGCGGCTTAACCGTTCATAGTCAGGAGACAAGGCGGCCATGATTCTATTTTGATAACGGAAGATAACAAAGGAGAGAGGTTTTTGTTTGTTTGGGTTTTTTTTTTTTGTGTTTTTGTTTTTGTTTTTGTTTTTGTTTTTCACATTCTGAAGATGGTGCTGTGTCAAGAAGGACCTATTTTTCTTCCCCGTCCCCTATTTTTTAAGTCCCCTGTAGGAGGAAAGGTTGGTGGCATGCATGCTGGGAATCTATGGCCTCTGGTGCTTTGTCCTGTATTTGGTTTAATGTTTTTGTCCTAATCTCTTCAATCAATAAAATTGTGCGTATTTAACTAAAATTCCGGGGTCCTGCGAATGATGATTCTCTGCCATCTATGGTTTTGTGGGCACTGCGCACCGGCCTGGAACCCCTGACGTCCTCTTGGGGGCTCACTCTTGTAGGGCGAGCCACTGCGACTATTGGTACAAAGCGAGAGCCAGCTTCCGTCGTGTTTGGGCCTATGCTGGCCAATTTAGAGGGGATATCTCACTGAATTCATCGTCACTGCCGCCTTCGGAGGTGTGAATTATGTTCCCATCACAGATTAGGAAATAAGCCCAGAAAGGTGCATCACTTGCCTGGGGTTAAACCACCTGTAAGGGATCGAGTCAGGCGCTGACTCTGTCTGTTCCGTCCTGAAGCTCGTCATGCTCTCTAGGATGTTAGATCCCAGCGGCTCCCAGGCCAAGTGTATGGTAGTTTTGAAGGAGCCAATCTTTCCTGCACTCAAATCACCCAGGCTTCCAGACAGTTCCCTAGGAAAAGGCCTATCTGCTGCAAACCCCATTGGAAACCTTCAAGGAGACCACCCGACCGCCAGAAACTAATGTCTACCCAGCAGCCCTTCCCCAAGGCGGATCCACAGGGTGTCAAAGTAGGTGGGCCCTACAGGGAATCCCATCTATGCCGCACCCCATTTGCTAGAAGTTCCTCCAGTCCAGGGGGTCCATTCGACCCCAAAACGTCGAGTGACTGCTTTCTCTGTCACGTCAGTGCAGGTTAGGGAAACAGGAAAGAAAGGCAAACAGACGAAGGCAGTGGGCAGAATGGAGTAGCGGGGTAAACACGGATTCATGGAAACCCAGGTTTGCCCAAATCTGACGGGAGGTGTCCTGGAAGCAGCCGAATCAGAATCCAGAAAGAAGTGGCTTCGGGTAATGACGGAAGACAAACCAGTAGCACTAAGCAGAGGGAACTGTGTGTGAGAACTTTCTAGACACCTGCCCAAGTGAGTGCCCCTGAGGCCAAGCTGTGGATAGAACTCCTCAAGGTCCTGGCGAAGACTGGGGTGGGTGGCATGGGGGGGTGGGGGTGAGGTGGCTGAAGCGGAGGCTTTCTAGCCGATGGGACCAACCTTCTAAATTCCCAAGGTGTTTATCGTCCTGCAACGTCACTTCCGCATCCCCAGCCGCCCCCGGCCCTGTGCCTGGCCGGCGGGAGGTGCTCAGTGAACGACTGTGAATCGATGTTGAACTTGTGTGGGGACACTGCACGCTGCTCAGTTTCCCTCCGACCTCAGGTTTCTAGCAGGTGCCCCTTAGAAAACAGCCTTCGCAAGTTTTTGTTTTTAATTTTTTTTTCAACTTTTATTCAGTATTGAGAGACAGAGCGTGACTGGGGGAGGGGCAGAGAGGGAGGGAGACACAGGATCGGAAGCAGGCTCCAGGCTCCGAGCTGCCAGCACAGAGCCCGACGCGGGGGCTCGAACTCACGAACAGTGAGCTCATGACCTGAGCCGAAGTCGGACGCTTAACCGACGGAGTCACCCAGGCGCTCCCTAGACTTTGCAAGTTTTGAAGCCCACCGGTGGCTTTTGCTAGGGCACTGATGGTCTGATCCAATTTCTTTGTTCTTTCACTGCCTGTGATTGAGCAGAAATGGGCCCGCTGCCTAATGGATGCCTGTTTGAATTGTATCCTGTCAAACCTTCGCATGTGTGGCTGCTGGGGGGCGGGGGGTGTTGGCACGCACACTCCCAGCCTCTCTAGGAGCCTCTCCCTCGGTGGGAACCCAGGATCAGCAAGCTTCCACCCCCCTTCATGTCTCAAGGCTTTGCCAGCAGAAATCTTTTATTTCTTAGTCTCCTTGGGCATTGCTGCTTCATTCCTCTGCTACTTAATCTGAACCTGGGGCAGGGCAAGGAGGCCTGGGCCCCTGGGAGTGAGGGCAGGGGTTGGGAAGTAACGTTCAGGGCCCTGAACCTTTACCCTCTAATAGCCGCAACCGGGAAAATCACTTAACTTTTTTTGTAAGGACCGAGGATGTTGTAAAGATTAAACTGACGGAGGCATGTCAAGGGAACGTCTTGTGCTTGGCCGGGATGATGACTATTTCCGTCATCAACCAAGGGCATACCAGGGTGGGGTTCTTTTGACTGAGGAGTTGCTGCTGGATTTGAGGATCATCAAGCCTTCTCAAAGCTATCAAGAAGAGGTGACGGGGACCCACGGAGATGCCTCCCCTACCATAACCAAAGCTGGCATCTCCCCTGTGTAGTTCTGATGTAGACTTAAGGGCAGGAAGATGAAGTTTCTGTTGCTAGACATGTTTGAAGACTACTGAACAAGTCCAACTATTGATAAAGCCTTGACAAAGCAAGTTAACAAAATTTTTTTTTAACATTTATTCATTTTTGCGACACAGAGAGAGACAGCGTGAGTGGGGGAGGGGCAGAGAGAGGGAGACACAGAATCCGAAGCAGGCTCCAGGCTCTGCACACAGCCTGATGCAGGGCTCGAACTCGTGAACTGGGAGATCATGACCTGAGCCGAAGTCGGTCGCTTACCCGACTGAGCCACTCAGGGTCTCCAACAAAGCAACTTTGATAAGGCATCCAAGGTCCGGAGAAATCAAAGGCATTCCTAGAGTCACCGAGAGAGTAGGTAATAGGCTTTGAACTGGAGGACCGAGGTGTGCAAGAGCTTTGTAGGTGGGTGGCCCTGTATGAACTTCAGGGGTTTTGTTATTCACTTGACTTTTCTCACTGTGATCTTAGATCCTGTCCGCGGTGGCCTCCATCCTTGACCCAGCCCGTTCTCTTCACTGACTAGCTCAGTAACTGATCTTTGATGGGTGTCAGATGGTAATTGGCAGTAATTATGCACGATATGCCAATATATCAAATGTCTAAACCAAAATGTTCCTATTCATCGTCTGTGCCTTTTAGGTGTTCCCATTCATCCAAGTCAGACAATCGCCCAGTGTCGCAACAGCACACAAGGGCCAGGTAACTCAGCTCTGGAGATAGAGTCCCTTGCTGAGCCCAGAGATAACCCCCATTGGGTCTATATGATTTCTGTGCATGTTGAGTCTCTATATGTTGTCACTGCAGGAGACCAGACTTGCAAATAAAGGCTTGGCCAGAAGAAAATGAAGGGAAGGAGAAAATAAGGGTCAACATTTCTTATTTAACCCACTGATAAAGCTTGCAAGGAAGGTAGCAAGTTTTACAAATGAGCAGCGAGCCTCCAAGAGATTAAAGTAATTGAAGGATGCCATCCAGGAATCCCACGCTGCCACAGGGAAATGCCGATGCATCTCGGCACAGAGACCTAAATACTGAATCGGGCGGGGGGAGGGCTGGGGCTCGCCCTCCCCCATCCCCGAAACACTGCAAAGAATGTTTTCTGCGGCTCCCAGAGGCCTGGGACTGGAGACGAGCTGAGTGCACCATCTTGAGGCTTTCCCCGAACTGAATCACGGTCCAACCAGGCTGGGACAGCAACTTCAGCACACCTGAATTTCCTTCCTTCCCCAAAGAGAACCTTCATCCAGACTGCTGTTGAAGCTTTTAGAGCGTGGGCATGTAGCTGTACTGAAAAGTCAGCGGGGTTTGGAATGAGAAGTTCTCGGTTCACACGCCCGTTTCGTGCGTGGCAAGTCCCCTCGCTTGTTGCGCCTCTGCTGCCTCTGTGTGTGAAATGGGGACAAAGGGTTATTGGGATGGTAACGAATTTCCTGTTATTTTACACGCTATGTAAACTGTAAAGTAGTCCACACGTGCTTTTTCCAAGGACAGATGGCCTGAGCAATGTTGCATCTTTTAAGTGCTAAAATTAAAATTCTAAGACGGATGCAAACGTGGGAGCCAACTAGGACTCCAGCAGGTGAGGAAGCAGCTCGGGAGAATGGCCCCCCGGGCTCCCCTTCCCAAGATGCAGCTGCTACAGCGGTGAGGCTGCTCCTCTGACATCCCTTCAGGGTTCCTGGTCTAGGATCCCAGGCTCCGAGACCTCAGCCCAGGCGGAGAAATAGGTAGAGATACAGGGAGCGCCACCAAAGAAAGGAGCTTGGGCCATCAGCCTGAGGCTCCCCAGCGATATTATTTCTGACCTTAACCTCACAGATCCTTAGCCCAGACCGTGCCTGCGAGAACCTCCCAGCCCTTCTTCATTCATCTGTGATGAGCTGCCAACACCTTACCTCTACCTGGAGGCCTGAGAGACGTTGTGCTTTCTCCTAAGTAACAGACGTATGATCAGGCCATGTGTAGTTTACTTTGACGATGGTGTCCCTGACTGTCGGATCTTTAAAAAACTTTGGCGATGGGATGGGCTGTTGAATCTTCATAAGGTTTATCTCCCACCCTTTAATTACAGGCATCTTACCAAGACGAGCCTCTGCTAGCTCACCGTTCCTGATTGCATGTTATCAACATAAAGGATAAAGGCGATGCTTTGTGGGTGTCCAGACGGCCCAGCTCTCTGGAGAGAGACACGTTGTAAAAGAAAGCAGTTCCATTGGGAATGCAAGCTGGTGCAGCCACTCTGGAAAACGGTTTGGAGGTTCCTCAAAAAACTAAAAGAACTACCCTACGACCCAGCAATTGCACTACTGGGCATTTATCCACGGGATACAGGTGTGCTGTTTCAAAGGGACACATGCACCCCCGTGTTTATAGAAACACGATCCACAATAGCCAAAGTATGGAAAGAGCCCAAATGTCCATCGATGGACGAATGGATAAAGAGGATGTGGTCTATATATGCAGTGGAGTATTACTCGGCAATCAAGAAGAATGAAATCTTGCCATTTGCAACTACGTGGATGGACCTGGAGGGTATTATGCTAAGTGAAATTAGTCAGAGAAAGACAATAATCATATAACTTCACTCATATGGGGACTTTAAGAGACAAAACAGATGAACATAAGGGAAGGGAAACAAAAATAATATAAAAACAGGGAGGGGGACAAAACAGAAGAGACTGTTAAATATGGAGAACAAACTGAGAGTTACTGGAGGGGTTGTGGGAGGGGGGATGGGCTAAATGGGTCAGGGGCACTAAGGAATCTACTCCTGAAATCTTTGTTACACTATATGCTAATTTAGATGTAAATTTTAAAAAATAAAAAATAGTTAAAAAATAACAAACAATAAAAAATAATAGCAATAAAAATAATAACAATAAAAAAATAATAAACATTAAAAAAAAACTTCAAGCAATAAATATCACAGAGTCCCCATTCTCTGAGCTCAACATTAGAAATCAATAATTAAACAAGTAATGAGGAAAAAAAATCCATACAAAAAGATACAATAAAAAGGGGGAAACCGAATAAAGGTCAATTAATATTAATTCATTTAAAATATATAAAGTTCACAAATTATCCAGCAAGAACAAAGGAAGAAGAAAATGAATGTACAATATTAGGAATGAAAATGGGATATAACCACTGAGGGACCAGGGATTTAAAAGCAATAAAAATAATTTTGAGCTTTATACCAATGAATTTCAGAACCTAAATTAAATGGAAGGCTTTTTGGAAAAAAGTATGAACTGTGACAATTGGCTCAAGAAACAATTTAAAACTATTAAAAATTAAATAATTAATTTTAAAAAATAAACAACTTTCAAAAAAAAGAGAAAGCAGTACCATTAACGTAACTCTGGACAAGCTGGTGAATCAGCACAAACTGCTTTTTTTTTTTTTTTCCAGAAATCTCTACACCCAACATGGGCTCAAACTCGCAACCCTGAGATCAAGAGTCTTAGGCTCTTCCAACTGAGCCAGCCAGGTGCCCCATTATGCTATAGTTCTATAGGTTAATCAAACACATAGAACTCAGCCAAAATGAAGGCATCAACAGGGCAGGTTTCTTTTCTGGAAGCTCTGGGGGAGAATCCATTCTTGCCATTTCCAGCTTTCAGAGGCCTCCTGCATTCCTTAGCTTGTAGCCTCCTTCCTCCTCTGGTAGCACATCCTTCCCCCAGCTCTGCTTTCATTATCTCGTCTGTTCCTCTGACCTCCTTTCGCCTTCCTTTTATTCATTTAAGGAACTATCTAATTAAACATTAATTCCATCAGCAACCTTAGTTTCAGGTAAACTGATGTATTCAGAGGTTCTAGGGATTAGGACTTGGGTATCTTCGGGGGAAGGTGACTATTCTGCCTACCGCAGGTAGTAAGACTTATACCCAAGGAGAATATTCCCCAAGTCAATAGACTCTCCCTTATCTAGTTTTGTGGTCTAGTCCCCTTGATTAAGAATCTTTAGGGGCGCCTGGGTGGCTCAGTCCGTGAAGTGTCCGACGTTGGCTCAGGTCATGATCTCGCGGTTTGTGAGTTCGAGCCCCGTGTTGGGCTCTGTGCTGACAGCTCGGAGCCTGGAGCCTGCTTCGGATTCTGTGTCTCCCTCTCTCTCTGCCCCTCCCCCACTCATGTTCTGTCTCTCTCTGCCTCTCAAAAATAAACATTAAAAAAAATTTTTTTTAAAAAGAATCTTTAAACTCTGGGACCTTAAGTGCTGACTGGTTCCCTAATACATGCTGGCCAGTTAGTATAGCTATTTTGGGCTACAGTCCCAGTGTTCCCTTATCAGGTCCCACATGGAGCCACAATGACATTTTGGGTTTCTGGCTATCCTTGTCAATCCTACTATGTGACCAGAGGTCCTTGAAATGTCTAGGAAATCATTAAAGTACATGCTTGTAGCTGGGTCAAGCAGTCGCTGCGGATAACTTACTGACTTGGTAATTCCAAAAGAAAAGAGTCTGAAGGAGGCTGTGTTGTCTCCAGGTGTCTCCCGACAAAGGAGAAGGGCTACTTCTTTTTATTTATTTATTTATTTATTTATTTATTTAAATATTTATTCATTTTTGAGAGACAGAGACAGAACGCTAACAGGGGTGGCGTGTAGAGAGAGGGAGACACAGACCCCGAGCCAGGCTCCAGGCTGCGGGCCCTGAGCTCCGAGCTGTCAGCACAGAGCCTGACACGGGGCTCGAACTCATAAACCAGGAGATCATGACGTGAGCCGAAGTCAGGCTCTCCTATGTATTTACTTTTAATGCTTATTTGTTTATCTTGAGAGCGATAGTGAGAGTGTGAGCAGGGGAGGGCCTGAGAGAGGGGAGGGCCAGAGAAGGGGGGTGTAGAGAATCCCAAGCAGGCTCTATGCTGTCATTTGAGTTAGTGGCTCAAACCCACTAACCATGAGATCATGACCTGAGCCGAAATCAAAAGCAGAATGCTTAACCGATGGAGCCACCCAGGCGCCCCTGTCTTTTTTTTTTTTTTTTAATTTATTTTTGAGAGAGAGAGACAGAGTGCAAGTGAGGGAGGGGCAGAGAGAGACAGACAGACAGAATCTGAAGGAGGCTCCAGGCTCTGAGCTGTCAGTACAGAATTGAATGTGGGGCTCGAACTCATGAACGGTGCGGTCATGACCTGAGCCGACTGAGCCACCCAGGCGCCCCCAGGGAGGGGAGGGACACTTCTTCAGACTTTGAGGCATCAGGATTCTGCGGAGCCAAAATCTTGGCCGGGGGGGACCCACCCAGATGTATCAGTGACCCAGGTTTTCCCAGCCAGGGCCTTGACTTCAGTACCATAAACCTGCCTCAGCTGCACATCGAATCGTCTTTGCAGCTCTCTACTTTGCATGAAATCCTGAGTCTAAAGCTTTGGCAGTTCATGTTCTTTCACTAACCCAGACGCAGGCTCCCCCAGAGGCCCTCTGGTCTTCGCACTGTTTCTAATTGTCCGGCAACTGTCCTCAACTTCTCACTGTCCTCTGCATTAGAGTGCAATCTCCTCCTCCTGTTCACTGATCACCCCAGCTTTCCAAACGCCTGGATCGGCTCTCCGGCCAGGCCATAGCCCTTGACCACACACACTCTCGGAGAGCTCCCGCCGGTGAAACTTTTAGCTGCCAGCCACCACTTTGTACTAGAAGCTATCTGTGTTCCACCTACCAACTGGTATGGAGTCGTCAGTGCAGCTGGGTGGTACCTAATCCGATCTCCAAACCCCATCTTGACACCTGTTTTCTTGGACCCCTTACGTGTGGTATTGCCACGCCAGTTGGGGCTGCCCAAAGCAGAAGCTAAGTATGAACCTACTGGGGTGAAATACCTGTGGAAGGAAATGGGGGGGAGCAGGGGCGGGCAGTCCATCCTTGGCGATGGTTGCCATCAGAGGCCAGGCCCTGTACCACCATCTTGCTCGGTCCTCAGCTGGGCCACCCTGAGAAGGACCTGGGATTCTTACAAGCTGCCGGCTGCTAACAGTCACACCCGAGGAATCCTTTCCTCGAGGGGGATCCCAGCTGGCGCCTTCCCGCCATCCCCCCCTCCCCACCTTGGTCTACGCCATCTGTGGGGTAGATCGAGTAGACAACTTTCAAGGAAATGTAAATTCCACTCCAGAGATTGAGTTTCTCAATTTAAACATGCTCCGATCACATCTTCTCCGAGACCGGCACGAAGCATGGTCTTCTTTCTGCCAGGAGCTCATAAGCTTGTTGGAGAGACACAGGGTTAAGGCGTTACATTTTCAGAGCCTATGGATTCCCAGTTCTCCGATCCTTCCTCATTAAAAAGCACTAAATTCCAACTTCAAAGGGACGTACACATTCTCCCTTGGAACAACTCAGCCCGCAACAAGGAGAAACAATGTGTCAAGTCCTTGGGCCAACTTTTACTCTTCTGGGAAGAAGTGAGATATCTGGGGCCTGGCAGGAATCTGAAGGTCCAGGGCCTCCCTCCCCCTGGCTGGGGTGGCCTGGAGCCCCAGAATCTGGAATGGTGGTCTGGATGGACTTCCTGGTGACGTGCCTGGAAGAAGTTTCCGAGGAGGAAGAGACCCCCCCCCCCACCTCCCCCCTCCCCTGGCACGAGTATTGCCGATTGTCACCCTCTACCACCAACACCTGTCCCCACAGGGCCCTGGGAAGTGGAGCTAGGAGATAAAGAGATTTATCCGGTGAGACCAGCTCTGGACGCCGATTAGCGTCCTTTCCCAGAAGGACACAGAGCCAGGGCGGGTGGCCAGGTGTTTTCACTTGTAATATAATAAGCATCTACGGGTGCCTGAGTGGCTCAGTCGGTTAAGTGTCCAACTTCGGCTCAGGTCAGGATCTCGAGGTTGGTGAGTTCGAGCCCCGCGTCGGGCTCTGTGCTGACAGCTCCGAGCCTGGAGCCTACTTGAGTTCTGTGTCTCCCTCTCTCTCTGTCCCTCCCCGGCTCTCTCTCTCTCTCTCTGTCTCTCTCAAAAATAAACATTAAAAAAAAAATAAGCATCTAACTGAACCAGATTTAGGGCATGAATAGGAATTTTAAAATCGAAAGATTTGTGTTAGTGATAAAAATGAATGTGAATCTTAAATCTTCTGTATGTCTTACATCGTATGATTACTATCTTTAAATATTTGCTGCTTGGATGGCAAAGAAACTTAAGAATCGTCGAGTCTGGTCTCCCTTTTGCATGGTTGAGGACACTGAAAGTCAGGGAAGGAAAGAAATGTGGTCGCTATTCTCACATCAACCTTCTCTGCAGTCACCTCTTCCAGGAAGCCATGCGTGAGCTGCTACCCTGCCTAAGGGTCACACTCTACCTCTGAACTGTGGTCTCCAGTACAGCAGGGTTCAGCCTGACCCACCTCTATCCCCAGTGGCCCCCACGGGCCTTAACACAATCAAGCCAGGACCAATCAAGTGAGTGTTGAGTGACTGAAGATCAGAGACATCCTCAGGGTCAAGGCAGAGAACCGTGTCTCACACAGTAATTCAGAGCACAGGAGCATGATGGGAATCTCACGGCTGAGATGGGGGTACTAAGCAGGGAGGAAGGACAGTTGCAGGGAGAACCATTACAGACCATTATTTGTAGATTCCAGCATTTCAAATCCAGCTGGCAGCTGGGGTGGTATATACACAAGTGGCAAAGACTGGAGTCCAGCCACCATCTCATCGAATGTCTGAATCCTTCATACCCTTCAAGGGACTGACATCTACGCATCACGGGCATCTGGAGGAGGTTCCGTGTTACACGGGGTCTGGAAAGTGGCTGGCTGTCACCCAATGTTCGCGGAGAGGACGAACGCTGGCTTTAACAGACCGTTGGAGCTTCGCAAAGCTGAAGCACTGGCTACCTTTTCTGCCAGGGAGAGTAATTTTGAAGTCATCTCAAGGCGACGGGGGTTCTTTTCAATTATTTTCCAGTGCTCACCAGTGTCAGTTTGAAATCTATTGAGATACTTGGAGTAATGGCCTGGGGATGTTCGGTGCAGTATAAACATGAGACCGTTCCAGGTAGATAAGTCTCTCAAAGGACAGTACTCTTTTGGCTAAAGCTTCACAATCTTTGCACCCCATCTATCGAGCTGGATTTTCTGGTGTTTTCCCCAAGAGTCTCTCTTCAATGTATTTTCCTGATGAGGAGACTTTCATTAACTTTATTGTAACAAGGACACTTTTGTTCAACTGTGCGAAACTACATTTCCAGAATGCACATCCCTCGAAAAAGAAGTCTGCTATGTCATTAAACCAGCCTTCTTAAGCTACACGTGCATCGTCCTCCCCAGATGAGATTCTGACCTTACCCCATGGGAAATGCCTCTGTAAATCTTAAACGGCCTGATCACGAGAGCAGAACCCTGGACTCAATAATCTTCATCACAGAGTCCCAGAGAAATTTCAGTAGCCGTTGGCAGTTAACAGGCAGCATAACGAATGAGAGATGAGGAAGTCGGGGCTCAAATTCCAGGGCTGCTAGTATTTCAGTATGTGAATTTGGCTAACTCGCTTAGACTCTCCAGACCCAAGTGTGATTTATAAAACTGGAATATTGACAACTATTTGGCTGATTTCTGAAACTTCTGTGAATGGAATTAGCCCTGAAGGTATGGGAGTGGGGTGGGGACTGAAAACATCAAGGGCAGGGGGAGGGCCAGGCTGACCAGTGCACTTGCCTACGCTTTTACTTTGAGCTGCTTAGTTGCAGACTGTCTGGAAAGACATCCCTCCCTCTTCTGCCCCCCCCCCCCCGCCACCAACAGGGAGAGGGGCTTGGAAGGTGCAGTTGCCTCTTTGATACAAGGAACAGTCAATGACCATAAAGGTTATTGACTCAGTTTCCCCACAGCCTGTGACACACCTCCTGTGACACAGATGTCCCAACAATTCACGTCTCTGTGATTCTGGTGCTTTGGTGAGACCTGGGGATAGCAGAATTGTCAATCGTATCGGTATTATTATAGCTAAGCCCCTCGTCATGGATCTTACACGTAGTTATCCATTGACTTAAGTCCCTGTACTCTTTCTGGATAAAAAAAATTTCACACAACTTTAAGAAAAGAAGCCAAAGAATAAAAGGATACAGGATGAAAAAGAAAATAGCTTAAAACTCTAGGGTAATTACTTTTAGGATCGAACATAGATTTGATTCTGACCTCCACCTTCATTTCCTCTCTTTTTTCCTTTCTCCCTCTCTCTCTCCCTTTGTATGTTCATTCAGTCGGACATTAAATCTGCAATATTGTTGATGACTTCCGCACCAAGCATTACTCAGGGAATACAGACATGAAGGACACATCATTCCTGCACATAAAGAACTCAGGGTACAATGGGGAAGTTGACGAGAAACTAGACTATCACCATGCTCCTTGAGAATTGCTCTAACATAGGGAATCTGGAGGCATTCTGGGGCCTCTTGATCCAGCCTATGGGATCACAGGGGAAGTATAAAAGGATGCACAGAAAAAAACAAAACAAAACAAAAACAACAACAAAAAAAAGACATACGGCAAGACCAAATCCTGAAGGATGAGTAACATTTGTGAGGCAAGAAGGTACATAAGTATTTTTAGGTAGAATGATCGGAGAGCACATCCGTAGGAGACTATGGTATGTTCTTGGCCTCTGCCCAAAGCTAGAACAATAAGTTATGAAAGGCACAGGGTCTGAGCAAATAAAATTCATTAATTAATCATGGAAAACACATCTTTCCTATCATCAAACACTGACAATTTTTTTCTCAGGTGTTATAAAGAGCATCTAGTAATATGATAAACCATGCTGTCAGGATCACTTCTGTCCCAGGCACAGACACAAATTTTACCTAATTATACCTTACAGTCCCTTCGAAGTCCCCAGGAGTGTGTGCTTGGCTTTGACACAGGTGGCACAGCCTGCCAGAGAATACAGAAGCTTCACGAAAGAGAGATCCTTCTTTGGGGACTGACGCCATCTAGAAAGACACTCTGGAAAGACGCCTCTAAATGTGAGCCTTGATTGATTTCCTAGGATTAAAATTTCTGCCAAAGAGGATTATGTAACTCTTGTTACTGGGTTTGCTGAGAGGTTGGCCTCACCCTCTGGTTTCGGGATGTTCGTGTTGTAGAACACCACAGGGGACAGCCCGGATTGGACAAAATCAGTGCAGGAATGATTAGAGCAAATTCCGTCCCATGCCAGCAGCTCCGGGAGCATTTTGTCCTCTTGGGCCATTTTCCCTTCTGGATCTCAAGTCTAACTCAATGATCTGCTTTCACCAAGACTCACAGTTTATGTTGCCGGTATCATACCAGTTGGAGAGAATAGTTTTATCCTGGTTTTCAAAAAGCTTATTTTCTCACATTTATTAAAAGAAAACATAGCTGCACATGCCTACAGACATAATGGGGTTGAAAATGTAGGGAGTAAAATGTCATTGTCTGAATTTTGGCTCTACCTTTTTGAAACAGAATGATGTTGCCTAAGTTGCTTTTCTGTGTTCCTTTGTCCGTAATTTGGGGACGAGATTACCTACCTTATTTGTCTATTCTAATATTTAGAAAATAGGGTAAGACATGCAAGAGATTCAATCATGGCTTCCTGAGAGGTTCGATCATGGCTTCCTGTGATGGTTGGATGACCAGTTACAGTCTGTCTCTTAATTTGCTTATTTTGAACCCTCAGAATTTCTGGAACCAAACATTTGCTAAGAGGAAAGAGAAAAGAAGCATGACTACCAATTGGCAGTAGATGAATCCACGGTTTCCCTAGGAAGTCTCTGGATGTTCCGTGTGCCCAATAGGCCTTTCTGCAGCACAGTGCAAAGGGTGCTGGGCTGAGCGGGACCAGGGCCAGGGCTGGAGGTGACCTCAGGTGTCCCCATGCATAGCAGTTCAATCACTCAGGAGACGTCCTATGGAAACAAGGAGAGGAATGCCGGGAGGTGTTGCAATGTTATTTCAGAGACTTCATCTGCTTAGTATTATAGTTCCCCTCAGTTAACCCTCAGAGGTTTTGGACTCTGTCTGGTGTGAAAATTTTTTCTGTTTAGAAAGAGTCCCGCTCATTGCTCATTACTTTAGCAGACTGCACATTAGGAGAACTTGTTTATCCTGCTAAGTGAGTCATCAATATCCTGCTCTATACTAAGTCATGCAATGGCAGATTTGGAAGGGAGCTCATCGCTCATCTAACTCAGCTCCCTCACTTTACGGATGGGGAAATGGAGGCCCGAAGGAGAGAGGAATTTGCACAGAATCACACCGTCCTGGACCTGGGCCCTTCTCATGATCCCAAGTCCCATGTGCAACCTTCTAAATGCAGCGTTCTGGGGGGACTAGGTGGAAAGGGACCCATGCTAAATACTATAGCATAGATATTGACGTTCGCAGGAACTATGGAAGAAATTTATATTTAAGAAGAGAAATATGGAACTTAGTGAGGGAGACACAAATGGGAAGTAACTCTATCAGTCAGTCTACATAAAAAAAATATTTGTGCATTTATTCCCTGACCCCAGTGCTAGGCACTGGGTTACGGGAGAGAACAAGACAAATGTGGTCCCTGCCCTCACTAAATTTATGATCTAGTGAGCTCGAGAGCCTATGCCCCATAAATGGTTTTAAACTTGGTTACTTGAAGCCCTAGGGTCCCACAGAAATGACTCAAGGTCTACCATGTGGCTGCAAAGGAGAAAAAGTTGGATTCTCCATCGCTCCCTCCACTCACCCACCATGTGCTATTTTGTCTCTTTTGATACTGGGACTTCATGTAAGATTTAACTTGAAGACAAGATTCCTTTGCTTAATCCATTAAGGTGATCCACGCTGCCTCTTTTTATTATTCAGAAAATTTTCATTCCTAAGTGCAAAAACCCTACCCAG
Organism: Prionailurus bengalensis; assembly: GCF_016509475.1. Lineage (NCBI taxonomy): Eukaryota > Metazoa > Chordata > Mammalia > Carnivora > Felidae > Prionailurus > Prionailurus bengalensis. The sequence continues at coordinate 131,137,765 of NC_057354.1, read as the reverse complement.
AATATTCTGACAACAGAAACAATACAATGTATTGTATACATTTATACAATGTATAAATCTTTGGATACATCAGGTTTTAGGTTCAGCCAGGTCAATAAGCTCAATAATAAGCTCTCTCTTCCTTTCTGTCTTTATTTCTCCATTCTGCTTATCTTTGGTTGGCTTCATTAGTCCTAATTGGCCTCCAACAGTGGTGATATGACTGTTGGCAGCCCAAGATTTATAACTTCCAGCAGAAGGAAACATCTTCTCTCCCTATATGTATATACCTAGCCCAGGGAAGAATATTATTGGTTCTGCTGGGGTCTCTTGCTTATCTCTGAACCAATCAGTGGAGCCAAGGGCATAAGGATACTCTTCCTAACCAACCAGTGCTCAGGTGTCCACTCCAGTGGATAGAACTGGGCACTGTGATGGACAGTCTCGGCAGCATCAAAAAAAAGGAAGAATAGTTTTATAAGAGAAAAAAAGAAGGATGAGAATTTGCAGAGAGGAAGACCAAAGCTATGGTATCATAGTCTCTTATATTACTTCTTTCTCTTCAAATTGTTACAGTATCCCTTGATAACTTTTCACCTATTCTACTTATTCTTTTTTAATATTGACTAACTCTAAAAACGATTCCAGACAGCTCAAAATAAAATATAGCAAAACTAGGGCTCAAATCTTTGATTTCAAAGTAAAAGGCATAATGGAGTGACCATCACACTTTTCTTAGATGATGTTGCTGGGAGAAGACACAATTTTAGCTGTGAATTTCTAGCATTCCAGGTAGAAGGAGGAGGAGGAGGAGGAGGAGGGGAATGGAGAAGGGGAGGGGAGGGGGGAAGGAGACAAGAAGGAGAAGAAGAAGAAGAAGAAAGAAGAAGAAGAAGAAAGAAGAAGAAGAAGAAAAAGAAGAAGAAGAAGAAGAAAAAGAAGGAGGAGGAGGAGGAGGAGGAAGAGGAGGAGGAGGAAGAGGAGGAGGAGGAGAAGGAGAAGGTGGAGGAGAAGGAGAAGGTGGGGGAAGAGGAAGAAGAGAAAGAGGAGGAAGACTGGGTGCACGATTTTCATTGTCTAATATTAGAATCTAGTTGCCTGGAGGTAACTAGGTTTTTTCTAACACTGATATCTGCGTTGAGTTTGTCCCAGAAACTTTTGTCTCTGAGGCATTTGTGTAATTCGTGTCAGTTTGTTTGTTTGTTTGGCCAGTATTTAATCTTTCTAGCCAATCTCTACAGCCCAAATGGTTCTTTTCCTAACCTTTGTGGAAAGTAAACAGAGCCAGCATCTTCTGAAGATGTGATTCAAATGAGAGTGGCGCACTACTGAGGGCTGGAGAGTACAGAAGGTAACAAAACTGAGGGCCACCTGACCACTCCTGAAGTTTCTGGGGCACAGGAAGCACCGGCCACCACCATGCTCTCCTGAGAGGGGACTGTTTTCCTGCTGTCTCAGTAAGAATAGAGGACCCGTGAGAACTCACTGTAAATGAAGACAGCTTCTTCGAGAAAGTCACTACACAGGGTCACCGTCAAAAAACTTGGATACCAACGGTGTTAATGCTCGGTGCATCACCGCTGCACTGTCATTTCGGGGACAAGAAGTGCGAAGAAGCAACCCCTCTATTTTCCAGGTAGGAGAATGCACACGAATTCCACATAAAGGCAAAAAGGGCTTGGTACTCTTAAAACATTATGCTCATGAGAGCCGGGCACTGTAGCTTGTTTCTTGCTCTGTCCTTCTCTGCTATGAGCGACTGTCAAAATCTCTTTTTAGTTGGACTTTGTTCTCAAATTCTGTGTTCAAGGCACATCGTGGTTTAAATGACTGGTAAGATTTCTTTGGGTTCTAAATGCCCATATATAGATCATATTTTTTAATAATACAAATTCTAGAAAATGATGCCTATTTGGTTAAGTAAAAATACTGTTTTCCACATGTAGGTTCTGGAAGTCGGTCTTGTTAATTGGCAGTAAACTCTCATATTTCCAGCATATTCTTGGTTTTTTTCCTTCCTGTTTTTCTTAACAAAACTTACATTGCGCTGAAAAAGATCTTGAATGTCTATTGCTCTTACTAGTTTACTCTTTATGAACAGCCCTCTTCCGCCTACACAAATATGATGAAAGATTCGAAGTTTCTTTAAAGATCTTTCGTCTCTGTAGCTTCTTATGACACGCACTTGGGCGTGTCAGTCCCCAAAGAGCCTTGTTCCATGCCATCCTGCCTTGCATGAGGGCATCCCAAAGTCATGGTCAGCTTTCCCTGCCTCCAGTGAAAGGGCTAGAGATCTCAGCATAGGGACAACGCTTCACGTTGGGAAGCTGGTTCATTTACCTACGTGAGGGTGTGTGCGTGTGTTGAAAATAGGCAATAAAGTCTTCATCTAGAAATATTGAGATTCTCCTCCCGGTTCTGCCCATAAACTAAATATATACGAGTTGCTGATGCTGGTACGCCATTTTGCAGTTTGTAATACCCTTGCGTGCATGTTATTTCACAAGATCTGCATAACTAACCCTGCACATCGACAGTATCCATCGTGTTTCCTAGATGAGGCAATGGAGGCCCAGATGGTTTAACTGAAGTGCCAAGACAACTAGTGGGGAAGGAGGGGCTCCAGGGCTGGAATCCAGCTCTCGCCAACCCGCTGCAAGAGTGTGGGCTAGCACTTTGTGGTCCTGGGACTCCTTCTCCCTGCTGGGAAGCCAGGAATCCTAACCCCAGTCTACCTAATCCACAGGTATGAGTGTGTTCTGAGGAAATACAAATGCCATTCAGTTCTTACTGACTAAAATCCAAGTCTATTTCCATAGCTCAGCAACACGGTCAAATATCAAAGACCCGAATTTAGCAGCTCCTAAAGTCAAAACAAACCGAGCACCACACAAACCCAGCCTTCTCCTTGGAACAAGGTGGTAGTATTAAGCCCAGAGCCGGCCTAGGATCCATCCAGTGGGCCCTGAAAGGGAGAAATGAGCTTTACATCCACAATTTTGGTGTGGTTGGAGACTTCATTTGCAAGAAAAAAAAATTCCTTACAAGGGAGGAGGAGAAGCCTTTTTGGTGGATACGGAAACTGGAGACAAAATAGGAAAAAAAAAAATCATAGATTTGAAAATCTTACAAAAATAACAAATGGATAATTTACAGCTTTGCCTTCATTTATTGGAAAACATTGGAACATGTTCTTAATGCAATTCTTGGGTTCTCTTCCTGCAGCTAGAAATCACTTAGCTGTCATCCTCTTTGTCTCCTCCTCCTTCTTCTTCCCCTCCTTCTTCTTCCCCTTCTTCTTCCTCTTCTTCTTCTTCTTCTTCTTCTTCTTCTTCCCCTTCTTCTTCTTCTTCTTCCTCTTCTTCTTCTTCTTCCTCTTCTTCTTCTTCTTCTTCTTCTTCTTCCTCTTCTTCTTCTTCTTCTTCTTCTTCTTCTTCTTCTTTTTCTTCTTCTTCTTCTTCCCCTTCTTCTTCTTCTTCTTCTTCTTCTTCTTCAGGCATTTATTTGGACCCCGCTGCTCCTGGCTTTCCCTAAGACACCATCTGAGCACTGCCTGCTTTCTCTTGCCACCCAAGCCTTCAGCCTTCAGAGGCTGTGTCTACTTGCCTCCGTGGTCTCTCAGAGCCCCCCACCCTACGCTGACTCCCAGCCCCCCCGTCGCCCTCCCCAGGAAGCTTATAAGAATTCCTAGCCTCAGATTATCATCAGGTCTCCCTTAATTCTGCCCCTTGAACATTGCCAAGTCTTATTCTTCTCACCCAGCGGACCCCAACACGTGACATTTTGCAATCTCTGTGGTTTACAGGGGGCTGTCAGATTTAGAAATAAAAATACAGGATCCTTGGGGTGCCCAGGTGGCTCAGTCGGTTGAACGTCCAACTTTGGCTCAGGTCATGATCTCGTGGTCCGTGAGGTCGAGCCCTGCATCGGGCTCTGTAATGATGGCTCAGAGCCTGGAGCCTGTTTCAGATTCGATGTCTCCCTCTTTCTCTCTCCTCCCCCGCTCATGCTCTGTCTCTCCTTTCTCAAAAATAAATAAAAGTTAAAAAAAAAAACAGGATCTTCAGTTAAATTCAAATTTCAGATAATAAGTACTTTTAAGGGAAAGCATATACTAGTGATCCCGCACTTGTGACAGAAGCAGAGCAGGGACTCCTACCTCCATGGCACAGGGTAGATAACGAAGATCCACCAGGATGGAAGACATCACCCAGGATCACACAGGGACGTTGCTGGAATTTGAACCCACATTGGCTGATTGCACAGCCCATGCTTTTCCATGGCGATGTGCTGTCTCTGTTACATATTACAGCATATCTACAGTACTTAACAGTTTTTAAAACACTTTCAGATGCATGATCTTAATTAATCTTCATAGGAACCCTCTGGAATAGGTGCCATAGTTAATTTGGTCTAGCACGCTTTTTCTTTTCTTTTCTTAACACTTTAGCATCTCCGATTTCAGGATGTATTTCATTGTCAATAGCGTGTCCGTATAATCGGCAACATTTTTCTGTCTTTTGTAGAAGCGCATAAAATAATGGCAGCTTGGATTCAACTAAATGCAACATTATCATGTATTTTCTGCAGCTGAGAAAACAGCCTCAGGAAAGTCTTGTCCCCCTGACCTTCCACCACCCCCATGTTGAAAGGAAATTATACAGACTTTCTCCCCAAGACGCACAATGGAGTTCAGTGAACTCTGTCAGATATCAGTCTTCTTGCAAGAGTGTGGAGGTATACGTTCCCTCTCTCCTCAGTTTCTATGTAGGCTTAGAACTTAAAGACGAAGCAAGGGAGAAAGAATCTCACAAGGGATGGCTTCTCCCTTTTGTTTAAGTCTTCCAGGGTAACTAGAGAGAAAAACCCACAGCTAGCTGCAGTGGCATACAGGTGACGATTCCAAGAACTGAGAGCTAGATCCTACTTCCCTAAGGTCACTGTGTGCCGGGCCCTGCCGGCCAGAGCACGCTCCTGAGAACACACAGACTGCTCACGCCAAACCTGGGTCCTGGCCCAAATGCTAACGACTCAGGCAGCATTGCTACCGCTATTTCCCCCTCAGAGCCCCAGTTACAGTCTAGACTGTGCTGGAGGTGATCACTCTTGATATTGGACCCAAACGTCCCAAGGTGGATTCACAGAACCTTCATTCCAGATGATGTCTTTCTTCCTGGGCTCAAAACAGCTAATAATATCAGGACCGAAACTTCATGAGAAAAGAGAAACCCAGTTTTCAGGAAGAGGGAGGAGGAAGCACAGGAGAAGGAGGAGGAGGAAAAGTTGGAGAAGGAGGAGAGAAGGAGGAGGAGGAGGAGAAAAACTATGCATTGGTTGGAAGCAGGCAGGTCTGAGATTGAGCTGATTTATATGTTCAGAGCTTAAGGGCAAGAGGCATCTGCCAGAAAGGTGATTATTTCCAGAGAGATGGCTTGAAGTTTATAGAAATGAAGGCATTCAACACGGTCTGGTGTTGAAAGAGAAGGAGCTTATACCTGGAAGTTTGTACGGATCTAACTACGGCACCGTGACGATAGTTAACAGTACTGTTGGTGCACTTGAAAGTTGCTAAGAGGGTAGGTCTTCAAAGTTTTCATCACACACGAAGATGGTACCTATGTGAGTGGTGCACGTGGTGACCATTTTGCAATATATACATGCATCAAATCATCAGGTCATTACCTTCCACTCGTACAATGTTACATGTCAATCATATCTCAGTGAAGCTAGGAGAAAGAAGGAAAAAGAGAAAAAAGCTGATTCCGGATCAGAAGCCTATCTGTGGATTTCCCCCTGTGCTGATAATAATCAGAAGCTTAATACTTCCCTAGGCTCTCAGTAATAAATCACATCACTTAAACCTCCCATCAAGCCTATGGGTCAGTGTTAATGTTCTCATTTTATAGACAAGGAAACACAGGCTCAAAGACCCCAGGGAGCTTTCTCAAGTTGACAGACTATTCATGGCAGAGTTGGGACCTGAGCCCAGATCTTGTGACTCCAAGAGCTACGTTCTTTTTATTCCTTGCACCTGTAGCTCCTGGGACCTCGGGAAATAAGGACAGATGTCAAGTTTCATTGAGTGAACTTGGAGAAAATTGGGGAGGGTTAGGTCAGGTGGAAGGAGAATCAGAGGGCATCAAGGGGGTTCAAGAGTTGGCCCCGTGACCCGGAAAGAGGAGAGGTCAGTGTTAGTGTCAGAAAAGCCATCTCAATAGCCCCTGGAGCCTTTTAAAAAAATTTATTTATTTTTGAGAGACAGAAAGAGAGAGGGGGGGGCAGGGGAAGAGAGAGCAAGAGAGACAGAGAATCCTAAGCAGGCTCCATGCCATCAGCACAAAGTGAAACATGGGGCTTGAACCCGCAAACTATGAAGTCATAACCTGAGCCGAAGTGGGATGCTTAACTGACTGAACCACCCAGGTATCCCGAGCCTGGAGTCTTAATGGAAGAAGGGACAGGCTTACATTAGGTAGGGGCTCCTGGAACAAAAGTCCTTTGCTGGTGAAGTAGAAGGTTATGAAGAGCATTGTTAGCTCTTTTTACTCTATGAATCTTGATACAGGCAAAAGCCTTTCTTTCTTTCTTTCTTTCTTTCTTTCTTTCTCTTTCTTTCTTTCTTTCTTTCTCCCTTTCTTTTTCTCTTTCTTTCTTTCTTTCTCTCTTTCTTTCTTTCTCCCTTTCTTTCTTTCTTTCTCTCTTTCTTTCTTTCTTTCTTTCTCTCTTTCTTTCACATCATACTTCCTCCATTGCAGCCAAAGTTGCTCAAAACGGTGTAATGGAAAGTGAATCATCTTTGCGACCCTAGGAAATTGGGTTAAGACCAGGCTACATCACGTGCTGATTTATGACCTGAGGCTAGTCATCCAACCTTCCTGAGTGTGCGTCTCCTCGGGTGTGAGACACAGGTGGTATCATCTGTCTCACAAGGCTTCCGAGACCATTCGCACCCAGCTGAGTAGTTCACTCTCTCCCGAGTCCAGCGCTTTGTTCTGTCACAGCCACACAAGCCATATTCCACTTTCCCTCTTCTTCCTTCTCCCCTGTTACTCTCTCAGCTCCTTGGAGATTTCACATCACTGTGTCTCCAGCGTCATGTGCGGAGAAGGAGAGACTCTCAGAGTCTCCTCAGAAAGGGATGCTGGGAGAGTGGGGAGCAGGAAATGTGGGAAAGAAAAAAGCTGTATGTAGCAAACTCCAGCAATCTAGCAATACCTCTCCCATTTCCTCTAAGACCCTCATCATTCCCTGTCCTTCCAATCTCCAAAAACCTGGTCACAAGCCCTGCCTCCAACCAGTGGGCACTTGAATTCCTAAAAGGGAGAGTTTGGGGGATAAAGTATCTTTTCCCAGGGAGGCAGTGAGTTTCTATCAATGAAATGTTGGGGTTTTATAGTTGACATTGGTCATTCACATCCTCATCTCTCTTGAGTCTAACGGTATCCCCTCTGGGAAGATGGGCAGACAGTGCTCTTCCCATTGTACAGATGAGGAAACTGAGTCTCCGAGAGGTGAAAATGAGTGTTCAAGGGACACGGGTGCTAGTGACCAAACCAGAACCGGAAGCCATGCTGCCTGACCCCCCCTGTCTGGGCCTCCCGTGCTTCATGTCTCAAAGACGTCGTGAGGCTCAAAAGGCTAAAAGTGATGACAGGAGAGACGCTTCCCTAGCCCCTCGGATGTGAGTGGGCTCTCCCAGCCTCCGAGACGGGAGGCGGTGCGGCCCACACTTCCTGCTCACTCATCAGACAGGCCTCCGGGCCCCGGAGGAGAGCGGGTCCCGCAGCACCAGGCTGAGCTGAATCATCGCGAGCGCGACTGTCAGATCGGAGAATGGTGTGGGTGGCCGCGTCCCAGACAGAAGACGCTCGGCCAGATGGAGACGCGCCTGTTAACTTGGATGGGGCTGTGGTTGGTGCCGGATCCCTGGTGCTGCTCTCTTGATGGAGGAGGTGGCTGAGGACTCACTGCTCGTGGAATGCCTGGAGCCCTGGAGTGGGGACAAGTCTGAGGGTGACCAGGGGCCACCCAGCCAAGGCGGAGGGTCTGGGGGGCACTGGCAAGTGCAGACACAACGGAGTTCTCGGTAAGGATATTTGGGCAGCAACCACAGCGTGGCAAAGATGCTATTTATACAACACCCATCTGGTGAGCATTCTGGGTGCTTCTCTCCAGACTCACAACTCAAATACAGCAAGTTCTTATGCTGAAGTCTCAGGCTCACCACTGCTGAGCTGCCTGCCAGGGTCCTGTCCAGAACAGTCCCGCTGAGATGGACGATGTTTTCACATGGTCCTCCCTTTCTCCTCTCTAGTGACCAGAATAATCATCAGGGCAGCTACCATCATTCGGCCCTCTGCTCATCATTTCTCATCGTTATCACAATCCTGCCAAGTAGGCGTCATCAACTTCATTATGTGCGTGAGGAAATGGAGATTGGCCACAGTCACCTCCCCAAGGTCACACAATTGTGAGCGACGGCCCGGGGCATAAGGTCAGCTGACTGCCTCTGCTGGGGTCCCCTCGGGTTGGAATCAGGGTCTATCTGACCTCAGAGGCCGGCCGTGGTCTGTGTCCCACCCAACACCTTCCACTTCCTCCCTGCCTCCCCGCCCAGGTCCCCAGAGGGAAAGAACCCCTGAAACTCATCTCCGGAGCGAGGCAAGAAGATTATTGCTGTCATTGGCCCAGCACTGAGATTTTTTTTTTTTTATGGCTTCAGGCCTCTGGAATTTGTAGGCAAACGTTCCACTTTTGTCTCTGGCCAACCCAACTGCACATTCCATACTGACAAAGCCCGACTGGGAATTGGCCACCTCCACCTTCCTCGGCTCTTTCTCTGCCTGTCCTGCTCCTTCTCGTGAGCGCAGGCCTGCAACGCCAAGGGCGCGGGGTCGGCGGCACGACCGGGAGGGCGTCTGGCGACCGCAGGGAGTCCTGCGTGAGCCCACTCGGGGTCTGAAGAGGATGTAGGAAGTCATTTGTTTAGGTTCGTCCCCCACTCTGTCTGGGATGGGAAGAAAAGAGGGAACCAAGCCAGAGAAAGGAACTCAGAACGCCTTTGAGTGCATTTATAGACGGGAGTAAAAAAGACAAAATATAGTGCACAAAGCACTTATAAATTACTTTAATCCAATGAGAAGGAAAGGGAGGAGGGGATAAGGGAGGGAGGAGGGAAGAAACAACAAAGGAAGCCAGCCTTTGCTGCCCAGTCCCGCGTCTTGCACCCCGGAGGGTGCTCGGAGACCGGGACGGGAGACGGACTTTTGGTTCGGATTCAGCGTTCGGTGCGACGCGTGCCTTTTGGCAAGTCATTTCCCGCTCTGGGCTTTGCTTTTCCATTCCGAGCCAGGCCAGGAGGACATGATCTCTCAACTGCCATCCAGCCCGACGCATCTAGAGCTGCAGAACCTTGCAGACAGACCAACGCCTGTCCCTGCACCGACAGTGAGTGATCGTTTCGCACGCGGGCGGCTGGAGTCCCAGAATGAGTGTTTGCTCTGGAGCGAGTGCCAGTGCTGGCAGGGGAAAGCGAGTGTGGCATTCTTCCCTCTTGTTCGGGACAAGGGTCCGGCCGCTGGTCTGGGAAGGCCACCGTGCGTCATGAGTGGATCTGAGCAACGGGGACACGTGGGAACTAAGGGGAGGGCGGGTGGAAGGGGTGAGGAGGAGGAAGCAGGAGGCAGGACGTGTGAGACGGCAGAGGAGGGTAGTTGCCACGTGGGTCTGCACGGTAGATCTTCAGAAGCCAGGGCTCTCAGCTCGCTCTACTTAGGGAGCGAACTGTGTCCCCATGGGTCCCCTAGGAATTCCTGTCAGAGGATTTGGGTTCTAGTCCCGGCTCTGTGGGTAACTGACAAGTACCTTTCCCTTTTTCTCCACCTCTGTAAAATCAGGGATGTGCAGGGGCCTTTTCGACGAGAATCTTCCACCGTAATATCTCGCTCAGTTACCGCGGGACCCTGCAGAACACCGAGGGCCACTTAACGTGCAGAGCTTGCTTGGCCGTGATGGGTTTCTTATCGCTCAGATTTCTCTACGGACCCGACGGATTTTCAACAGAGGGTGCCCATCCTGGAGCTGGCTGCTTTTGTAGTCTCCACCCCTCCTGGGCGACACGGGCGCTGGACTCAGCTGCCCGCTCAGACACATCTCCACTCTTGTCTGCCACTTCTGAGTCTCCGAGACTGCTCTTTGGGCAACACCTGCGGAATGCGTCGCCAAGGTGATCCCTGCACCAGCTGGGGATTGGGCTAGGTGGTCTCTGAGATCACCCCACATCTTGAGATCGGGAGACCTAAACCTTTTCCACAGTCGGAAGAGAGAGCCAGAAGCTCGCTCTTAGGAAACCGTGACCTTCAGACTATTAAAAATACGTACGTGGTTAGATCTTACTTCGTTTTAGGTTTTTGTAGCACGAGGTTATGTGGCCCCTAGATGGGAGGCCTCAGGAAACAGAAAAGCAGGCCAAAAGCAAAGGTGAAAAGAAGGGAAAAGGGAAGGAAGGGAGGAAGGTCGGGGCGGGGGGGAAGCAAGGAAGAAAGGAGGCAGAAACATGAACCCCTTGTAGAGGAGATGGGGAGGCTGGAGTGAGAAGGAAAGAGGCGATGGGGAGGCGGGGGAAGAGAAAAGAATAAACGAGGGGAAAAGATAAGGCCGAAGAGAAGAGAGAGGCAGGAAACCAGAGAGACTGGCTTCCTACTTGGGGACTCGTTTCCAGGCTACAGTCCCGAGCCCCCCACGCACGGACATCTGCCCCGCCACGACTTCCTCTGAGCGAGAATTTCTGCAACCGTGGAGCCGAGCAGGCCGCCCTGGCTGGCTTTCAGCACACAGTCACTGCCGTTTCTGCAGGATGCTGGAAGTGGAATAATTAGTACTTGTCCCCTTGCCAGGGCTGTGCCGGGAGAAATCGGCTGCCTGAGAACACTGCTTGGCTGGTGGCTTGCCCACCTCTCGGAAGGCCCCGGGGCTCGTGTGTGCGTGTGAACTTGTCGGCCCGGGGGGCCGTGACCGTAGGAGGTGGAGGCTGGAAGGGGGCCGTGGAGGCACAGACGTCCCCTCGCTGGAAGGAGCCAGGGACCAAGCAGAGTAACGGAGTATGAAGTGGAGACAACTGAGGAGGAAGGTGTCAGAGCCCCGTGCAAAGTTCCTTCAGCATCCACCCTTACCGATTGGGCTAAAGTCGTTTAATCCACCTCTCCTGACATAAACGAATCCCGAGCCTCGGCGTCCTGAATCCGACTTCATCCCTTCATCCTGAGCGAGCCACTGCCCCATCCGGAGCCTCGGTCTTCTCACCTGTGCAATGGGGACAGCCCTCGTAGAGCTTACGCGACAACTGGGACCTGCAGGAGTGCCGGGTGCCGCGGGCTGCCCGGCCCTCCACAGGTGCCCAGCAAAGGTTGGTTCTCAAGCCCTGCCAGCTTCTGACTCCATTTCGATTCCATTCTATTTCTTTCTTTCTATATCCGTTCAATGACGTGAACCAACGCGAATGTACTACTAGAAAGCAATCCTCTCTTTTAACAGGGGAAGAAGATTTTATGTGACCGGTATATCCACGAGCAAGCAGCAAGAGTCAGCCACCGCAGCGGCCCCATGATGTCCATTCATTGGCCAAGAGGTTGAAGGTCACCAGATAGCACGCATTTCCTGCCAACCCTGACCCTCGGGTTACGTGGCTGGGGCACCAGCTGTGCCTCCTTTTCCCTCACCCCAAGTTTCTCTCATCACACTCACCTTTGTCCCCGCACGCATTGTCCCCCACAGCCTCCTCTGAGCACTTCGCCCCGTCACGTTTGGCTCCAAGGATTTGTTTTCTGAATCCATAGCTTTTATTCTCTTCTGCACAGTTTTTTTCCCCCCCCCCTCTCCTGAAAGTTTGAAAATTATTTTTGTGTTCGTCTGTTTCCTGCCTTTTCTTCCCGATTTTCCCAAGGAGATTCAGCTGTTCGTACCATCTGGTCATAGTCTCAAGAATTAGAAAAGGGTTTTTAGCGATAAGAAATTTTATCCTGACTTGCTTCAGGTAGGCAGGCAGGCAGGAACCGAGATTGTGAGGGCAGGTGTCCCAAGTGTGGCACTATCGCGTGAAGCTCTTGGAGGCTTAACAGACTCAGCCACCCAGGAGCCCCGAGGAGATCAGATTTCTAATGCTACCTCTGCCACCATCTCCCAGTGTGACCTTAGAACAGTCACGTCATCCTAGAAAGCAAATCATACTATTTCAGTTTTGTGGATGAAAATGCTGAGGCACCAGCGTTATTTTTTGCTCCATAGCACATTCCCGTCGTATAGACCAGCAGGTATTCAAATGCAGCCTTCTCAGTCCCCAAACCGAGAGCTGAGTTTAGATTTGGAAGCAGGACTATTTATGTATCCGTGTCTTGAACTCCTTGCCTGCACTGGTTTGACTCCTTTGGGCCACACTGCCTGCTCCTCTCGGCCTGTACCCCACCCCCCGGGAGAGAGGAAGCTGGCGTATCTTTTCCATTCGTGGCCTCCGCTCTTAGGAGCTCAGCTAGCCTCTCGTACACTAGGAGGAATACCTTCGGTCATACAGAGACATTCTGACCTCCTGAGGCTGTCTGGACCCCTTTGGTCTCAGGAAACTTTTGTTCTCCTTCCGAGCTCTTAGCCTTTTCTTTCCTCCCCGGCCCTCCTTCTTCATCAAAGTCTATTGTTTGAACTGATGGCTTAGAGCCAGGTGTTAGAAAGGAAGCGCAGTGATGACACAAATTTGCACTCAAGTGTCGTTGAATAAAAGCCTCCGTTACATTTCTAAGGGAGTTTGTATTTTTAAAAAGGAGCAGAAAGAAACCTCACCGACAATCTAGTCAATTCCGGGTTCTTCAGATGGTGTGAAAAGTGCCATGGAAAATCCAGGAGAGGTGGGCCGGTTTTGAGTGACGTATGACCCGAAGACAGGTAGATACCCAGCTTAAAACCAGCCCCAGGGACGTCCACTGGGCTCAAACATTTCTGAGCCTGGGCCCCGTTCGTTTCAAACCTGCTTCTTGAGAGGCCTTAATTATACAATGTGAGTATCTTTAGCCCTGGACGAATACTACTCAATATGTATTTTATCAAGTGCTCTAGATGAGTTTTTGCATTCTTTGGGGGTGGTAAATCCAAAAACAGTGCTGGGAGGCTGAACATGAAAAACAGGAGGATTTAATTAGGAAGAAAGCCTCAGCGTCACCCCCTGGGACCACACTGCTTCATTCCTGCACGAGATTCCATCTTTGAAATGTCTTCTATACAGAACTCCCCTCCACCCCCCTTGAAACCTCACAGCTGTGATACAGAGGGACTCTGGAGGGCGGCAAGACAAGAGAGAATGTCTTCCCTTCCCTCATGGCCGTATTTAACAGCCAGTTCCCAAATGGTATTAATAAACATTGAAACTTCAAAAACTGAACTTGACATCTCTACATCTTTTCCATTGTTGCTGGGTTTTTGTCTTTGTCGTAACACACATGATTTCCTATGGTACGTGTGGGACTGGAAGGGGTTCACATGCCTCTGGGTTCAGAGATGGGTGTGGCTTGAAGTTTCTAGAGGTGCCCGCGAAGCATTGGGGCACTCGCTGTTATTCTAGGGATGGGCGTCCAGGGTATGAGTCCCAAGATTGAAAACCCCAGGATTGATACACGGGGTACAGGAAATAAAAGTGAAAATATTCTTTTGGCAAAAAGAAAAGAGATGGGGCAGTGGGATAATGGGTGCCACCCTACAACCTTTCCTTTAAAGCCCGGATATAGGACACGCTACCAGAGTGATTTTGAGGGAGTCGCTTAATTATTCTGCCTCAGTTTTTACTTCTGCAAAATGAGGATAATGATGCTTTCTTGTTGAGATTTAAATTAAATGATCATATATTTAAATGTCTGGCGCACAGGGAAATAATACACACACACACAGCTCTCTCCTGTTTGTGACACAGATCTCCTGATATCCTTACACATAAGAGTGTTAGGGGAATATTTTGTTCTGACATTTAGTCTTTGGCCCCGGTTCTGGGCACAGAGCTCTTAAGACCCTCTGTAATTTCCTTTCTGATAGGAGCGTCCCATCCAGAGCCCGTAAATCTTTACACTTTTCTTGGTGACAGGAGTGTCTTTTGTCCTCCAAAGGGGACTCTTGGTGGGCTCCGGGGTTGGGGGTGGTCTCCAGAAAGCCCAAGGCAAATTAGACCCTTAGAACTTTTAGCCCCCCTGCCCCTCCTTCTTCAGAGATAGGAGAGGGTCTGGAAATGAGGTTAGTGATCGATCACGCCTACATCATGAATCATCCATGAGACTCCCAGTTGTACAGGGGCCGAGGAGGTTCCAGGTTGGTGAACACATCTGTGAGCTGGGGGGCTTGGACACCCCGACTCCACAGGCACAGAGGCTCCTGAGCTCAGTGTTCTCCCAAACCTCACGCTGTGTGCACCTTCATCCGGCGGTTCATCCGTATCCTTTATCGTAGCCTTTATAAGACAACAACTGGAAAATTGATGTCAGTGTTTCCCTGAGTTCTACGAGCTGTTCTAACAAATGATCAAATCCAAAGAGTGGTTGTGGGAGCCTCCAACGTATGGCCACGTCGGACTGAAGTTGCGGGCAGCCTGGAGACCGGTTACTTGTGCATGGCCTCTAAGGTGGCAGGCGGTCCTTGTGGGATGGAGCCCTTAACCTGTGGCATTTGCACCAACTCCTCTTAGAGTCACAGTTGAATTGAATTATAGGACACCCAGCTGGCGTCTCAGAGAGTTGCTTGTTGTGGAAAAAAAAACTCACACATCTGGTGTCTGAAGTTGTATGTGTGAGTAAAGGAGAAACACATGGCACGCTTCTCCTTTTATGTCACAACGACATTGCTCAAGCCATCCGAGTATTTGGATCCTCGTGTTCATGGTTATAGGAAGAGAAAGAAAGTACCGGAGGAGCGAGCACTTGGAGGGGAAAAGGGCCAATGAATGACAATGCTTGAGGCGTTCCCAGTCGTTGGTGTCCAGGCAGTTAAGCAGTCCCAAAGGTTTCCGGGAAGGCTAGAACTGACCGTCAGAAAACTCAAGCTCAGGAGATGGAGAGTAAGAACGAGCCAGCAGGAGAGAAACCGGGAAGATCCACATCCTTGGAAAGCCCTGTCTGGAAGCAGGCCTGTCCAAAGGCTGTGGGGGGACCGAATCCATGGATGAGTAGTTTTAGTCACACGCTGGGCCGATGCTGGACACATGACCACGTCTGCTGCTTTTTGGCATTTGGTACCAGGCTGTCTCCTAGGAAGGGCTTTGTGAATTATTTTACCCAAATAGAAGCCTGGGTCAGGTGACCTTGACTCCATGTGACAATGGGAGCTGGGGCCTGGGAAGATATTGCAAGAAATATTATGGGTTCATTTCTTACCTTTCCTGGAGAAAAAAGAGAGGAAGGGAGACGCTTTGGGGACACTCATGTCTCTAGATGCCCACCCCCAGGAAAGGAGTCACCGCTGTCAATGTGGGGAAAACGGAAGGGGGGTCGTGCACTCACCTGCAAGACGTCGCTTCTCAGGAATGCCCGTATCTGTCCTTTGCTTAATAGCAATGGGTCGTTTGGTGCTGAGAAGCTACGTGGCAAAGAAGGAGCATGAGCTTTGGAACAAGACAATGTGGGGCTGAATTCTGTCTTTACCGCTTATTACCATGTGATTAGGAGAAGTGTGTGTGTGTGTGTGTGTGTGTGTGTATCTAAAACATCTCCATAGTCTCATGGGCCTGCCTGTACTTCTGTGTGCGTCAAAAGTGCTCTAAGGGGCGCCTGGGTGGCTCAGTCGGTTAAGCATCTGACTCTTGTTTTCAGCTCAGGTCATGATCTCACGGCTCGTGAGATCGAGCCCCACGTGGGGCTCCTTGTGGTCAGGGCAGAGCCTGCTGGGGATTCTCTTTCTCTGCCCCGTCCACTCACACACGTGCTCGCACATGCACATGCTCTCTCTCAAAACAAAGAAATAAACATTTAGAAAAAAAATGTCCTAAGTAAGCAGTTCTGTACTAGCAAGAAAGCCAGACTTCCAGGATACAGAGCCAAGTGAAGGAGCCTGAGACACTTCATTTTTCTAAAACTGAGCTTCGATCACGCCACGGCCCTGAGGAAAACATTTCACCTGCTTCTGATGACCTTTGGAAGACAACCCTCCCTTCCTTCCTCTCGGGGAGTAAAGCCATAGGGTTAGTCTCGTTCAATTCTAGCTTAGTCACTCTCCACACACCCTCCATATCCTGTGCTTACATTTCCTTACAGTCTCGGGTCTCTTTGCACCCTGACTCTGCATGTCCCGCTCCCTTTGCCCAGAATGAAACTCCTGCTCCTGGAACAGGAATTCCCTTTTTAAAACTGGGCTCTGTGCTTGGTGCCACAGCAAAGTCTCCTTGATGGGAGACTCAACCTCGATTGGGTTGAGAGAGCTCCCAAGTGCAAATTTCTTGCTCCCCTCGGTCTGGAATTGACGACTGTTTGTTTTAAGGTCGTTCATTCATGAGACCGTGAACCGTCCAGGGTACCGAGGCCAGTGTGTTTCATCTTAGCGTGTCTTAAGCCTAGTACCTATCCTGGAAAATATTTGTTGAATAGATGAACACTTGAATAACTTGGTTTCCAGCCCAGGGCGTCAGTATTTCTCACGGCATGATTCTCCGACCACCTGCCTCAGCATGTCCTTGGGGAGCCTGTTAAAACTGGGAGGTTCTGAGCCTCACCCCAGACCTACAGCATCTCTCGGGTGGGGTCCTGGTATCTGCATGGCTAGCAAACTTCCCAGGTGATTATAGTCGCGTTGATGTGAGAATCACTGCTACAGCAGGTCAAGTGGGGGAAGACTGCTGGAGATAAACATCGGCGAGAGTGGAGGACCTGACGGGTGAATGGGGAGACGGTGGGCTGTCAGAACCACTGTGAGACAGAGTCTTCTAACAGGTCGTCACGATAGTCTCATAAATAGTTATATTAACGACACTGTGTCCTCAAGACAAGTTTGAACCTGCTGTCAGCAGTCTCTCCCGAGAAGGAACAGTCGTGTTACCAACCATTTTAGCAGCAATTCCACCCCAAAGGGAAAAGCTAAACTTTCAAAAGCTGAAGAACCACTAAACGAATCATCTGGAAAGTTAGCTCGGACACCGCAAGTTTACGGGCAAACTTCACGGGGAGCAGCTAATATATAACATGGATACCGAGTCCCTTTTTGCCCTGGCGGCAGCCACCGGGTGACCTTACCAACTGAGCCAAACAGAGGAAGATTCCAGAAGGACGAAAGAACCTACGGATGAGTTGAGTTCACAGCTGACGGGCTACCACGTGGAAACGGCAGGGCATTTGGAGACTAGAAGCCCTGGACGCTCCCATCTCCAGTCTGCCTCTTCTTCGCTCTGGGTCCTGGGGTATCTATTCCTTTGCCCCCAAAACGTGAGGTGATGTGTCAGTTTGCAGGTGGGACAGGAGCATTGTGTTTGGTGGCACTTTACAGATATTATTATTGAAGAAAGAGTTGTTGTTCCTGGATGGGAAAACTGAGATTGGAAGAGTGTGGGGATTTGCCACGGTTGCTTAGAGAGCAATTGATCCCAAGTTGGTTGTGCTCATGAGGGTGAAAGCGCCTGCTGCCTGGTGAAGTTTCTTTTCCTATGGCTAACAGGATTCTAGAAGATAAAACGTAACGCGTGGAACGCCTCGGATCTCTTTGGAATTGTGTTTCTGGCTTCACCACAGAAAGCAGACGGCGTCTCTCCTGGTTTCTTTCCATCTGGAAATATTAAATGTCTGTCTCGGGGCGCAGGTGACTGACATGGTGGGAAGGGCCAGTTGTTGAAAGATTGACCCTGAAGGTGACCAGGATCAAAGTGGATGTGGGCTTTGTAGATCAAAGGCATTGCCTCCCCCACGGAGTGACCCAGGGAGCCGAAGTCAGGGCAGCCGGCAGGCGCAGGCTGCTGGAACATTGTGCTCCCATCAGTTCATGTTCTAATTAGGCAGCCAAGTGCATCAGCTAAGGCTTCTGGGTGGTCTGAGTGGGACTCCAGTTGCTAACCATTGCTGAGCTCTGACGGAAGGTCTCCAGGCATGGAGAATGGCGGCCGGGCCCAGGCAGGGAAACAGAGATCCTAACCCTTCAGACGGGGCAGTCGGCTCCCAGCCCCGTGGTCATCATGGTTGTGGAGACTTCTGTGGTCCTCTGGAGACTGTTTCAAATTAGCTGGTGGTTTCACAAGTCAGGCTTAAAGGAGGGGTGCTCAGAACCCCAAACCGGTTTGAGCCCAGGGCATTGGTTGCTGGCCTCAATAGAGAGCATGACTTTTAAAGGTCTGTGCTGTTAGAGCCATTGGATAAGGACTCCCACACCGATGCAGGGGAAATAATAATCACAGCTCCATTTACTGAGTGCTTATTAGATTTCGGCACTCCATACGTCACTCAGATCCTCACAAAATCCTGCTGATGGATATGGGTTATTCCCATTTTATAGAGAACGACACCGGGGGTCGGAAAGATGAGATGTCTTTCACAAAGACACATAGCTCAGGGTGGAGGTGGAAGAGCTTAGATCAACCATTTAGATTCCAAATCTGCAGTGATTATCTAGTGCCACGAGAACGCTGTGTAGCAAACAACCACAAACCCTCAGTGATCAGCAGGCATCGGCATTTACTTTTGCTTACCAGTCCACGGGCAAGGTGGGAGGTTCAGCTGATTTGGACCGGGATCCACTGACTGGGGCCGCGTTCACTCCTGGGTCTTTGGTCAACTGCCGGGTTGGCTTATTTTGGATGGTGTTATCCGGGAAGACCCGCTCCCTGTACCACATGGCTTCTCAGCCATCCGGCGTGCCAACCTGGGCTTGTTCTCTGGGAATGGCAGGGGTCCATGGTCAAGAGCTTAAGTGCACCGTCCTGAGTATCAACTGTCATTCTGCACGTCTATCTACTTATCCCATTGGCCAACACAAGGTAGAGGGTTGTGTCCATATTTGTTTCGGATAGTGTGTTGAATCTCTTTGGTTGAGTATTTCAGTGTAGAAAAATGGATTTCGTCTGTACGTGGGAGGACCTCTAAAGTCACACTCATAAAGAGGTGGTTTGGATATAGACAGGCCATTAATTGGGGACCTTAAATGTACTTTCCCCCAAAGCTCTACTCTTTCCCCTAAACCTGAGTTCTGTACATTTCTTCTGTTTTTAGTGAAACAAAACAAAAAAAAACCAAAAAACAAAAAAAAGTAGGAATTTCAACATTGCCTTTTTCTTGGTTTAAGTAACACATATGCTTAAGTTCGGAGATGGATAGTAAAATTCTCATCAAATATATTCTTACTATAATTGACACCTAATGAGAAATGGAAGAAAATGAAATATATAATTCTTTTTCTTTTTTTTAAGTTTATTTATTTATTTGGAGAGAGACAGAAAGAGCTAGCAGGGGAGGAGCAGAGAGAGAGAGAGAGAGAGAGAGAATCCCAAGCAGGCTCTGCACTGTCAGCACTGAGCCCGATGCGGGGCTTGAACCCATGAACCGAGAGATCATGACCTGAGCTGAAGCCAAGAGTCAGAAGCTTAACCGACTGAGCCATTCAGGAGCCCCTGAAGCATACAATTCTTTTTTATTGTTTCAATTTTTTTAAATGTTTGTTTATTTTTGAGAGAGAGACAGAATGGGAGTAGGTTAGGGGCAGAGAGAGAGGGAGACACAGAATCTGAAGCAGGCTCCGGGCTCCGAGCTGTCAGCACAGAGCCCAATGTGGGACTCAAACTCACGAGCCGTGAGATCGTGACCTGAGCCGAAGTCAGACGCTCAACCGACTGAGCCACCCAGGCGCCCCTGAAGCATACAATTCTTTATCATCATTTGGTTTTAAGTTTGCAGCCTGGGACTTTGAAGATCACAGGTACACTCCAGGGGCACCTGACTGATTTTAACATAAACGCAAAGTTCCATTAGGTACTTTGGAATGTTACCCATCTGGCCTTGTCTCTTCTCAAATCCTGTCTCCTGACAGATCCACTCTCCCTTGCGGACTGTCCCTGTCCAGCATCCCTCCTCCCATCATAAGTGATTTGTTTCTCCGCAGTGTTGCTCGATTGTCATTATCTCCATGTGTTTGCACATGCTGTTCCTTTCACTGGGGTGCCTTCCTGTCTTCTTTCTTGACCCCCTCCCGTCTGTCCATCACATCTCAAGAGGACCCTCTCCTGTGCATGCCCGCCTGAGTAAGCTCGGAGCACCGCGCTGCACTTTCTGTGCTCGAAGCCATCTCTACACGTGGGCTCCCTGGGGACAGCATTCATCTCGTTCTTTCCAGTGACCGGCACGGTCCCAGTAGGTGGAGAGGAGTTATTTCTCAAATAAATGGACCCATGAATGAAATACCCACAGGCTTTCAATGCTATTTATTATTTGAGGGAATGACTTTTATAAAGAGTTTTCAATTTCCTAAGTCTTCACGCAAGTTTTGCAATTAAAATGATACTTTCCATTGTTCCTTCACATCCCGGGTTACGGGGGCCTTTTTCAGCAGTCCCAAAGGTGGTGTTGGCTGGAAAGCCACGTAGGCTGAACAGGGACGCCTCATCGGAGGCAACCCAGCCTCAAGCCCTGTAATGTAACTCCAGGTCTGCGAGCTCTGTCAGAGCTCAGTGGGACGTCTTTATGAGCTGTTTCTAGAATTCTTTCCAGCCCCAGCTTCATTCTGTTTGTCCCATCCCTCGAACACTGGGTTATTGGGACACAGCCAGCACCCAAACAGGGCGTGTAGTTTAAAGAATGAGGGAGTGTGAAACATTTCAGTAAATGCTCCCCCCTCAGAGGGTTTACTGATGAAATCGGGTGGAGTGGAGGGTGTCAAGGACACAAGGAAGAGAAACCAAATGAACAAGGATGAATTTTAAAATAATTCATGAGATTTATATGTAGATTTATGCACACATATTACCGTCTAAGTATAGTACGTATGTATGCACGTACATATTTTATGCGTTTGCCACATAAATGTATATTTAAATAGTGCATCTATCTCTCTGCTTTGTGTGTGTGATTATATAAATATATATATTATATCTCTGTATTCACACATGCATCTGAACATGTGCGTAAATGTGTACCTACATATACTTTTGACATACCTATTACATAGTGTGCACTAAGCAGGCATAGTTCTGATTCATTTTCTACGCAGAGGTATAGCAAAGCTGGTTCACACGCATGCGTGTACATAAATTTGACATGCATAGATGTGTAATACTTTAGGTATAGGTAGTCATTGTGTGCGTATTTCCTTTTTTTTAAACACTCTTCAAAAGTTTATTTATTTATTTTGAAAGAGAGAAAGGGTGAGTGTGAGCAGGGGAGGGGCAGAGAGAGGGGGAGAGAGAGAGAGAGAGAGAGAGAGAATCCCCAGCAGGCTCCATCCTGTCAGTGCAGAGCCAGATGCAGGGCTCGAACTCACCAACCTGTGGGATCACGACCGGAGCCGAAATCCAGAGTCGGACGCTTCACCGACTGAGCCACCCGGGGGCCTTTGTGTGTATATTTCTGTGTGATGTAACCATCTCTGATTACTCAAAAGAGTAAGCATGCATACACGTTTTTCTGCATATGCCAACATACAGACACATACTTTCCTGTAGCTTAGTCAAGTCCTAGATTTAAAATATATCATATGGGTATTTTTGTACAGAAAGTACATTATGGAGGAAACTCAAGACTGTGTTTAATAATTTTTCTTATTTCCAAGAGTGTCTGGGAACACACGTTGCACAGAGTAGACACTCATGAACATCCCTGTTGATTATCTTCCCAAATAAACTGCATTTGTGAAGTTAGTGCCAGTTACCGGAACAGATACACCTAAAGTCTCAGCGGGACGCTGGAAATGTAGGTCCTCTCCTGCTCCTTGGCGATGCTCTTTTCCTTCCCTTGGATTCGGTTTCTTCCTCTTTAACACGAGGGTGTTGCATGAAACAGCTCCAGATTCTTTGTTAGTGATTACATGCTTTGCCTTTTTATTTTTGGCAATCTTTAAATGGACAGCCAGACTCAGCCTTGCAACCGTTTTAGAAATCGAGTAGCATGGACAATGAGAGAAGAACTCAGAAGCTCACTTTCTTTTGAAGACTCTTAGCTGAGATCAGTGAGTTCCTGAGCAACGCTGCTGCACGAACACAGGGAGTGACCCCTTCAGCTGCGGTTCGTGAGGTTTATGAGGAAGAGAGGTCTTAAAAGAATCAGCCACAGACATTCACAGACCTGCGGCTATGGCCAAATTCTGTGCTGTTGGAAGGATGGAGCTACAAAGAGGCAGGGGAAAGGGGATTCCGTTCCTAAAGAGTTGCTTACCAGGTCCTTTCAGGAAGCCACGTGGCTTTGTCTCCTCTGTCAGATAAAGCTGACGTCAGTGCTCTACCTAAACACAGAGACTTGGTACACAAATGAAATGTGACTGCTTATAAGCTTTTGTAAGGTGCAAAGTGATTTTGTTGAGGTCTGCTGTGCAGGTTTATAAAATGTATAGCTCTGGCGGGTGAACACTCCCAAGCAGTGACTAGAACAACAATAAACCTCAAACACAAGCGACGCCAATCTTCTGGGGGTAACAACAAATGCTGGGCGGGGTTTTCAAGGTCACGATGCGAGAGAATACAGTGGGATCCGCGGTCAGGAAAGGCTTCTCAAGGAAGGCTGGGCTGATCTGTGCACTGCAACGTGCAGATTCTCATCTGTAGTGAAGAGACGGTACCACGACCCTCGGAGAGGGGGTTCTTAGGCATCCGAGACCCATGCAAGCATCTAGAGTGAGTTTCCGGAGATGCTGGCTACAGGATACTCTGGAAGATGTCGGGCTTGACCAAGGGTTTTTGATTTCTGGTCCATGCACCCTCCAAGAGGTCTGGGGGTAGAATTCAGGAGTTTGTAAGTATAGATGGGATAAATCACATCATCATTTTCACTAATTTCCAGCTAAAATGTAGCATGTCCTTTAGTTATGAACGGAGGAGACAACTCACAGTCGTGTTTGAGGTCACTGTAAAATCAATATATATCGCACGTATTTTTATATCCCATTTCAGTTGTTGTAGCTCTCTGGGAATGTTTGCATCCATTGCTCCTTCAGAATTCTGCTAGGTATTACATCACCGTTAGGCTTTTAAAACATAGTATGTGAAAGGAACACAAATATTGCCATGTCATGCATTTACTTTAATGTGAGTAACTGTATTCCAATATGGGCGCTCCCCTATGAAGCCCCTAGTTTATTCCCCACTTACAATATTCTGACAATAGGTTCGTAGACTCCACCCCACACCCGAAGAAGGTTCGTGGTTTTGGAAACAGCTAAAACACCCCAGGTAGGACAAAGGAGAGGTATTATGCGGCGCGACTGAGGACCGGCTGGCCCCTCAGCCAGACTTGTGCTTGAGCTCTGGTGTCAGAGCAGTGGCACTGGGCAGTAGATAGCAGGAGGTGGGCAAAGAGAGGACGGGGAGGGCAACCACAGTAGCAGAAGCTAGTCGTTGGAAATGGGAGAGGACGGGAAGAGAGGTGCATGGGACCACGGAGGGAGATGAGTGTCGGGGCAGAACGAGGACGTTAGCGGTGACCAGCGGGTTGGACTGAGGAGGTGAAGAACCTTCATTGTATCTGTGATGGCAGTAATTGCAATATCAAGGTCAACTCAACTGAGCACGCGTCAGGGGCTGGATGAAGACTTTGACATGAGTAAACTCATTTCACTCTGACGAGCTCTGAAGCTCCGAGAGGTTAATGAACTTGCCCACAGTCGTGCAAGTAGAGAGGGGGAGTTTCAACCCAGGGAGTCCAAATACATACCTTGGGGCTTATTAAAATCGCACGGAGTGGGGGCACCTGGGTGGCTCCGGCGGCTGAGGGTCCGCCTTCAGCTTAGGTCACGATCCCGGTTCGCGAGTTCGAGCCCCACGTGGCATCGGGCTGGCTGCTGGGAGCGGCAGAGCCCGCTTCGGATCCTCTGTCTCCCCCCCTCCCCACCCTCCGCGTCCCCCCACCCCTCCCTTGCTCGTATCCCTCTCATAAGTAAACATTTAAATACATAAAATGGCACAAAGCAGGCATCTTTCCTGTAGGCAAAACACAAAGCCATTCCCAGAAGGCTGGAGCCCAGTGTGCATTTCTCAGGGCAGTGAGGCCCCAGTATCACTTCCTGTCTCCACACGCAGGAAACTATGCTAGATTCAGCCTTTATAAAGGGAAAGAGGGTACAGCCGAACACAGGCTTCCTAGGGTCGAGAACGATCCCTCTGTTGAAGCAATCAGTGCCGGCGGTGTCTCTGGGCTGGCGGAGTGTACTGTGCCTTTTGAGTCTCTCCTTAGCAGGGCCACACTCTCCCATTTCGTGGGTCGCGTCCCCGAGTCACTGTCAGCAGCAGCTTGGGACATCCTCTGCGGATCCAGAGGGTTCTCACCCGAGCTGACCACAAGAAGCCTCAGTTAACTTTGTGGGAGGCAAACGGAGGAAGGAAGTTCTGTGTGCCACAGATGCTCACGTGGTAACCCTTTTTAAAAACTAAAAGGAAAGCGGCAACAAAATAACATCAAGACTAGATAGAGCACGTATTTCGAATTCAGCAGTCAACGGTCTCTTCTGTTTTCTCCTTGAACTTCAGGAGAGTGTGAGTTGGGGCTAGGAAAGGCACCCGAATCCTACCAGCCCTTCCTCTAAGCAAATGGATTGGATTTCCCAGGGTCCTGTGCATCCAAGGGGATGGGGCTCTCAGGCTAAGGTGTCTCCATTCTCAGAGAGAGGAA
Organism: Prionailurus bengalensis; assembly: GCF_016509475.1. Lineage (NCBI taxonomy): Eukaryota > Metazoa > Chordata > Mammalia > Carnivora > Felidae > Prionailurus > Prionailurus bengalensis. The sequence goes on along the minus strand of NC_057354.1, from coordinate 131,112,989 downwards.
TGACCAGTGAAGCCTCAAGGTCTCTCTCAAATGTTACTACACACTTGAATTCTTCCTGCAGCATGCCTCTTGACAAGGGGGTTGAACCACATTTATTCAAAATTTGTAGGTGTCATAAAAGTCGCTATTTCCAAAGAGGGCCAAGTATATGCTGGACTTTATGCTTACACTGCTCCTTATGCTTACAATGCTCCCACCACCGTGTGAATTCGTATTTCTCTCACGTAGCTTCCGCTTTGGCACTGTGACCAAAAAATAATTTTAAGTAATTTTAGGGGCGCCTGGGTGGCTCAGTCGGTTAAGCGTCCGACTTCAACTCAGGTCACGATCTCGCGGTCTGTGAGTTCAAGCCCCGCGTCGGGCTCTGGGATGATGGCTCAGAGCCTGGAGCCTGCTTCCGATTCTGTGTCTCCCTCTCTCTCTCTGCCCCTCCCCCATTCACGCTCTGTCTCTCTCTGTCTCAAAAATAAATAAATGTTTAAAAAAATTAAAAAAATATTTTTTTAAATAGTTTTAACGATGAAGGCAGAACATATTTGTGGACAATGAAACCAATTAGTTGAGCAATCAAGTAAGGTCTTACAAATCTCCTCTCTTCCTGCACCCCCCACCATTGCTTTAATTACTAATATTTTAGATTTTAGGTCTTACTGGATCAAACGCAGAGTGTAAGCAACATTAGTTCAACTTTTGTGTCATTTAATCCATAAGAAATTGTAAAACTTTTCTCTATTTTAGTTTCTTTATTTTAAGTTGTTTTTTAATGTTTATTTATTTTTGAGAGAGAGACACAGAGTGTGAGTTGGGAGGGGCAGAGAGAGAGGGAGACACAGAGTCCCAAGCAGGCTCCAGGTACTGAGCTGTCAGCACAGAGCCCGACGTGGGGCTCGAACCCATGAGCTGTGAGATCATGACCTGAGCCGAAGTCAGACACTTAACCGACTGAGCCACCCAGTTGGCTATTTTGGTTTCTTAACCTAGGCTTAATTTTGAGAAAAAAAAAATACTATAATTGCTCCTTTTCTCTTGTGGCATAGGATATGGCACATATTAGCTTCTTTTCTTTTTTTTTTTTCAGGCCATGTGCTTTGTGATTTTATTTAATTTTCATAACGAAAATATGAGTAGACAGTTTCTCAGTTTTACAGGTAAGGAAAGTAGAATTCAAGACGAGGAGTCCCACGGGAGAGCATTGCCCAGGTAAATGTGAAAACCAGGTTTCAAATACAGGTCAACTTCCCTCAAATCTATAATCCTTACCCTGCTGCACTCTATCTACCTCTTAGATAACTTACCATGTTCCTGTGCGAGGCTTACTTACTCGCTTCCCCTACGAGATTTTGCTGTGCTTCTGTACAGAGAATGTAACTTATTCACGCGTGAGTTCTATCTAACAGAACGTTTATGCAGAGTGAATACGTAGTAAATAAATGAATGAATGATTGAATGAATGAAAGTAAGCATGGCTACTTCATTTCACCTTCTGCTGAACACCCTATGTATTAAGGAAAAAACTGGAAAATCCATTACCTTCCTCGACATACTTGTTTCAATATGATATGCCCCACTACCTATGTGGATAGTTGCAGAATTCTGTAGAAAACGATGGGGTGGTGAGAGTCTGTTGTTTTGTGTCTTGAGGCAAACCAGGTGATCAATCAGATGGGATGGGAGAAGATTCTTGGAAAAAGGATCTGAGAGGATGTTGGGGTCAAAGAGAGGATGTAGACGTTGAACCCTGGTTCGCACAAGAACTGGGAACGACTCCAAAGGAAAGGAATTCCAAAAGAAATGAATTTATTTCTATCTCTTTAGAATTCTATTCCACTGTCTGGGCAATATTTGGAGAAAGGACAGAAGGGAGAAAAGGAAAAAGAAATCTCTGTTCTCCTAAGATGTTTTTTGTTAGACGGTGGAATTTAAGACGTAAGAACTGGTCATGGAGTTGGAGAGACGGGTTCAGAACCCGTCCTCTGATATTTATTAGCTGTAGGCAGACCACGCAATATGTCTAAAACCTCAGTTCTCATCGATAATATCCATTTTAAAAACTGCGATTAAAATTAAATGGGATAGTTACCGTGAACACGTCTAGCATAGTGTCGGCCACATATCAAATGTTCTGAACGTGTTTACATACATGGCCAAGAAAAGCCCTGTTCTTCCTAAGAATTTTCCAGAAAAGACTATCATTCTGGAAACTGCTCAACAGACTGGTGAACAGCAAGAAAGATTTGACCTTCTGCGTCCCCAGTGATCAAAAGTTGAATCGCTTTGGCGAAAGACTAATGTGAAACAAATGTAGACGAGAAATATATTTTCATAAGCAAATTCTCTTCTGGAAGCGGTGTGGAAGGAGCCTCTTAAATCCCTTTCCACCTGCTTCCAACACAGGACTCCAGAGGGATGGTTATGGGCTGGGGTTTGTAGTAGAGTCACAAGGAAAGATAAAGAAGGTGTCCCCAGTTCTCTGAGGAAGTATGGTCTAGTGAGTCATGCAAATATTTAGCGGGCGTTTTATATGTAAAGGGCAATGGTGCAGGATAGCTGCACACAATCTAGGAAAATATTATTGTAATTATTCAGTTGATTTGGGGAAGTAAGTAAATGTCTTCTAACTGTTCTCTTTGGAGGTCTTAAAATGAGAAAAAAAAATACACTAATAAGAAAGAAGACGGAAAGAAAGAATAGGGATTAAAAATTGATATTAAACTGAAACTAGGGAATGAACAGGAACATTAACAATAATAGTTTGAAAACTATTACTTTATATTAAGTAGTTTTCCATTTGAGAATATCTATTCTGACGTGATGCCATGTTTAAATTGATTCCATATTCCCTACCTCTCTTCATAAACCATAAATTCCTCACTTATGACATCTTTATTTTGATTCTTATTTCCAGCACATTTTTCAAGATCACAGATGTTCTGGTTTTTCAGATCTTTTATCATGAGAGTCATTTCATTGTTGTTGTCTTTAGCACAGCGACTTTGCTAGCAATAGAAAAAAAAATGGGTCATACAAATTTCCTTTCAAATCTCTGTAGAATTTTTTTAAAAGGTTATGCTGGTTTCTAATATTGCTGAAGCAACGCCTGAATCGGAAGAATTTAATTTCCCTTTTTAGTAATCTCAGCTTAGAAACTGATTTGTGGTATGTTTTTTTTTTTTTTTTTTATCTTTGAAGTTTACTAATTTGATCAAAATATGTTTTGTTTTGTTTTGTTTTTGTCCCGGAATACTGTGTATGCTAACATACTATAGATGGTCTGGTAAAATCCAACAATATCTTACAAACACAAACCATTTACTTCTCTCTTTCTGGTCAGCTCACTGGTTTGTGGCTTTCCTGTGGGTCCAGTGAACTCTGGTGGCTCAGGCTCACCTCCCAGCTATGAGCAGGACATGTGCCCTGGAGTCCAGGCTAATGGAACCTTGGCATCTGGATTATATCTTTCTTAGGAAAGAGCTCTGAACTTCAAAATGGTACTGATGTGTGATGTCTCTTCAGATCGTGGCTATTATGGAATAGCACCCATATTCCATAAGAGCCAGTCCTACAGGCAACCTTAAAGTCAATGAGATGGGGAAGTATTCTCAGTCTATGGAGATGGGAGTGGGTGGGGAGGATTTGGGTCTTCTTTTATTTCAAGAAATGTGTATGTATGTATGTATCTATCTATCCATACATATATATGTGTATACAAACACATATATGTGTATACAAACACACATATATATGTATAGATACATACATATATATACATGTGTGTATATATACATATGTATACACACATATATATATCTAGATAGATAGAGAGAGAGAGAGAGAGAGAGATAGATATCTTTAGATTTTTTTTCTGATTTCTTCTGTGATGTCTTTTAGATTTTCATTAACAAAATGTTGGATCTCCAGTAGCTATTCTTCATATCTGCCACTTATCTTTGATTATTTTTTATTTATTTATCTTTCTTTTGCTTTCTCTGCCATTTTCAAGACCGAAGCAAGTACAAAATAAATGTGAATAATCCTAGAAATCATGTAAGTGAAAGAATTGAAACACAAAAAGTCACGTATTGTAGGATTCTATTTACATGAAATATCCAGAATAGATGTATCTATATAAACAGTGATCAGATTGGTGGCTACCAAGACCTGGGTTTGGGGGAGAAAGGTCAAAGGAGAATAATTGCTTAATGTGTCTGGGGTTTTATTTTGGAGTAATGGAAACATTTTGGAACTAGATAAGGTGGTGGTTGCAACATTATAATGTACTAAATATCACTGAATTGTTTACTTTAAATAAAAAAATTAAATGAAAGAATGAATGATTAAGTGCATAAAAATTAAGAGGTGTCAGTATCAACAAGTAGCAAATTTATCATTATTTTGCAACGGAAGATTAAAAATATCCAACTTAAAAATCGGAGAAGAGCAACTGAAGCTGTTTTATAAAGCTTTGTGAGTTGTAAGTTTGTTGGTTACAATATGCTTACCAATTAATAAGTTTCATGTATGGCAATAATAATTATGTACTAAATATGATGAAAAGACATATTTCACTGTAACATTGAAACATGACACAACTAGGTATTAATTGAAATGCAAGCATTTGCAGCCCATATGAACAAAAATTTAAACCTCTTCAGACACATGTACAGAAACTTTGAGTACATTGTACTTGTCTCAGCGTGGTAAAGGGGCTCATTATCTCTAGTCTATATATTCAACTTAATGGAAGTAAGAATTTGAATAAAATAGAAATTTTCTTTTCAATTCCCCTGGAAGAATCAGCTGATTAAAATGCTTAACACATTTTTGGGAAAGGAAGAATAGTGAGAGAAGATGTCCTACCAAATATTCAAAGCCAGTAGAAGAACACTATTGTAATGAACAGAGCTTGGCGTCCACACAGGAGTTCATCAACAACTCAATGAAACAGAATAAGGAACTTACTGGAATCCAGAAATCTACTTATGCATGTGACGGGGTTGAGTGGGTCATAAAGGTGGTATATGAATGGATAATCAGTCAATACTTTCAGGACTTCTAGCTAGCCTTGAGGAGAAATTGAAGGAGACAGAGGCCTTTGCCCTCAACTCATTGTAATATACGTAATAAGTTTAAAGTTTAATGAAGTTCATTAAAAAAATCATAATATAAACTCACTGGAAGAAAATATTGATGAATATTTTTTGATAAATATTTTTATAACAGGGTTTGGAAGACATTGCCAAATTCTACCTTCAACTCAGAAAGTATAAAAACAAGTTTGATAGATTTGAGTGTATTAACATTGCAAACCTCTGGATAAACAAAAGAAATGCCATAATTGGGCTTAAAGAAAAAGAAATTTGAAAATGCAGTCACAATATATGACATCATGGGCAAATCTTTCATGCAGTGATAAGAAGAAAGGAAATGAACATCATTGTTAAGATGGGTGAACGATTTGAGCAGAAAATTTATAAAACCAGAAAATATAAATGGCTGCTAAATACACTGATGATACCCAATCCCATTAACATTTCAAAAACTCGATCGAAAGTTATAGCTTTTCAAGACTCTGTATCACTTACCAATACTTCCATCATTGATAATACAGTGGAAACTCTCTCCCCCTTAACGGACAGGCCAGATTAACGATTGCTCTTGGCACACCCTACCAGGATGTTTCTCTTTTTTCACTGGTCAAATTGATGCCTACCCAGTTAGCTGTGTTTGTTCCCAGACTTGTTTATGCCAGTTTACTTGCTATGTCAATTATTTAATTTAATTAAGTCCGTTTTAAACCAGTGAATGCAAAATAGAGAGCTTGTTGCCATGAGGTTGAATGCTTTGGAGAGTCTGAAAGTATGAATGAATTAAAACAACAACAACGTTGAAAGAGACATGAGAAACACAACCATAAAAGTTTACGCCAGATAAAAGGAACCATAAACCTTGGAGTACTCTGCACAAAGATTGCTTCACAAGTGCTTTCAAGTTCCTGTACTCAGTCAAGAAATTGAACTCGCAAATGATAGAGAAGGAATCACGCTTATCTTCTTTGCAAAAGGAAAAGAGGGATTGTCAACTTGCAATTGGATCAAAAAAAATTTTTTTATACTCTATGAGCTACATCCAAACATTGGTCCACTCTAAGTTTAACTGCAAGTGTGTGAAGGCTTAAGTGTTGGAAAAAAACTTCTTGGTATCTTTATATTTCACACTAGGGACAATGTTTTGTTCCAATTAACCTGTTCAAATATTTATAAAGAGTTAGGTTCATTTTTCAACAGATAAATCTTGGTGGGAGGGAAAAAAAAACTACAATTAGATGAAAGGTCTAAGTTACAAATTATCACTACCAAAACAATGGCATGTTAAGTAGAACAGGAAATACCAAGAAACCAAGATTCCAAAGAAAAATATCACATTCCCTGCAACAAGTCAGCTGGAACTCACAAATTGCCATTTCTTGTTTGTAGCAAATCAAAGAATCCTGCCACTTTTACAAACATCAACCATTTACCATTGCCAGTTTACTGCTGTTCACAAACATCAACAAGGAGGGGTTCTAAACTACTCAAAGGAAACTTTTGACTTTGCCCCTTGGATTTATACATTAAACTTGACCACGGCGAACTGCAAAGAGAATAGGTATAGGCTGTGTTTGTACCTGTCTCTGCAGTCCTGGGGGGGGGGGGGGGCGGCTAATAAAATGCTACTGAAAAAAAAAAAAAGATTTGAGTGAAGTTTTGGGGAAAAAATAGGAGACACAGATATATTTTTTTAAAGAATCATTTAAAGTTAGCAACTCGATTGATATTCTTTATAATGTAGCATTAGTATGGAATAAGTTTCTCAGGAGAGCGATTAGTTATGACTCCAAAACCCGTGGTCTGAGGCTGAGTCTGCTGCAGAAAATCCTGAACTATAAGCCAAAATAAAAACCATAATTTTTTAACTGACCTCAAACCAAATGGATTGTTTACAGCCTGTCTCCACCTCTAGAACAGAAGTTCCGAAAGACAGGACTTTTTGTGTCTTGTTCACTCCATTACTCAGATCGGTATTTGGTCCACTGTAGGTACACAGTAAATATTTGTCGAATCAATGAGTAAAAAGATTGAGATAGCTTGTTTCTGAGGTCCTGTCAGCCATATTATTCTATGGGATTATTACTGTATGTTAGGATGACCACGGACTTTGGAATTGGAAAATGAATTCCAACTCTGCCACTTTCTCACTTGTGATCTTGGTTCGTTGGATTATTTTACCTATGGTTCTTATATAAAATCAGCATTCGGTCTTTTAGACTTGCCGGTCAAATGAACTGAAATAAGATAATATATAATTTATCTGGCATACAGAAAGTTCTCAATCAATGACTCTGATGGTGATGATGATGGAGGGTGGATTGGAGGTGGCGTAGGGATCTAAACTTTCCCAGTGTCCTTGGGGAGTAGGGTATGTTTCTAGTCTCCAGACAGCCCTCCCAGGCTCAAAAAAGGCCACACTCTCAGAGACGAAATGGCTCTGCCCAGAAACAGTTCTTTAGCGGGTCACATTGCAGAAGCACAGCTTTGGCGCGCCTAACAAAGGGGCCATTATTCTCATCCACAGACAACGCCAAGAAGGTGCTGGGTGGTCTAGAATACAGGAGACAGATAATGTAATGACTCCATTCATCAAAAAGTCGAGCACGCACACCAGCTGCCCGCCAGCTGGAAACTAAAGCTCCTCTCCGTTCTGAGGATAATTTACT